>NC_138049.1:78785497-79472225 GCF_964194185.1 Rhinolophus hipposideros
AATTAAAATTTTCTTAAAGTTTCCTTTGACATCATACTTAAAGCAGTCTTACCCACAGCTATGTAATAAAGCTCTTTCATTTTCCTTTGTTGGTGTGGTTTTATTATATTTATTTATTTATTTACTTACTTACTTATTCATTATATATTTAACTGTATAATTCTTATTTTACCTGAAATTAATTTTAGTGTTAGGCTAGTACTCCAAATGGCTAGTTTACTGTGCACCTTTATTTGAATATTCTATCATTTTCTCACTGTTCAAATTCTACAAATCTCATAAAATAACTTCACATGCAAACACATGCACGTACATACTTCTGACTCATTGTAAAATTTATTTTGTGTTGTATTAATCCATCTGAATATTTTTTGGAATGGCTTTACCTTTTAATATATATTTAATATTTGGTAGGATTTAAAGTGATTTTGTTTAAGTATTGAAATGATTGATGATACAATATTTACATATACCGTACTGAAATGAGAAAATTCAAAAATAGAGGGGGATCTTCGAAAAGTAAGTAAGATTTGGATCCAGAACACAGGTATTAGGGATCGGCTGTACATATTAGGAAGAGGGTGCTGTTTCCACTAATGGGTGGGGTAGTAAAAGTAAGTGATAGAGCTATATTTGAAGTTTTTTGTTTGGACTTTAAAGAACTGAATTTCTAAGGGATTATGTATATGTTGCTCTTCTTTATACTACTGCTGATCCACCTGGTATCCCCACTCCTCTGAATTCTGGATGATTTCTAGACTACCAGTGAATTCTTTTTTCTGCCATGTCACTTTTGATATTTCCCTTTTATTGCTGATATAGTTTTCTAATAGCATTATTTAAAATTTTAGTAACTATTTTAAATGTTTAAACTGTTGTGGAAAATAACAACATTCGTTGCTTTTGCCTGCCTAGGATTTCTCTTCTTGTAATGGCACTTCCAGTTTTCTTTGGGTAACTACTCTTGTTCCATTGCTTATAATTTTAACTTGAAGGTTCCCCACCTTCTTCAGTGTCTTTATTATAGAAATTTGAATTTAGTTAGCAGAACACAATGAAGAAATAGTTTATTAGGAACTAGAGACTGCCCTAATTCTTTCTGAGACAGAATTGTTCCATTTTTCCTTTCATTGTTTGAGCTGCTCTATAGAGTTATTAAACTTATTTTATTGTCCACATGTTAATAAAAGTGAATTGGTGTTGTCTGCAATCGTTATACAGAAAAAAACTAGAGAATGGGATATATCCAGTGTTGACAGGACAGATTTTAATTTGTTATTGAGCTGACATGGAGCAAAATGCAGTGGCAATCTCATTGTTTTCCTGGGATGTAAAAGTAACATTCCATGGTAGCTTATTATCACCTATGACACTATAGATCTCTGCTTACTCTAGGGAAAAACTATGGGTGATTGAGTAGCCAAGAGAGTAATTTGAAGAGGATGACAAATTTTATAATCATGGGTTGGGCGAAGGCGAATTCCTTTATCAATTAAATAAAGGAAGAGAAAAATCTGACCCTTAATTTTTTCCCCAGTAACAGAAACCTAGAATCCTTGTGCTAAAAGGATATAATACTTACGGTAGCCACAGGATTGAAATCACTGAAAGGAAAAGTTAATGCTAGATTTTTTTAACTTGATGAAGTAGAACATCATTGAATTCAAATCTCTTGTAGCGTTCCAACGTGAAAGTTAAAGAAATTTTTGTTTTGTTTTCTTTTTCTTTTTTAAGAACCGATTTGAGTGGATCATTAGGAGAAGGCAGAAAGTGTTGATTTAGCTGCCTCCTTTGATTTTTTTTTCCCCTTTTGGGTATTGTATCAGAACACAAACTGTCTAGTAGCTGTAGGGACAAGGAACACTAGTCTTTTACATTTTCTTCCTGCCTTTTGCTAGAAGTTGCCCTTATGTCTAATTCTGTTGACATATCAGTTCCATCTGTGCTACTGACATCTAAAAGCTGGCTATATTGCAGAAGAGTTTTTGCTGGGTTTTGAGGAGTCTCTTCAAAGACTCCATGTTCCAGCAGATACATGGCACAAGGGAAGCAGGCAAGCTGCAGTATCATCCTCCGTAGTCTCCCTAGAGTTTGTCTACCTCACACCATAGGCTCTAGATGCAGTACTTTCCCCCTTTAGTCGATGTCTCTTTCAAAAGACTGAAAAGGCATTTTCAGGTTGGCATAATTCTCATAGATTCTTCTTAGTCTGCATGAGCTCATGCAATTTTACTACATCAATTTAGAAAAAATATAGCTTGCTGCCATACATGAAATTTTCTGCTTTACTCTATGTAGCTAATTATGTGACTTAGAGATTTGCAGACAAGAGACACATGATAAACTGCAGTTAGGGAGAGGGTCAGATAGAAGAGGGGCAGGAATAATTCTGATTCTCTGATGAGATACTTTTCTCTTTCTCTAGTTATCCACATACTCCTATAGTCAGGGAGTAAGTACAAATGGTGGGAAACTATTCTGTTTCTCCTGTCATGACACTGCTTTGCATATCTTCTATTGGGGTCACAGACAGTCTTTCAAATTAGAAAGTGAAGCATATTTTGTCTCATGTATTTTAGCTGTTAGCAAACTACACACTTGTTTCTTACTATCTTTCAGCAAGACAAATTGGAAATAGTTACAAAGGAAAGCAATCGTATATCTCAAGTTTTTGAACCTAAATAAACACTTCTACCACTAAACTGCAAAAGTGAAAAGTCTATGTTCACCATTATCTGAAGTAAAATGGAGAGATGAAATATAGAAGAATGACTTCTCACTCATGAATTGTAGCAGAAACATATGAATGTATTTTAATATCTTAAGGATTATTTTTGATAAATTTTGAGATTATTAACTAAAGAAACAAAAGCAATGTTAGATTAGACAAAACGTCACCTGATCAGTGTACTTACTAGACATCTTGTTGTTCTTTAGATGAGTTAGTTTTCTAGTATAAACCAGTATGCAAATTTGGTGACTGAATGGCATTGAACAGAGAAATTCACATAAAATCTTCATAAATATCTTCAGATATTGCATTTAAAGATATTGAATTCTATATTCAGAAAGATTCTGAAATGCTGGATATATTTTAACAAATTAATTAAAAACTATTGCCTAGTCATATTCTACAAGAGGTACTAGAATACACTTCCTTCAACAAAACTTTAAGGAAGTTATTTGCAAGAAAAGCACAGGTTTCAAAAAAAAATGCATCTATAAATGATGTATTATAGTAAGGCGTTCCAATTGAAATGGACACTCTGATTTTAGTGTGGCAGGATGGATGGATTCCAAGCATCTGTCGAGGTATAAACAACAGAAAAGTTTTAAAAGAGACAAAGTTGATGCGATTAACAGGCGGCTCTAAGGACAGGCAAAATAATCCAAGAATAGCCTCATTGGAAAGAAATTGTGAGGCCACCCTATAAGGAATAATTTTCTTTATATATCAAAGTAGCAACTCTATAATTTTACTATTATGAGTATTATTATATTTTATTATGTAATACAGTTAACAAAGTCTTGACTTGATTCATTATATTACAGAGTCACAATGCATCCCACAATTCACATATCTAAGTCACGGCATATTCCCAAGTCCTGAAATGAAGAGAAATAATTGTGCTCAAAAGCCACATGTTTATATTATGATCCTTTCTTCAAAGATTCTCCAAAACGATCAGTGATCTGACACTTATTTATCTGCAGAATTAAACTTTAGGGAGAGGAAGAATATACATAATTATAGAGAATTACTGGATACCGGGTCTAATTTAGTGTTAGTCCCTGGGGATTCAGAACTACACTGTCATCTGTTGATATGAGTGGAGTTTATGCGTATCAAGAGATAAATGGCGTTTACATGAATGCTACATGGTGGGCAGAGGTGAAATGAATTCTCCATGATTGTTACTTTCCTTGATCCTAAGTTCATTGCTAGAATCGATATACTCTCAATTGACCGAAAACTCTGAGCTTTATGATCTGTGAATAAGATTCATATGTATAGGGAAGCTCAAACGGTCATTACTGATGTTACCATTCTTTTAGAAATAGTTAACTAATAACTATAACTCAGTCCTAAAAGAACAGCTCAGATATTCAAACATTAGGGTGACTTGAAGTTTAATTCCTTTCATACCTCTTTTCATTCCTGTAGGAGATCCAATGAAAAGTTTGATAATTTGGGGAAAATGACATGTGTTTATCATTAGCTTAATCAACTTTTGACCCTCAGTGAATATCTGTCAGTGAAAATAATGTATTTCATCAAGTTATTTTGTGCTCTTCCCGAGCACTGGAAAGTTTGCTTTGCCCTAGATTGGATCATGTGGCTGAATTCTGGCCAACTGTGGGAAGAAATGCAGCACACTATGATGAGGCCTGAAAGTAAAGCAGTCATTACAATCCCTCTCACTCTGTTCTCTACTTCCATGGGTGGTAGTGAAGTACTCCAGAAATGGCAGAGCCACGTCATGGAACTCCAGATATGTTAAACAAAACTCCTGAATATGTGAAATAGAATATAACCAACCAAGATATCCACCAAACCAGAGTCATCTGCATCAGATAATGTGTGAACGCAAATTAAATCGTATTGTGTAAAGTCAGTGGGAGAGTTGACCCTTAGTTTATGCTGACACATGTAGACCTACTTCTCAGTTCCTTACTGTAGTTACTCAGTTCATCTCCCAGTGACTTTTTGCTGCTATTAGTTGTTCACTCTACTCATACTGAAGACAGACAATATTAGAAGATTATGGTCTCTCATCAGAGACATCTCTATCTTGCCTGAGAGGTACATCAGTTTTCTGGTTTGTAATGTAAAAAATAAGCATCAAGGAACTTGGCCATATTATAGTTTTATAAAGGACATCACGCTAGTCTACTTAATTGATGAAATCATGCTGATAGTTCCTACAGATTGGAAACCTTATATGGCTTGGTAAGATAAAGAGTTTTTAGAACATGGGGAATAACACGCACACACACACACACACACACACACACACACACACACAGACTCAGACTTGCTACCTAAGTGGAGGTTTTCATACTAGAATCATGTGGAATTTCAAGAAAAATGCCACTGAATTGAAGGAGGATTTTCTACAGTTTTGGACCTAAATTATTATATGTGATACACTTGATGGAGTCCTTGTATATTGTAGAGAACATATATACATTTTGACTCTCATTTTATTTTATTTACCAGTTAAACAAAATAAATGAGCTAATTTTTAGTGCAGCTCAAAGTGGTGACTTGGGGACACTCACTGTTGGAGGAGATCATTGAGGGCATGTGACTGTGAATTGACCTGTGAGTGGGGTGCAGGCTGTCAGAGGCTCCCTTCCCCCATCCCTGTCTTTGGAATATACATTCTGCTAACATTCCTATAACAGGAAACATTTTGAAAGATACAGATTAGAGAGAGCAATGTGTTATTAATACCATCTGGACAGTATATGTGACTGAACCCCCTTAAGGCATCAATATAGATTCTTAAAGTTCTGGTCAGAAGTTTGGAGATCTACTTGTCTTGCATCCCCCCCACCCCCCCAGAAAAACCTTGTTCATAAGTTCCCCTGCTTATTAAAACTGTCACCTACCAGCCTGGACTTGCCTGCCTCTTTTTTCAGTCCCTTCTTGCGTCCCATGTACAGGAATCAATTTTAGATTTCACCTAGGAAGATACTATGGCTTTGAACCAATAGTCACCAGCTGCTTTAGACTGCAGGGCTAGTAGATTTTCCTCTTGACCTTTTAGGCCCAGGAGCCATGGTTGAAAGAACCCAAATTAGATGACATTCTCATCATTTGTATGTTTTCTGTAGAGTAAAGCTTTAGGTGTTTTTCTCCATGACCTCAGTTCTGCTTCAGTTGGCCTGTTATGGTGTAAGTGGGTCAGATTATTGTTCCGTTTTTTTCGAAGTACGAGCTTCAACACCGAACTTATATTTATTTCAGTGTGAGTCTACATTACAACTGCAGAGAAAATGTAGGGAAAACTGACACATGAAATGCTGTCCCACAATCTATACTTTTCCTTACTGCTAGTTTCCAAATGGTGTTACTGTTTATCAGGGAATGGCATCCATAAGAACTAGCACATTTGCGTTGCCTAGTCTATTCCAAAGACCATATTATTGTCCATTGGATTAGAAAACATGAATGAAATGTGTCATAATTTCCTTGTTTTATTTTTTACAAGCACATATCAGTGTCTGTAAAATATCTAAGTCTTGGATTTGTTCACTTGTTTAGCATCTACCTTTCCCCAGTGGAAAATAAATGCACCTTGAACAGGGTCCTGATTTATATTTCCCAAAATTCTACTGATAGTCCTTAGAAAGTACCCTTATGTATAAAGTAGGGCAATTAATATTTGTTAAATGAAGATTAGTTGGTCTTCTGTGTTTCTGACACACAACATGTGCTCAAAATCTATTTGTGGATTTGAAAATAGAATCCAATTAATAGATTCTCTCCTAATTTGGCTGTGTGTAAGGAAATATTCTCTAATTGAAATGCTGTTGAGTAATTTCCCTTACTTTCCTTTTTTTCCCTTTTCTCTTTTCTTGCCCCCCTTTTTCCTTCACATCTCCTCTGTATATCCAGTGTGAATATTAACCTGTTACTCACCTATAGGGTGTACTAATCAGCACCTATTCTAATTGATCATTACCCCAAATGCACCAGAAGTTAAATAGTTCTTACATTTTCCCCCTGCACATCCAAACCCTTTCATGCTATATACACTACATGGAGGTTTGCATTGGCAGCTCAAAATTAGCCTACTCCTGACAGAACACATCACCGTTCTCCCAATAATCCCATTTGGTTTACATTCTCAAGTAATAGCACCACTCTTCCCTACTCTTCTACACCCGACAGTACTGTATAGTTTATCCTCTTAAAACACTTCTCGTTACTACCCCTTACTCCCCAACCATTTCTTCCTCATTCATATCAGCACCGCTTTCCTTCTTTCCTGAAACATTGCAATAATATTCTGACTAGTTTCCCTGCTCACTATTCTACAGACCTCTAAACAAGCATTTCTCAATTGGATTTTTAGAATTATGGTTTTAAGAATTGGTTTAAAAAATACACATGAACATATTAAAGACTTTGAGATGAACTGCTGTGAGGATGCTGCATAGAATAGTATTGAAAAACAGTTACTCTTTAATCAGACCGTCTGGGTTCAAATTTTAGCACTTCTCAATACATGAAACATTGTCTGACACACAACGTGTGCTCAATATATCTTTGTGGATTTGAAAATAGAATTCAGTTAATAGATAAGCATGATGGGCATGTCTGTTTACATTTTTAAGTCTCATTTTCTAATCTTATAAATCAGCGAGCAATGTTTAGAACTGCATTTGCAGTAACTAAATAAGAATAAAATCACAAATGAGATGGATTCTTTTGTCATGTAAAAAACATTCTGGAATAAGGTACTTTGAGGTTGGAAGCATCTGGGTCATTGTTAACACAAGATGCTTCTTGCCTCCATTTTTTTTTTTTTTTTTTTTGTTCAGAAACAATGCGTGGAATCTTACTTTTTTATGAGATCATGCTGATTCTTCTGGTATTTCATTTATGTCCGAGGCAGAAAGAAGTCAGAGAAAGTCAAGGGTAAAAACACATTCCTTTATGTTAGGAAACCAGCAGTATTACTGAGTGCCTCTCCTTTTTAAACTCTGCTTTCTTCTCATCAGCCAGATCTGGGACATAGAGCTATTCCCACTTCTAGGAATCAAAGAAATAGTAGTGTTTTTGTTTTTAATATTAATGTGGATGTGTTGCAAAAAAAAATATAGTTCTGTTAGTAAGTTAGAAGGAGAGAGAATATATATATATATATATATATATATATATATATATATATATATATATATATTTATATATATATAATATATATAAATTATAATTTATATATAAACTTTCACTACTAAATGAACCCAGACATTTGCAGTTTCAGTGATAATCATTTATTTATTGCTGACATGTCTATGGGTCAACTAAGTGAATATGCTCACCTGAACTAGACTCCACTGGACTCAGCCTGGCTTAAGTTTTCGGAAGCCTGGATGATTTGGCAGTTGGCTCACTCTCAGCTCTGGTAGTGAGGGGTAAAGGTGGTGACTGGGTCACAAATATCTTAATCTAGCAGGCTAGCCTGAGCTTGTTCACAAGGCAGGCAGCACACAGCATGTTTCCAAGAGCAGCAAAAGGGCAAGACCCAATGTGCAAGTCATTTTTTACATCTTGGTTAACTTTGCTACTGGAACTTTAGACAAATTAAGCCCTGTAGTCAAAATCAGAGTCAATGTGGAAAGTTATCACCAAGCAGCACAGCTACAGGGAGGCAAGAGCAGACTTGGACTCTTGCTGTAAGCAACTCAACACTATCTGAGTTGAGTTGACTATCTGTGTTGAGAGACTATCTGTGTCTGCCTCAAGATACCAATTAGTTTATTGTGGAAATAAGTGAGATGACGCAAAGTGTAGAGCACAATGTCTTGAACATAGTCAGCATTCTACCAAATTAATCATATTTACGCATCTTAAACCAGTTTTTTCTAAAAGTTTACTCTTTCCTTACTTGACAGTGGGATTTCTTTTTTTTTTTTTGATAGGACGTATATTATCACAGGATAATAGGACCTATATTATCACACGATGCTATTGTTATAGGGGAAGATATCTGGCAAAATGTTACTGTGAGCTCTTCGCCACTCTTCTGCCAGCCTAGCTTCTCTAAATAGATATCTGATACTGCTAATCTATTCATTAAACCCTTCAATGTGGTGACCTCACAAAGAACAAACTAAGAGCTTAACCTGGAAGGACCTCTGTCATCTTAGCCATAACTGTCTCTTCAACATATTAGCCATTTTTGAGCACTCTGTAATCAGTATTTTTTTAATTTAAAATTTGAAACCATACAGATAGTAACAATCATTAGAATGTCAGCTTCTCTTTTGCTAATCCTGAGGACATTGGATAATGTTCTTTTTGGATAAGTATCCCTAATACGTTAATATCACTAATATGACACATATTAGTGACACACAATTTATACTGATAAATTTATTTTTTATTGTTAATTGAAGTATATATTAATGCCTTTGAACCTATGACGTGTTATTTCTAACCTATTTCAAGTCATTAGTCATCCTAATTAAGCAGATAATATTTTGAAAAACAACTACCATGAATTAATTTCACCAGAGCCAACATGGTCCAAAACCTAGATTTCAAGTACTGTCAGTGCATAGATTGCCTAGATGTGTCAGCCAATATTAACATTCAAAACTGCCATTTCTGATTAGGGTACATTGCTTCTGTCATTAACTCTGCTGGACCCAAATGAAGCGAAAATACATATGCTGTCAGTTTCCTTAGGGTGACAGAGTCTTGAGTGGAGGCATTGCAAAGAGGACAATTATATGACATCCAGAAATTTAGACTAATTATTCTAGTAGCAGTATAATAAAAACTTGTCTTTTAAAAACAATACCATATACGGGTATAATACATATTAGTTGTACTCCTAGTTAAATCTTTGAAAGTATATGCTAATTGATTTGTGTGTGTGTGTGTGTGTGTGTATGTGTGTAGGTGACTGGAAACTATTTTCATACAATTTATACATTGTCTTTCACAGTCTTTTATAATTAAGTAGCTACCCTGTGCCCCCAAAAATGAGACCTCGCTGGACAATCAGCTCCAATGCATCTTTTGGAACAAAAATTAATATAAGACTCGGTATTATATTATATTAATTATATTATATTAATTATATTATATTATATTATATTATATTATATTATATTATATTACATTACATTACATTACATTATATTGTATTATATTATAGACCTGGTCTTATATTATAACATAATATAACATAAGACTGGGTCTTATGTTAATTTTTGCTCCAAAAACCGCTTTAGAGCGGTTGTCCAGCTAGGTCTTATTTTTGGGGAAACACAGTATCTTTTTTTCTAGAAGCACAAGCAGCATTCATGCAATGAATTTTTGGACAATCATTGAACACATTCCACATTCAACAGTTCCTCACACAACTTAAAATAATAATAAAAAAACAACACCAGGAAAATAAATAAATATATATATATATATATATATATAGTGTGACATATTTATGTCCAGTCTAAGAAGCAGTGTTTATCAGTGTCCTCCACCCACCTCCAATATTTCATTGGTCAGAACTCAATAATATGTTCATACCTAACTGCAAGTGAGGCTCAGAAATATAGTCTAGATGTCAGAAGATGATAACATAGTTGGGTGAATAGCTGAATGGTTTCTGCCACACCCAAAGACCTGTGTTATCTGTCCGCTGTTTATTTTGCCTGCATCAACTCACAGGTTTTACTTCTGTTGCTCCATACCTACAAGCCTTCTAGTCTTGAAATTCTTCGTATTATGCCTAAACTCACCTCAGGAATTGGTACCTTAACACCTGTTCTCTATCTTCCATGCTTCACCTTTTTGCTCTTGGCCCAAATAGTGTGTATTTAGATTATGCTATTTCCATTAATAAATTAGTTGTCTCTAAAACATGCTTACATAGCACTTTGTATGTTTTAATATCAACACTTATCACAGTTGATAATCATACATTTTGTGATTATTGAATTAATAGTATCCGTCTGCCTTCATTTGATGGTGTATTAGTTGGCTAGGACTGCCATAACAAAATATCACAGACTAGGTGGCCTAAAGAACAAATTTATTTTCTCACAGTTCTGGAGGCTAGAAATCCAAGATCAAGGTGTCGGGAAGCTTGCTTTCTCCTAAGGCCTCTCTTCTTGGCTTGCAGACGACTACCTTCTCTAGTTATATGCCTTTTCTTATGGACATGCACACTGGTTCTCTCTGTGTTTCCAAATTTCCTCTTCTGATAAGAACACCAGTGAGATTGGATTGGGTTCTACTTTAACAGTCTCATTTCAACTTAATTACATTTACAGCAGTTCCTTCTCTAAATACAGTCACATTCTGAGGTACTGAGGGGTTAGGGCTTCAACTTACGAATTTGTGGAGGACATAATTCTGTCTGTTACAGATAGGAAGCTCTATGATAGTTAACACTGTTATTGGTTTGTGACTGTGTCTCCAGCACCAGTAGATCACTCAGCATACAGTAGGTACTCAGTGTAAATATTTTGAATTAACGAATCCTTTGGTGAATAAATATTTGTGGTGTTCAGATTTTAGTATAGGCTTTTGTTTCATCTTACGTAGCTGCCAAAGTTAATAATGAGATTCCTATTAAAGGGTATGCAGAAAAAAAAAATGTTATAAATTTTTCTAAGGGTTGAGCATACTTTACAAAATTTAGTCATTAAGTTGCTATAGTGAACCAGGATACATATGGATAAAATTCCATATTGGATATAGTAGATTATTTTCATTACAAGTGATATCATGCAAGTACCTGACACAGTGGTAATTCCAAGAGAAAGGAACAAGTTACTGTGAGTGATGGAGAGTCTGTGTGACACAACTGTAGCCAAGCAGGAACAACACACTTACTCTGGTACTACTTGAAACTCCTTATTAAAATAGGAATTTAGACAATTTTGGTAAATAACACATCTATGTAAATGAAGATGGATTATAGAATTATAAAGCAGAAAACAGGGTATTGAAAATTTCACTCCTGACCCTGAGGAGAGAGCTTTCATAATTTACTATTTAGCATTCTGGTTTTTAGGTTTTATGCGAGGTTTTGTTTGTTTGTTTGTTTGTTTTGGGGCTTATATTTGGTAGCTACTGTTTAATTTTTGAAGACAGTTCACTTTTAAACTACGAATATTTGTTGACTTTTATTTTGGTAATTTTTCTATGAATGGTAATAATATAATTTTGTTTTGTTTTATTTTCATTCTAACATTGTTGTTAATTTTGGCATGTTCATGGCACTTGCATTAAAAATATATGCAAGCTGCAGTTGTTACTTTCAAGGCTCTATATGTGTCATTTTAGTTAGGTTTATATGTTGGTTTTCCAAATCATCAATACTTCTATGGAGTTTTATTTGTTATATCTATAACTAAAATAACTCTTTTAAAATAACCCTCTATAATTATCGAATTTCTCAACATGCAGTTTTTGCTGCGTGTATTTTGAAGCTATGTTATTAAGTACAAAAACTTAAGACTGTTACATCATTCTTTACAATAATCCTTTTTTTTAATTTGGAATTTTTAATATAATTATTTTCTTTCTTGTAAAAAAAGTCCACTTGGTGCAATAATTTGGGGGGTTGATAATTGCTTGATATATATTTATCTGTATTTTGTTTTCATTCTTTATAGTTTTATATTCAGTTATTTTCTTTTATAAGGAATATGTAGCAATTTTCAACTGTCTAAAAATTTTAGTAGCTTGAAACAATTCATTGATTATTTCATACTTTTTGTGGGTCATGAGTCTGGACATGGCTCAGCTGATTTCTCTACTTAGAGTTCATTAGATTGCCATCAAGATTTTTGGCTGAGTTGTATTCTAAACAGGAGGTTCAGCTAAGAAAGAATCCATTTCCAAGTTCATTCAGATTGTTGGAAGAATTTATTTCCTTGCAACTGTAGGTCAGGGGACCCAGATTCTACCTGGTTGTTGGCTGGCAGCCACCATCAGCTACTTGAGGTCACCTGCCATTCCTAGAGATTGGACACAGTTCTTTGCTACATGAGCTTTTACATCGTGGTTGCCAATAAGAATGAAGATATATATATATTGGATATATATATATATATAATCAAGAAGTGATAGCCATCACCTTTATAATTGCTTGATATATGCAATTTATATATTTATATATCAAATTGCAATTTATATATCAAAAATTTATATATGCAATTTATAATGATCAAATACTTAGAGAAAAGACACAGATTCTCACCATACTTGGGGGAGTAAGGTGGAAAGAATTACACAAAGGGGTAAGGACTAGAAGATGAGGAGTTGTGAAACATGGGAGAACATGTGTTCTGTCATATAACATACAGTATACGTTCTTTTAAAATTGACTTTGCTGACCACAATCTTATAATCGGATTTTTCAGTCTGTTTACATTTAATACAATAATTGATATATCTAGAAAGTTAATGTTTCATGATTTGAATTTTTTATTTTGTTATGCCAAGTCTCATTTTTTCTTTTTTTCTTTTTCTTTCTTTATTTAAGGTCTATTCTTAGCTTATTTTAATGTCCCCATCTTTATCTTGTTCATTGTACATTATTTTATTGGTCCCTTAATAGATATTCTATGGATTGCAATAGTCATTTAACTTATTATGGTCCACTATGAATTAGTACATTCCTATTTCCTTGACAAATTAATGACCTTATAACTTTAAATCCATTCAACATATCCCATCTTTTGTAGGCATTTTTTACATATATTCGATGTCTGTATATTTTATTTCACATGACAATATTCACATGACAAAATTAAATATATATATATATATATTTAATTTACCCACATATTTACTTTTCCATTCCTATTTTAAGGTGATTTCCTCCAGCATGGAAAAAAATATATATAATTTGTATTTGTTTTTGTGCACATTTGCTAAAAATGTGTTCTTTAGTTTTGTGTTTGTGAAAGTATATGCTCTGTAATGTGAATTATACATGCATATAAATGATGATGCAAATCTCAATTTTATTTTTAACAAATTTTATAGTGTAAAGTTTATATATGTAATACATATAAAGAAGTCTGCTATTTCATAAAATGATTATGGAAATAATTTTGCTTCTAGTTTCTGCTAATGGAACAAAACTTACTTCTAAAATTTTATTTCACTTTTCCTATCTCTTGAGGGCTATTTTCGTTTTAATAAACACCATAAAATTATAGCCATGAATAGTTATTATAAAATTATACCAACTAAGGAATGCTAAGGAAAAAAGAGTTAAGATGAGCCCTAGAGGCTGTGATTTTTATTTAAAATAAATTTGAAAGTTGTTGCACTATTCAGGGAGCCCATCTCAGAAAGCATGACAGAATGCAAAATACAGTAAATTATTTTAGTGAAAGATATACTCTTTTAATTACAAAAAAATTAATTTAGCACAGATGAAATAGGATGAGATTATTTTTCAAAGAATATAGTATACTCATTACTAAAATTTCATGCCACAATTTAATTTAATATTAACTCTTCTATTGAAACTAGGGTCTTTATTGATATGGAATTGTAAAATGAAAATGGTTTTAAAATTAGATGTATGAGTATGACTCTACCCTGATAGTCAGCTTCTCATGCAATTTTACTGGAAACAAGTGGTGGAGTTAGCAGGTTGTTTTAAAATCATATAGAGAAATTATCAGAGTAAACACTTTACTACTAAAGAAATAATTGTTAGTAAAATAATTAACGTTAATTGAAAGTCAACAACTAGTATTTGTAAAACGTTGTGTTGAGAAGTTGACATTAATTGCTGAATTGTTAGTTAATTTCTATCTAGTGAGTAATATTAACTGACTACATTTAAAAGATGAGAAATGAAGGAGTGAAATCAGCATCATGGCAGCATAAGGCACTCTGTTTTTATTTTCACAAACTAAGCTGCCTTTGGTGGGATCCAGCACCATAAGTTGAGTTACCTGGGAAGTCTTTTAGACCTGTGCGTCTGGTAACAGGGAAACACATCTCATTAAGGCTGTGGAACCAGTGGAGACACAAGGCTGACCCAACCCCTCTTGCTACGATTGGACCAAAAACCAGGAGAGTTATAACCTGAAAACTTATGCGAGTATAATGGAGATTTCTCAGAAGTCCAGCCTTCCAGAAAGGAGATTCAGCATGCCATTGGAGGGAAAAAAAAAAAAAATGAATTTACAGTATAGTAAGAGGGACTTTAAGAAACAGTAAGAACTGCTATCTCCACCCCAAGAGGACACAGTATGGGGCTGAACTATCAGGCAGCAGTGACTAGTCCTGCAGGGGTAAAGGAGTGGTGTGAGACTCAGTGGGAGGAACATGTTTCTCTCCAGCAGCACTCAGAGTACTGAGTTGAGTTCTCAATGACTCAGAGGAGGGAGCAGATCATGAAAGAATCAGATAAGAATATTAAAGGATGCTAAAGAGATATGATTTACAAAGAGGAATAACCTTTAATTGGTATTCAAAAACCTTTCACTGCGGACAACCCAGGTCCTAATGGCTTTACTGGTGAATTCTACTAAACATTTAAAGAAGAATTAATGCAAGTCCTTCTCACAATCCTAAAAAAAAAAAAAAAAGAGGGAATACACCCAAATTCATTTTACAAGGACAGCATTTCCCTGTTACCAAAGTCAGATAAGAACAGTGGAAGAAAATAAAACTGTAGACCAATATCCCTGATGAATATTGATAAAAAAATTCTCAACAAGATATTAACAATTTAAATTCAAAATATTAACAATCCAAAGTTGTTGCATAAAAATGGCAAGGACCGAGAAACTCAAGAGGCAAGCAGAGATCAGGGAGAACACAGCTTTATTATACTGGCGGGCTCAGTGGGATCCTTCCCAAAAGACTGAGCCCCCAGCAAGGTTTTTAGCAGGTTTTTATGGGTTGGGGATTTCCTTCAGTCGGGGAAGTGGTAGGTGTCATCTGGTAATTGGCTCAAGGTGTGGCTTGGAGGGGGTTATGTAGAAATGGGCTGGAACTTAAGCTGGGAAATTCTCTCTCTGCTGGGGCCACCATTTTAGCTCAGTTCCGCATGGCAGGGAACCATTTTAAGGTCAGTTTCCCCATCAAATTCAACAACACATCGAAACGATTATATACTATGACCAAGAGAGATTTATATTTGGAATGCATGAATGGGTCAACATATGCAAATCAATAAATATGATATACCACATTAATATAATGATAGATAAAAATTATATAAGCATTTCAACATGCAGAAAAAACATTTAACGAAAACATCCTTTCAGGATAAAAATCTTTACAAATGGCATATAGAAGGAGCATAACTCAACACAATAAATGCCAAATATGACACACTCACAGGTAACATAATATTTCACAGTGAATAATTGAAGCTTTTCCTCTAATATCAAGAAAAAACCAAGAGTGCCCACTCTAACCACTTTTATTCAAAACACATGATAGCCCTAGCTACAGCTATTAGGCAAGATAAAAACAAAAAAGAAAGAAAGAAAAAAAAAAGACATCCCAATTATAAAAGAAGAAACAATATTGTAGTTATTTGCAAATGATAGGATCTTATATACATAGAAAACCCTACAGACACCACCAAAATATTGGTAGAACTAATCAACAAATTCAGTAAATATTCAGGATACAGAATCAAAATACAGAAATTAGTTGAGTGTATATACAATAACAATAAAATATCTGTAAAATAAATAAGGAAAACAATTTCATTCACAATAGCAACAAAAATAATAAAATATTTAGGAATAAATATTTTAAACACTATAAACCACAAGGCATTAATGAAAAAGTTGAAGAAGACACAAACAGATGGCAAGATATTTTACATGCATGGATCATAAGAATTAATATTGTTAACACATCCATAGTAAACAAAGCCATCTATAGTTTCAATACACTCCCTATAAAAACTCCCATGACATTTTTCATAGAAATAGTAAAAAATTATAAAATTTGTAAAATTCTAAAACATAAGACCTGATACTATAACATTTCTAGAAGAAAACATAGGGACAAAGCTTCTTGACATTGTTCTTGCAATGATATATTGCCAATATGATCAAAAGTATGTTTGATACTTAACAATGCACAGGGCTGTGTGCTACTTTTAATGCCATGCAAATTATTGAAGCAAAATCTCTGCTCTTCTAGACCCTTCTAGACTTCACTGTTCATTACAGCAAATGATCATGCAAGTCTAATATAATGTGATGTATGTTAAAATATAAGTAACCCTCAATTTCAATTGGAGGAGCAAGTGATTTTCCTGGGAATTAGGTAAATTCTTATAAAAGATACAGTTATTCTTGTTTTAAAAGATTTCCAGAAGTTTTGCAGGTGAGCAAGAGGTAGATGACTAGCTTAGAAGTATGGCCAGCAATGGTATGGTGGCCTGACTGTCCAAAGTGTGCTCGGGCAGAACGGGACTTGTACTAACACATAAAGACACAAGTCAAGTGGGGCAGGAGGAAATGAGAATGAGCATTTCTTGGAATTAGTAAACAATTTAATGGAAATATCCTTGTGAATCTTGCTATAAATGAATGTCATTTCTTTACAGTCACAGTGGAATATGAGTAACATGTTTGACTCAGGATCATTAAGTTTGCAGTGATTGAAGGATACACTTAATCCCCTAGAAATCCCAATTTAGATAATCTTTACATTAGAAAACATAAAGGTCTTCTGTAGGGATTGTGAGCTCACCCTTAACCTAAGGAAAACTGTTGGACCTAAACACTGACTCAGAAAAGTGTGGGAAATGTCCTTGATTATCTAATACATGGGCAAAGCACATACATATAGTACCAGTGTAAGGGATACTTGAAAATCATTTTTAAAAATACATAATATATTTTACATAGCTTATCCTCAGGAGGAACACAATTTATTTGTATTTCTAATATTTATTTTGCAGTTTTGTATTGTTATACTTTAGAATTACATGTGGAGGCACCATTATTTTCTTATCTTAGAGCCTCTATGCACCGCATTACATCTCCAAGTGAAGAAGCCTGAGATAGCGGTTAGTTATCAAATCCTTTCTGCATGCTCAGAGAAATGCTTCCTTTGGACTTAGGCAGACAAACTTTAACCATTTTCCCCTACAATTATACCTTGAGAGCTCATTGTAACACCTTATCTGCTCCTCGAGAGGTCAGTAGGGTCCCACCAGAGGCCATCCCCTAAAGGGTACTAAGAAATAAACAAGATAGAGTTGGTGCTCCAGGTGTGATTCCCATCTATGTAGAAACCCTCAGAAGCAGGTCCACTGGCCTATAAAAAATCCTATTGCTACAGGGTGAGGTTCTAAAACACCAGGCTATCTTGGACTGGGCCCTTGCTGGAAACAACTAGAAATGGATAGATCCGGATCCCAACAGCTGACGTAGGCGAGGATTCAGTGTAGAGAAGCACAGTGAAAGTCCTCAGTTAGATTAAGAGATTAAGCAAGACTCAGACACTGGGTAACTGCAAGATGCTCTAATAAGGTATGATTCATTCTGTCCCTATAGTATTACAGGTGCCTTTTATTATGACATAATATTTTATTCTACTATGATGTCTAATAAAATCGATGGCAATCAAGTTTTTAGGAATCATGGTCTTTGCATGATAGTCTTTAGATCTGATGAATTTTAATAGACATGGTGGGAGAAATATCCAATTTTAACTAAGAGATTATCATACACTTACATTTGAAAAATAGAACTGTGTAATCATACTGAATACAAAATCAAAACATTATTAATAAATAATTATTTCTTATACTATATACAAATTTAATTTATCATTCCATGTAACTTTCTATTTTGAGTTGATATTTCATTGAACATGTTTATATGAATGTCCTGCTGAGGAAATATAATGCTATTTTTTATCATTTGGATTACTTATTTGCTCATTTATCATTTTCACTTCCTAAGTGTATTGATTTCCAGTTCTTTAAATTGTTATAATTTCAGAAAACAAAACTGTTCTTCATTACATGTATCGATTGCCTGATGTTAGCTGCAGATTCTAAAAGAGCAGTGATACCTTTTCTATATGAATCAAACTTCTGTGGAAAAATTATGCCTCACTATTACCCTTCATTTAGTTTGCTGTATACAAAACTGATTAATAGTCATCTATGAGGTTTATTATGATAACATACAACAAGCCAATTTATGTAGAACCAGGAGATCACACTGCATTCATATGAGTGTGGAAAAGAAGTATAATGTGCATGCAAGCAGGCCCAGAAGAGACTGCTTTGCCCTTAATGATTGCAACTCTATTTTCCCCTTTGTCTTATAAGACTTGCCTATGTATTCAGAGTCACAGTCATGGGAGAAAAAGCCAGGAGGAATTTTATCATGGCTGGAGACTAGGTAAAAAGAGTTTCAATATATTTTAGGAATCCTGATCTGTGCAAAGCATTTTAACAGATAGAGAAGATGAATTGCCAAACATGATGCCCAAGAGGGATGCAGAATTCTTGCTCCCAAGTAGAGTTAAACATGACTGGGATGGGTAAGTAGGTGCTAATTATTCTTATTAATTCATTAATTCATAAATAATTTTTGAGTACCTACTGAGACTTTTCCCAGGTACATCCTTAAAGTTTTTTTGCTATTTCTGATTTATAATATTCTATCCAATTATGTCGAGATGATCCAGATATTTTTCCTAACCCCTCTGTATACCAAGATCAGTGGGTATTTATTATGGTCTGTTGTACACTAATACAGATAATAATAAAGTTTGCACAGTGACATGTGATTACTAGAATTAGTTGGATGATTTCATAAAGTATTAAATATGTTGAATCACTATATTGTACACCTGAATCTAATAATAATAGTGGATACCAAATATACTTAAACTGAAAATAGTATCTGTATATAAACATCACAGTAGATACTGTCAGAGCTCCACCCACATCTCCTCAGATCCCTTTACTAATTTTGTGCACACTGGTCCTGGTGTGCTTTCACCCCAAACAGCCAACAATCGTGTCTCCTTGTTAGCGGTCATGATCAGGGAGTGGTTAACCAAGACCAAATATTCTTTTTCTGTTTTCAGATCAACCATTAGTGAAATTTAGCTGTCTCCCCCCCTCCTTGTAGGACTGAAAGTCTTTGAAAGTACCCAATACAAATTAATGTTTTCAATTTTCTCCTTCATATTAAAATCTTTTGTGAGTATATATTTTGGGTTCCACATTACAAGATATGGCAAGTTAAACATATAGTGGGGAGTCCACGATACATTTCATGCAGCTCTGAATGGGGCATGAGGGAATTCCTCATTGTGCTGTCTCCTTCATTAAGTAAATCAACATTTCAAGGTCTATTCATCTATGCCAGTTAAAACAGAGGGTAAATTAGGAGTGTTATTATTTCAAATAATAAGAAGTCCAGGGGTAGAATTTACCAATTTATTTCCCTTTGGGACTCAAGCTTTCTCTTTACAACTGATCAACTAGACATAAACTCCTTTGTGGTTGACTGATGGTTCTTTCACAAATTAAGAAAAATGGTAAGACAAGAAAGGATAGAACACCTAAATTGAAAAATATTTGGTTAAGACTGATTTTGTGATAACTGACTCTCAGTTAAAAATATATGTTGTAAAACAGATTTCTAATTGTTGTTTTTGTTTGTTTGTTTTAAGGAGATAAATCTTTTTTTTTCTCAATATCTTTAACAAAATCTTTTTCAATGCTATCTTAAAAAGTTATATCTTGGCCACCATTAACAATGCTGCAAAACGTTGAGGTATATATATCTTTACGGAAAAATGTTTTTAGATTATTTGGGCAGATACCCAGAAGAGGGATTGCTGGGTCATAAGGTAATTTTGATTTTTTAAAGAAAATTCCACACTGTTTTCCATAGCAACTATACCAATTTACATTCCCACCAACAGTCTATGAGGGTTTCTTTTTCTCCACAGCCTCTCCAATATTTAGTACTTGTTTTGTTGATAATAGCTATTATAACAGGTGTGAGGTGGTATCTCACTGTGGTATTGATTTGCATTTCCCTAAAAGCTAGTGAAGTTGAGCATTTATTCATATACCTGTTGGCCATTTGTATGTCTTCTTGGGACAACTACCTGTTCAGGTCCTCTGTCCATTTTTTAATCGGGTTATTGTTTTTTCTGTTGTTGAGATGCATACGATCATTATATATTTTGGACATTAGCCCATTATCAGAGGTGTTATTTACAAATATCTTTCTCATTTGGTCCGTTGCCTCTTTGTTTTGCTGATGGTTTCTTTTGCTGTACAAGACATGGAAACAACCAGTGTCCTTGTACAGTTGACTGGATAAAGAAGATGTGGTATACATAGGAGGTCTGACAATTAAGGTCGAGAACTTGTTGCAACAATGTTGCTAAACTTTTTTGATATCAGAGGGATTATTCAATATGAATTTGTACCAAGTGGACAAACTAAGTTAACTAAGTTTACTATTTGGAAGTGCTGAAAAGTCTAAGTGAAAAAGTTAGACGACCTGAACTTTTCGTGGACAATTCATGGCTCTTGCATCACGACAATGCATCAGCTCACAGAACACTGTCTGTGAGGGAGTTTTTAGCCACTAAACAAATAACTGTATTGGAATCTCCTCCCTACTCACCTGATCTGGCCCTCAATGACTTCTTTCTTTACTCGAAGATAAAGAAAACATTGAAAGGAAGACATTTTGATGACATTCAGGACTGAGGATAATACAACAGCTGTGATAGCCATTCCAGAAAAAGAGTTTTAAAATTGCTTTGAATGGTGGACTAGGCACTGGAATCAGTGCATAGCTTCCCAAGGTGGGGTACTTCGAAGGTGACTATAGGGATATTCAGCAATGAGGTATGTGGCACTTTTTCTAGAATGAGTTTGTAAACTTAATTGTCTGACCTCATATATACAATGGAATATACTCAGCCATAAGGAAAACTGAAATACTGTCATTTACAAAAACTTGGATAGATCCTAAGGGAAATAAGTCAGAGAGAAAATGCTGAGAACTGTATAGTTTAACTCAAATGTGGGATATAAAACTGAAAGCAACAAATGAACAAGACAAACAAAAACTCATAGACACAGACAACAGTTTAGTGGTTACAAAAAGGTAAGGGGGGAGAGGGGAGATGGTAGAAAGGGTGAAAGGGGTCAAAATATGGTGATGGAAGGAGAACTGACTCTGGGTGGTGAACACACAATGCAACACATAGATGATGCATTATAGAATTGTACACTTGAAACATATGTAATTTTGCTAAGTAATGTCACTCCTATAAATTTAATAAAAGTATTTTTAAAAATTTAAAAAGACAGAAAAACAAATTATAAGGATTGAACAGTCAGACTGCTTTTTAAAGATGCTGGCAAAAATTTTTGGCTGGTGAAGTTATAATAGGTTATTATGGAAAATAGGAATTAAGCTTGTACTTTTAAAAATGCTTGAAAATTTAACTTCATATAAAGTATATTAAACCACAGTCTACCTGTGAAATCCACCTGTGCCAGCGACAGCACATCAAGCTGGAAAAACTAAGGGTCCAGTAATAGTTAGAAAATTCCTAGGTTCTTACTCTTGACGTTTCCATTGTTGCTATAGAAACTTTACTTTTACTGCTTATGCTAACCTCTCTGATATTCTTTGATATTGTACCTGCTGGTTTCTTCTATAAAATTATCACTTGCCAGGAAGAGTCTAATTTTCTTTTTCTACTTGCAATTCATACTTTAATCAATTTATTTTTCTACTTGCAATTCATACTTTTTTTTCTACTTGCAATTCATACTTTAATCAAAGGGAAGAATAAGGTAGAACATTTAATACATGAGTAGTTTTTAACTTATCCCACAGGAGATGGGGAGTTTGTATAAATCTGCAAAAGTACTCATATCTTTACATGCAAAGAAAAAAGAGGAAGAAGCTTGGCTATATACACGTGACTTGTCAGGTCTAAGATTTTATTGCTTGTTTCCATTCTTACCTGTAGTGATAATAAAGAAAATATAATTGAGAGATTGCAAAGGGGTGTTTATAAAAATCTTCAGCACTATCTTCATACTAAAATAAGTAAGAGAACAGCGATACCTCTTTCCTTAAAATCTGAGAGAGAGAAAGAGAAAGAAAGAGAGAGAGAGAGATAGAGAGGGAGAGAGAACGCATGTGTGCGCATGCGTGTGTGTAGCTGTAATAAACCTTATTCTTTATCAGATCTGAACTACATGATAGAGTATAGCAATTTTTTAATACTTAGCATTTTTATTAAATTATCATAATTAATTTTTTTAATGGTGTTTTGACATAGCCCTAATTTCCAGTCTGTACATTAAAAGTACACAAACTATGAACAATGTAGTTATTTAACTATAATAATAAGGTAAAAGAAAATCTATTGGATTTTCTTAAAAATGATTACAATTTTCAGTACAATGGTTTTCTATAGCATTGACATTTAATTTGAAAAAACTCAGTGTTGCATGGCTCTGTTACATCATCAATTAGCAACAAGCTAATTCTGCAAATCCCTCCTTCATCCTTGAGCCACAATTTCAGGCCATTTTCTCTCCCTTCACTTTCGGCTTGTTGTGAGCATGGGCTGGTGATCAGGCTGGTTCATCCAATGGCACTCTACCCAGGGGGTGATAGGGGAATGTTGGCAGGCCACACACAGCTAGTTCAATAGATTGGAAACTAGAAGGGTCTCAAACATACAGCTAGTTTTCATTATGGGATGTCTACAGAGGCTTATAGACTTGCAGGAGACTGGGGGGCTGACCTGGAAGTCAGAAGCAAATGTCCTGCGGTCTCCTCACACAGAAGAGAGTTTCCCCAGAGGAAGTCATTCTGCAAAAAGCACAGGGGACAGTGTTCTCCTCAGGCCATTTGCCACATTTTGAATTTGGGAGGGATTGGAGGATAAAGAATTAAGCTCAAAACTATCCCAAAATAGAATTTCCAGGGCTGAGGTAATAGGGGCTGGTGTAAATAAAATATCAATGGCATGCTAATTTATTTATGTTTAACTGCTATAGAATAAATGTTTGAAAATGCAATAAATAACTAGGAAAATTGACTTCATGCAAACTAAATTTTGTTTTAAAAAGAATATGGCTCCTTTTACATCATGAAAACTACATGAAAAAGATTTAATAATCCTTTATTGAACGCAGACAATATGTTACCTCAGAATAGAAATATTCTTTTCTACTATGCCATGACATCAGTTATGATAGCAGCTGTGAAATGATTGCAATACAAATAATATGCTCATTTTAGTTCCAGAATTTGTATATAGTGACACATTATTCTGTACTCTCTATTATTCATAGGTCAAAGGGTGGGTCGAGGACTGATAAATGTGCCAGATCCTGTGTGAAGTATTTTATATGCATCTGTCTCATTTGAGAGTGACTTGATTGTTAACTATGAATATGGTTCTTTAGCTATTAATGATTTCACTACCATCAGCAAGGCTGTTTTGTACTGTCAATAAAAGTAATAATTGCTACCATTTATGGAGCTCTCATTATGTGCCAGGCAGTCTGCTTAGCATTTTACTTACATTATGTTACTTAAGCCCCAAAACAACTCAATATTTTCATAAAACTGAGAAAATAGACTCAGAGAGGGTAAGTAAAGACAAAGAAAAAACTGGAATTCATAGTTAGACGACTCTTTTGACTAGAAAGGTACTTTTAGCTTCCCTGGGCTACTGCTTACTCCCAATCTTTCCAGTTAGTTGTATCCATGATTAGGCGTGGAGACATGGGGGATTGGTGATGAGGTTACTTCGAACATGCCAGAGCCATACTTATTTTTCTTTTAAGCTGAGTAAGTTAGGTCACTGTGCGAGTGTGTGTGTGTGTGTGTGTGTGTGTGTGTATGTATCTAAAGAAGAGCTAAATTTTGTAACACGAGAAACTCTTTTGTCGAGGTTAGAATTTGAATGTGAAAGATTAGAATTGTGAAAATCTCATCCTACATAAATTACTCCAGGAAATGTGTTTTCCTTCTTTACAGATTTATCAAAGACTAAGCACACTAAGAGTTCTTCTCTATCTCTATCAATTTAAATATAGAATCCAAGATATATTTTGTCGTTATTAGAGTTTATAAGTAATCTATCAAAGCAATTGAGAAATATTTATATATGTAACATGCATATAACATATACATGTTATATATGTGTATATATATACATATATATGTGTGTGTATATGTGTGTGTGTATATATATATATATACATATATATATATGTATATATATATATATCTGACACAGTCCTAACATTTAATGGGCCCTCATTGTGTGCCATATACCACATATGCGCACACACACACGCGCACACACACACACACACACCTCAAAAGGTTCAATAAAAATGGGAACGTAGCTCACAGCGTCTGTACTCTTGTCGGCGGGAAAATAATAATTGCATGAGAGAAGTGAAAAAGTGAATATGCATGACTGTCACCTTCAGGAAAACTCTCTAATTTTATTACCATAAAGTCAAGACGGTAAAGAGAACTAAAATATATTAAAAACTTTCTTATATATGAGGTATTGCTCACATTATCTCTTCATGTTGTGCATAATGTACTTAAAATTGCTGGTTCTGGCACAAATGGCTCATAGCTTTGGACAAGTCACTTCATCCCTCTGTGACTCTTTCCTTACTTAACTATAAAAAAATACCTCTGTGGTATTTCCCTGTGTATGTATAATAATTGTACCAATGCCAAAGCATTGTTGTGAAGATTCAGGGAAGCAATTACAGTACATGTGGTTAGGATTGTGCCTGCCCTTATTAAGTGCAAAAATAGTGTTAGCTAGATTCTTTATGTTCACAGATTGAGCATAGCATTTGTTCTAGAGCAGTTCTTCAATAAATATTTCCTGCATCATTGGGAATATTATAGTATCTATGGATAGGAAAGGACTATATTACTCTTTTTATTACTTTCACATATTTTCAGATAGTTTTGTTTTTTTTTGGTCCAGGTTTGGAGACAGAGGGAATTATATTTTACAATCTCTCTTTTCATAATATAAGTTAAAAGAAGTACTCAATATGCATAAATATAAGCTGGCTAAGAAAATTGCAAAGGCTTTAGAAATACAAACATTATTTGTAATTTTCTAAAATAATTAAGTGTTCCATTATGAACCTTCCAGTTTCATATATTTCAGAAATTTTCTTTTTTGTAGATGACATATGTGATTTATTAGTTTATTTAAATGTACTTTATTGGTTTAAATGCATCTTACTGGCTCAGTAAAGGAACTAAATGAAAGTAATCAGAATAAGTGGTCCTATTCTCTGCCACTGCCCTACTAGAAAGGAATACAGAGTGGGAGAAAAAAACACATTTGATCATACCCTTACAACTGGCCCTATTCCACAGTTACAGTACATATGCAACAGAATCAGAAAGGGAGAAATACTCTAATTTCTTCCATTAACTCTCTTCAGGGGATGACAGAATTTTCATTTGAAAGGAGAAGCTATTTCAACCTTTTGAAATTATATCTTTATAAATCAGGCATGCTTTATCAACTTAAAAAAAGTGAAAAAAGTCATTAATATAAAAGACCCTTATATAAGGGGCATGAGGTCAGAAAATTGCTGTGACATTTTTCAGTGTTTGTCTATGATTTTCAGTGGCCAGGAGCAAATTTCACCCTTCATATAATCTTGAATGACAGGGAAAGATAAATCAAGTATATGCCGAGTGAGTATCTGCTTCCTTCCCTAATAGATAGTGTATATACCTTAGGGAGAAGAGCAAATTTAAATAGGCAATGTTACAATTTTTTTCACTTGTACTTTCTTTAATAAAGATGTACCAGACTAATCACTCACCCTTAAATTTGCATATTTCAAAGAAGGAAAATATTATAGTGTATAGATTCATTACAGTTTTCACATTGAGCTTATTTTCATCTCACTAGAAACTAATATAATTTACATAGGCCAATATAATTCCCATAAAAACAATAAACTATGCAAGCTGACCATCGCATTATATACACAGATCTAACATCACACAAACTTACTTTTCTTATGTAAACTGATCTGTCACATACCATTAACATGACATATAGCTCAATGTTTTGTCATTTAAAAACTATATGTTTTAGGTACAAGTCAATATGTTCTGTGTTGAAATTTATATATCATATGCTAAATAAGTTAAATTTCATTTAATCTACCCCCTGGAATTTTAGGTATTAAAATTACCAAAGATAAGCTTAAAGTGCTTAATTTTTAGTCTTTAAGAAAACATACATTAGAAAATATGTTTAATTACAGTTTAAAATACAAAAATGGCAAGTTTTATTATATTTAAAATCAATATTAAAAAGTGTTGAAAAGTGATATAAATGTTTTTTTTTGTTTCTTTTTAAAATATTGTTGGCTTACAAAATTATGGGGGGTGCTCTTTCTTTTTTCTTAAATATTGTTACTGTACAATATTATGTTAGTTTCAGGTGTACAACATACCCATTTAACATTTATGTACCTTACGATATGGTCACCAAACTAAGTCTAGTAACCATCTGTCACCATGCAGTTATCACAGTATTACTCACTACATTCCCCTTCACCTTTTTCACCCTTCCCCCCAACCCTCTCCCACCTGGCACCCATCAGTTTGATCTCTGATTCTGTCAGTCTGGTTTTTGTTTGTTTGTTTGTTTGTTTGTTGTTTTGATTTTTTTGATTCTACATATAGTTAAAATCATACAGTATTTGCCTTTCTCTCTCTGACTTATTTCACTTAGCATACATAACAACCTTGAGGTCCATTATGTTGCTGCAAATGATATGATTTCATTCTTCTTTTATTGCTGAATAATATTCCACTGTATACACACACTACATCTTCTTTGTCCACTCATCTATCTATCTATGGACACCTAGATTGCTTTCATATCTTGTCTATTATAAGCTATGGGGCAGGATTCAATATGTTTTTAGAAATGCTCTGTAGAGGGAAATTTAAACAATTCATGCCCTGTATATATAACTAAGGAGGATTTAGTATTAATAATGATTCACAATAAAGAGCAAGAAAAGTTTTTTAAAATGTTAATTAATTTGAATGAAAAATAATGGTTTGTCAAATTTAGTCAAATAATTAAAAGCTATAATATTTAACAGCAACAACAACAACAACAAAAAACTCTGAAAATGTTGAGAAGTTACCCATGTTCATATTTATTTCTTATTTTGTATTTTCTTTTTGTACATGATACAAATAAAATTTAACTAAAAAGAAGAGACTCATTTACTAAGTCATCTCACCTAGAAAACACGGAGTAATTAGTTTTACCAGATGGACTGACATGATTCTAAGAGAAGTTGTTTTTCCTTAGGAGCAGCTAGATCATGTAGTATCATGATCTAACAGCCATGAGTACACTTTGAATCTCACTATGGCTTCCATCACTCTATCTCACTAAAGTACTAAAGGACCTAGGCATCTCTTTCACAGCCATAGAGTTTAGTTACCATAGCTTGCAGCCATAGTGATCTTTTTATAACATCTCTCATCATCTTTCAATGAACTTTCAAATTCTTTTCAGGAAGTTAGTTTTCCTAAATCTAACAAGTGTACATAAAAAAAACACACACAACAAAAAAAAACAAACACACACACACACACACACACAAAAAAAAAAAACACAGAACACTCAGAACAATCTTATTTGTGAACTATAGAGGCAAAAATCTCAGAGAAAATCTTATTATATTGAACCTAATTTCTGGTAAAGAATAATGATTACCAAGTTGGGGAGGGTGTGAAGTCATCTAATTAATACATCAAAGGACAAAAAAGAAAAATATATTGAAAAAGAAATAAATGAGTTCAAAAAGATACATAGAGACAAATAAATGTGACAATGTGATATACCAAAAATTTTGGGATGCAGTAAATGCAGTACTAATTTTATAGCATTATAGGCCTACCTCAAGAAACAAGAAGTATCTCAAATAAGCAATCTAACATTACACCTTAGAGAACTAGAAAAAGAACAAACAAAGCCCAAAGTCAGTAGAAGGAAGAAAATAGTAAAAATTCAAGCAAAAATAAATGAAATAGAGAACAAAAAGACAATAGAAAACAATGAAACAAAGAGGTGGATCTTTGAAAAAAATAAATACAATTGAAAAAATATATATATTTTCAGCATGAACTCCTAATTATTTTTAAACTAATTAAATAGCTATAAAGGATATTGTTCTTCATATGGTAAAAACCTTTATTAATTTACCACAATAACCATCAAACTATAACACTGGAAACCCTATCTCTAAAATACGGACAAAATAAATCTCCTTGCATTATTTCATGTAACAATATAATGAAAATGGTATCTAATGTAATGGAAAAAAAAAACTAACTCAAATATTTCAAGTTTGAGAAAGGAGGAGAAAATTATCTTTGCTTAATTAACTTAGTCACATATTTTTGAGCTATGTTCTGCTCAGCATTTTGCTAAGCATGATGAATTGATGAACAAATCCATCATCCCTAGTGAAGTTGTTATTATTTACTTCAAAACCCAAGAATAACAGCAACATATCTTTTTGAAACAACAAAAGGTTTCAAATAATTTGCCTGTTCTGAACAATTAAACGCAGGATAAAAAATTCCCTTTATACTAATATTAAATGGACACAATAAACTAATGAAAAACTCCATCGGATATGTGCAATCTCACATTAGGAAACTGCACAGTTTAATAAGGGGCTTGAAAAAGCATGAATGAAATGCTTAAATAATGCATGTTTCTCATAAGTAGTCAAATAATCTTTTCTCAGAAATAATCAATTCTCCAATTAGTATACAATTTCAAAGAAATACCTATAACTAATATTCACCTCAAACTTTCTGGTGAGGGTCATTGAACAAAACTTTCAAAGCTTATCTGCAAGAAGTGGTTATAAGATTATCACCACAATGTGAATTTGTATCATCAAACAATACATTCTGCTATAAATAAATAACCATAATAAAGAGGAACTTGCACCAAAATCAATGGGAAAGAATCAAAAGTCTAGAAATAAGACTTGGAATACTTCCAGTTTATTTTATGGCAAACATGGAATCCATACAAAGTGAGAACTTGATGCATTGTAGTTTTAAATAGTTAAAAAAACAGTTTTTAGAAAATAATTTAGGTTTATAAATACAATTTTCAGAAAGATACCTAAGATATATTTTTTGTCTTCACAGAAAATACTACTAAAAAAATATGTGTTATGTAGGACTTCTTGTGGAAACAGACTCTGTGAAGGAGATCTGTGATCAGGAGGTTTACTGGTGAGTGCTCTCACTACATGCACCTAAGGCAGTAAAGAGAGTAGGATTGTGCACAGAGAAAACTGTGCTGCGGTTATAGGTCGTCCCACAGGGAACTCTGGGACTGGGAGGGTCCTTCAGGAGTATTTCACCTTGAGGGCAGAAGACCTGGTATTTATACTCCTGACTTGACCAATCATTGAATTTGGCCTGAACACTGAGGATCTTAGGTAAGGGAGATGTCTTTCATTGAAGCCAAATCCTAGAGAGAGCTAATGATCACACATGGACATTGTCAGGAGATTTCCCTCTCTCCTTTTAATGACACATATGTATAACAGAAAAAAAAATCTATTTTCTATCATCTATCATCTATCTGTATGTGCATATATAAATAGTAGCAAACATTGAAAACCAAAAGTAAGACACTAGAGAATATTAAATCATATTTGACAACTGAAAGTTTAATATATACATATAATCCCAAATTAGTGGAAATTAGAGAAATAACACAGAACAAAAATAGGCAGCAGTCATGAACATTTAATTCATGAAAGATATTCAATTGGCCAATAAACCAATATACAAATTCAACAATAGTAAAATAAGTGCAAATTAAAGCAATGGAATATGTCATTCAGTGGTGCAGAGACATTCATAAATTATAAAACAAAATGAAAAAAATACAGAATGTACGATTCAATATATACTTAAATGCATACCTATAAAAGCTTCAAAAGATAACATTTTTTCATTTTAATATGCCTATTTATCATTTAATTACATTTTGATTTTAAAATGTATGCATTTTCAGTGACTCCTGATTGCCTTGTGACAAAGTCCAACCTTCTTGGCATGGTACACAAAATATTAAGTATTTCAGGGTTTAGCATTTCATTCTTCCTGCCCTCATCTCTTGACACCCTCCTCTACAACATAAAAATAATCAGTTGCAGCTTCCAGAATTGCTCTGCATGACAATTCCCTCTGTCAGGAAACTTCTCCACAATCTACTGCTAAATGACAATAACTCCACCTTCATTTCCCAACTGAACAGTCCCCTTCTCCCAGAAGCTTCCCCTGATTCTTCAGGGCTGAGGTAGGGGCCCTCATGCTTTACAGCATGAGCACCCTGCATGCGTCCATTACCCATAGGCTAAGCTGGTTTTTCCTGTCTCTTGGAGTAGAATGTAAACTGTTCAGCAATTTGCTGACTCCAATTTTCAGTGGCATTGGATTAAGCTCACCCTCCCTCCTGGAAACACTTTCTTCATTGCCAAGAGAACACAATTTAAACTCAGTGTCTTTCACATGTAACTATTTTGTAGTCCCTTTTGCTAGAGCATTTCTTTGTCTCTACATGTATATTGAAACACCTTAGTGCTCAATTTTCCGGTGTCTTCTTTTTCTCTCTGTACCAGTGGGTTTCTCTATATACATGAGTAGCTGCACCTTAGAATCTAATAATGATTTAGCTTACAAAACACAGTTTCTTAGGTTCTATCCATAGCTCGATTAAATCAGAAACTCTACGGCAAGGCCTGGCATTAGTATCATTTATAATAGCTTAGGTTACTCCAAAAATTCAACCAGGATTAGAAATCATTTGATCTATAATCAACTTGAGGTTGATTTCATCCATTCTCATTGCTTCAAATACCATAAATATGCTGATGATTTCCAAATTCAAATAGTCATCTCCCCTGATCCACATGTTTAACTACATATTATAAATCTCCCTTGAATGTCTAATAAAATCCTCAGCATTGTTTGTTCACAGTAGAACTCTGATTTCCCCTAACATTGACCCAAACTTGTTTTTCCCCCCAGTATTCTCAAGCTCAGTAATGGATACCTCTTATTACAATTTGCTCAGACCCCAAACTCCAGTGCCATCTTTAATTTTTCTCTCTCATTCTTGTCAGTCTCCAATCCATCAATAATTTCTGTAGGATTATTTAAAATATATCTCACCTGTATCACCTCTTACCACTTCCATTCCTACCTAAGGAAGAACTTCCCAATTCTAGTTCCAGAGCACTCTCGATTGGGGATGATTACAGTCATCACAAAATATTAATCCTTTTAGCCCACTGGCCTGCTGGTAGGACCTGGGTGAGTTGCAGTACCTGACCATATCAGGTTTAGAGAATCTATCCAAATCTTTCATCAGGCTTCCCTTGACTGCTCTAGTCCTCTCCTATGAAGTCCCTTGTTCTGATTTCCAATCTTCTACAGTTATTTTCAAAACAGAAAGTAAAGGTAATTGAAAAAAGATAACTAATTATAACACTCCCCTGCTCAAACTCTTTTGTGGCCTCATCACCAAGACCCCTGCTTATTTCTCTAACTTCATCTCTCCACTGCTCTCCTTTTGTGACTCTCAGCTTCTTGTAGATCTTCAAAAGGGCCAAGCTTGTTTCTTTTTCACAATCTTGCATTTGTTGGTACTCTAGATCTGTTCTGAGTCCGATCTATCATTTCTTTATGTATCAGCCTTATGAAACCACTCAGAATGGCCACCCCTGCCCACAGGTCTCCCCTTATCATTCAGTATGTTCTTTCATGGCATAGGTTACTACTATGTATTAACTATGTATTTACCTGCTTATTAAGTTTGTCTCTCCCAACAAAATGGAAATTCAATAAGTACAAAGATTTATCACTGCCTTATCTCAGCATCTGGAACTAATAGCCATAGGTACTAACAATAGCTATATTTTGGACAGATAAAAGAATCACTGTGATTATCAAGACATACTCCTCCCTCCTTTTCTAAAATTGTTTAAATTTTTTTTTTCTAACTGCCTGAGAATTAAGAGCTAGAATCCAATGCTAAATTGATTGTTGTTATTGGCACTAGGCACTATTATATCAAAATAAATTTTAAAAATGCTCTGAAAAATAGAAGAAAAGTTAAAAACAAAGAAATTTAAGGGTCTTTTAAAAGTAATCATTTGTAAATGAAAGGACTATTTATTGTCCTAAGATCATCTCATCAGTTGCTTTTCCAGAGGTTCAATTCCAAATCAACTTAGTTTTTTTTTTTACAGAGGTGATACAATAGTTAACTTCTCTAGAATGTTTACATTACATTCTGGAAAGAAAATAAATGGTGAATAATTCCTGGCATTATATATATTAGGTTTGCTGCCCCCAAATCTTTTGTGATTAAAATTTTCATTTTCATATGGTGGTACCATATTAATAAAATTTATGTAGATGAAATTATCAGAATTTCTTTGTATTTCTATCTGTTTAAAAATACAACAGATATAATTTGGAATAGGTAAATATCACATATTAATACAGTATCTAAAAAGTATGTGAACAATAGATACAAAGAATCAGCATGAAAGGAGTTGAAAAAAATAACAAAAGGGATTAATCACCTTTTAAGTACAATGGGAATTTAGTATGGATACTGAATTGATACTGTAATTATACTGCAATTATTATCATTTTAAATTAAAAATCAAATAAGCCTAGTAAGCAATAAACATTATTATTTTGGATTCATTTTAATTAACAAAGTATAATCAATGGTGCCTCCAGATTCCTGCTATAATGTCATGATATTATGTTGCAACTGAACTTTAATTATTTTGATACTTATGTACTTCCTTTTTTTAACTATCTGCACTCTAAAAAAAAGAAAGAAAAGAAAAGAAAGAAGAAATGGTCACTAGTAGTGCTAAAAGAATATATATAATTGCATGTCCATATGTTTAATACTTGAGTACATTTAAATAATTTCTCATACAACAAATTCTCAAAAACCACAAGCAGTAGAATGATGATAGTGATCGGAGTTTTAAAATATTCTGTATAAAAACTTTTAACTGAAATGTAATAAACAAATATTTTATCCTAGTTGCTGGTTTGTCTTTATACTCTCTTCATGATGTGTTCAAAAGAAGTTCCTATTTTGATAATGCCCAGTTTGTCTTTTCCTCCCCACCATGGATAATTTTTGTTGGTGTTGTATTAGAAAACTCTGTGCCTAATCCAAGATGACAGACTTTCCTCAACCCTTTCTTCTAAAAATTTAAAAATTTTAGGTTTTACATTTAGATCTAAATCATTTTGAATTACTTTTAGGATTCAAAATGTACGGAATTTTACAACTCCGAGTTAAATGTACGTATGTACGTATGTATGCTATGTATGTATGTATCAACTGTTTATCCTTTGCTCTATCTACTCTTACTCTATTATTCATTAAAGTGTTTATTTTGTGTATATCAAATTTTCATAACACCATTTGTGGAAAAAATTTTTTTCTCCATTAAATTTTTTTTGCACTTTGTTGAAAATAAATTGACTACTGTAGTGTGGGTCTCTTTCTGGTATATTTGACATATTTCCTGGCACTACATTGTCTTCACTACAATTCATTGCTTTATATTATATTTGGAAAGTAGTTAACATATGTTATCTAATGGTTTTTTTTTTTCATTTTCAGAATTATTTTACTTTTTGGAATTATATTCCAGTTCTTGACATTTCCCACAATTAAAAAAAAAAATCTACTGAGATTTTGATTGGAATTTCATTGAATAAATACATCAGTCTAGAAAAATTGGCATCTCAACAATACTGAAATTTCTAATCTATAAATATGGTATATTTCTCCATTTAGTTAGATATTGTGATTTTATTCATCCATTTTTATACTTTTAGACAGATATAGTTTTATGATATTTATATTTAAATATGTTCTTTTGGTGCTATCAAAATTATATATATGTGTGTACATATTACATATATTACATATATGCATACAAACAGTACATAAACACACTCAAAATTTCTTATTGTTCATTGCTAATATGGATAAGTAGGATTACTTTTGTGATGTATTTGAGTTTTTATATTGAACTTGTATCTTCTTATCTATCTTAACTTATTTATTACTTTTAGTGATGTTTTAAGATTTTTGGCATTTTCATATAGACAATGATTTTATTTAAATATGGATATAGGTATTTTTATATTTTTAAACTTTTCATACAGTTTTACTGTGGACATTTAGAAGGTATTCTTCTCTGTTTTGTGTTACACAGAAAGCAGGTCTGAGAGGGACAGAAAAAAATAACTGTTAATAATTTAACTGTTAATAACTGTTGTTAATAACTGTTATTAATAATAATAGCTGTTAATAATTTAACTGTTTTATATTCAAACAGTTAAAATTTTGGAAGCTATATATAAAAGGAAGAGGTTATCTGAAAGTAATGACATTCTATACATATGAGATAGGTTTGAAAATACCAATAAGTGTGGCAATAGCAAAGTATGCATTCAGAAAGTTTACTTGAGAAGAAATCTCACAGGTCAAATATATATGAATATCATAACAGTGAAGCAGAGATTATTTTCATTGGGGAGGAACACAGTCTTTTAAAACTATGAAGAACCAACAAGATAAGGTTTGTGTGGCTATAAATAAGGTGATCATATATTTTTATACCCCCAACCTGTGTACTTCTCAGGGTGAAAGTGGTGGTATTAATAATATGTTGAGAAATCAGGTATATCCACCTAGGATTGTCCTTAACAAACTGCAGGATATTTCAGACTAACTATAACTGTCTACCTCTTCCATGCGATTAATGAGACCCTTTGTAAGGAATGCTCTACCAGTATGTGCCGCAGCATATATCACTGAATGAGGAAGTGATTGGTTCTTGCCAGAGCAGTTTTTTTTTTTTTTTGCTTTTTTTTTTTTTTTAACCTAGAATGGCTTCTAGTTTGCACACCAGTTATAATTCATTCACCTTACTAAACATTCAGGCCTTGCTAACTAGAAGTAAAACCAAAAGAGTTAATGTTCTAAACCTGTTTGATGTCATCGCTGGATCCCTAATCACCATGTCCCCCTCTTTGCCTGTCCATTCTAGGGAATCTCTCCACTTTAATTGCCAGTCATTGACACCCTCTTATTAAGTGACTAGCCATGATCTTTCAGCAAGTCTAATGTAGTAGTTAAAAGTTTGTAATTTACTCACCAATGTCACTCCAATGATTTAATTAAATTTTAATTAATTAATTAAGATAAAAAGTTTGTTGTTCCTTAGTTCTAGACTGCTTCTTAATGGTTGTTATCTCATTGGGATGGAAGATAGTAAAGATATAAGTATTAATTTGTAAATGTTTTAGTGTTCAATACAGTAAATGCCTAAGGTGAAATAAGCAATCAATTAGTGAAGGACAGAAAGGAGAAAAGATACATCTACCCTCTGCAATTTGGCATCAATGTTCAGAAGTACATACAAAGAAAATACAATATATGTCATGGAAAATGGTTCATAATAAATTGTTACTCAAAACTGTTCTTCATCAGCCATCACACTACATTCATAGCCTGTTATGACACTATTAATTAATGAACATAAATCATCCTAAACATTCAGAAGGACATAGTTTCCCAAATTGTTCAATCTAGTCATTACATAGTACTAACTTTGTATAACAGGAACAGTACAAAGTTTTGATGCCAAACTTTTCAAATGGTTATGAGGTTTTTGCTATTAAGAATTTTTAGTTTTAGTTTTACAACAAATTTATATATTCTTTCTTAGTTTCAATAAAGTACTGTCAATTTGCTTTAATTTTAGAACTCAGAGTACATTATAAAATACCAAAAATGTTTATTATTTGAAAAGATAATGTATATTTCTAGGGTAGGTAAAAAAATCACAATTATAAACATAATTATACCTCTCTTTCCTTAAGAAGAATTTTGCAAAACTTATCTATGAAGAATTTCCCAAAGATGCGTTTTTAACTCATCTTTCACTTCATTTCCTGTCTTTATTCATTAATGTTACTACAATTATAAAGAGTCATGAAACTTCGTATTTCATTGTTGTCACTGGATTGCTTTGTTATTCTTGGTAAATCATTTAGGAGCTCTGTACTACTACTGTGCCTTCATTTGAAACTGTGGGATAATATTGTAAAGGTCTCCGGCCACACCCCGTGACTTCCTTTCACTCCTCCCTGCCCACCTTGTGCAGCTTCACAGGGTACACTCTCAGCACCTGGGCAGCTGGCCTGACCCATGGCCTGCCGGGGGCTTGTGCAGTGATAGGCAGCCAAGTTGGCCTGGGAGGCTTTCAGTGGCTGGTGGTTAGCCCCAGCTCACATTGTAGCCTTCAGGCTTCTGCAGGCTGAGGCAGAAGACAGCTGTACCCAGTGTACTCAGGATGTTTTGTGGAGTGGCCTCAGGCTCAGCAGTGGCACAATAACTGAATCTGCATTAACTTTGTGATGATCATAGGCCTTGCGCAGTAGCTCTCTGGGACCCTGCCCAGCCTAACTTGGGTGACACCTCCCAGGGCACTCTCAGCATGGGGTCAACCAGCGAGGGTTGTTCACCTAAGGAGGCTCTTTTAGTTGCTGAGTTTTATGGTCAGCTAGCAGGTGGCAACAGGCTTAGGGGGACCCTGGGCCTTTTGCTAAGCTTCCTCAGGTCTGATACTGGTGGCAGCCAGCGTGATTCACAGCAAAGCCACTCCCATACCTTGCCCAGCACAGGTAGAAACCAACTTCATACAACTTTGTAGCTCCTACTAGGTAGCCCAATCCAGTGAGAGGGAAGGCTGAAACTGGCCTGCACAGGAGTTTCTCCCAAGAGGCACCAAAAACAACATACTCAGGGGCCCCCTCAGACCACACCAGATAATATTGTGGGATAATATTGTGGGATAATATTGTGGGATATTAGCCCCAAAAGTGGCACACCCAAAGGATGGTCCCAACAGGCATAAGATCCCACCAGGGTAAATTACCCTCTGAGGCGTCAGCCTCCACACAGCAGCTTCCATGCTGTGAGAGCAGCTAATCCTCACAGCCAGTCAGCCTGAGAGTCAGTCCCACCCACTGATGCACCCAAAGCAATCAAGGCTCAACTGAAACAGGGGAATACACACAAGAGACATTCCTGGAACATACACACATGTCATCGAGGAGACTGTGCCACTTGACCACCTAGGATGCATACTATATAAGACCACTTGGCAAAGAATGAGAGACATAGAAGATCCACCTAACACATAGAAGCAACCACAGAGAGGCAGCCAGATGTGGAAACAACAAACAAACAAAAAAATGTGTCCCAAATAAAAGAACAGGAGAAAACTCAAGAAAAATAATTAAATGAAATGGAGGCAACCAACTTATCAGACACAGAGTTTAAAACACTGGTTACAAGAATGCTTAAGGAACTTAATAAGAACTTTAACAAAGAAATAATAAGCATAAAGAAGGACATATAATCCATAGAAAGAATGAGTCAGAAATAAAAGAAGGACATATAATCCATAAAAAGAATGAGTCAGAAATAAAGACTACAATAACTGAAATGGAGAATACATTAGAAGGAATCAACAGCAAATTAGAAAAGAAGAAAATTGAATCAGCAGTTTAGAATACAAGATAGCATGAAACACCCAACTGGAACAATTAAAAGAAAACAGAAAAAAAAAATATATATATATATATATATATATATATATATATACATATCCCAAATGAACATAGGTGCAAAAACCTATAACAAAACATTAGCAAACCAAATTCAGCAATGTATTAAAAAAGATCATACACTACAATCAAATAGAATTCATTTCTGGTATGCAAAGTTGGTTCAATATCTGCAAATCAATTAACACCATACACTACATAAACAAAAGAAAAAAATAAAATAAAATGGTCATATCAATATGTGCCGAAAAATCATTTGACAAAATATAGCATCCATTTATGTTAAAAACTGTCAGCAAAATGGGAATGGATGGAACATATCTCACCATAGAAAAGGCCATATATGATAAATCCACAGCTATTATCGTATACGATGAGAAAGCTAAAAGCATTCTCATTTATATCAGAAACAAGACAAGGATGCCCACTTTCACCAGTTAACTCAACATAGTACTGGAAGTCTTATACATAGAAATGAGACAAGAAAAATATATAAAAGGCATCCAAATGGGAAAGGAAAAAGTAGAACTGTCATTACTTGCATATAAGATGATACTACTGTGTTTCCCCAAAAATAAGACCTAGCCAGACAATCAGCTGTAATGCGTCTTTTGGAGCAAAAATTAATATAAGACCAGTCTTATATTAACATTATGGTAAACTAAGACTGAGTCTATAATATAATATAATATAATATAATATAATATAATATAATATACCAGGTCTTATATTAATTTTTGCTCCAAAAGACATATTAGTGCTGATTGTCCAGCTAGTTCTTAATTTAGGAAAACATGGTGTATATATATATATATATATATATATATATATATATATATATATAGAGAGAGAGAGAGAGAGAGAGAGAGAGAGAGCCCCAAAATTACACCAAAAAAGTATTAGATATGATAAATTAATTTAGTAAAGTAACAGTATACAAAATTAATATTCAGAAATCAATTGCATTTTATACGCCAATAACAAACTATCAGAAAGATAAAGTAACAAGAAAAACAATCCCATTTACAATTGCATCAATCAAAAATAAAACAAAACAAAAAACCTAGGAATAAACTTAAACTGTACTCAGAAAATTATGACATTGAAGAGAGAAATTAGAGGAGATAATATAAATGGAAACATATACCATGCTAATGGATAGGAAGAATTAATAAATGCCCATCTATCCAAAGCAATCTTAGATTCAAGCAATCTGTATCAAAATACAAATGGTACTTTTTACAGAAACATGATAAAGTATCCTGAAATTTACATGGAACAATAAAGAACCCCAAATAGCCCAGGCGATATTAAAAAAGAAGCATAAAGCTGGAGGTATCATGCTATCTGATATTAAAATATACTACAAGGCCACAGTAATCAAAACAGCATGGTATTGGCATAAAAACAGACACACAGATCAAAGAAAAAGAATGGAGAACCCAGAAATAACTTCATGCCTACATGGTCATTTAATCTATGACTAAGGAAGCAAGAAAGTTGGGGTAAAGAAAGTCTATTCAATAAAAGGTACTGGGAAAATTGGACAGGTACATGCAAAAAAGAAACAATGAAATTGGACCACCTTCTTCCTCCATATACAAGAACACACCCAAAATCTGTTAATGACTTAAGTGTAAGACCCAACATTATACAACTCTTGGAAGAAAACGTAGATAGTAAATTGTCAGACATTACCCTTAGTAATATTTTTACTGATATATATCCTTAGGCAAGGGAAACAAAATAAAAAATAAAGTGGGACTACATCAAACTAAAGAGTTTATGCATAGCAAAGGTAACCATCAACAAAATGAAAACACATCCTACTGAATGGGGGAAGATATTTGCCAATGACATATCTGAAAAGGGGTTAATATCCAAAATTTATAAAAACTCATAAAAACTCATACAACTCAACACCAAAAATAAATAAATAAATAAATATATAAATAAATAAATAAATAAATAAATAAAGTAATTAATTAATTAATGGGCTGAGGACCTGAACAGACATTTCTCCAACAGGATATACAGATGGCCAATAGACATATGAAAAGATGCTCAACATCACTAATCATCAGAAATTGAAGTAAAAACCAAAATGAAATACCAAATCACTCCTGTCAGAATGGTTATGATCAGTAAATCAACAAACGACAATCACTAATGAGGATGGGAAGAAAGGGGAACTCTTGAGCACTGTTGATGGGATTGCATATTGGTGCAGTCACTATAGAAACAGTACAGAGGTTCATCAAAAAATTAAAAATATAACTTATGACCCAGCAATTGCACTTCTGGGTATTTACCTAAAGAACTCCAAAACAGTAATTTGAAAATATACGTGCACTCCTATGTAGTGCACTCCTATATGTGCACTACAGCTCTATTTACAATAACTAAGAATGGAAGCAACCAAAATACTATCAATAGATGATTAGATAAAATAGATACATGTATACAATAGAATGCATGTATACATAGTGGTACATTTATACAATAGAATATTGCTCTGTCATAAAAATGTATGGAATCTTTCTATTTGAGACAACATGGATGGACCTACAGGGTATTATACTAAGTGAAATAAATCAGACTGAGAAAGACAAATATTATAGGATCTCACTTATATGTGGAATATAAATAACAAAATAAATGAACAAAGGAAACAGAATTAGACTCCCAGACACAGAGAACAAACTGATGGTCTAGTTGGGGGGTGTTGGAAGGTTGGACGCCAAAGGTGAAGGGATTAAGAAGTACAACTTGGTAGTTACAAAATAGTCACAGGGATATAAAGTACAGTATAGGGAATACAGTCAATAACATTGTAAAAGCTACGTATAGTGTAGGATGGGTACTAGACTTATTGGAGGGATCACTTTATAAATGATACAAATGTCTAACCAGTATGCTACACACCTGAAACTAATATAAAGTAATACTGAATGTAAATTAGAATTTTAAAAAATTGTCTCAAGGATATAAAGTACTTCATAGGAAATATAGTCAATAATATTTTAATAACAATGTACATTGTCAGATGGGTAATAGACTCATTGGGGTCACCACTTTGTGAAGTATGTAGATATCTAATCAATACATAATTTTGTATATTTGAAACTAATAAATAAAAAATGTGGAACAATCAAGCAATCTGTGATGCTCTAGCTACTTGCCGATATGATTATAATTTTAACATGTGCAGGGCATGACTATGATTAGAGATATAAAAACATTTATAATTTTCTAAATTGGTAGCCATATAGGCTATTAAGTATCCCATTATTTCCATTATCTTTACTGCAGTGATATTGTCTGACCATTTTCAACATATTAGTCATTAGTATTTGTTTATAAAAACATGACAGCAATTTGAAAAAAAAAATGTTAAAATGCAGTTCATTTCATTATGTAAAATGCATATTCCAAGTTGAGACAATCATTAAGCTTTAAAAATATAAGGTAAACTATTGAGTTACATAATCTTAAAAATGTTTGGGACTTAGTAGATGATGCACAAATCAATTTAGAACCATATGTATTTAGTATATTATCCTATTTAAGGTTGGTGATAATTCTATAATCCTCCTTTTACAGAAGAAGAAAGTGAGATATAATGAATTATCTGAAATACATTACCAAAGTCATATCGCTAGAAATTTCTCAGCTGAAACAGAAACCCAAGTCTACATGGTTGCACAGTATGAATTCTTAACTACCTTCTATAGTTCTTCCAAGAGTCATAAGAAGGTAGGAAAATTAAGATTATATAAACTCTCCATTTTATTATTGAGAAACCTGGCGGTCTGGATAGGTTAGATGGTTAGCTCAAAGTCACACAGTGAGTAATTACTTAAAAAGGAAAAATGATTACTCGTTTTATGCAACTCATGTGCTATTCTATCATTTTTATGCATAGTAATTATATCATTAATAAGATCGATAAAGGAAAGCAATAGTAATAATTCAAGCCAAAGTCCTACATATTTTTTAAATAATAACTTCCATATGTTTTTTGAAAGTTTCCTTTTTCATTTTGTCTCTGTAAATATATATATATATATATTTTTTTTTTCTTTATATATAATATATAATATAATATATAATATAATAATATAATATATAGTATATAATATATACATATATATATAAAGAAAAATCATGTTCAAAGCTTCAGTGTAGCTACAATATGCCATATAGTTATTACTTTAGTCATTTGAACAACTTAATCTTATAGAACTATGAAGTTCAAAATGTTACCAAGTCGAGGTATTACTATTTAATTATCCTGTACTATTGCCAAATACTATAATATACCCATGAAGCTGTCACCAATATAGGATTTGATTTGGGATATAGCCACATTAAATTGTGCCTTATGGTCCCTATTGTTTTCCTATGTCTTTTCTTTCCTTTTATAGTTTTTTTAAAATGCTACTGTCTCTTATCTACTTTCAACCATCACTTCTATGTCAGTGTTTTTTCTCAAATATTTATTTCTCACTGTGTCTTTATTTCCAAAAGAAAGTTCCGGTGTTTTTTCCCTTTAACAAAAAAATCTTTACATATTACAATTGGAATTTCATATTCTTGAAAACTTCAATCCTTTAGAATTTTCTTTTCTTGTCACTGGCATCAAAACACTCTTTATCATTACACTGGTTAAGTTTCTGTTACAAACAATAACTAGTTTGAGTAGAAAATAACTTCTTACCTGACATTAGTTTGCTAACAACAAAATTGGAAGAGTTGAAATAATAGGTTGTAGACAAAAAATCTAAAATAGCTCTTTGCCTTCCAAATTACCCTGCCTCCACTAAGATTCAAAAAAGCTACTGAGGATTTCATGAAAACATGAGCCAGAGACTTGACCATTTTAACTTACTGAAGTAATATATTACCACTCCTAATGCAAGAAACCACAATATCATGAAGCTGGGAACCACAGAACCACATTGCATCTGCCAATATCCATACAAGCAAAATAGATATGTGACACACTTACATTTTTTCACTTAATCCATTTCTGAGGGTAAGTCATGCAACTGATTACTAGTACCTAAATCTGATAACTAATACCTAAATCACATTTAGAATATTAACTACAGAGAAGATAGGATATGTAGTTTATATATTTCTGGGAGCTATTGGAGAGAAAAGTACACTAATAAGAATTCAGAATGAAATTTGAATAAGATAGCTCATACTATCCCTTCATGTTCTCCTTTATTTCAGTGTTAGAATCATTTCTGACTTTCTCCTCTGCTTGCTATACCCCTTTATCCTATATGGCATTAATTCCTACACATTCTTATCACATCTCACATATCTGCCAGTATCTTCCATGTCTACTACTTTTGCTCTTTAAGTCTGTTTAAACTTATTCCCATACTATTGCAAAAACATCCTTACTGGCCTTTGATTTAGAGTTTTCCCTTCATAGTGATTTTACTAAAATGGCACTAAACATCATTAATGATTAGCCATTTTCAAAGAAATACAACTCTGATAATGGCAGTCTGACTTCTATTCACATTGAGAGACTCTACTCTGTACATATAAGTCAGATTATATTACAGGATGTTTCATTGTCATATGCTTCATGACATGGCACCCTCCCTACATCTATTCCTTCAGCTTAAAAATCACTTCTCACCTCTTTTTGCCATATATCTAAATTATCAGAGGCTCAACTCATATATTCCTTTATTCATATTTCCTGATTGTCACTGGAAATAATCATTGCGCTTTGAACATCCAATAGTAATTAATTGTACCTTGCCTATCAGATATATAATTTAGCTTGGTTCTACTTTATATATAATTTAGCTTTATATATATATATATAGATATAGATATAGATATGTATATATACATATATATAGATATAGATATGTATATATGTACATAATTTAACTTATTTCTTTAACATATATATATATATATATATATATATATATATATATATATATATACATAATTTAACTTATTTCTAGCTCTTTGAGTACCAGATCCAAACCAGTGTCTAAAAGTCTACCTTGAGCATAATATAATTTAAAGGTATATCTTGAATGTGCATAAATAAACAAATAGGTAGATGGCATTGCATAAATAAGGACATAGCTAGGAACCATGCATGGTGATCATGGACAGTAACCATTGTTAGGTCAAAAACCGGAAGGGGCTGATATTGTAACCTACTAGCAAGCTAACGAGTTAGACCACTGTAGTTTTAGTACACTTATTAACTTAAGGACATGATACTCCTGAATTAGAGCCATAGGAAACAGAAGCCATAGCAGAATCTTCCACCAATTCCCAACTTCCTAATGTGACACAGTATTTCACATGGTCTGGCTTGACTTAGTTTTGAAGTCATGGCTATAAACTCGAAATTTCCTTTCACGAGCAGTGGCTAAGTTCCTATGCTTTCATCGTCCAGAGCTAGCCCTTCTGCGCTACAATACACACATAGCAAATTGCCAGAAGTCCCAAAATACCTAACACCCTGGATGGCTCTTTCCTAGATCCTGAGGAAATACAGAGTTGTGTGTTGTTCTCTTTTATTTATTTAAACACATCTATGAAAAACCTCAAAGTTGGATCATGGGGCTTTGTACTTTACATATTAATTTCTCAAAGTATAGAGGAATGTCTATAGAGAAATAAGTGCATAACACTGATATTCTTGCAATATTTTTCTTTATAAAGTGACACCAAAATCTTAAAAAAAACAAACAAAACATATTTGTATAGACCCTTATGTAAATTAAATTAGTAAATTCTCCATAAAGAACTTTATGCCATTGTACATTTACCCTTCACATATTTTATTTAAGGTGATTTCATTAAGACATGAATATAGAAATCACCTGTGTTACCAACTAAATATTTTAAACTTTACATGTTAACAATTATGAAGCAATTATACAAAGCCATTCTATGTAAAGTGAACTTTTGTCTTATTCTTATCCAGCTCAATAATCTCATGGGATGCACCTTTCTAGATAGTTTTCTATTACATTCATTTTAATCTTATACGTTTAAGGTTTTAAATTGGCTTTAGTAGAGTGTACTTTTCCTTTCCTTCTGTAATCAATGAGCAGTGGTTTATGTCTAAAAAAGCATAGTCCACCACTGAGTAAAAGGCTTTGATTGTCACAGTGATACTGTATGCAGTAAATCCTTCCTATATTAGTTTATTATACAAAAATACCATAGACTGTGTGGTTGAAACAATAGACATTTATTTTGCAGAGTTCTGGAGGCTGGAAATCCAAGATGAAGGTGCTGGCCAATTTGGTTTCTGATGAGGGCCCTCTTCCTGGCTGGAAGACGTCTACTTCTTGCTCTGTTCTCACATGGCTGTGTCCACCTGTGTGAGTGTACAATTTCTGATCTCTCCTCCTCTTTTTCTAATGGTGTTCACCCCATCATGGGAACCCCATTCTCATGACCTCATCTAAACCTAGTTACCATCGAACAGATCATCTCCAAATAATATCACTCATGGGTTTAGGGCTCTAACACATGGATTTTGGAGGGACATAAACATTCAGTCCATAACACCTCCCCAGTGTTAATTGTTACTGGATGTGGAAACTTCACTCATGCTTATTGTACTGGAATAAAGAAGAGGGATATTATGTATATGTCCTCAATTTACACCAGTCTTAACAAAATTATGTCTTTCATGTATCTCTTCTCTGCCCTCAGAAAAGCAATCATTAGTCCCTCTGCTACACTGTTTTACTTTGGTCACTTTGGATTTCATTCTTCACACTGCAAGTCATTGATGTCATTAGTTCTGCTGAGTTCCACTGATGCTGCCTTTCCTCTTTCACCTCTATAGGATTTTTTCACATATTAAATTTGATATTTTTCATCAACTAGTCTTCTGCTTTATTTTTACTTTGAAAGCGTAGTTTGATAATATTTCTGTCTTAAATGCATTTTAGAGTATCTATGGAAATATACAGATTATTTACCTATAATATTTTGGCTATTATGCAAGGCACCAAGAAAATATGAGCAATGCACAATTCCCTTTCTGCAAGGAATTTCCAGATGACTTCTGAAGCCTAATAAGTAAATAGCAATTAGAAAAACAGCTCTACCAATTAATTCTAGACTATAGGCATACTAAATACACCCACTTGTATTATCCCATCTAGGTAAAGGGAATAGAGATTTTCAAAAGAAAAAAATCTAACTGGAGAAAAGCTAAATGATAGAAAAAACTGAAACTATGTTGGAGAAAACCTGAAACTTCAAGGAAGTTTCAGGGCTGCATAGGAGAGGAATGAAGATGCCAATAGTGGAATAAAGGAAAGAAAAAGTCAGAAAAGAATGACAGTGTTGTACGTTAGACATACACATATATAGTAGCTTGTATAGAAGCGTCAGGGTATGAAATGATAAAAAAAGCAGAAATTGAACTTTAAAAGTACTTATATGTTATTGAAATGTGTTTGTATTATCCTAGAGGTTTAAGTGTAAAGTTTTGAAGAACTTTATCTAGGTGAATGGCATGATTATATTTGTGCAGTTCAATTAGGCAGATTAAGTTGAAAATGACTCATAACATAAAAAGAGACAAGTCCACAGATAATTGGATGTATGGCTCACAGGCTGCAGTCTGGGGTAATGATATATGTTTACTATTTATTAACATATTTGCTCAGTTGAAGCTGTAGATATCTATAAACTTGTACTGGAAAAAGTGCTGAATATTGAAAAAAGGATGAACAACTTAAGCTCTTGGGATAATCAACATCATGTTTGAATTTTCCATAACATAAAATGCAAAATTTTGTCCAAAATTTTCTTAATACTTTTTATGGAAATGCTAATTTTCTTTTTTGACTACACAAATAGAATGTGACCTTTCCTTCAACATATGTCCTTTAAATTCCTTTTCTTTAAAATAGTTGTTTTTGAAAAATGTTGAAATTTTGTCTTTCATTATAAAATCTTACATTTTTTACCTGCTGAAATTGTTTTTTGTTATGTCATTATATTTGGCTCCTGTTTATGAGACATTTTCTAAATTGTTCAGACCTTATAGTTCTGATACCAGGAAAAAAATATTTTCTGTTCAAATCATTGGATACATTCTGATTCCCCAGTCTAATGAGAAATCAAGACAAGTAGTCAAAATGATGAACAGAAGACCCAGAAGACACACAGAAGCCAGGGCTGCTTGAACTGAAAGGATTGACAAGCAAACATGGTACTTCAGAAAGGTTAACTAAGACAAATGATGATTAAAGACTCCATGGATAAGGATATATTAGGAGGCTACTAATGAAAGTGACTCTGCTGTGCAGAAGCTTTTGAGTTTGACATAGTCCTACTCATTTATTTTAGCTTTTACTCCTTGCCTTTGAGGTCAAATTCATAAAATCTTCTTTGAACTCAAGGTCAATAAGTTTAGTACTTATCTTTCTTTTATGCAGTTTATTGTGTCAGGTCTTATATTTAGTTTGTTGATCCATTTTGAGCTAATTTTGGTACATGGTGACAGGTACCAATCTAGTTTTATTCCTTTGCAACTGGCTTTCCAATTTTCCCAGCACCATTTATTGAAGAGGCTTTCTTTTCTTCATTGTATGTTTTTGGCTCCATTACCAAAAAGTACCTGTCCATATTTCTGTGGGTTTATTTCGGGGTTTTCAATTTTATTCTATCATCAACAAAACAAAGAGGCAGCCAACCAAATCGTAGAATATGTCTGCAAATAACACGTCTTAGAATGGATTAATATACAAAATACATAAAGAACTCATACAACTCAACAACAAAAAAGAAATAATCCCATTATAAAATGGGCAGAGGACCTGAACAAACACTTCTCCCAAGAAGACATACAAAGGGCCAACAGATATATGAAAAAAATGCTGAACTTCACTAGCTATTAGAAAAATGAAAATCAAAACCACAATGAGATATCACCCCCATCTGTCAGAATAGCTATCATCAACAAGACAAATTATAACAAGTGTTGGAGAGGATGTGGCAAAAAAGGAGTACTCAGACACTGTAGGTGGGAACATAAATTGGTAAAACCACTATGGAAAACAGTATGGAGGTTCCTAAAATCTAAAGAATAGACTTACCATGTGACCCAGCAACCCCTCTTCTGGGCATCTACCCTAAAATCCTGAAACATTTATCCATAAATATATATGTACTCCAATGTTCATTGCAACATTATTTATGGTGGCAAAGGCATGGAAACAACCAAAGTGTCCTTTGATAGGTGATTGATTAGATAAAAAAGATGTGGTATATATACACAATGCAATACTACTCTGCCATAAGAAAAGATGAAAAACTGCCATTTGCGACAACATGGATGCATTTTGAGATAATTATGCTAAGAGAAAAAAAGTCAGACAGAAAAAGTCGAGAACGATGTGACTTCACTCATGTGCGGGATATAAAACTGAAAGCAACAAAGGAACAAGACAAACAGATAAAGAAACAATAACACATAGACACAGACGACAGTTTAGTGGTTATCACAGGGTTAAGGGTGAAAGGGATAATATTAGTAGAAGAGGGTAAATATATGTTGATGGAAGAAGAGCTGACTGCTTGATGAGCACACAATGTGATGTATAGATGATGTATTATAGAATGGATAGAATGGCACACTTGAAATCTACGTAATTTTATTAATAATCATCACCTCAATAAACTTAATTTAAAAATAATTTAAAACATGACTGGTGAAATCTTAATGGACAAAAGCAGATTGTGGTAAATTAAGGAGTAAACTGGATAATGCAGTGAAGATACCTGATTTAGACTAATCTAATAAGCTTCCGTGTGTGGAAAAGATGGAGCCGGGTGACTGAAGGGGGAGGATTTTTAAGGAATAATGGTTCAAAATTTTGTTGTGGTTGTATTCAGTGGCTTTTGTTACTTTCCTTATTTACTTGTCTGACCATTTTATGTTAATATGGGAAGATACTTGAGTATGTTAGCAGTGCCTAATAGTTGTGGGTTTCTCAGAGAAAGTTTATTTGTATTTCAGGATATTTTATTCTCTTTTTAGTAATTTTCCATGTCATAAACTGTGTTAAAGTGCAGGATTTGCATTAAAAGGGCATCTTTAAACAATAGTTTAAGTTTATTTTTTTTTCTGACAGTTGTATACCTTTTTATCCATAATCCTGAAGTTTTCAATCATACAACATTAATATTACTTGAAGTTCCTCTAAAATAATCACAGTTCCATGAAAAAGAATTACTGAATTTCTTTGGAGATCGGTTGCCTAGACATATTGTACAACTTATGCCAGTTTTGAAATGCATGAATAATATATGGGTATGAATGAAGTTTGTCTAAATGCTAATATACATCTGCATGTAATATATACTTCTGAATGAACATATAAAAATCCAGTTTAACAGCTTTGCAAAACATTTACAAACCGAGAAAAAAAAAAAGACTAGTAAACTTGGGTATTCTTAATATTAGATTAAATTATGATGATTTTAAAAATATGACTTCTGACAAATAATTATGACAATTGAACATTATGCATAAAAATCTGTTTCATTATTAGATATTGTCCTGTTTTTATAGAACATGTCAAAATATAGCAAATTAAAATTATCTTGCTCAAAATAGATCTACTGTTTAGTACTTGTGTTCAAATTCCGAGTACCTATCATTATTACATTAGTTGATGAATGCAGATTTAAAATGCAAAGTGATAATTGGTTGAAATGATGAAATGAGTCACACACTAGTATTCATATTTACTAACATAGCTCTACATGTTATGCAATAAACTACATAAAAATCTGCTATTTGGACATTTTGTCAGGAGTATCTTCAAGGTTTTTTTGTGGTTACTAATAATGTTCTAAAAAACAGTACAATTTTGTGGACTTTGGTAAATCCGCTTATCTTTAAAGTGTGAATCAGCTATAATTAAGTTTGAAAATCGCCATGCCCCTTCCAGTTATGGCTGCAAATGATTTAGTATTCATGCATAGTCAATAAACATTGACAGAAGCCTGGGAATAATCAGAAAAAATCATAGTATACTCTCCTTGCTTTAGAAGAATTTGGTCTATTAGAAGAGACGGTTGCAGGAAAGTAATTGGACCTCTACAGTTTTATGAACAGTTCTGTGAAAGACCAAAGAAGGGATCCAGAATCCTGACATTCGAGTCTTATACATAAAATCAGTATGAAAATGGAAAGATGGATTTTTCACCATATTTGGAAATAAATTCAAGGTGAAGATGAATAAGAAAATATATCAGATAAAACATTTGGAATTGTTCTGGGTATTAATATAATTTTGGTAAATTAGATAGTTTGAAGAAAAAATATGATTTTGTTTGTCATTTATTTGAAAGATGACTTTCATTCAGGTATGGTTTTGCAGAAAGAAATTGTTTATAGAACTTGAGACTTGGTAGAGAGTTGAGGTTTCTAAAGTTGAACTATAATTCATTCATATGAGAGATAATAAAAGCTTTTGGAATGGATGTCATCACTGAGAGTAGATATGTAGAAAACTAAAAGGGTATGTCAGAAAATATAATTTATGTAAGGACTGAGTGAAAAAAAGATTTATGGAATGGGATATAAAAAGAAAATTGAAAGAGGTGTATGACAAATTACAAGGTCAAAGACAGCAGGAAGGCAAAAATTTGAGAAGATTCCAGATAAAGCTAAACAATGTGAGTCATCTAATATTCTCCATCACATCCCGTAAACTCAGTGAACTCTCAGATTTCACATTGAGGCTTCAATGGAGGATGACCAGCAGGCCATCTTGGCCAAGTTTTGCACATAAACTCTTCAGCCACTGCTCCAAAGTGAAGTAGAATAAAAACCCATAACTGCTATAATACAAATAGAACATGATTCCTCTTCTCAGTGGAGAGTATGCTAAAAGGGCAGTGATAGAGAATCCCGGAGTGGTACATTGACCACTAAGAGGGAAAAATTTGTTGTATACTTGTATTCAAGAAAATCAAGCCGAGCTGTTCTTTGGGAGCTGAGCACCTCTGTGCTAGGACAATGGGTGCTGTGACTGTACAAGTTTCTCACCCATATCTATGCCTCTGTGAGGATCTTGCTCATGGAGAACATCAACAGCTGACAGTCTTTACAGATGCTCTGGGATACATGAATGCACCTCTTTTGATTGATTGATTGATTGATTGATTGATTGATTGACTGATTGATTGCCAAGCAGGATTATATAGGTCACTTAAATGGGTGGCATCTGTTCAGAATAGTTAGAGAAGGACTGTAAAAATACCAAGAACAAAGACAGACATTTCTTTTTTCAGAATGAACTAATAATGGCCTTATTAAAATGGACTGCCACACACTGGGGGTCAGACCCAGGACTTTAGTACTCCTGGCCACAGGTAATTGAGCTGACTACATGCTAAAGGAGCTGGACAAAAAGCTTGCTAAGCTCTCCAAGCAACTGAAGGATGCTTCTGAGTCTCCCCAGTGGGACAGGGGTGGGGGAGTGGGCAGTGGGGCCACATGGAAATGAGCTAATGACTTCTTCCTAATGTGGACCCCCAGCCTGAGAATAACTTCTTGGGATGTCATTCAGAAGTTATACATAGGTTTGGACAAGATCAAAAGCTCATCACTAAGTGGTGAAAACACCTCACAGAAGCTGATCCTGGTAACTCCCTCCATATTCTTAGAGTGCACCTAACTTCAGCCTTATAGATCGCAACGCCTTTGCGATCTGAACTAGATTCCTCACACCTTCTGCTGTCCTGGAGCATTCATCATTTATCTATGATGCATATCCATACAGTTACCATGGAGATTGGGAAAGAAGTAGAACCCATTCAAACAGACCTCAGGTCACTCCTAGCTGGACTCACAGCCCAGGAACCAAACACATGCAGTCTCTGTCTCTCTGTGTCTCTCTGTCTCTCTGTCTCTCTCTCTCTCCCTCCCTCCCTCCCGCCCTCTTTCCCTCCCTCACCTCCCTCCCTCCCTCACCTCCCTCCCTCCCTCCTTTCTTTCCACCCTCCTTCCTTTTCTCTCTTTATTTCTTATCGTTTTCTTTTTTTTTTTTTTTTTTTTGGTAAGAGAATGCTTAAGATACCCTGTTATTAAATTACAGTTATACACTACAGTATTATAACTTGTCACTTTGCTGTACATTAGATGCTCAGAATTTATTAATCTTATACTGAAAGTTTGTACACCTTGACCAATCTCTTTCTATTTCTCTTATAACCCAGCTCCTGGAACACAAGTCTACTTTTTGTTCCTATAAGTTTGACTTTGATTTATGTTTTTAGATTCCACATATAAGTGATACCATGTAGTACTTGTCTTTCTATATCTGGCCTATTCCACATAGCATAATGCCCTGCAGATTTCCTTTATTTTTTTCCCCAAGACTGAATATATATAAAGTGTTATACAATGTAATAGATAACATATAAACACACAGACACATGCACACGATATTGTCTTCATCCACTTACCTGACAGGTGGGCAAGTGACACTTAGGTTTTTTTCATATCTTGGCTTTTGTGAAAAATGCGGCAATTAATGTGGGAACACAGATAACATTTTGAGATAATGATTTTGTTTCCTTTGGATATATACCCAGAACCAGGATCATATGGTAGTTTTAATTTTGAGGAACATCAATGTTGTTTTCTGCAAGGTTGTAACAATTTACATTCCCATTAACAGTATATAAGAGTTTCCTTTTTTTCATATCCTCGCCAACATTTGTCATCTTTTGTCATTTTGATAATAGATATCCTAACAAATATGAGGTGCTATCGCATTGAGGTTTGGGTTTGCATTTCCCTGAGGATTAGTGTGTATGATGTTTTCATACACCTGTTGGCCATTTGTGTGTCTTCTTTGGAAACCATCCATTCAGGTTATTTGCCATTTTAAAATCAGGTTATTTGTTTTTTTGCTATTAACTTGTAAATTTTCTTATATATTTTGGACATTAAAACTTCTAGAAGAAAATATAGGGAATGCCACTTGATACTGGTCTTGACAATGATAAGGTTTTGCTGTTGTTGTTGTTTTTGTTGTTTGTTTATTTTATTTTACACCAAAAGCAAAAATAAACAAATGGTAATATATCAAACTAAAATGTTTTTGCACAACAAAGGAAAAAATCAACAAAAGCTACTTATGGATTGGGATAAAATATTTTGAAACGATATATCTGATAAGAAGTTAATATCCAAATGTATAATGAGTACTTACACATACAATTTTCTATTCTACATCTTGAGAGTGGACTGAAGGGGGTTTCTATTGCAGGTCTCTACAAATTAAATAGCTTTCTATTTGTTAAGTATAAACATATATTTAAAACCAATTTTATAAGATATACAGGGGTTGAAGCATATGAAAGGTAGCTATTATTTTTTACTTAAATACAAAGGAAGAATAAACAAACAAAATGTTTAATAAGGACAGGGACTTTTGAGGTTTTTACGTTGTACAGGGAACTTTTAAAATTATGTCAAGGATGTAAATACGTATTTAAGGAATATTAGAAGCATTTCTGATTCCCAGACATACTTTGTATTTCAGCAATTAAAAGAGAAAGGCAGTTGTCTTTAGTGTTGAGCCTTTTTCATCCTATACTTATAAAAATAATTTAAATAACATAGAAAAATATTTTCTCAGTAAATGAGAATTTCTTACGTTCATTTTTTTTTTCTGATAACGTTCTAGGCTCTGCTCTTCCTTTTTATTTTAACAGCCATCAATAACTTGCCCTGATTTGGAGTAAATTACAATCCACAGTAAAGCTCATATGAGTTTTGAAGGACAGAGTTCAATTCTATACTAGTGATTAGGGGCCATTGATATGTTTATGCTAATATTTTAGAAAATTACCAGAAGTCTATATTCTTAATGGAGCTGTTTCCATTCTGAACTTGGACCCCTCTCTATGTGCAATTAGTCATTCTATAGATCAATGCCATATTGGAGGAGAATATTTTATGAAGCTCTAAGATGTCATTGAAATATTTCTCCATAGCAGCTATGCCAGGTCTTCCTGTATAGCTCATCAGCTCTTCAGTGTACATGAAGAAACTTTGCTGCCAACTCCAAAACCTTAATGACCACTGACTCTTTTCATGCTCATTATAATGCTATGGTTGGTCTCACAAGGAACACCATTATGGTAATCAGAGCAGGGCGCCTGCTGCCTTTGGTCAAACTCTCCACTTACTTCATCTAAAATTTGACCCTGTTTCCTTCCTTGTATACCCACATCTGCTTGGAAATAAATAGAATAGATCAAAATCTTTTTTGCATAACATATAGATTACCTGAGCAATTATATTATTTGAAAACTGAAAATGTTTCCCACCTAAAGTCAGAGAACTTGGCATAGTGTTACATTAATCAAAATAACCTGTAGGGTTGTAATCAGGTAGGATATGTACACACACTTTTGCATTATAATTGTGGCATCTCAGAAGGGAGCAGGAGGCAGGATGAAGTCTCTGCCAAATCGAGAGAAAGATAATTCCCAGTGGTATGCAAGGTAAACACGCTATGATGGTCTACAGTGGTGTTGGACAATTTGGGAAACCTGAATCTCATTCAAAAAACAGGACAGCAACTAAAAAACCCTAGATACTGTATTTGTATTTGGCAAGAACACACAATTTCTCAACTATCACACAAAACAACCATAAATTGTTCCTCAACTCCATGCCAACATTCTTCCCAAAGACTATCCCTCACCTTTTCCCCAAAGAGTAAACAAAACCAGTTGCACCTTAAACTAAGGATTTTTTTTTCCTGAGATTTTGAGTAGTTTTGTATGCAATATATCCTCTAGCACAAATTGATTTTATTGAAAGTTGTAGTAAATTTTCATTGAATAATTTAATGGTTAAGTAAATGTACCCAACCAAACTAAATGAAACAAAGTCTAAACAAACAAAAAGTTAAAGAGGATTGTGCTGAAACATCTAGCTGACCTTAAAGATTTTTGGTCCTTATCATACTGTAGAGTTGATTCTAAGGAGAGGCAACCCAGAAAGGGCATAAGTACTTCTGACGAATAGACTAAGCAGAAATGGTCTGCAACACCTCTGTGATGAAAAGGTTAAAGATTTTGTACACATTTATCTACCAATCTTCCTGTTTAGTTAGCCTGTAAGCCATATGGTGAATAAGGCAGAATCACAAGTTGGAAGAGGTCTTGTTCCCTAAGTCACAGCTTGGAGGAAAGCTGCCCAGGAGACCCAGTTATTCAACCAGTAACATCTACATTGGATTTTTCCATAAGTGATAAAGAAACTTAGAACTTAGCAGCTAAGATTTTGAAATTGCATTTAAGCATTAAATGTCATGATTTTTACAAATGAAAGTAAAAAAGAGGCTGAAGAATTGCTGAGAAATATAACCACAGAGAGATGTGTTTGAACACAGTATCTGTGAGCATTAGTGGGAAATGTTGCAAAGAGCTTGGGGAAGATGCATACTATTAAAAATCCGTGATACTCAAAATTAAGCATTTGCTGAGATCTCATAATAAATGGGGCAGATTTTAAATTTAATAGGGATTCAATGAGGACTCACAAGGGCAATAAGAAAAGTGTGTGTGTGTGTGTGTGTGTACACGCATGCGCACGCGCGTTTGTGAAAGAGGGAGAGAGGAGAAAGAGAGAGACAGAAATAATGATTTCAGGGAATATTAACAGAGAGAAAATGTTCTTTGCATAGTGAATAGCTAAACTCAAAAGCATTTATGGAGCAAAAAACCTTGACAGAGAGTATAGGATAGGAAGGTATAGAGAGATAGTAAGGAAAAGTGAGGAAGCCATAAAAGAGAAAATTGGCAATAATAGAATGAGAATAAAACTGGATAGTTGGAATATTAGAATTAAGGATATGTTAATATCTTTTTAATATTTCAGGAATTGGGGTTCTTGTATTCCTTTGGGAAATTTATTTAAATTTATTGGCTTCACCTTTTTACTCTGTTAAGTAAAAAGCTAGGGAATAAAAAATGTATGTCCTTACCTTTCTAATATCCTATAGCTTAAAACTTGTGAAACTGCTAAATATACACACATAGTTTCAACTAAGGAATTGTATTTGCCAAAGTAAATCAGTTCTTGAAATCCTGTATTATTTTTTCTCACTATGTTAAATAAGATTCCACACATTATAATGTACAAATCTCCAGTTAGGAAATAAGTATTACCTCACTCTTTGTCTTGGACTTTCTGAAGTGATTGCATTTCAGCACCTCTTATGACAGCAAACACTAAATCCAAGCTCAAAACCTCACTTTGACAATTAAGAAAAAATATATATATATATATATGTATTTGACCATTTATTTCCATAGGACAGATAAAATATTACCACATTCCTTGATGAAATTATAAGGATCGACACTAAAGAAGACCCATGATCAAATGATTGACGCTATAACTTTCCTGATTTAGAAAGATTCAGATGTGCATCATTGTAATTCATATTAAGAAATGGCAGAGTTGATGCAATTTCTGTCCCTGAGCAAGTGAAAATGCACTGTTATGAGCAAAGATACTTCCACACATATGGTACTGAGGTATTTCCTAACTTTTCCAAACTACTTATGCCCTGAATGCTTTCACATTTTAACTTTCCAGTTCTAAAACCTCTATTACTATCATCTTAGTTTGGGTTGCCCTCAAAGCAGGCCCTGATAAAAATATTCTACTAAAAGTAGTTTACTAAAAAGGTGAAGACTAATCCAATAGGAATATAGAAATACAAGACAAGGAAAGGACCTAATGATGATGCATTACCAAGCCAGTTACAGTGAAGGAATTGAAAGTTAATAACACTGGAAAAGCTCGGCTACAGTGTTATGCCTTTGTAGAGGGCAGGAGGCAGAGATATTTAAACACAAGTGCATATCAAATATCAGTTGATGGTTGAACTTGAGCATTATTTCTCAGCATTTTAATCTGCTTCATGGGGGAGAAAGTGACTTCAGCTTCAGAGGAAACCCAAAGAAATGAAGGACCTGGCAATAAAGAGTAAGACAAACATGACTGATTTCATAAAGCCAAGGAGGCATACGTGCACATCTTAGTAAAGCCTTACAAATCTCGGATGTCTTTTGAAAAGCTACCCTCATGCTAGCATTGTTTTAGGACAAAGTGCCTTCAGTTTCCTTCCAAATATTTTAGATTAAGGAGTGGTGTGGAGGATAGTTGCTAATGTTTCTCTCAAGTTTGGTGATTCCACAAAACTTCTACAAAGGATATCCTATAGCCATCAGGAAGTAAAGCATTTGTTTTGGATCACCCATATACACATGCGGATTATAGAACAGATCTAACAGATAAGGCCATTTATTCATGGAATATAACATCAAGCGCTTTAGAAGTATCTGTTAAATAGATGGATGCGTTGATGCATGAGAATATAGTGGTACTTTCATCACAAATATGAAAATTAGAAGTTGGAGGGAGAATGATATTTGCCATTATTAGCTTCCTGACTTTGTGGTGTGAGTCACTTATCATTACGGACATTTTCATAAAGTCCTCATTAGTATTACCCATTAAAATATTACATATATGGAATATTACTATGCTGCATAATCACTTTTTAACATTCTTTCATAACAGTTTCTTTCCCAACATGAAGAAAAATGCAGTTTCACCCTTTCACTGTTGACTTCAGATAACATTTACTTGTTTATAAACATTTCAGTATGAGAAAACAAAAATATGCCTTTACTTTTTAAAATATGAAACAAGCATATTTTGGCACAAATCAGTCTAGAGTGGAAATGATAATTCTTGGTTTCTCCATCATTCTGCAGACATTTCAACTGATGTACCTTACACATGCATCAATGACTCCAAGCCCTCTTTCCTGGGAAGTCCATTAACAGCTCCAAGAGAGGTTGATGACCCTGGCTTGGCTTTGCTGCATGCTCTTCTGTTAGCATGTGCACAATAATTGCTGTGAGAGTACTAGAGGGACTTTTAGTGTTTGGCTAAACATCTTAACTTCACTGGTTAAGAATACCACTTTTATACTAAACTGTGCTTCTACTGCCACAGAGTTATTCACGCCGTAGGGTACCAACCACTGAGAAAGGTGGGGAGGTTATGTATGCAAAGGTGCTATATGGTTTCAGTTCTGAAGTAACAGGTGCTTCAAAATTAAGACATTGATATCTCAGCATGAGACAAGAGACAGTGAACTGTCTAGGGACTGGGATAAAATGGATGAGTTAATTCCTATGGGCTTGAGTAATGTATGGAGAAATTGGAGCATTGTAAGATTACTAGTAGAATGTTTAATTAGGCCTATAGACAGTTCATTAAGTATTTGGAAGACTGAGATGAAAAAATGGAGGATTAAAATTTTGAATTCTTGATCAAGGATAAGAAAAGAAAATTAAAATATTGTTTTCAACCAGTCTGTGGTCTTCCTGTCACAGGATATTTCCCATATGGTACAGTTACCAAATTGAGAACAGTTCTGGTAATGACCTCAATGATTTACACCATCTAGGATTGAGTCATACATATGTTTTATCTGCAATGGGATAGTAGATGGTATATATATGTATACACACACACACACACACACACACACACACACACACCATCAACTTCTTCAGAAGTTTTTAGATAATTTTATCAATCGATGCAGGTATTTTCTCAGCTGAATACTTTTTTTTTCCTTTACTTAATCAACAATTAATTATTGAGTACCAACAATGTGACAGGCTCTAGGAATAAAATTTAAAAAAATACACCATCCCTGGTCTTTTGGAACTGATGCCAAAATATTGTGACGATAGAAAGCCATTTTAAAAATCACTTATTAGTTGAATAAGTTCAGTTGTGGTTAATGTTCCAAAACACAGGCAAAGAGTGCATGAAAGCTTTAGCAGAAAGGTTTATTTTAATCTGTATTTCTAGAACTATTCCACAAATACATAACATTTAAACTGAGGTGGGAAGGATGATTGGTGGTTGGCATTTGACGAGAAGGGGGATATTTACCAGCTATAGCATCTCCAAAGCACCTGAAAGGGGAAAGTTCTTGGTATAATCTGTGAATCTAAAAACAAGCTTGACTACATTATAGTCAACCCAACAGTCTAAATTTTGTGAAGGAGGCAGAAGAAATAGGCAGACAGCCTGTGATGTAAGCTTGTAATAAGGTATGTTAAGAATTTTGCATGTTTTCCTAAAAGTACTGAAAAAAAAAAAAGACTTTGGATAATTTTGATCTAGAACACTGGGTCTCTGCGGGGGATGATTTTGCCCTCAGTAGACATTTGGCAATGAATAGACACATTAGTGATTGTCTTATATAGGGGAAAGGGGCTACGGATATCCGGTGGCTAGAGGGTGGGGATGTAGCCAAACTCTTCAATGCACAGCACAGTCCTCACAAAAAAAAGAATTACGTATCTGGCCCAAATGTTAGTAGTGCTAAGGCTGAGAAACAGAGTCTTTCTAAAGAACTACACAGGAGGATTTAAAATCATGTTTCTTTGGAAACGGTTGAATGTAAGGTGAGAAACAGAAGATGTGGGATGAATAGTTAGAAAGTTATTGCAGTAGTGTAAGCAAGAGGCAATTTTAGTTTGGATCAAGTTTATAAGACAATTGCAAAATATTTAAATATTAGAAAAATAGAGTGGACACGGTAACTGCTTATGCACTTTATCATGGATTTGTTGGCTCACCGTTTTGATTTAAGGGAACAATTTGGCCCATAGAGCCTCCAAATGCTGCTAAATATCCTCCTTTAGCTCTTTCAGTTATTGGGCCAGATGAATACATAGCTCCATGATGAAGGTCACAATTTTTCCTGTTCCTTATTCTATTATTAAAAGTTGGAGTCATAGCAGTGGTGAGAGAAAACCATAGGTTCTAGCTTATCCTGTGGACCCCTATCCTAGGACCTAGTTCAGTCCTAGTTCAGTTTTCTCTTCCTTGCTTCACATTTATCTTTTATTCCCAACAGCCTATCTTGCTGCCTGCAAACAAAGAACCAGATGGACATCTTTGTATGAACTAGATAACCACCTCCCACATTTGTGCCACGTCAAATTCCTCACACAATTATTCTATACCACTCAGTAGTTTCACATTTCTAATTCTTTCCTGGCTGATACAGTTAGGGACCCTTAATTTAAATTTTAAAATGGCTGGACAAAATTATAGTACAGGACCAACCAAGGCCTGATTTGCAGTTAGGACACACAGAGGGTAAATCATTGTAGTAGTAGTAAACTAAAAATAGAGAAATTTCAAAGACTTAAAGCAAAGTTTTCAATAAATCAATTGTGGATTGTACCAGGGTTGTCTGCTTCTAGCCTAACTTGTTTCCAGTATGGAAAGTACATCTTCTTTTGGAAGAAAACAATATCAAACTGAATCTCAATGTTCTTACAATTTTTAAATCTGTGTTTGTTTATAGCAACATTTCCTGGTATAATTTTGTTCTGTTTTACATTTTACTTTTCTTATAAATGTCTTGGCTATTCCTGAGGACCTCTCTTTCATGTAAAATGTAGTATGAATGTTTGGATGGACTAGTTCATTGTAACTATTAATGGAAGTCCATCAATGTACAGATAAATAAATTTATATTGGGGACACTCCCATCTTTATAAAATTATACCTGTCTGTATACCTGGATCTTATTTTGTCATTCAAAATATATTTTGTATACACACACAGACACACACACACACACACACGCATATATCACATGTTTTTATAGATTATCTTTAGTTACATAGATTTTGTCACTGTGAAGATAATTTTATTACACTTTGTAACTAGTTATTTTCTAGATTTTTAGTATTACTATTGTTTGAATCTGAGAATAAATATTGACAGATTCTTGCTTCTGGCAGGATGACAGATGAAAATTATTTTAACATGTTAAAAATGAGATAGATTCCTCCTTAAAACCTAGGGATGTGTAGATTTCCACTTACACAGCAAATATTACTGAGGAAAAAAGTTATTCTCCAAAATGGAAATGGGACATTTCTTTTCCTGTGAGGTTCAGGTTTATAGAGAAAATGCAAATAATTGCAAGGCCATTTAGTAAAATATAGTATCTAGATGTGGATAGTACTATTTCACTTTAATCTTTACTCTCTAGGTCACATTTAATCTAAAATATTCATACCTTACCACCATGATTTAAGTAACGATTAATTACAAGATTGTAGCAAGAAACAAACAGAAATCTAAGAGATAAGGAACCAAGCGTGTTGTTTATCTGCGGTACAACTAGAGTTTGCCATGACCAAGGCTGTCATTTTATTGATGCAGAGCCTAATGATTTTATTAAGACATCTATACTTACAAAAATTAAATAATAATGGTGATAATAATAATAATAATTGTAATGATAATAAAATATCTTTAGCCTGAAGACATAAAGGCAAAAGAATAATAGCATTCTTCAAATATTTGAGGGATTTTAATATAGAAGAAGGAATAAAATTCTGAAACCAGTAAGATTATTTGGAAGTTATCAAAAGGAGGATCTGAGGCTGTGAATATACAAGAAATGTGTTTTTCTAAAAACTAGTGTTGTGCAACACATGTCTTGGTTTGTAAGATGCCTGTCATAGAGAGTAAACACCTTCAGAAATTAAATGCAAAATGAGTGTGTACAGATGATGATGATACTCTATGTTGGTGCTTGCCAACTATCAGTACTAGGGAGATGCTATTTTTACATCATCCATAACCAAATCCAATGGAGACTACTTTGGGTATTGTTATTCTAAATGATGTCTAAGTTCAAAGTAACATATTCTGTTTTTCAACTATTAAAGAAAGGATGGAAAAACAAAAACTATTCTTCACTTAGCTATTGTTGCATAAAAATCATTCCAAAACAGTATCTTAAAACATTAAGTATTAATTTAGCTCATGATTCTTGTTTGAGCCAGGTTTGGCTGATCATGACCTGGGCTCATCATGACCTGCAGTTCGCTAGTGTGTTAGCTTGGAGTTGACTGGGCTAGAGTGAGCTCACTCACATGTATAGTACTGGCCCGGCTGCGATCATTGGGCTACACATGTCTTTCTTCTATCAAGCTAATTCCTAGACTTTTTCACATGGTAGTGGTAGAGTTCCAAAATAAATGAGGTAACACATTAAACCTTCTAAGGCCCAGTTTCAGAACTGGTAAGCTGTAACGTTTGCTGCCTTCTATTTTAAAAGCCAATCACAAGGCCAGTCTATACCAAAGGGGTTTAAGTAGCCTTCATAGCATCATGGAAAGTCATACTGCAAAGGGTATAGTACCACAAAGGGTAAAGATTTGTATATACTTCAACTAATCTTCTGAAAAATGAGAATAACCAAAGGTGCGTGTGAACTTAACATCCTGAATATAGTACATCAGTTGTCTCTGCCTTAAAGGAATTGGCTTTGATGTTATGTCATAATTCTATGATTTACACTGACTTCTGTGCTCACTGGCATGCTTCCTTAACCTAAATGTCATAAAAATAATGGATTAGCTGAAATATGACAATATTAGTGTAGCTCTGTCTCTTGTTGGATTCAGTGCTTGGAAATAAATAAAGAGTGAGACTTCTTCATCTGAAAGCTTATACAGAAATAAATTTAAATCAGCCTGAAAAAAAATTGTCTACATAGTTCTATCTATAGTGTGACAAGATTCAAAAGATCTTTATTTTTATTCTTATAAAAGTTGAAAAATCACAAGATTACAATCATTGATAGTCTATTGCCAAAAGTTTACTGAGAATAAACAATTCCTTTAAGTCATAGATTTAATATGCATATGGGGGTTACTCATTTTCTCCCCCAATGCATATGTTTAAAATACATATTTAGAAGAAATATAAATAACTTTGCATGTTGCTACTTGCTGCCAGGGAGTACAGAGCTAAGAATTATGCTCAATTGTAGTAACTTAATTTTTACACATATTTTCTGATCTATTCAATCTTCTCAGCTTAAACACTTCATCTTACTTGAGCCAAAATTTAATCTTTTATTGAACCTATTTTTCTCTTTTGACTAACTTATTCAAATCATATTTGGAGATAGTAAATGAACTGAAATATCAGAAAAAAACAATTATAAATTTCTTAGTCACAATTTTTATGTTCTGCCTGGGAAGAATTACTATAAATTTTTTTTCTTATTGATAATGAAGCCAATGCTATAATTTCAATGAGAAATACTCCCCAATTTAGATTGTAAAAATGAATTGCCTTAGGTAAGTTCAAAATTACTTCAATTAAGTGTTTCATAGAATTCATTACATTCAATATTTGTTGAATTTATTGAGTATTCATAACACTTTTATGAGTGCCACTCTCAAAGCTTCTATTCCTGAAAGTTGAGTTTGAAACACAGCTATTCAGATTCCTGTAGTGACTAATCAATATTTTATACGTTCAAATATTTAACCTGCAAATTTATAAATTCTTTCACATCTTTGGTGTTAGTGCATTTCTATTTCAGTGTTACTAGAATCTATCTTGTATAAACTAATGGTTGGTCATGAATGGATCCTAACCACTCTTCCCAACAAAATACATTAACTGGACTCAAGATTTGCTAATTCTCAAACGTCTTTCTCATTCTATTTTCATATTACTTCTGGCCATTTCAAGACACCTATAACTGCTACCATTTCTCCAGATAGTACTTCTAAAGCAGAAATTTGAAAGTTCATTTTGAAATGAATATAAGTATTCTCAGATACCAATGTATAACTTTGAAAACCATAACATCCAGTGATTTTCCTGAAGTTTTATTAATTGTGTTTTCTAAATACAATGTATTTTCTGTACTATTATCAGGAAACAAATGGCAACACCACTCCAGAAGCACTGGAAGTTACTCACTGGAGGTTACTTTTATTGGGGGTTAAACCTATTTCATAATTTTACATAGAAAGAAACTGAAAATCAGAAAGGTTAAATAACTATGTTAAATAAAAAAAGAACTAGTAAGCGGAAAACTCACCAATTTTGGACTCTTCACTCCAATCCAAAGACTACATGTCATTTCTCCCAAATAATTCTTAGAGAAGTTACAAAGGAAGTATTGCCCCTCCAAATGTCATTAATTTAAATACATTCACTATCCTCTGTGATATACAATTTACTGATCTAAAAATGAGTATCAACAGTCATTAGGGACAATAGGAATCACTAGTTCTCAGAATCCTTGCTTAAAATATCTAAATCTGTCAGAAGTCTTGTAAGAATTAGATAATAAGTAATAGAGTTTCAATACCAAATTCTTAAGACTGACTAGCTAGCAGACTATATCCTGATGCAATAAAGAAAATGGAATGGCTGCATAGTTTATTGATACAGACATATTTTGTTTTTTTATTTGAAATTTATGAGTAGGTATAGTTAACTAACATCATTTTCTCTTTCAGTTTACTATACATTGATAATAATCATTTGATTTAAATATCACTTTATTCAGTACATTGTATTATATTCAGTATGTTGATGGGTTATTTTTATAAAGGCCAATTATTCTATAATCTTGAAATTTAAATTATTTTTTATGGATAAAATATTCATAACAACCCTTATTTGCCTATACATTTACAGACCTTAGAAATGATTAGAACACTCTGTCTCTCCATCTCTTTCTCTGTCTCTGTCTATATATATAGGTATAGACGTATAGATATACATGTAGACATAAGTATAGATATAGGTATGGTATGGATACATAGATTATTATGAATAAACATGTAGTCTCTGAAACGCTATGTATAGTCTGAGTTTTAGTTTAAAAATCAGAAATATTTCACGAGATTGTTCTAACATGTTGTTTTATAATCCAAAGTCCTATAGAATACTGCTATAAATATGTTACATCATATCTTCACCAAAAAGCAGAAAATGAAAAATATTTTAAAAATGTGTTTTCTTGAGCTCTGCATGAAATTCATATGACTGAATCAGGAAATTAGAAAATGTATAGAAATCAGATTCTAGGAAGTAGCTACTAGTATACTTTGGGACTATTCTTTAGTTCTTTAAACATGGTTTATTTTAGTTCCTTGAACATATTTATAAGGGCCAATTTAAAGTTTTACTACTGGTAAGTTGCACATCCTTCCACAGACAGTTTCAATTAACAGCTTATTTTTCCATTGTATGTCTAAGATTTCCCATTTATTTGTAAGTCTCCTAATTTTTTATTAAAACAGGACATTTTAGATAATATGTTGTAGCTATTCTGAAATCAGATTCCCCAATGGTTGTTGTTCTTTTTGTTGTTGCTATTGCTATTTATTTACTTCTCTAAACTAATTCTCTAAAGCCTGCATTCTTTACAGTATGCAACCATTAATGTCTATTTTTTGTTTTTATTTATTTATTATTATCCTTGTCTTAGTCTTTTGAGCTCCTGTAATAGAATGCCATAACCTAGGTGACTTATAAAAAACAAACATGTACTTCCCACAGTTATGGAGACTAAGAAGTCCAAGACCAAGCTGTCAGCAGATCTGTGTCTGGGTGGTCCCACCACCTGGTTCATCCTTCTGCTATGTTCTTGCATGACAGAAAGCAAAGGGAGATTTTTGAGGTCTCTTTTCCAAGAGCACTAATCCCAATCATGAGGACTCCACCTTTATGAACTAAGCATCTTCCACAGTCCCCACCTCGGATACCTTCACATTGGGGATTAGGTTTCAACATATGAATTTGGGGGTACAAAATCATCCAGTCTATTAATCATTTTTATGCAGTCTATATAAATCATGCAAACTTCTGGGTGCATCTCAGTCAGCAGTTACTATAGTTTAGTGGTCAGTCAATGTTTTCCCTAAGTTTTTTGTTTGTTTGTTTGTTTGTTTTGTTTTTGTTTTCCATTACAATTTATTGAGGTAACAATGGTTAGTCAAATTACATAGGTTTCAAGTGTACAATTCTGTCATACATCATCTATATATCACATGGTGTGTTTATGACCCAGAATCGGTACTCCTTCCCTCACCATTTTATTCCCTTGACCCTCTTCTACTATCTCCCCTCCCCCATTACCTTCTGGTAACCACTAAACTATTGCCTAGGTCTTTGGCTTTGAGCCAGTAAGTCTTCTACCTTTAGAAGAAAATCTGTGTGTGTGTGTGTGTGTGTGTGTGTGTGTGTGTGTGTGTGTGTGTGTTAGGGTCACCTTCAATGTATAGACATTGTATAGTTCTGCCTTATACTTCACTTACTTCAGTGCAGTAGTAGTTTGAGAAACGCCAGAGGTTAATAATTGCAGCAGTTTCTTGGGCATGTATGAAGCTTTTTCAATCACTAGGAATAGGTCAGAACTTTTCATAACCCTCTACATACTTTCTGTTCCCCTGATATTACCCTTACATTTTTAGTGCTTGTGTTGTTTGTCCAAAGTAGTATTGTATGTACCTTAGGTAACCCTCTATGTTAAATAATTTCAGCTGATTGTTTTCAAGGCCTGAGGCTACGATTTTCCTCTGGAGTTGAGCTCTGAGTCAGGAGAAACAGCCATAAGGTCCTGGGAATGAGGCTTATCCTGGGCATAGTGACAATACACTAGTGATGAGACTTTCACTGAGTTGCAAACAGGTTGCCCTTTCTGATGACTGTGAGGTTATTGTTGGTTTGTGAGACAAAGGCTTGGGAGTAGTCATAAATGAAAATGCCACAAAACCCATAATTCACATTGCTGTTTAGTATTTTTTATTGAATAAACATTTCTCTGTTTTAAATATTTTTAAATTTTAGAAATCAATATTTGTGAACTATATCTTGAATAAATTTTGTGCTCTTGGAGATAAATGACTAAGTTTTAGTTTCAAATGTATTTTCCTTCAAAAGTCTAGATATTTAATTGTTCAAAAACTGACAAAATGATTCTAGAATTCATCTGGAAGTAAACCAAAGTGCAAGTTGACACATTGAGATGAAAAGATAGAAATCAAATTTTTTTTTACAATTATATCACTGTTTGTAAATGGTGCGAAAATTAAAATCTTGTGACACTGGCACAAAAATATGTGTTTGTGAATAGTCCCAATGTAAATCGGAATCCATTTTTTGCTGTTAAAATTGTCTAAAGTACCCATTTTTTCCATAGATGATTTTTCTAAAGTTTCATGAAAAAAAATCCCATGATAAACATTAGAGGTTGTATTAGATTGGTGCAAAAGTAATTATGTTTTTTGCAATTATTTTTTATCTTTTAAACCACAATTACTTTTGCCCCAACCTAATGATATTTTGCTATTGTACATATGTAAGTTTTCCATATGTTTTATCTCTTAGTCACACCTTAATACAAAAATTTCTTCAACAGTATATTATATAAACACAATATTTTGAAATGACATATGAAACCATCTTTATCTATTGCTTTCTTCACTGAATAAATACCGCTGTTACATTCCTAGTAATATGTTGAATACTATGGACACAAGATTGTTTAAGACTAACATGACTCCTACCTTCTTGGAAGTTTCCTATTGGAAGAAAGACATAGATTAAGCAAACTAAATATTCTGAGTATAACACAGAGACAATCAGAATTGCCAACAACAACAGAAAAATGAAAATTTAACTGTTTGCTGTTAGAACACAGGCAATGTCTTCTGTAAATATCACCACATTTCCACTTTATTCAACTCAGAGCAAAAAAGGACTTAATACACCATAAGACTTAACATTGTCCAGGGGTAGAATTTATCACCTCCAGTTACTCATCTTTCATTGGTCACTTACAGGTTTGATTTCAGAAGATTTCTTTAGAGATGAGAGAAATAATTTGGAAGAAAACTCAAATGTAAATTTTGTTAAGTGTTCTAATTAAAATAAAGTACCTTTGTAAATATTAATATGGAAAAAAATATTACCTTGAAAAATTGTAAATAGCCTTGCACTTTCTTGAAAAATATGGAGATTAACAGAGCTAACATAATTATACAAGTAGTCCCTATGGACTCTGGAGTTGACAGACTGTCACAAGGTTAAGCAGTAAAAAATTATATACCCTTTATTGCCATATATATAAAATAAAGAGCTTCTGAAAATTTGGGTGTGTCATTAATGTATGTAAAATGAAATCAGAGGAAAAACGTAATAGTTATTTTCTTTGAATTATAGTACATTAGAAGGTTTCCAGAAAAGCATGCATATATATAACACGTCTATATGTGTGTCTTATGTTTGTATGGTTTGTAGGTAAATAGATATGATAGCTAGCTAGCTAGATGCCTGTTGAACAGACACACACACACACACATTTTGTTCTAGGGGATTGTTTCTGCTATAGACTTCCTGATAGTTTATTGAAAATATTTTCATTGTTCTTTTTATATTACTATTAATTATTCTAGTAGTTAGATAGTGACAGTCATCAGAGTGAGCTCTGTGCTATGATACATTTACTCAGCATAGTGCATATACATGACTTTTTAAAATTTGTTTTTAGAACAAAATGGTAGTTGGAACTAGATACATGTTGTATATTGATCATGTAAACAACCTGTTAAATAAATGACTGTCCGTGTCTCTATTTGCTCAAGATATGCAGAGAGTTCTCCGATTTAATGAGAGTATATTGATTTCACCTTCCTTTTTATTTTATATCTTAATATATATTTTTATATCTTCAAGAAACTTTCTTGCTTATGTATTTTTTGGGGGGCTAAACTAATGTTGTTGTTTTTTCACGTAATGATATGTTAGTTGTTTTCTTGCATGATGTTATATTTGTCTTCTCAGACTATTTGGGAGGATAAAAGAATGGATAACATTTTTAGAAAAAATTGGGTAAAATATTTAGATTTATTTAATATGATGAAGTGAACATAGCAGGTCCTTGAATAATGTTGTTTTGTTCTACTTCATTTGGTCATAACATTGATGATGTGGCGTAGGAACTAAACTGCTGTTAATATCAATTACAGTAAAATTGGATTCATCATATGTTGTTTGGCTTAAAGTCACAGAACTTACCAAGGATGTAAAGTGACGATTTACAGTATATCAAAATCCATCCCGGTGGAGTGTTCATTTTGTTGTCTATTTTATATCATGGCTGCTCTAGGGTATTAGCTAACATCCAGGATTCTGAAGCCAGACTTGCTCATCCACTTAGGAGCAGTCTAACACCATCCTTAAACAGATTTATGGCTCAAATTAGGTAAAAATGGGATAAACAAGTAGGTGCTTTGTAAAGTAGTTAATAAGAATTAAATGAATTAACACATATAAAGCATTTATAGTTTCTAGCACATGGTACTCAATACATGCTAGCTGGTATTACTCCCAAGGAGGAAAAGGAAGAGAGCCGGTTTCTCTACTGAATAAAGCAATAAAAACGTTTTGAATTTAAGTGGTTCTTTAAAGAAAAGTTCTGAGTTGATATTTCTAATTAGGAAAGAGGTACTTTAATACATACATACATACACACACACACACACACACACATACACACTTTGCAGGCATTGATAAATAAAGGGGTCAAAGGGAGACACAAGTAATCATATTCCTTAATTGCTTTTTTGGGTAAACTTCTACACAGTCCCATACTCAGTGCAATGTTACCATTTCCATTTCTTCTGAGAAGAAACTTGCCCTATATCCGAGTCACTGCTTTAAATGCAGCTTTAGTCTCTTTGGCACTTTCAAGCTTCGATCAAAGAGGACTCAAAGACTTGACTGTAGGGCTTGAAAGCTCTAGTTCTTCTTTACTCATTTCTCTGCTAAGAGGAATTCCTTCTATCCTACCTGTTTTCTTCCAGGCAACAGACTTTTGTGTTACCTTAACCCTTAGTTAACATTCTGGTTTAAACCTAGCTTCTGTTTCTTAGACTTTCCTGGGAAATATATATGTCTTGTACAAGAAATCCCGCAGTTTTTTTATTCCTCTCTCCAAACACATATTTGTAAAAGTTTGGAAAAATATAAATAGTCCCATAAATTCATATTTATACCATTATGTTATCCTTTTTTTGCAATTAGGATACAATTTTACAGTGTTAATACGGGATTATAAATTATATTCCTTTGATATATTTCCTAACATCCATGTTTCATAATGTGCCTTCATTTTACAGTTGCCCTGTCAGGTTTAGTAAGTAAATTAGTTAATTCAACATCTGTGTTACATTTTATTACTAAAAAATAGAAAGCCTTAAAACTTCAGAATTTTCATATACATAGTATAGTACACTTTAATATAAATAAACAGTGTAATCACTGTAACATTTTAAAATTATTATCTTGTTTCACAAAACTTTGCATAATTTTTTATTATGGAAGTAACATGTTTTCTTTGAAATAAAGCCAAAATATAAAAACATAATGTAGTTATGTTCAAATTCTAAATAAATAATTCAAATTCCAAATAAATAGGGATAATTACTGTTAACTCTAACATATTTTACATACCACACCATTCATTATATGTCACATATTTTAATAAATATGACAATATATTAATTATATATGTACATATATAATTTTCTAAATAATTTTGCATTCTATGTTTTGTTCTTTTGTGACCTTCTGTACCCAATGAACAATATACACTCATTCTTGCCATATTGTAAAATATTATTTGACTAAATTATGTAGTAATACTTACGTTTCATATGTTTCTTAACCTTGTCCATATTGTGAGATATTTAAGTTGCTTTTGATCACTATCATAATGAACGATGTTGCAATGCATATTCTCATCCATAACTTTACATGCCTCTTTTTACCATGCATTAAACATTTTCTAAAAGTATACTTTTAAATCAAATGGTCTAGACTTTTTAATAATTTGATTAAATGGTATTAAATGGTAAAAGATTATACTGTTTTGGTTTGTTTGTTTGCTTATTTTTAAGGAGGGCACAACTCAAAGTGGCCCATAAGCGGATGGAACCAGTAAACTTGGTGTTATTAGCACCATGCTCTAACCAACTGAGCTAACCAGTCACCCTTCAGATTATACTTTTGACGTGAGATTTATTTATTTGGATGTGTGAAATTCATAGTGATTGTAGATCATTTGGAAATTTTTGAAATATTTAACAAAAAAATAAATCCCTTATAATATGGCCACCTGATATTAATTTAAATATTTTAATAAATACAATAACAACTTAAATACACAAAAAGACATATACACACATAAGAGTTACCACATGTGTGTGTATTGTACAAAGACACAGCGTTTCTGTATTTTATACATATATGCATATAGATATAGATATAGATGCATATATGTATAAAATACAGAAACGCTGTCTTTGTACAATACACACACACGGTAACTCATGTGTGTATATGTCTTTCTGTGTATGTAAGTTGTATATATATATATATATATATATATATATATATATATATATATACATATATAGTGCTCATGGTGACTTTATAGAGCATAACTACCACCAATAGCAAGAATATATCTATATCATCTATATCTATATCTATATCTATATCTATATCTATATCTATATCTATATCTATATCTATATCTATATATCTATATCATCTATATCTATAGCTAATCTATCTATATTCTTGCTATCGGTGGTACTTATGCTCCATAAAGTCACCATAAGCACTATATTAGTGAATGCTGAACCATTGCTCCTGTACCTAATTATGCTCCTGTGAGTCTTTCATCACACTTTCATTAATTGATCAACACATAACTTTGTTTTATCTCTGTTTCTATTTAAAGACACCTTGATTATTATATAGTGTTGATTCATGAACATTTAACTCACAGCCAACAGCACTATAGCTCATGCCTGAATGAAGCTTATCTAACACAAATGTCCTCAGTAAAATGCATTATAGCCTTTTTGTACTTAGAAACAATGCACAGGACTTCAGCGCCATATATGGGAACCATTTTAAGCAGCAAAATCACCAGCAAAAAAATGAAAAAAAAAATGTGACCCTAAATATACCGAAAAAGGATAGTTTTTTTACAGTACGAGAGCTGAGACAGAAAGGCAGAGCATTGCCTTGTTCAACCTAAAATGGGAACTTAGTAGTAACTCAAATATTTTGCTACTCAGCACATGCCTGAAAACCTATAAAAATGCATGAGTATTGATTTTGGGGTTAAAAATAAATTTTAACAAGTAAGCAAATGGCAAATATGGAATGGATAATGGTGATTGACTTGTATAATATATGTCTATATTGAGACAGACAGAGAGAGAGAACTTAATGTCTAAATGTGACATATCTACTCCATGACCAGAAAGAATATAACCTTACTTATAGCAGAAGAATGGTCACACTTTTTGCAGATGTTGAAACTAAAAGATGCCCTGATTGTACCATTAGGTTGTCTTTCTGATTTCATCAAACAGGTGGATGCAGCAAACTTCTTTCTCTTTTGAGCTTTACTTGTACTATTCTTATATCTACCCTATCTCACACATGCCATACAGTAGCGAGTTAGCTATATCCTGACCTTGTTTCTTGAGATCAAATTGATTTACCCATGTGGCCAACCTCAGTAAAACTTTGTTTATATCTTCAGTCTTCATATTGGACCACAAATCTACCCACTATCGACCCCTTTCTGGGCAAAATTTTAAGATACTATTTGATGAACGACCCACTCATGACTAGAGCTGGTGATCCAGGAAGTGCATGGATGAGAAAAAGACCACTAACCCCCTTTTGCTCAACATGATAACACTCATATTTTGACTAGGATCTTACTGAGCTCTCTTGAATGCAAATTCCTGGGATGGAGTACTTATAGTGCCTGAGCATGTTTAAGGCATTTAACATGTATTGACTTGACAAATTAACTTCCAGAAAGTTGGCATGAGAATACATTTCCATTAGCAGTCTCAAATAATTCTTTTTTTTTCATTGTATTCTCACTAAACTTTTAATTTTAACTTTGCAATTTTTGGTATTTACCACTTTGTAAAATTTAATTTTTCTTATAAACAGGTTGAATTTACTGGTAAATAATTATTATATTTTAAAATCTGTTTTCTGTGAATTGTTATTCCTTGTTTCCTTACTTTTCTACTGGGATATGGTATTTATTTATAGATTGCTTATTGAAACTATTAAATTTGGTTTTCTTCTTTATACTTCAACGCAGATTTTACCTCTGTCTGAACATTTTGTGAGTTGAAAAATCATCTGATTTGTGAAAATTGAGACAGAAATGCACTTGATATATATCATCTCCAAAGAAGACACAATTGTAAATCTTATTTTATATGTGAATTTCTCCCCTGACTTACCCCAATTCTCTCCAACAAAAAAAACCATTTAAATCAAACATTTATTATAGTATTATGCAGAACATCTTCTGGCCTTTACATAAAGTCTAAAACATTGCCTGTATGAAAATTAGGAAAGGTAAGGGAAAGAAATTAAAGAAGGGTTTATTTCTTCAACTGCTATTACCATCTTTTGATTTCCTAGGGGCATAAGTCTGTTCTCAGACCAATTCCTGCCAGCTCTTTTCCTGCCACATTGCTAGTAAGAAGTTCAACCATTTGAAAATTTATCTCCACCCAGTCTCTAAACCGATATTAAACGTCTGTGGTTTTACATTTTAACAGAGTCCAAGAATGAACTGCTCTTTTATTACTGTAAGCATGCCCTGGCATTCCCCTAGTAGACCAAAACCACTCTTTTCAAAAGCCCCATATAACATCCTGAATAAGGTCCTACTGGTTTTAAGGCTGACTTCATTTCACTATTCTTTGCCTTACTCATGAAAACCATCTTGATTCATGATTTCCAAAACATTATTTTTAATAACTCCAACCCAAACTGAGCTCTTTTTCATCAAAATAATTTCACATGTTTTCCTAGCTTAATCATACACATACTTTAAACATTTAAATATTTAAAATACTGTCTCTATCATGAAATACAATGTCCTACTTCATTTTGTTAGGTAATGCTATTTCACTTGATAATTGATTCCTCTGTTTTCACCTTGAGAATATTGCTAATGAACACTTATTTATTTATTATTATGTATCAGTTATCATCATTGATATAGGTGCTTGAGAAAATTCTTGCTCACATTTATGCACATTTATGTACAAAGACATTAGTGGCCATTTTGCTTTGGACTGTCTTCTCAAAAATGTTTTGCAATGAACATCCATGGAACATGTACTATTTCTCGGTGGAACACATTTCCTTAATCCAGGAAAATAAGATATCTCCCTCTATGACAATTTGGTTGTTTGCTATCAAACAACATATAAGATCAGGATTTGATAATCCCAGGGTTTCTTCCTTATAACACATTCTACTGAATGTGTAAGACACTCATCACATAACACTGAGGATTGAGGTTTAAGAAACCAGTACAGTGATATTGCTCTGGCTACTGCTATTGCTATTAATAATAAACTGTCTTTTGTCTCTCACCCAAGAGTCTCATAGTTTCTGCCAATATCTATGAAACTGAAAAGATAATTGTTATGTCGCAAGTATACTGAAATCTCAATCCCTTCACAATTACCTGAAATAGGTTGTATCCAGGCTTTTCAAAATAACGATACTCTATTTTTGTAGCTTGTTTTTGTATACATGATTTAATTTAATCTTTACAACATCTCTGAAATATAAAACTATCACTATTAATTATTAACTATCATACAGAAGAACTGTTAACTTCGTTGAAATTTAATTTCTTTATTTTTAAAAATGATGCAATTCCTACCTCATGAGATCTTTATGAAAATTAAAGTAGTTGGTGAATATAAAGTACTTACTAGAACAACTGCAACAGGATTGGTCCTCAGCATGTCTGTAAAATCTCACTACTTATCTAATTATTCTAAGACCTACTGATCATTCAATTTCTTATGCAAAGACATCATCTTGATAGAGCTTTATATTATGCCCCCGTTTGCCAAACCATTCATTTCTACTATCAATGTATGATTCATCACTTAATAATATCCTCTCACATGTAGCTTTTTTAAGTCTCTATGTAGATGATAAGGATTTTCAGAGGATAATTTAAGTCACATGCAACCGATTTTTCCACCAGGATGTCTTATAGAATCCAGTCCACATTGGAGATTACCATCTGGTAAGATAACTCCAAAAGTCAACGTATTCTAAAATCTGGACATATTGGACCAATGAGTAAACAATTCGGGACATACTTATTTTAAGATGATTAACAGTTCAATTTTTTAATTGTTTTGTGTTGTTTCCTTTCTTCATTTTAGGAAAACTATATGGATATTTGTTTCTAGACATGTACAAAGAATATTACCTCAAATGAGAAAAACTTCCCCAAAATAATTGTTCCTGTGATACATATGCTATGAGAGATGTGCACAGATTTGGGCAGCTTTCCAATGATACATGGTTGTCTTTCCCAAATGTGGTATCACCGAACAGTAAGTTAGAACTATGAGCCCAAACAGTCCATTCTGTTGTAATGTAAATATCATCAATAGTAATTATAACTACATAGTAATTAGCAATATTCCTGCAAAATGCACAAATCTTTATCTGATTAGATTTATGTTTCCATGCTTGTCTGAGTTCTAGTTTTGTTTAAGATATTTGTGGTTACAACTGACAGACGTATTGTATTCAAAGTAATTTTATAACTCAAGAACACATTCATATTTATAAGATATATAAATGATGGTAGTTTAGATTTAGATATTCTGTATTGTGTAAGTTTCCAAAACTCTGCAAAATAATACTAATCATAAAATAGAGAACTACTAAGTGTGTTGTCATTGTGCCAAGTAGAATATAGATAGATTAGGGGAAAAACAGAGAATGGCAATATCGTTTAATCAATCTTTCATTAGAAACATTTGAAATTAGTTCATCAAAAACAGGTAGGTTAGTAAAAAGTGGAAGAGACCTTAATTATTTAAGACTTTTCTTATAGTTAACCTTAAAACTAAGTTGATGATAAAATTAACCTTTTGTTCTAGAAGACACATCAGAGACTTTTAAAAAAAGGCTATCCTCCTTTATTTTGAAATGTTAGAAGCTATCAAAATTAGAAACGAGTTCACAATACAATTGCAATACAAATGGATAAGAATTTAATAAGTAATAATTTGTATAACACATAGAAACTTGATAGAAAATTTTCCTTATCTTTTTTTTTTCAAAAATTACAAAATAATTTAGATGTTCAATTTAACATTACATACTCTGTTTCCCCCAAAATAACCTAGCCGGACAATCAGCTCTTATGCGTCTTAAAAAAAATTAATATAAGACCCTGTCTTATAATTTTTTCTCCAAAAGACACATAAGAGCTGATTGTCTGGCTAGGTCTTATTTTCAGGGAAACACGGTACTATATAAACAAACTGAAGTGTTAAATGGTAAACTAGCACTCCATGATGATAAAATGCGCACTCTATAATAGTATTAGCTATTAGCATCTATAAAAATTATAGCAAAAAATTGATTTGTATTTGCTTGATTTCATTTTCATGATTTGTACCGTAGTAATAATTGAAAAGAAAATTAAAAGACAATTATAATCAATATACAACTTAAATTGAATTCACTGGTATGGAATTACTATTTTTGAAATAATATCCATAATTTGTTTTCAGGATAATTAATGTGAAAATACATGGCACTATTTAACTGATAGTTAGGTGTGTCACAACAAGATAAATATTCCATTATAGCTTATTTCTTATATAACAAAGAAAATGTACATTTTTAGAGGAAACAAATCACAATTAATTGTAAAATGTGCAACAGATGGTGGAACTTATAATTGTTCTATCAGACTAATAGTATACAGTCTGCTGTTTTGAATTTGCTTTTCCCAAAAGATGATGTTGGGTTAAAGCCATATTGACAGCTGGTGCATTCCTAATGTAGTTAGTTTGATATACCTCATCTATTAAATCCTGTATATTTTCCAAAATAACAGATGACAAGTGCAATTGACCACCTGGGAAAAGGCAATTCCAATACAAGGAGAAAACTGGTCTTCTCTTTTGGTGACTGTAGAGTTGCTTAATGCGTTTTCAATTTTGGTTGACACTATTAGCTACCAGCATATTATTTGATTTCAAAAAGTACACATTTTTGAACACAGGTAATGATAAGAGTACAAGTAATCTATGGACAGCTAACAGATGGTTACATTAAAATATCAATTAGATAATAAATTTCTCTAACATAAATAAAAACATGATTCACAGAAAGTTGTATGGTATACAATCATTTGCATAAATCTGATCAGTTATTGTAGAAAGTAAAGCTACTCATTGTAATAAAACATGTAATGTCTGATGTTTTCAGATTGAATAAAATATGTTATGTAATTTCTTCAGTAAGACAAGAGGTAACAGATAATTAAGATAAGAGAATCATAGGCTATAATGGCACGTAAAGCCTATGCTATTAAACTATGATTTTAACTTGGTTGTATCACTGAGGATTGCATACATCTCTAATAAGAACACTCTAAGTCAATGCCCAGCTATTTATAAGAATCTTACTAATTTGGAAATTTGTAAAAGTCAAGGCCTAGTATATAACATTAGATAATAAAATAGATCTATTTCTAACATGGTAATATTATTTCTTATCAAAATTTTTAAGAATAGGCAAAATGTATTTTACTTTTAAGTCAATTCAAGTCTTAATAATATAGATACATTCAAACATTAGACTTTAATCATATCAGATATCTGCTCAAGCTAATTGATTTTAAAATATGTGAAACAAAAGATTTTGAGAGGGATAAACTTGTTTGTTTAACTGAACAATATTACTAGAATAGGAAATATCTAAATATGAAACTAATACTAAACATTTAAATCTGCGAGTTAATATTACTTAATATCATTTGAGTTTATATTGGTTAAAACTTCAAATTTTAATTCTTAAATCATAAAATATAAAAAGAACCAGTAATAAATACTCCTTTAAATCATTTGATGGATGATTTCAGTCAGTAAAACATTGAATTTATTCATACAGGAATATGTTTTCCACCAAGTTTTTCAATTGAGTATATGTAATCAAAATGTGAATATAATCCCAGATATATTATACAGTCCTTAGTCATCCAATTATGCATTCTTTTCAAAGTTTGAAATTATTTTTAAATCTAATTCCCAGTTTATTTCATGATTGCATTTTAAATGTGTTTAAAGTGTTAATACTCAAGCTAAAGTGTGAAATTATTCTTTCTCACCTCTACAACAAAATTAACTTTAACTAAAATGATATAATTAATGCAAATCATCACTGTATATTATATTTTATGGTTGGTATATAAGTAAATTAATATAAATTCATAATTATTTACTTACCATACATAATTCAGTGTACATAATATAATGCGTATGAATCTGTGGAAGTAAAAAAACAGATAAAATTAAAATAATTGCAATATGTATACGGGGAATATTCAAATAATATATGAACTGAAAAAACATGATGGTATGTCTAGGAATAGTTGCAATTGTCTAAGTGAATTATTATAAAATCTCACAAACTTATTATTCCACATAAAATTCTATAGGAATGAAAAGGCAGGGCTTTGAAATAAAATAATATCATTTCAAACAGTGGGTGAGTTATCATTGCTATTGTCAAAAAGATGTGCTTATATTTAGAGTTTAAATAATGGATCACATTAAATTTCTAGACTATAGAGTTCTTCTGGCATGGAGGGGTAAGCCTATTAAAGTCTATATTCCTCACTAATTAGAACTGAAAAAATCCCATGCAATGTGCAAAAGGTAACTGCTGGAGAATTCAGAAGATGAAACAGTTGAATAGTTAGAAGGGAGTCAAAACTTGGAAAAAAGACCTACAAGGCACAGGTTTCCCATTTCCTCCCTTTACTTTGAAGGGTTTGTATTGAAGGACGTACTAATCTCAGAGCTGTGGGAAAGAGCTGATGGCTAAAACAAATAGAAATTCAAATTTCTGTCTAGAAGAACAAGGAAGAATGGGCATTAGTAGGCCAGGTAGTGAGGGGCAGAGGGAATACACAGAGCAGACCCAAAGCAGCTCAGCAAAGGCACTGAGAACTGAACTGCTACTTAAACTAGCCCAAGTACCAGACTAGCTTTTTTTTTTTCCTTCTAATTAAACTTTATTTACAAAGAAGTTAGCAGGACAGGTTTTACCCATGGGGAGTACTTTGCCAATCCAGGATTCCAGCATAGGTAAATTAATTTTGAATAGCTACTTTATACATGTTCAAGCAGGGAGCCTACTTGGATGAGAAGATTAAAAATAAATATGTTATGCTTCTTAGTCTCTTTACAATTTTCATAAAAATATAGGTAACATACAACATTATATTAGTTTCAGCTCTACCCATAGTTATTCAACATTTATATACCGAGAGAAGTGATCACCATGATAAGTCCAGCAACCATCTGACACCGCACTATGCTGTAAGTAGCAGATATGTGGAACAGACAAAATAAAATAAATGGGGCCATACCCAAACTGAATTAAAACACTGTACATTCATATGTAAATACTCACACACAAAGACACTTGTAGAATAATTGAGTTATGGAAAGCCCGATATATCCAATGTGCTAATAAATGTCATATATAGAAGAAGATAAAGTGAAACCTGCTGTATGAATTCAGGAAACCTTTAAGAGGAGAGTTGTTTCAAATAGATTGTCTGTCTTTTAACGATGCATTTACATCAAGGAATGGGGGGGGGATCACTTTTCTTTCAAATTCTGTTCACTTAATTTGTTTTGCATTTGAGTGTGTAGTTCACGTTTTCCTTGTTACTGTTAGATTTCAGATATGCTATAATACATATAAAATAGTCTAGCACTTTATCTACTAATATTCAAGGTAAAGCATTCATATGCTTTCCAAAGGTACTATCTTTTTATGAACCTAGCTGTTTATATTCTTATTTTACAGTGCAGATAGATCTATGCAAATGTAGGATCTTCCAGATATCTTACTGTTTTTCTATATAAATGTATTTCACAAGTGCTCTCTCAGTGTTCTCCACTTAAAAAAATCTGTTACAGTCTCTACAGGATGAGAATTTTAGATTGCAATGGGTTTTTGTGAAAAGTGATAATTTCTTATCTGAGCATTGGTCTGAAAGAATCTTTTCTCTGTATCATAAGAACTTTACTTCGAATTTGTTTTCCGCCTCCCTCTATATTATGTTCCTGGATTCCTGCATCTGGGGTAACTCTCTAAGTGTTTGATTATCACTAGCAGTTAAATTAAGAACATGTACATGGTTGATGAATAAAATCATATCTATTAGTGGGATCCAACAAATTAATTTATATTTGCTTTGCAATGAGCTTTTACACATTTTTGTTTTTAATTTTCTGAGTTTTGGATGTTCAGAGTTTTTAAAGATAAAGCTATGAAAAATAATTCAGTCTCATGTAGAAATTAACAGTTCTTCATTCCTTAATCATCTGCCTATTATATTTTGATTTAATATCAATAACAGTATTCTCAAAGCTTAGTAAAGTTGCTTATCCTCATGATGAAAATCACTATCTGAAACAGGCTTTTATTACACAACTACTAGATCTCATCATACCTTGATTATAAAAAATATAAAATAAAGAGTATGTATTATAGTATTAAAATGTTTAATATAGGGTAAATGGGACAAAATATATGGTGATGGAAGGAGATCTGACTCTGGGTAATGAACACACAATGTGATATACAGATAATTTATTACAGAATTATACACTTGAAACCTATGTAACTTGATTAAAAATTGTCACCCCAATAAATTTTAATTAAAAAAAAAGTTTAACATAAATCTTGATGAACTTGCATAACCAAAATGTATTTGTGCCAATAGAATTATGTTCTAGCATATATGATTATGATAATACAAATCACAGTAAAGCTGAAATTAAAAAAAGTTACAATGAATATATTTAAATGTGAGTCACTATTGTTGATTAAAGGGGTTTAAAATAAAAAAGTTAATTATGCTCATTTAGCATGGTTTTTCATATTTGAATAGCTTTTCCTAATTGCTATCCCCTACTTCCCAAAAAATACGTGCTCATTTCAGACACAGAATGCATTCACATAATCAAATTCAACCTATAACAAGTCTATCTAAGATTTTGTTATTTGTGTTATATTAGCTTAGATGTAGTAGTTCTAATTTTATGCTTTTATTCAATTCTTGTGTTTTTCCCAAATGGTCACTGTTTTATTTTTATTTTTTTGACATTTTACCAAAATTATTAGCCAAAAACTTATCATTTGAAAACATGACAAAATACATCATTGCATAGTTATTTCAATGTTTCCATAATATTAATTTATTTCTTTACTGTATTAAGGTATTTGTTTTAAGTTTTGAATTAATTTTTCAGAGCAACTAATTGTACAAATGAACTTCCAAACACTATTTAAGCATTTATCAATAACATTTTTTTCTGTTGCCAAATTAGAGAAGCCACTAAAGAATACATGGGTGAGCCAGAAAAATAATAATAAATGGAAAAGTAATGTCCAAAGGTATTATTGGTCATTTAAAAATATTTTATTTAATACACTTTAAAAGGTTTGAGTCAAACCATTTTTTTCTTACAAACAAATATTGGAGATATTTATTAATGAGCTTAATGTGCACCTAGTACTCAGACCTGGAACTGGAAATGCTGCACTCATTAGTGCATTAAATACTTTTTCTTAATTCTGTACTTACAGGCTTACATATAAAAAATAGTACCTTCCATTATTTACTGGAATGCAAATTGAGGATATCTAAGTTTCGCTGGCCTTCCTAGGATCTACATGAGACCCTTTGGCATAAACTTCAGGAGAATGGTTTTAGATGGTGTGATGGCTCTTAGTGATACAACTTCTTTGTTCTGATTTTGCACATGATACAGGTTATTGCTGTACAAATTGTAACTAAAGATGCTTTTAAAGAAGTGGAACTTTTTATGCAAAAATGCAAAGATTGAGTTTAACTTTTAATACTGGCTGGTGACTATGAATATTTTGTTTATCTGATTTACTTTTGGCCACATATAAAGCACAGGTGATAAAATATCTGCCCTTTGAATGCCTAGTATTTGAGTCATGCATTGCATTTCAATCAGTCTGGGTTAGATATAGATTTAGATGTAGACATGGATATTGATTTTCAGTGTGTGTACTTGAGACAATTTTCATACAGTGTATCTGGGTAGTTTAAAAGTCTGTATTGCAATTCTAAATGAGCCTATGTTCAAAATTGTCTTCCCGTTTTGACTGGCTTTCTATTATTCAGTCCATCTGCCTCTAAAGGCCCTGTTTTAAAAGGAAATCCAGCATGTTATTTTTTCACCTGAATTATTGGAAAAAAGTAATATTCCTAAATAAAATGACTTTTGTACAATACATTGTTTAAGATAATTTACTATTATTTAAAAGAAAAAAAATATAAATTTTATGAAATCAATTACATATTATTTAAATAAGGATTATTTTTTTTGAAGGGGAGATAGCAAAGTGAAGGGTTTCATATTGTTTATAACTAAAATGTGAATGGAATTCATAATATTTTTACATGTCTTATAGAATGGTTTTCAAGCTAACTGATTATTAACAAAAGATGATTTCATTCATACCAACGCACTGTTAAGTTTCAGCAAAAACAAGCATTTGATATACTAGATATATAAGAGCATAAAGGACTTATTTACTTGAAGTTATTTGGATGAGTCCAAAAAATGATAGAAATAGTGGGATTGATTCATCCTTACAAAATGTTCTGGTGGAATGAAAGTAGAGTCTCAAGATCTGGCTGTTATTTTAAGTAGTCATAAAAATAGGTACCAATAGTCTGATCTAAAAACATTTATGCCTATAAGTTGTTTTATTATATATTAAGCAACTTCTACATTCTATGCCTGTTCTAAAGACTGTTCTAGACATGTGTATACCAAGAGGAAAAAACAGACATGATGCCTATCAGCATAGATTTTACACTTTATCTAGAAGATAACACACACACAGACATATGTGTGTCTCTAGACACACACACACACACACACACATATATATAATTTGTTATAACTGTGAGTTATATAAATGAAAAATATATAGCTCTATGACATTATATGACATGAAATCTGGTTTCACATGAGAAGATCAAGAACTTCATACATCAAGAAGTGGAAGATTAAGAACAGAAGGAACTGCAGGATTCAGGCAGGGTGTGGGAGTGAGTGGGACAAAGGAAGATCCTTCTGGTAGTGGAAAGAGCATGTCTTGGGAAATATCCATAAATCACTTTCTTCATGAATGTTGCTTTGGCTACATTAGCAAATCAGACTATAATGTCCTAGTTCACAAGACTGAGTTTTCAATATTATCATACCATATCTATTATTACAATCAAGAATTAATTAACCTCACTCATATTTGAACACCATAATATGCCAGATGCCATGAATGCGAAAACAAACAACCAACCATAAACAACAACAACAACAACAACAACATAGAACACAGTTCCTAGCCTCAAAATATTTGTACCTAAGTTGTGGAAATCATGTTTTACAAAACCACAGTTCAAGATAATATATGATATTCACTAAGAGACCTATACTTAACACGATTTGGGAAGAAGGGTAAGTTAGAGATAAAATGTGGTGAGTATAAAAGGATTTATGCATATTACATTTGCTTAGAATTAAAGATTCATGTAAAGAATAGCAGAAGTGGAAGGTGAAAAGGTAGTTAACATTCTTGAATATCTTGCTACATAACAGGATTTTCCAGTCAATGACAAACCCCTGAAGGTTTTAGAGTGTGTTCTAAATGCCATCATGGAAGAAAACTATTCACAGATTTATTGAGACAACTCAATTCAGTCTACAACTGAGTCAACATAATATAAAACAAAAGTGTGTGTGTGTTTGTGTGTGTGTGTGTGTGTGTGTGTGTGTGTGTTGTCTCAGTATTTCCAGTATGAAGCAGTGAAATGGCAGTTCTTAACTAGAGGATACTTTATTTCTATACAATCAAGAATTCCACACTTTAATGGATGTGACTTGCATAGAGATTTACCACTATTTTATGCTTTACTTGGTACTTAGTCAAAATTCTATAATTTATTATTCATTCCAAATGACTAACCTTTCACAACTGGAAAAATGAAAGTAAGAGTACAATTAAGGCATATCCTCAAGGCCCAAGACCTAAAGACTATAAAGATAGACCTCCACCACTTGTCATCCATCAGTAACCTCAGATTCATCAGATTTATTAGAGCACATGATAATATAATGTTCTCTCTTCTTCCCTAGATTTGAAAACATTGTGCTATGCAATATAATCATAAAATAATTAGCTTCTACTATGTAATTTTGTGGCTATATGCATGCAAAGTCTTAATTTTGCTTACAGTCACTGGAATGGCAATACGTAAAGTTAAAAAGCATATTAAACAGAACAAAACCCATTGCTTTCACCATTTTCCTAATTATTGTGTAATATTAAATTGCATATCCTGGTAGATTAACATACAAATACTTAACTATCAACTCTACAAAAGGGAAAAAAAAAGAAAGAGTAATAGAAAGATCTAAAAATAAAATCACAGTTTTGCTAGTGAAATTTCAAGTCAGTGTTAAGGGTATGAATAGACTCTAGTGTTGAATGGAAGGGGTTTGAATGCAGTTTTAAAATTTTAACATTACAATCCCCTCAAAGGAAAGGAAAATTTAAATCTTTCAGTTGGTTGCCTAGATTTGAAGGGTGTTATTTATTTTATTTGTTTTGCTTTGTTGTTCTCACAGAACATTTGCCTTTGTAAAGAACTCAGACAATGGAGACAACCTCACAAGTGTATTGAATAATGGATGATTTGATAATTGTTAGTTACATGTGCCATACATCTTAGAGGAGGGATAATGTAAAAAGCAGTTCAATTGATCTTACTATTTTACAATAAAAATGAAGTAAAATAAGATGGAATTTATTTAAAAAATAGAGAAAAGTATGAGTATTAAACAACATATAAATGATGTTATCACCCAGTATATTCCTTGTTATATATAACAATGCAGGATTTATTTTTCATGTTTTAATTCGTTGAAATATCACCAATTTCCTTGAAGGGAATCAGTTTAAGTTAACAAAAATTGGAGTAACTATATATAACTTTTATTGATATAACAAATAAATATGTGAAAACTATACTTGCAGATAAAAGCAAAGCAAAATTAATAAAATAGACATTTAAATTTTACATGTAAAAGCACATTTAACACCTATCCCACTTATAGCATATACTAGAAAATATTTACCACAACTATCTATGCTAAAATAACTAATATAATTTTATATACAAAATCAAATCATTAAAATGTTTTATTGTGTACAATATGAACACAAGTCCAGATCCTTGAATCAATAATTTAATATATTAAGTTGAGCTCTTAAAACTTTCCAATCTTTTATGGTTCCTTTATGTAGCTGTTTCTATTCCAGATCACTTTTACAGCATCACACTACTAAACATCAACACTTTCTGACAATTTCTTTTCTTTCCTTTTTTTTTTTTTTTGGTTTCTTTTTCTTTTTTAATTTATTGGGGTGACAATTGTTAGTGAAATTACACACATTTCAGGTGTACAATTCTGTATTACATCATTTATAAATCCTATTGTGTGTTCACCACCCAGAGTCAGTTCTCCTTCCATCACCATATATTTGATCCCCTTTACCCTCATCTCCCTCCCCCACCCCTCTTACCCTCTGGTAACCACTAAACTATTGTCTGGGTCTATGAGTTTTTGTTTCTCATTTGTTTGTCTTGTTCTTTTGTTGTTTTTGGTTTATATACCACATATCAGTGAAATCATAGGGTTCACTGCTTTTTCTGTCTGACTTATTTCACTTAGCATTATACTCTCAAGATCCATCCATGTTGTCAAAAATGTTCCTATATCATCTTTTCTTACCGCCGAATAGTATTCCACGGTGTATATATACCACAGCTTCTTTATCCATTAATCTATCAAAGTACATTTTGGTTGTTTCCATGTCTTGGCCACCGTAAACAAAGCTGCAATGAACATTGGAGTACACGTGTCTTTATGTATAAATGTTTTCAGATTTTGGGGGTAGATACCCAGGAGAGGGATTTCTGGGTCATATAGTAATTCTATTTGTAATTTTTTGAGGAACCTCCACACTGCCTTCCATAAGGGCTGCAACAGTCTACATTCCCACCAACAGTGTATGAGTGTTCCTTTTTCTCCACAGCCTCTCCAACACTTGTTATCATTTGTCTTGTTGATGAAAGCCATTCTGACTGGGGTGAGGTGATATCTCATTGTGGTTTTCATTTGCATTTCTCTGATGATTAGCGATGTTGTGCATTTTTTCACATGTCTATTTGCCATTTGTATGTCCTCTTTGGAGAAATGTCTCTTTAGGTCCTCTGTCCATTTTTCAATTGGGTTGTTTGTTTTCTTGTTGTTTAATTTCATGAGTTCCTTGTATATTTTGGATATTAGACCCTTATCAGAGGCACTGTTTGCAAAAATCTTCTCCCATTCAGTTGGTTCCCTCATTATTTTGTCAATAGTGTCTTTTACTGTGCAGATGCTTTTCAGTTTCATATAATCCCATTTCTTTACTTTTAAAATATTTTTTAAAATTTAAAAATAATCAAATGAACTGAGAGAATGTACAGATACATGAATTTATTTTATAAAGTAAACTCATCTATATAGCTACCACAAATATCAAGAAATAAAATATTACGAGCATCCAGAAACATGTATGACCATGTCCCCTTTTTCCAAATGCTTCCACATCCTACCAGAGCATAGGAGAAAAGTCATGGAAAGCTTTGGGGAAAGTATCCAGGTGAGGCATAAACAACCACCATCATGAAGTCGAGCAATAATGGAAGTAGAAATCGTAACACGTGAATTAAAAGTTTATTTTAAGAGATAATAGGAGGCTAAGCACAGAAGGATCACATGTAGATAATTCAAAAATTCATGCAGAAGTATTTAGATTTTATGGAATTTACTTCAAGATTTTATGGAATTTACTTCAAGAATTTACTGATTCTTCAAGTACTAACATCCTTGAAAAGCTATTTTTCTCTCTAATCTTATTGAAACCTGTTATAATTGCCAACCACTTTAAAATCAACTTCTTAAATATAAACCAATCTACCTTACATCAAGTGTAGAAGTATCCTATGCACTAGGAAGATACACAAAAGATGCTGAGATTCAAACCATAAACTTATCTAAATTAGAAGGCAAACCTTATCTCAACCCATATTGTATATCATTGTTGTAAAGCATGGGGAGATCTTAGTCTAACACACGTCTGTACTAGACCCTAAGTTTATGTCAGTTAGCAGAAGTAAACCTTTGTGCTGTTGTAGTTTGTGTTGTGTCTGCTGTTTTGTTTGTTTGTGGGTTTTGATTTTTGTTTGTTTGTTTTTCCCTTTTTAACAATATTTTTTTCAGTAGGAAGCGAAGTTGCAAAACAGAGCTGTGGGGGACATAGGAAAGAGTGGGGGAGCAGAGCTCTGCAGAGTGCAGTAGCCTCTTCTAGTGCATGTGCATTTGTCCAAGACGTGTTAGGTATCGTGGGCCATAAATGAACAGTATGCACTAAAACACTGGTAGCTAAAACATTATAATGTAAAGTGAGTCATTCTAAATGTTATATTGCGGTATGAGTCATTTTAATACAAATCTTGCCCCCTCATGCTCAGGTCTGTTTCTTGATGTGGATAAATGTATTTCTCTGCTTGTGATTTTATGCCTATGCATACTGGAGAGCTGATAAAATCCTAGGGTTATCATAAATACAGCATATCTTGACAACCACTCAAGTTCTTTGATTTCTCTACTGTATTGACATATATATTCTTTAAATGATTTTAAATCCTACAATATAGCTATTGAATTAAAGATCAGAGAAAACTTAGAGATATATTCTTACTGAATAGAGATTCTAGAAGTCAGTTAACCAACCAAACCCAAACACATTACAGAACTTCTCCAACCCCATTTAAGTCTGTTTCTTTTCTCTTTGACATAGAAGAAGTAAACAAGATGCCATGTTATTATTAATGTGATTATAAATAACTTTTGTAATTTTCTCAGAGTTTTTAAAACTCATTTTTCTAGAGACATAATTTTTCATTATTTTTATTTCCACCAAAAACAAAAAACAAGAAAAGAAACCCATATACATTGATATACATCATATTCCAGCTACTGAAAACCAAAAACAAAGAGAAAATCTTGAAGGTAACCAAAATAAAAATAAAACATAGCCTACAGAGGAACAAAGATAGGAATTAGAGTAGACTTCCCATCCAAAATCATGCACAAAAGAGAATGGAGTGACATATTTTAAAGTATTGAAAAACATATTTCCAAACAGAATTCTATATTCAGCATATATATAATTTTATTTATTTATTTTTTTGAGTGAAAGAAATACAAAGTTTTTAGCAGACAAATAAAAACTTGAGAAAGTCATTCCCACCAGACCTACACTTTAGGGAATGCTTAAAGAAACTTTTTGACAGGAGAATTTTTGTATAGGTCAGAAACTCAAATGTTTGCAAAACAATGAAGAGTGACAGAAAAAAAAAAATTAAGGTAAAATGTAATTTTTTCTATTTTGATTTTAGTTGTGGGGGCATGAAAAAATATTTTTTTTCTCTCACCCTACAAGTTCTTCTAGCAGGGTAATAATCAAATTAACAGAGACAGATTCTAACAGGAGAAAATGTCCAAAGTTTATTATGGAAATGTAAATTGGTGAGTCCATAAGAATGCAACCCAAAGAGGCATTGAGCAGTTGAGGTTTATATGCCAGGCAGGGACAAAGGAGGAGGAGAGGGGTCTGAGATTCCAAAGGTGAATTAAGCAATTTACAGGTAGCAGAGAAAGAACAAAACAAATGGCAAACAAATTCTTACTAGGCAACCCAGAAACAATGGGACACAGGGGAGGACACAGGCTTTGCTAGATTTCTTCCTGTCACCTCATATGTGCTAAGGTGATTGTGCTAAGATTCCCTTACTGAAGCATGTTTTTCTATTTGAATTCCTTTAGGACCAAAGAAGGAGGGTCAAATTTCTTTCTGGGTCTTTTATTTATTAATAACCAGCTTAAAATCAATATCCCAAAAAGGGTCATTTGCGAGTGGCAAAGTTTTGTTCCCTGTTACTGTAAAACATGTGTAACTATAAATCAATTATTATAACCATGCATCATGTGTTTATAAGCATATTTTAAATAAAATGTGACAATAATAGCATAAGGGATGGGAAAGAGAAATTGGAAACTTAGTCTTATAAGGTCTTTACACATGAAACATTGTAATATTCTGTACATGGACATTCATGCTTGAAATATAATTTAATTCATGTAAAATGTGAACTTGTGAAGATGGAAAATGTAATGATGAAAAAGATATGTATTTGTATATACCCCATTTCCCTGAAAATAAGACCTAGCCAGACAGTCAGCTCTAATTCATCTTTTAGAGCAAAAATTAATATAAGACCCAGTATATATTATATTATATTATATTATATTATATTAAATTATATTATACCTGGTCTTATGGTAAAATAAAACCGGATCCTATATTAATTTTTGCTCCAAAAGATGCATTAGAGCTGACTATCCGGCTAGGTCTTATTTTCAGAAAAACATGATACGTATGTTTCCAAGGCAATCTGGATTGTTACATTTAAGGAAAATTTAGTTACTGCTAACTCACTCCCAATTTAGTTACTCCTAAATTACTTATAATTGCACTTATAATCTGCCTTCCATATTTTTTTTTCTTGCATAACACCTCAGTTTCTACTCACAGTACAAAAGTATTCAATAAATGCCACATCAGTACAGAAAACACATAGCCTATAGCTCATCCTTTAAAACCAGAATAGGCAGGTGAAAAGTCAATATAGATTCTTATTTTTACTTGGGGGGAAAGAAAAAGTCTAAGGTACACATTGGAAATTGAGCTACTATGTTTCTTCTTTCTAGAGATGGGACATACTAGTTTTCTGATCAATGTTTTTCTATTAAGCATTGTACTAAGCCAGTGTACTAAATCAAAACAGACAGATGACTAGTAAAGCTGTTTGCTGTCTCCTATTCATGCTGAGCTAGACCAGTAAAACAATGTCTTGGAAGGAAGACTGACAGGCCGAAAAAAATGCAGAGTTCCTCTCTCAACAGAAAACCTAATGAATTGATTTATTCAGAAGGAGTTTGAAGCAAACCTGCCCAAACACTTAATATGCTATAAGAAAAAATGTTGTTTAGTCTACTTTCAGCATAAGTATGCATTCATTGGTTCCCAGTAAAAGATAGAATAGAATGCATTTTTGCTTTCATAGCACTAAAAAATAAAAAGCACACAGCATATACTACTTTAATCTTTAAGTGGGTAATTATGGAAGTTCTAAGATTGTATCCATAAGATAAGCGTGAGTATTTATATATACACACACACACACACACACACACACGTATATGCATGTGTGTATATATATATATATATATATATATATATATATATATATATATTTAACAAAAATGCTTCAAAGAGAGTTATAGAAACAGAGGGATTGTATCAGAACCAGCAGAAGACATAGTGATATTGGACTGCAAATGTAAGACTAAGAATTTTCACATGTAGCCTTTAGGTAAAGGATATGTCTCTCAGTTGATTCCTACAGCTAACACTAGCTGTGATAACAGGAGCTCTGGAAATCTCAGGACTGGCAGCTTGCTCCACCCTAGATAGATAGGCCCAATAGTCAAAAGCCCCACTGAGGCTGAAAAAGCTGTGAGTACACAAAACCATTCATGCCAAGTCTGTAGAGACCACGGGATGGTGATGGTGGATGGTTACACACCCACATGTATGCTGGGGAAGCCCCCTACACCCACCCCAAGGGGGATGGAATTTGGTGTGTGGAATTCTGGGTGTGGGCTTGCTTGCTCCAGAGGAGCCCAACTCAGAGAAGCCGCTGACAGAGGAGTCTACTTGGGGAAGAGTACAAGGTTTTTCAAGAGAAAATGTCCCAGGGGGGTCAAGTAATTATTTACTTATTTTTTTTATCCTTCAATACTTGATGTTAGTGAAGAGTTTGCAGTGCAGAAGCAGGCTTTTCAGGAAGTATTAAGTTTTCAGTTGAATCCCCTCCCAGGATACTGGGCTCCTGCAGTCCCGGACAATCTCGTTGCCTGGATTGGGGATCTGGTGCTGCACATTGTTCTGAGAAGCTGGCACAGAGGATGATTTGCACAATGAAGCCACCACTCAACCACTGCTTAAGTCTAGCCTCCGGCCTCCTTTTTCTGCTCTGTAGTCCAGGAACATTTATTTCTTTTTTAAAGCCAGAAAAATCCATAAACATGAGCAGCATGTGGAATGTGCCACCAGCTACTTCATCCTTATGGCGCTGTAGGTGGTTGTGAGAGCCGCCATGTTAAATCCAGGACTCAGCTCTAGTTGCTGTTCTTCAATACATGTTTCTGCCAAAGAAATAAAACAAAACATTTGTTTTTGTTTGTTTGTTTGTTTGTTTTGTTTTTATGTGTGTTTGTTTGTTTTTACATAGAAGTATAGGTGAGTTATTCTCTCTGTGTCTTCAAACTCCTGGTAGTAATTATCCATTAAATTTGTCTGTAATACCTGGAACTCGTCGTCCATGATCATGTCCTCAAACCTCCAACCACAGCATTAAATTCAGCATCAGAGGTGGAAGAGAAAGGCAGGCAAAGCTTACTTCATTAGGGCCTCCACTGATGGTACCCTGGGCTGCTGAGCGGGCCTGCCAGCCTCCTGCCCGGCCTGTGCCTGGGCCCAGCCTTAGTTCTGCTCCACAGCGCCCCTTCCTTCATCGGGGAGACCTTGCCTTGAAGGCCACGGCTGGCTCACAGCCCAGCCGGGTCAGCACGTGTGCTGGTGGCCTGGCCTCAGGCTCCCCTGATGTAGCCTCGTGCCGGCTGGCCTCTCCTCCTGGTCAGGCCTCGGTATGCGCAGCTGTAGCCTCTAGGTCCTGGCATGTGTTACTATTGAGCTGCAGGCTCCTCCCCTCTGCATTTCACAATTATGTAATATTTAAAAAGCAAATGCTCACTAAGAAAAAAATAATACCGTGTTTCCCTAAAAATAAGACCTAACCGGACAATCAGCTCTAATGCATCTTTTGGAGCAAAAATTAATATAAGACCCAGTATTATATTATATTATATTATATTATATTTATTATATTATATTATACTGAGTCTTATATAAGCCTGGGTCTTATGCTATATTACATTATATTATATAAGACTGGGTCTTATAGTAAAATAAGGCTGGGCCTTCTATTAATTTTTGCCCCAAAACACACATTAGAGCTGACTGTCTGGCTAAGTCTTATTTTCAGTGAAATACATTATGATAATTAAAGTTAGAACATATCGACTTCAAAATTTAACCATTGCATAAGTGCTAAGGAATTAAATTTTATGAATAAAATTCAACATGTTAGGTTTTCATTAATAATTAATATTGCAAACATGGTTCAACAAAAGTTTATTATTTTCATGCTCCCCTTTCACAATCTGTCTTCAAGCATCTTCATGATGGGATATCCCCCTATAATCTTCTCTTAAAACACCTTAGTTAGCATGGCCACAGAATAGAATGAACTTATATGTCTGAGTTAAGTACAACTTCATCCTTGCAATAAATATGATCCTTCATCTTTGAAAAAAAAAAAAAAAAAAGGCCAAAGGTACACATTGGCTGCTTTTTATAGTTCTCTTTAGGCTCTACTCATACTCACTTACAATGGATAACTTTGTCTATTTTTATTTATAATATATTTTTTCCTGATATTCTTAAAGAATTGCCATCATACTGTTTGTGTGCTGATCATAGGTAAAATATTTTAACATCACTGATATTTCCATATAAAATGTAATTCCATAGCACAATGGAATGGGTACAGTTTGGGGGTCACTGTTTCAAATATTACATTACCAATATTATTTTTTGATAATGTTATTCTTGTGAACATTGATTTCTAACTATTAAATGATTATATTCTATTGTGTAACTGAAGCATATTTTGTGTAACTTTAGAGCACATACTTTCAAGTGGCACTACTGCCTGGCTATAGATTGGGAGGATTAATTGGGAAATTCAAATAAAATATTTAATAGCATATGCACATATCATATAAATATAACTGCAATTATACATGGTAGTTTATAAGTTATCAATGACACGACTCAATTTAGATAACATCTAAAAGAGTTGTGTTTTATTAAATGAGTCCTCTCATCAATTTTTCATAATTTTTGAATTTAGAATGAGACTAAAATCGCATAAACTTGTGAAAGACTCATTATTTTTAACAAGAGCTGAGTGAATTAAATTAGTTTCCATAGATTTACTATCAAATTTTCTTTACTTATATTTTAAGGTAGTCTTTAAATAGACACATGGAATTTCTGAAACCAAAGCTAATATCTTTTTAACTTTAGCAGAAATGCAGAAACTTCAAAATGAGAATTGCCAAAGGGAGAGAAGGACTTTAACTTTTGAGCTTGAGTCACGGTATTTGTGTGGTTCCAAATGTTAGAAATCAATTTATGTGCAATTATTAACATTCTCATACTTCTGTTATATGTACAAATTGTTTATTGAGAGGTGAATCACCTTCTAGCTGTAGTGTTAGACAAATACCCCAAAGTCCAGGAACTACAAATGAGACTTTAAGTGTTCCCTTCTAACAAATATCAGTGTGATTATGGTAGGTAATTTTAGGCCAGTTTGTTGCGCTGTTGTGGCTGCCTCGATGTCCTGAATCAATTTAAAATGTTTTCTTTTCATGATCATTTTAACTTTGGGGAGGAGCCAGAAGTCGCACAGTGCCAGATCCAGTGAATAAGGTGAATGAGGACACACCGTAATGTTTTTGTCTGACAGAAATTGCACACCAGAAGTGATGTGTGACACGGAGCATTGCCATGATGGAGGATGAAGTAAAGGCACTGAGGACAGACGGACTTCCAGAACGGCTTCAGAAAGTGACAAGAACAATGGGATAAGTGTGTTCCAGGCAAGGGGGGGGGGCGGGTATTTTGAAGGGAATTAAAGGCAATATGTCTTTTACTGCAACAAATACATATATTTTTATTTAAACATTCACTGTATCTTTTGATCACACCTTCTATGGGACTTCTGTTCAGCTAGACTTCAGGTGATTCTCAATGATGGTTGTTCAATAGTTCAGTGATAAATTTGATGTGGTCATGAGAGGAGGCAAGCACAAGATGTATCTATACTGTAATTTGACCAGAAGCTATCTATTTTTATTTTTTATTAGATAATTTATTGCATCTATTTATTTCTCTCAAATAAAAGTTTTCTGTGTTTGCTTTGATTGTTTTAAATATGTTATTTATTCATGGATACCACCAGAAATATATGCAGTTATGAGTGTAGCTTGTTGGTGATATTTGAACCAACTGTGATAAATCTTTTATTTTTACTTAAATGTTAATCGATTTTTATTTGTCTCAGTTCAGTTATAATGGTCTACATTGATTTAATGTTTTTGTTTTGTTTTATTTTGTTTTTTTGTAACATTGCTGTATAGCATTACATAAATGTGGGGTGTACACCATTATAATTCGATATCTGTCAATCCTATAGTGTGTGCTCACCACCAAAAGTCTAATATCCTTCTGTTATCATATATTTGCTCCCCTTTAGTCATTTCACACTCCCCCTACCCACTTCTCCTCTGACAACCACCATTCTGATATCTATGAGTTTGTTTTTTGTTTTGTTTCATTTGTTTCATGTAACATTTGTTACATTTTTGTTTTATGTTCCACATAAGTGAAATGATGTTTTTTTATTCTTTTCCATCTGAGTATTTCACTTAGCATAATATCCTCAAGATCCATCCACGTTTTTGAAAATGGCAGTATTTCATCTTTTTAATGGCTAAATAATAATACACACACACACACACACACACACACACACACACACAGAGGGTGCCAACAATGTATACAAATTTTAAGGAAGGAAAAAACTGTATTAAAATAACACGAGTGGTAACCACTTTTAGCACCTCTTGTAATTGCAGAAGTCAAACATGACTTGCATTCATCTTTTTTTATCAGCACATATTGAATATTAGAATACTATTTTTTCTCTGTCTTAAAATGTGTATTTTTTGGCATTCTATGTGTATGTGTGTTCTTTTAAATTTTTATATGTATTTTATTTATATATTTCCAGATATGTGTATATGGGTTTATTTCCATATCTTGACTATTGTAAAAAATGCTACAATAAATATAGGGATACATATATGTTTTTAAATTAGTGTTTTCATATTCTTTGGATAAGTATCGAGAACAATTGCTGCTTTCCATAGTGGCTACACCAGTTTACATTCCTACCAACAGTATAAGAGGATTCCCTTTTCTTCACTGCCTTTCCAAGACTTGTTATTTTTGTTTATTTCCATGATAGCCATTCTAACAGGTGAGAGGTAATATATCATTGTGCTTTTGATTTGCATTTTCCTAATAATTAGTGATATGAACATCTCTTCATATGCCTGTTGGCCATCTGTACGTCTTCCTTGAAAAAAATGTCTATTTAGACCTTCTGCCCATTTTCTTCAACAGATTATTTTTTGTTGTTGACTTATATGAATTATTTATATATTTTGGAAATTAACCCCCATTGGAGTATCATTTGCATATATCGCCTGCCATTGGGTTTGTTGCCTTTGTTTTGTTGATGGTTTCTTTTGACGTGCAGAGCTTTTTTGCTTGATTCAGTAACATTTTGTTTGTTTGTTTGTTTGTTTTTGTTTCCCTTGCCTATGGACTCAATTTCACAAAAACACCACTGAATCCAATGTCCAGAAACTTAGTGCCTGTGTTTTCTTCTACGTATTTTATTGTTTCCGGTCTTATAATTAAGTCTTTAATCCATTTTGATTTATTTTTTCTGTATGGTGAAAAATAATGGTATAGTTTCATTATTTTGCATATGGCTGTCCACTTTTTCCAACACTATTTATAAGGGAGACTTTCCTTTCTCTATTGTGTATTCTCTACTCTTTTGTTGTGCATTAGTTGCTCGTGTGTGTGTGTGTGTGTGTGTGTGTGTGTGTACTTTAAATTTCAACAGTGATTACTCTTAATACTATATTACAAGGAAATTTTCAGTACCAATCTGAGATCTAAGTCACTCTAATTTAACTCATCATGTCACATAACTTTCAAAGTATGAATTATCCTAGTACAGCTAGGGATTCCATCAACACATGGACAAGCAAGGACTCCATCATATTCTGAGGAGATTCTGACCATTCAAAATGACCTTTAGAACAACAAGCCAGGGAAAACATTTAATTTACAAGCATTATGGACCAATATGGGTCATACTTATTAGGACAACTAATTAACTCAGAGAATCTACTCTAAATAAAAAAGATGAAAAATAAACTGTATGTGTACTGCAAATCCTTGCCAAAACCACTAAATTTATAAAAGGAAGAGTTTCAATTTTCTGTTTGATGGACTGAATGGGAATCAAGCTCAAAAGTCTGCAAAGGCTGAGCATTCTCCACTAGATCCCTTCTTACTCAATACACTGCAAGAAGGTTTCCATTATTTGAAGTAAAAATTATGGAAGCTTATCAGCAGAACATTTTATTGCCATTGGCTGGTAATAATCTAGACTGTGACCCATACAACCTTATTTAGTTGAAAAGGAGAATAAAAAGAACATTTATGTCATGATTTATTAATGAAAACCATGAATTGCTTCTCAGCATTAGATTCACATTTTCCAAATAAACTAATGATGTTTTTCATCTTGTTAATTTTTCATTTTAATGCTTATTAAAATCATGAATCATGTCATTTAATGAACAAACTTAAATATTTCACTGCTTGTTAATAAGAAAAACCCTCATCCTCCCAGCTATTGCATGTATCGCATATTTTCCTTTTCTGTCTCTCTGCCTTTGTTTACTTTTAAATCTTTTTGGTAGGTGTGTTTGTGCAGTCTTCATCTCACCTTTTAGATTTGATGAATGTCATCATTTTTCTACTTTAAGATTTGTATCAGCTTGTTGAATGCCTGATGATGCTATTTGATTTAACATTGAAACGGGAGGCTAGACGTATTTTAACAAATATGCTGTTGTCTATTTTTAATCCATCTATTTGTATCCACCACATGAGACTTTTGAAACTAACTAGAGACTATGAGAAAAAGCTTGCATGAGTATTCAATGAAGAAGGAAGAGGGAAGGAGAAGGTGGAGAAGAAAATGTTTCAAAATTACTTACCTTGTCATGTCAGTGTAGCCATAGCACAAAATATCCCAAAGTGAACAAAAAACACAAACTCTAATACGTTCAACAGGCATAGTCAATTATTTCATCTAATTTATTCAGTAGTATTTTTGAAGAAGAATGTAAAATCTACTAATTCCAGACAATGCTTTAATATTTCATAAAATGAAATAAAAAAAAAATAGTTTGGAATTATTTCCTAGGGAGAGCCCCACAAGATAGTCCCTCATATTTGGTATTAATGTGTAATAAGATCATTTCTCTTACTTTAATGGTTTCTAGGAAGTATGCACAATAGAAAGTTTATAACAAAGTTGGTTCAATAAAAGTGTTATACTTGCAAGCCTGTCAATTAAATTTGTTCAAACTGATTCAATTCCTATTAAGGCAAAATGTTCCAAGAGATTATCCTGTGCAGATCTTCTCAATTGCTGAACAAATGAAATAAAGTAGAAAATCTTTGGGCTTTGATTATCTATAAAAAGTTAGTGCAGGAAAGAAGTCTCACATAAAACATATAAAAATAGTTATCCACAGCCGACTTTATTTTTGATCATCATAATGCTTTACCTCTATGTATGTTTTCATTTATATTATTTGTCAATGCCAATATAATTGAAGGTACATGAGAGCAGAATACTTTGTGTTTTTTTTTTTTTTTGCTCCCTGATATATTCTACAAACTGAGAACAGACTCTGATTCATAAAAGTGTTTATTAAATATTTATTAAGTGGATTCATGAAATATAGACACGATACACCCTAAGTAGACCATAAAAACTAACAATAGGTAGGTCAGAGATTGACCACTCTATTGCATAGAAAACAGTCTCATGAATTTTAGTTCAGGAAAGTTTCCTGTTTCTTTTTACAAACCTCAATAGGGAATACCCTTAGGGTTTTGCAAAGCAAATTAGTTAATATGCAAGTACACTAGAAAACATGGTCAGTTATAGCTGCAGCTAATTATTAACCCTAGCCTCTTTGCTTTACAGTGATCTGTCCCTCAATATTTTCCATGAACAGGGCCACTCCCTAGTTTGGCCCACATTAAAAGCAATTATCACCATTCTCACGTTGTTGAGTCTTAACTAGGTTCTTCCTAAATGGTGTATCCAAAGAAGCTCATTGATTTTTCCCACCACAAGGAATTAAATGTTTATGCTCTACTCAATTTTTGTAATCTAGATCTACATATCTTGACAGGATAAAAAATTAATAATCATAGAATCCTAAACTTGAATGGAAAAATGGATTAATTTCTCCCAATAGTGGCAGTTCTATGGAACATATGACACATTGACCTAAATTTAGTCCAGACAAAAAAAAGTATGATAGAAACTTAAACTTTAATATCTTGCTTTGTAATATTCCTTTTAAACTTTAATATTGTCTGTTATCAGAAAACATGACTTTTAGACAATAAGTATTTTCATATCCGTGAAGTCATCTATTGTTATAACCCAAACTAAAGATAAATAAAAGTGGTTTCAAAATTAATACTAGTTTCATAAATATGAACCTGGCAAATTTTAAGGATATAGTTTTTCATTATGTGCATATATATTGTGTTTGTATATATATGTGTATATATATGTGTATATATATATGTGTGTATAGATATGTATTTATATGTGTATATGTCTGTGTATATACATTACGTGTATATATTTAGATATTTACTTCCAAATTGACACATTTTTTTGACTTCTAAAACTCTCCAACAAATGCATGAATAGTTATTGATAAAGAACAAAATATTTCACTTGGCTCATAAAACCCTACATAGTCTATAATCAAATTTTCATCTCATCACACACCTATATCTTTCTTCATCTCTATATTCTATTAAGAATCATAGTGCCCAAAGCATAATCCCCAATGATAAGTGACCTTTGGACTTGATATTCTTTGTGTCGAAGATGGTCTTTTCATTTATTTTCTATTTAACTCATCCTTTCAGGTTTAAAACACATATGGACTAGGATATCTCTCGTTTAAAGTATTTATCAGACTAATATATATATATATATTATATACATATACATATACATACATATACATACACATACACACACACACACACACACACACACACACACACACACATATATATAGTTCATGAGTGTAGGTAGAACCAGGAGATATATATATATATATAATCACTCCCAGAGCCCAGAGCTTAGGTAAAGACCCATGTTGCTGGGAGAGAGGGAAGGAAAACAACAACAATAACAACAGCAGCTAAACATGGCATGGGGAAGAAACAGTACTGGGCCAGTGGACCCTAACTAATATTATTAGAGTTATGGAAGAGGGAACAGGACAATGTATTCTGCACAAGACCCACCATAATTACAAGGCAGAAAATGCTCCCATTATGAAGCATTATGCTTCCATTATGGAAGCAAAATGCTTCCATTATAAAGAAGGAGCACAATACTGAGAAAAACACACCACTAAAACTGAGGAACAACTCTTAAGTAGATAGGACTAGGATAAGAAAGAATGATCTCTTTCACACAAGATAAGTAAGTCCATATATATATATATATATATATATATATATATATATGATAATTCCATATATATATGATAATTCCATATATATATATATATATATATATATATCCAAAACTAATTTGCTTACTAATGTTCTATTAGGTATCCTGCATTTGCTGGGCAGAATGTTAGGGGTCAATGTAACATTATGACACATAAAACCCTGATATGTCTCCTCATGATGGTCATGTAGTAGGGTCAATAAAGGTTTTTCCAAAGTTTCATTTTATAAAATATGAATTGGGAAAATTGCTGATTGTTCCTCTATGAAACACAGCTGTGTTGTTGATGCCTGTATAAAGACAATTCTCCTGAATTGAAGAAATGGACTATACAAACTTACAAAATTGCAAATGTTTGAAATATGTACCATGGGTTAAGCATGGAAGTGAGAGTGTAATCTTGTGAGAAAACTTGATACTCCAAGTTAAGATGTACAGTTTCATTTTTATTTCTAGTATATTTTAAGCAGGTATCTATGTTAAAGTGACTTAATTATTGTGTACTTAAGTAAAGTGGGATTGATTATTATGCTCACCTAACAAGATTTTTTTGTCATTTTACAAATGTCTATTAAACATCTGCTATGTTCAGATACTGTCCTTGCAAGTGAAATATAACACCAAAATTATTGCTTTCAGCGAATTTGCATTATTACTATCAGTGGCAAAACAGGAAAATATATTTTTAAAAAAGCAATGCCAAAATGGTAAAATATTACGTAAAAAGTAGATATATTTCCTTAAGTAAGCAGTATTAATATATAGTGCTTTTTGCTCACTCTAATTTTGTGATTTATAATTATGTACTACACATCCTTGTCATTGCTGCATTTTAAAATTTATTTTTTTCCCTTTATATGTTAAATGTACAACTAATATTTAACATATTTTGGGAACCATGCTAAGTGCTTTACCTACAGTGTTTTATTCAATTTTTACAATTAAATAACAGTGTACCTAGTATCATTAGCCTCATGTCACATATAAGGAAATTAAGCGAGTATCATAAAATCATTTTCCAAGACCAATCAACATAGAAATGGTAGAAAAACTATTACTCATACAATATTAATCCTCTTAATCTTTATGCTACGTAGCCTCCCATGCTTGTCAATGTTACTAAATGTTATTAATACTGTATCATAATACTGACAATTATGTAAGTCACATAATTTAGGTTTACACAGGGGTCAGCAATCTTTCTGTAAAACACTACATACGATCTTTGTTACATTTTTTCTTGTTTTGTTTGTTTTACCATCGTGTATATATAAAAACACTTTTTCCACTGAAGAATACACAAAATCAGATTAGGCATGTGATCTATGGATCACAGTTTAAAGAACATAATTAATGGTAATGAAAATAAGTCTTTTTTTTGTTTTTGTTTTTTTGGAAGTGTGCTTCTGTTTTTGCAATAGTTTCTCAATGTGTAACAATATATTATGTAATATATTATAAATGATCTACTAATTACTCTCTCTTCTCTTTTTACAAATATTGTTTTTGTTCATCATTAGATTGAACAAATAAAAAATCATTTTGAGAATATTTAAGAGTAAATTTTTAAAAATGTTAGTACTTTTAAAAAAAGTCATAATTTTGGATATTCTGTAAATGAAAAATAAATGTTAACATCAACTAGAGTTAGAAATTTATGTGAAGTTGAAAACAAAATAATAAGTCCGTTGGTTTGCATTTTACTTTCATATTCAATAGACAGTAATTCTCAACTCTTGAAAAAGAGAAAAGATGCCAATATTGGAAATTTATTTAACCTAGATTATGTGCTATCGAAATTTGAATATTAGTGATGAGGAAATATGTCCTAGAAATTTATTTTACCTAGATAAGTGCTATCTAAATTTAAAGATGAATGAATATAATAATTGCTTCTTCCTAGAATGTAAAATGTTGGAAAGGGCATCACTCTGAGTATAAAAATGTGTAATGTTTATACACACAATAAAAGCATAACTAGCCTTAAACCCATCAGAGAACTGAAGTAGCAGTGTAACCAAGCATCTAACCAAAAAATAAAAGAAAAAAAGATTGAGAAATGCAGCCTCACTTCCCGAGGTGAGAGGCACATGCACATTGTCACATCTTCACAGAACGTAGGAGAAAGAGAGTCCAGCTGCCACACAAGTGAGTAAGTAGAAATCAAGTAAAGTTTTAACAGTTTGGTAGAAGCAGAATATGGGCTAGTCTGAAAGTTCTCTGGAGTTGTGGTGAGGGACTGACACAAGAAGAGTTCACACTCTCTACTGGTGTTGTTTCCATGACCTCCACCGGGTCCTGAGGAAAAACACTGGGATATTCTACTTGGGGGATTGAAGCATGGTGGCAATTAATGGTGCAAAGCATATGAATTCCTAATTTGATGTCCAGCTTCTCTCTAAGGACCTAAAGCCTTTTTGTGCTGGTGGAGGGGCAGCAAACACTCAAGTCACTCCCAGAGATCAGGTAAAGACCCATGTCACTGGGAGAGAGATAAGGAAAAAAAAACAACGATAACTAAACATAGCATGGGGATGAAAACAGTACTGGGCCAATGCATCCTACATTAATATTATTAGATTTATGGGAGACAGGACAATGTCGTCTGCACAAGACCCACCACAGTTGCAAGGGAGAAAATGTCTTCCATTATGAAGAAGGAGGGCATACTGAGAAAACACAATCCTTCCTTTGATTGTGAACATTGATGATACTTTATTCATAAATGCCTAAAACTGGTAACAGTCCAAATGCTTTTGAACAAATGAATGGATAAGGCAATGCTATGCATTTGTGCATTGGAATACTACTGAGCAATAAAAGGATCAAATTACTGGTATCTGTATTAATCTCAAATATTTTATGCTCAGTTTAAATAGACTAAACTAAAAAAGCTGCATATTGTTTTATTATCTTTTTATGGTTTTTCTGAGGTAGTCAACCTAGGGTGTTAAAAATATTTTTGATCTGCCAAATTCCTGGAAGTTAGCAGATATGCATCATTAAAACCATCAGGATCCTTCACTTCATTATAGTGAAGAATTTCAAACACGGGCAATGATTGATATAATTTAAGTTATATAATATATATTTCTAAAATCATAAAACGAACATTTAACTAAACTATTCATTTAAAACATTATAGACATGTTTATGTGAAATATCTAATTTTAAAAATAAATATCATTGTAGAGTTATACGAACCACATAGGAGTACTCCCAGTTTACAACCATTAAGTCAAGCAATGGGATGTTCCAAGGAGAGTTTATGTGGAGCTTATTAGTTATGTGGAGATATTAAGATTATTTCCATTGTTTACAAAAATAAAGCAGAGGATTAGGTCATACCATGTTTCCTCAAAAATAAAACCTAGCTGGACAATCAGCTCTAATGCGTCTTTTGGAGCAAAAATTAAAGTAAGACCCCATCTTATTTTACTATAAGACCTGGTATAATATGACATAATGTAATTAATAATATAATATAATATAATATAATATAATATAATATAATATAATATCAGGTCTTATATTGATTATTGCTCCAAAAGATGCATTAAAGCTAATTGTCGGGCTAGGTCTTATTTCGGCGGAAACACGGTATCAGCTTTGCAGGGCTTGTTTCCTGAGGGAAGGATCAAGATCGCATGTTATCTAGGTGTATTCAGAAGTGTCAAAGCTTGTAGTCACATAATTTGCCAGCAAAATCAGTTTCCACCCTCTCGTAGAAAATGAAGCCAACCTTTGGAACAGAATTCTGGAGGAGGCAGGCAGGTATGAGGCTTTTTCAGCCCTAGGCCTACCAAAGTATGAGTTCTTCCAAACTATTGGGGCCATAAGGCTGGCTGTTCTGAGGAATATCTTTCAGGGTAAGATGAAAAGGTATATTTCTAGATACCTGTTTCCTTAAGTATGTAACAACAGTGAACCTGCAAAGCAGAAACTGATAATTTGCTTTTTGACTGCTCCTTAATAAAAAATAAAAGCACAGGAAACAACCCTAGGGAATGTTTTTATATAAAATATTGATTGCTCTAGCTCCATTTACAGGAATATTAGATATTTTTAATTTGGTCATTTGACTTTTCATTTTAAGAAAGGCATTTATAAATTAATAATCTTTGATAAGCATTTTTTTTTCATAAAATGAAAGGTAAAGGACTTTACCAATACCTGAAACAGTTCTAATAAATTTTTAGAGAGACCGATTACACCTTGCAGGAGAAAATACAAACTATTAGGATGTTGAAAAAATAACCTCCCAAATTAAGTGGGAAAACAATGTTGACAATAATTCATGTTAGTGCATGCTTTCCTATTACAAATGAGCATGTTCACATGCCAAGGGGTAATTGTTGTGTCTTGTTTTGAAACCTAGTGAGTGAATCCTAGTTTGTCAGTTAGGACGTGGAAGGGAGGATATCTTCAACAATTCAGAGTCCACTGGTGTGAAATAAAGTGAATTGAATTTGTTACTAATGGCCCATCTTTTCCTTGCATCCCCATTACACTGACTAACATGTATGAAATGCCCAGTATGAAATACAGTGTATGAAATACATTGACCAAAATGTATTCACCATAGCTATTTTGTTGCAATTGCAAGATACAAATAAACATTGACAATTGTCCCATGTGCATCTGTGAAGATTATTTCATGTCAATAAACTGGAAAAAGTGAAATCTGATCCCTAATGGGACGTTTTATGAGATCATTGTAACATGCTCTATTCTCAATAAGACCTGTTCTACAACATGTAACTCTCTGAACTCTACAGAGATTCTTTACAACCAAATTGTTTCCCATGACACTTGCCTTACATATTGATTCAATAATCCTCATAACACTCCAGTGATGCAAATAGAACATATATCGGTTCCTAGTTTATGGATGGTTAGATTGAACATATAAAGTTTAGCTAATATCAGAACATACACCCTTATTCATAGTTGAAATTAAATTTTATGACAGACTCTTGTTCTAACTTCCATTATGTTTTTCCACAAAGGTGCAGAAGTTCTGAATAAAATATTAAATCTTCTAAGGCTTTATAATAAGTTCTTAGTATTGTATTAATGCCAGTGTAGTAATTTTTTAAATGATTATTCTTATATAAATGACTTTGAATACAAAATTTAATAAACTGGGATTATAAGTAATTTATAAACATACTACCACTACACATTAGCTCCCAACATCATCTTTGCAAAATTTTAATATATGACTACGATGACAGCAAACTCTTTAAAAATAATTAAATATCCATGCATACCTTTGTGCAATTGCAGGCACACATTAATGTAACTAAACTTGATATTTATTTAATAGGTATAGCTCTTTTTATGGATGGATAAATGCATAGATAGAGTTTGAGTTCATTTAAAAAATGCTTAGTGAACACTTCCTTTCAAAGAAGCCCATACCATCATGTCCTAGCTCCAATAAACAGGGTTTGTGGAGTGAGGACTCAGGGTGGGGAGTGAGAGGTTAGTGTGCAGTGTTTAGACAGAAAAACAGAAAGTGGGTTGAAGCCTTGTTGACTGCATTCACAGATTTCCCTTGAGAGCATGTCTCATGGAAATAGGCAACTGTCCTGTTACTCAGGAAATACACTCAGGTATAGCTCTGAGCAGAAAGCCAACATATCTGCTGAAAAATTGCAGCTTAAATTAAGCCCTCACTCAAAGGCAAAACAGAAACTCTTGAGGCTCTGCTGTGCTAAAAGAAGCCAAGTTGGTGCCAGTTCAGCCCAGGAGAGCAGGAACCATAAAGTTTTCATTAGGCCAACATCAAAGTACAACCTCTTCTGCCAGAAAAAAACATAAAATATTTGCAGTAGGTAGGCAAGACGCAACTCCATGGTGGATGGCATGGCAAAGAGGACAGCACCATAACCTGTAATCAGACATCTTCTACTGCCAAATCACTCCTCAGGGATAAATGAGCTCCCACTACATGCAGACACGGTTCATTTATTCATTTGTAATATATTTCTTCTTACATTAAAAGAAAAAGAGACTGAGGTAGGGGTGGCGGAGAGAAAGAGAAAGTGAGACAGAGAGAGAAGCTGAATGACTTAAATAGCCACTAAAATTTAAGCCTAAGTAAATCCAAAATCTTAAAGCTATTTTTGTTACAATGTAAATGAGCCAAAAACTATATATTGTTTATATATCTCAATACATTTAAAGAAAAATTAAATATGTTGAAATGGAAAAAGAATCCCATGAACAGATATTCCTTTAGAAATACAAGATGTTATAAAAATATTTCAAAACTTTGTCAAAGAATGTTTGAAAGCCAGTTGCATTTTTATAGAAACAACACATCATAAAAGAGGTCTGCTTTGGCTAGTTCGGCAAACATAGTAAAATTTACAACTACTATGTGATATAAACTCCAAAACAATTTTCTTAAACATCTAAATATTTTAAAGCTCAAAATTTAGAAAGATAGATGACAGACAGACAGACAGATAGATAGATAGATAGATAGATAGATAGATAGATAGATAGATAGATAGATGAGAGATAGAATATGCATGTTTTGTACATATAAAGAACACTTTATATCTACCTACCTGTATCTATAAATCTATTACTATACTTTTATCTGTTAGGTCAAGGTTTAGACAGTTACCTGCTTATCATAAACATGTGTACCTCTGTTCATGTGGCAATGAGAAGACAACTTCAAGAACTGAGAAAGATGTTTAAAACACATCATTTCACATTTGTTTACAATCAATATATATTTTATTATATCGGCTTCTGGAATGGGTGATTTAAAACTTTAAAATAAATCATGAGAACTAGTAGCTTCATTTAAAGTGCTTACAATGTATTCTGACTTTTACTGGTTTGCCCGCATGGATTTTGATGTGAGAAAATAAAATAGCATTTACATATTGTCTATTCATTTACCTAAATTTTTGAAAATATATTTATTTTAGAAAAATTCAAAATATGGATGAGTTACAGACATTGTTATTAAATATCCATCAAGCCGTCAAATAAGATAACTACCAAATAAAGATAATTAGGTTATTGTACTCATTCCGTGATTTTACAAATGCGGCACATATATTATGAGGCATTTGGTTTCCTGATATTTTAACTTAACACTTTTGTAACAATATCTTATGAAATTACATGTGGTAGTATTGAGTAATGCTATTTTGATTGCCCTTCCATTATTTTATATGCACTTAAATTTTAAGTAATATGACTATCACACTTCAAAAATTATTTTTGTTGTTTGATGGATATACATATTTCCATGAGTTGTAACAGTCAATATTTTAAGCATATTTTTCAAAATTTGGTATGTGTATGGTTTGAGTATATTTCTTTATGGACTTAAGTTTGTTTGTTTGTTTGTTTGTTTGTTTTATTTTGTTTGTTGCTCATTCTCCATTACTGTTTGCCAAAAATAGAGTGCTTCTTTTCAGATCAGTTTTTTTCTCACTTTTAATTGATGACATCCCACTATGAAATCTAGCATGTGCTCAATAAATACTGGTGAATGTTCAATGAAGTAATTTACTTCCAATTCTTATGAAAATGTTTATGTCTTTGGCATGGTTATTGTCTCAGAGTATCTACCTATAAGTTTTCTTGAGTCTTACTAAAGATATCTTGGTAACTGTTTTATTAATGATTAAAATATTATTGCCACTTCATTTAAGATGCATTTTTCTAAAGTTTTATTCATATTATACATATAAAAATTACAAATTAGGTTCATCTTTAAATATCCACTTCTAAGTAGGAAATGGATTAATATTAAGTAAGACACAGGGACTCTATATACATACACACATGTATACACATATGTGCATATGTACAATATAATATATATATCACATGCACTACATTTCATATATACACATTATTTCTTTAAATATGAAGTAATTGTAGAGAATAAATTGTGTCAACCAACTGTGATTTTTAATTTAGAACTTGCACTCTGTCCATTTTTCTGTAGACTCTACTCCTACATAATGGTTAGTGATATTTTTCAGTCTTATAAGGGTGTGTCTATTTTTTTCAATTTTAAAAGTTATTTCAGTAGTAGGAAAAGGTTCAGAGAAGACAGTTAGGATATTTGTAAGATGACTATTTAATCTACTCCCTTGACACCTCACTACTTTAGTCCCACTGTGGTGCCTGGAAGTAAATGGCAATAAAATCAAATTTGTACAAGCACTGAAAAGCCAAATGGTAGTAGCATCAACAAATGTAAAGTTTAAGTGCTTGCTGGGATGTACAGAGCAGATAGGATCAAGTTAAGGAAAATTTCCTCATTGAAACAAGTGCAAAAGTATTTCAATCTGAGTAATATTGTTTCCTGAGAAATCAACAGAATTCTAAAATTCTAGCTCCTGGAAGGATGAACCTTAAGGAAGTAACTGGGTAGCAAATACAATAATTATGAATAATCTAGAAGTGCATTGTGCCATGCTGTCATGATCAGCCTTGACTTCTTTCCAACGGAGTGCAAATTAAATCACATGGCATGTCACAAATGATTCCTAAAGAGAGTAGAACACACAGAGAAATGCAGTCTCCCTTCTAACTTCTTGCTGCCAAAATAATAAGAAAAATATAACTTTTCAACAAATTCATATCTCTCCAAACCATATTGGATTGCTAAGCATCCCATAGTTAAGACTATGATTTGTTTCATGTTCACATCACACAATAGACACACATCAAGGGAGAAGAAAAATTCAAAGCTACATATGATGCAAGGAACAGCATCAGCCACGAGTCCCAGTGAGTAGTTAGGAAGAAAAAGAAAAAAAAAAAAGAAAAAAAAACAAGAAAAAAAAAACCTAAGTTGACAAAGAAATAAACTGCTCTTTCTTTCTAAAAGATATTAGTCAAATCCCAAATTCAAATGTTCCTCTACTCTTGGAGGAAAAATCAGGTTTGCTCATTTGTCTTTTTGCTGGCATTATGGCATTTTCAGCAGTCCATATATCTTTTGAAGAAGGAGAAAAAAAAAGCATTTCAGTCAGTAACTGGAAAGAAATACTTGTATTAAGTGAGTTAGAAGAGATATAAAAAAAAATAGTTGTCTGATGTTGAAATGACTTCCCTTTGGTTGCCTTGTGCATTTGTATTGGATATGGCTGTAGTTGTCATTTGCGTGTCTTTTTGCATGTGTGTTCCTATTTCATTTAAGTCGTTTCAGATAAAAGACAGTCACGAAGTTTCTTTGCATAAGTCCAAAACCCTCCATTTTCCTTTAATTGCACACGCAATCCTAATAGAAATGATGCATACGTATTTCACAGGGATTTTATGTAAGGTTATGACAAGGGTCATGAATATGAAAATATTAATAAGAAACTTTTTCTGTGTTTTTCCTTGCTGACTTTTAGATGTTGTTTTGTTCACCCCCCCTTACCTCCCCCGCGTGCGTTTCAAGCTCATTTTAAAATACCTTGGGGTTGAGTAAGTAAACAGAAAAGCCGAACAACCTCAGTCGTGCTCTAGCATAAGGTTCCACCCTCACCTGCAGGATCTGTTTACTCGCCTCCTGCAAAGCATCTGGTGGTCAGTCTACATTCCCACAATTGCAAATAATAAATGTCAAGATGTTTGTGTGGTTCCCTTGAATTCCCATTCAGTTTCCTTAAGATGAAAAGAAATCGATCAACATCCTCTACCACGCTAACATGCCAAATTAACAGTCCTGTCCAAATCTTTCCACTTTACCTCTTATACCTATGAGTTGACTGATGCTAAACATTGGCCAGATTTTACAGTCTCTTAGATTCTCTTATACCAGTGAATTAACATTGTTGGGATATGGATGTAATTGGCACCAAGTGTAGTGTTCTAAATCTGAAAATTCTGTCAAGCCTGAGGATGAAAGATTCTCATTTCAATACCCTGTTATATTAATATACTGCGGAATGATACTGTAAATGGTAATTCATATATTTGAAATACGTGACTAATTTTAACTCTATAGAGTTTATAGGAATTCATAGAACTACAAGAAATATTAGATCTTTATTACCTTGTAACTTCACTGATTTCATAATATTTTATAAAACCTTTGCCAATAAGGCAGAGCAAATGGTTTCATTACAGATTTAATATTTTTATAACAACCTTATTGTTGTATTATTCACAATAGATAAGATGCATATGATTTTATAGGTTTTGACCCATAGGCTTATATATTTGTAACCATTAACCTATATGTCTATCTATTCAGAGAAAACCATCAACATGATCAAGGTAATAAATATAAATAACTATTACCTCTAGAAGTGTTCTCATGCCCTTTTGAAATGCCTCCTTCTCTCCACTTCTTGTACCCATTCCCACAATTGCTAAATACGAGTTTCCATTTTCTAGAATTTTATACAAATAAAAATATACAACATATACATTTTTTATCTTTTACTAAACATAATTATACTGAGATACATCCATATTTTGTGTGCATATCAACAATTCTTTACATTTTATTGCTGAGTTGTATTCCACTGCATGGATCTACCACAATTTTTTATTCACCAGTTGACGGACATTTGTGTTTCTTTCAGTTTCTGTCTATTAAGAGCAAAGCTGCAGTGAACATTTATTTGAATGTGTATAAAAAGTATGGTCATTTGCTTTCATATCTTGAATTGGAATGGATTAGATATATATTAGTTATGTGCTTAACTTTCTAGAAAACTGCTAAATTGACTTTCAAACATGTACAAGTTTAGATTCTTAGCAACAATGTTTGTCTGTTACAGTTGTTCCACACCCTTTCCAACATTTAATAAGGAAATTCTAATAGATGTGTCTCATTGTGGTTTTAGTTGGTATTTTTATGATTAGAAAAGTCGAAAATCTTTTCCTCTCCTTATAGGTTATAATCCCTGGTGAAGTATCTGTTCAAATCTTATTGGCCTTTTTAGTTGGATTGTTCATTTTTCTCATTATTTAATTTTGAGAATTATTTATATATTATGGGTACAATTATTTTGTTAGATGTGTGATATCAAATGTTTTCTCCCAGTAATGAGTACTTTTTACTCCCTTTACAGTGTATTTTAAGAACAGAAGTTCTTGGGCCGGCCTGGTGGCTCAGGCGGTTAGAGCTCCATGCTCTTAACTCCGAAGGCTGCTGGTTTGATTCCCACATGGGCCAGTGGGCTCTCAACAAAAAAAAAAAAAAAAAAAAAAAAAAGAACAGAAGTTCTTAACTTTGAAAAATCCAATTTATTTTTTCTTACGTAGATCCTGCTTTTGGAGTTAAGTTGAATTAATCTGTAGCTAAGAAAATTGAAAAAAAAGATTTTATCTTAAGTTTTCTTCTAGAAGTTTATAGTTTTAGATTGGTATTTAAGCCTATGATCCATTTTGAGTAATTTTTGTATATGATACAAACATAGGTAAAAATTATTTCTCTGCATATGGATTTATAATTGTTCTAGCACCATGGTGTTGAAAAGATAATTCTTCCTCCACTGAAATGCTTTTCAATTGCTGTCAAAAATCAATTATCTATATATGTGGAGATCTATTTCTGGATCATTTGTTCTGTCCCATTGATACGTTTGTGTAATTTATATAAATGCCACATACTGTCTTGATTACTATTGCTTTATAATATCATGAAGTCAATACATATCCTTCAAATTTGTCTTTCTTTTTCAAAGTTGTTTTGGTTAGGTCTTTGAATTTCCAATTAATTTTTACTATCAACTTGTAAAGTTTTCCAAAATATCTGCTGGCCTTTGTTTAGGATTCTTTCGATCTACATATCAGTTTGTGGAGAGCTAACATTTAAACATACTGAGTCATCTGATCCAAGTTTTTTTAATTTCTCTCAGCAAAGCCTTGCAGTTTTAGTGTATAGGTACTGAACATCTTAGTAGGATTTATTCCTAAGCATTTAATATTTCTATGGTATTTTAAGTGATGATTTTTAAAATTTAAATTTCTAATGTTAATTACTACTAATAGTGTGCAGAAATATAACTGGAATACTAAATTTTATTTTATTCTATTTTTCAATAAACCAATACTTGTACATATTCATTAGCTTCAGGTTTTTTAAGTTTTATTATCAATAAATGTATGCTTTTATCTGTATTCTGTTCTTTAGTTTTCTTTTTTGATAACTGATTTATAGGCTTTATTCAATAATTTTATTTTTGTTTATTAATATAAATAAAGATATTCAGGGCTATGATTTAATATTCACTGAAGTTGCTAAATCCTAAAGGTAATTATATGTAGTCTATTCATTTAATTTATTTTTCAATGATTTTAATATCCTCTTTAAAATTTTCATAAATGTTCTTATATTTTTTTTTTATTAATTAATTTATTTATTAGTTTCAGGTGTACAAAACAAGGTAATACTTAGACGTTCATCATTTATATCCCTCATACTGTGAACCCCCCTCCCCCCATCCACTATCCCTCCGACCTCACACTGAACCATCACATTATATATATAAAATTATAGTTGGCATTTTTTTAACATGTTTTATTTCTGGCTTAGTATCTTTCCGGATTTTATTTTAGCAGTAGTATTTTATATTAGAGGATGTAGAAGTATATCTACTTTTAGAATATATGAGTTTTTATAATCTAATATATGTTAATTGCTTATTGGTTCCATAAATATTTGAAATATTTTTACTACCTGTTTCAGTGACATAATGTTTGATGTGTACATAAATTATGTTGAACTTTTAAATTATGTTACAGATCACTTCTTCGTTCTTAATAATGTTGACTGCTATTTAAAATGAGTGAATGGGTTTGTTTTAATTTCTCTTTGAAATATGTTTCTTGCTTTACAAATGCTGATACTTATGCTATTTTGTGCACAAAGAATCATAACAATTACATACCCATTGTTGATGCCAACTTTTATCATTTTAAAGTATTTGTTCTCCTATTTAAAGACCTGGGTCTCTTAATAAAAACCCATCTAATAAGAAGATAGGAACAATCCTCTATTTGTGTTACTGCTTAAAATTTCTATTGATCAGTTTAGTCAGAGCAGATGAATTCCTTTACTTAGGAAGCCTAAGCTTCTTAAAGTTCATAATTTCCAGAACCTCAAACTTGTAGGATATGAAAAATTAAATATAACAATTAGGGAGAGTTTTAAAAATAGTAGTGAGCCTCCAGTTTTCTGAAAATTAGAATCAATAGAAACAGTTACAGTTTGACTGCTGTGGGGACTGAAGTGTACTCTCTAGACTCAAACAGACTTGATAAGCCAGCAGTTCTTAAAAATCAAAATGTACTTGGGAATAAAGAATCAGCAGGCATAGAGCTGCACTGCATCCAACTTACCCTGAACTGACATGCTGAAGCTGTTTAATTTAACTTCCTCAATCATTTATCCTTTTCCAATGTTGAGACATTTGTTGCTGTAAGTACTACTCTTGTAGTTATCTATTGTCTTCACAGGGCCTGCTCCCCCTCACATATACCTTTGGGAATAGAGCTTCCATTGATCTGCATATTATTTCTTACCTTTTCTTTAACATTTAATCTGAACTCACTTTCCTACAAGAAGGGCCTAAGCTTTTGCGTTTCGTGTGCTTTCCACTGTCTTGCCTAGGAGTAGACTGCATAATGTAAAGTATCTGTCCCTCAGAGTTTGTCTAACTAGGGCAGGTCACATGCACAGGGAAACAGCCAAAGAGTAAACCTGACTTTCTCTCAAAATTATAAAAAGAAATGCTACCAAGTAATATTAAAACAAAAATGCCACCAAGAAGAAATGCATAGAGAGAGTTGGTTATATCTTTTTAAACTGAATTTTTAAACCAAATAGTGGGTCATGTATTGGCAAGGACAATTTTGGAAAAAAGTAAAGGTGAGTGAAGAGTGGACTTTGAAAAAATGTTTTGTTTCTAGACCCCTCTTGCTTTTGAATAGCAGAGGGATTTTTTTTTTATATATGTAACTAATTTAATGTCATTTTTATGTGATTAAATGGATGACCACTGTTAAATACACATCAGCATTTGAAAAAGATCCTTACCTTATATGTATTCCAATCCTCACTAAAAGCATGGCCTATCAGAAACAGTTTCGAAAGGTTTATAATAGTAATAAATTATGTGTTGTGTTTTCCAATATTTTTTATAACTACCAGTACAGATACTTTACTTCACATATATGTCTGCCTCTTTCCAAGTCTCACACTTCATGATTATTCTGTAATTTAAAAGTTACTTCGACAGCATTTTTGGAAGTCTCATTTGTTTTTTTCAACCTGCCACAAAATATTAAGATTTCCAAATACCAAACCATTTCTTGAGATGCCACATTATCTCTGCTCCATAAGTGATTTTGATTTAAATTTAATCTAGTAATGATTTTCTGATATAGTTTAACCAGAAAAAACATTCAATAACAGTATTGTGAAAATTACACTTAGCATTCACGGGCTGCTTAAGAGTATGTAATCTCAAATGATAAATAGATGTTTATAAACAGATCAATTTTCTAAACTCCCCTTTTGAATACTACAAAATTTTAACAAATTAAGAGAATTTGATTCTTTACTTCTTTATTACTATATAAAACATTATATTACTATATATACTATATGAAACACTGTATTCATATACAAAAATAATTGTAGTCGCACAGGCCTTGAACTGCAGAGTTAAAATTATAATGAAATTATTGGATAGAATGACAACGGAAAGAGGTGTCAATTACATTTTTTATATCGAAAGGAAAGATATTATTGTTCAATTTTACCAACTGCCGATGTGGGGCTGTTTTTGACCTGCCATTGGCAATATTATGTGGTTCTAATTTACAATTTTATGAGGGAATTCATTCAAGCTGAGTTGAGTTATAGTAGTTGGCTCCTTGATGTTGGCTAGGTTCAGTCATGTGAGAGTGAATCGCAGTACCTTCCTCCCAGGTCAGACTGCCCCAGACAACACAATGCAAGTCAGAGCTGTAACTTAACTGATTTGTCCACAGTGGAGAGGTTTCTTGCTGATTGTCTGATTACTCCAATGGTAAATTGGTTAATCTCATGTAAACAATGAAAACAACTCAGAGGGTAGTTACTGTTGCTTTACCTGGCGTATACTGGCTCCTTATTGTTCCTCTTTAAGTTTTTATACTGAAACACTGTTTGGGCCTGACAAAGGACTTGTATCTGGATGGAGGGAGAAATAAAAGGGGGTTCATTCTACCAAACTGAAAGTCAAGAGATTTAAGGGCAGCTCCTCAGAAACACGTGCATTTCCTCTCAGATGAGTCCTAACAGAATGTTTTTGTCTTCATCTTGAGATACAGTAAGCACTAAACAGTGTTGACTGATATTGTTCAAATTTTAAGTATTAAAAACTTTATGTTTTTAAGGATTCTATTTACTACAGAATTATTTTATGCATGTTAAATTTTAACTTTTCAGACATGTTTCATTCTTTAATGTATTTTGTAAGCTTCCCACCTTTACATTACAGTAGGTATTAACTGCTGTGATAAAGTTATACAATTGTCTTTAGTAAACATTATTATTCAGACAGGTGTCTTTTAAATGTAACTGTTTATCATAGATAGCTTCAGCAAAGATTTCATCAACTTAAATATTGAGGCACCTACTGTCATAAGAATACAAAACTAGGGAGCATTTGAGATCTTGTTCCCTGGCATATGTCATCAGTTTGACTCAAACTAATAAAAGTTCTCTTTGTGAAAATGAAAAAAAAAATATCATATTAAGTGGATAATTTTTATGACATTTGTCATGACTCTTTTGAAATGGATTTCATTCTTTGAAGAATATGATTTTTTACATGAATATTGATGAAGAAATGTTAAGTAACACTAAATAATGGAAAATTACATCATGAAAGATTGCACTGTGTGCTTCAACAAATCAAATTGGAAGACCTTTTCTCAGAGTGTATTAATTTCATTATTTAATTGTATTAATCATACTGATTTTATGACAACACATGTACATGTACTGGTTTATAATGCTAATGTTGAGAGTATCTTATTTTATTTATTGAATGTTAATGAACAAAAAGAAAAAAGTTTATGTGACAACTGTAGAAGTTATCTAACAATAAAAGTAAAATATAGATTAATGCTGCAAGGAATTTTATAAGCAAATCAGGTAAAACAAGGATCTATTAAGGAGATCCAAATCATCAGGGAAATATAATTAAAGAGATGTTAAGAAAAAAAAAAAAGAATCAACTGAATTGAATTGAATCGAGGCTTTTGAGTTATTTATGATAGTTTTAAAGCTGAGTGGATAACTAAACATTATTACAAATCATATTTGCATAACCAGTTATTTAATGCTGCAGTCACCATGCAGATTTGGGATTGATGCCCCAAATCAAAATTTGTTTGGTATGTTCAGACTAATATCACCATATTTGCAGCAAAAGAGTATAAAAAATTTGTTATTCATTTAATCAGACTTTTGTGGAAACCAGGAGAGTCTGTCTCTCAACTGGTTTAAAAATGGCTTGAATAAACAGGAAAAGAAAATGTAGAAAATAATGTAAATGGAGCCACTTTAAAATGGAGTTAGACCTGCATTATCTTTCTTTCACATCTTACTTCTTAATCCTTCAGAATGTTAAAACAGTGCAAAATAACTTCTGGATAACAACTAAGTTGGGCCTAAAATACCATGTGTCCCCAAAAACTGTTGCAATGATAACAAGAAAGCAGATATTATGACTACCGCACTGATAACTAGGAGACTGAAAATTTGAAACAATCTTTAAAATTAGTGTTTGCTTATCTGTACCTGTAGAAATGTCTTTCTTCTATTGATGTAATTGCCCCTTTCCATTTATCGTAAGTGCCCCCTTACCTTCACCTCCTAAATAGAACATTATTTGGGTTTCTCCCTGAATGTGTACTTCGTGAGTGTTAAATTTAAATGTTTCTTGCCCCAAAATATATTAATTTTCAAATTTTCTTATATATTTTGATAACTTTTGCATTCTAAGCCTTGGTAAATGTGATTGTCTATATAGTGGATTATCTTTATAAAATCAGCTATTTTGGGTGAAACAGGATATTTCATTTTACAGACATAGTGTGGTAAAATCTATTTTTGCTATATTTTTTCTTCTCTTAAATAGTAATTGTAAAACATCTTAGTAAAAGTAAAATCATTAAATCTATTGGATTCTTTTTTTTTCACAGCTAGATTTGAGACAAGCAATAATACACGTTATTTATCTATGAATGGTAGTTAATAAAATGTTCACAGTATGTAAATTAGGGATATGTTTCAGCAAAATATATTCCAGGAGGGAGAGTTCTCTTGCTAAATGAAGATTCTCTTTGACAATGATATATTTGTATGTGTTCACTCATATCCAGTTCTAGCTTAGTCAGTAATTTTTAATTAGACATTTCCCTGAAATGTATTTCCTTGTCAATTTCATGAGAGACATATGTGTCACATATGTTTGCAATTTTACAATCTAATTGAATATGAGGAATTGCATGTGTATGTGAAAAACAAGAAAAGACAATGTTAAGTACATTTTTTTTAATTCATCAGATATTCTGGGCTGTTAAGTCTTGGTACGCATATTTTTAACCCTGATCACATCACACAGATGTCATTATATTCACTTCTAGTAAAACTCATATACCCCATTATGCCCTCTTTTCTTTGCACCCTCTTTATACCCCAGAATTTTACTGAATTGACACCCTAAGTTTCTCTATGTACCTCTTTCTTGAAAAAAAAATCCTACATTCATTTTCTTTTGTAATTATCTTTGATCTCTGTAACATGTGTATTCTTGTCCACTCTGTTCTGTCATTCTTACAAATATTCTTCTCCCTTCATATTATCAGGCATTTACTTTTCGTTTTTCAGTTCCTAACTAGTACCTCTGCTAGAACTCATTACCTACTTTAGTATTATGTCATCTTCACCACCCTCCCAGACTCATTTTTTGACCAACTGCTCTGGTGTAACTGCATGCTTTCCTTAGTGATCTTGACTTGCTTTAAGATTATAAGGAACTCCTGTGCTCCATGGTCTCTTAAATCAAATAACTCATTTCCAATCCCTACTAAAATTTGTGCCCTGCAAATATCTATATTTGCAGGTCAAAATTTTTAAAAGAAATATGTAAAATGTAAAGGTCATTATTTTTTCTCTAAATAAATCAAAATGCAAAAACCTCAGTCATCACTGTCATCGATCCAATACTTAAAAATTCAGCTCTTAAAACATATCTTCATTGTATCTTTCTATTCATTTCTTGGCTACTGCCTTCAGATCCCATATTTCCTTCATTTGGATTCTATTCCCACCTTGGCAGCTACCAAAATAATCTTCATGATCTATAGCTCGGAGCTCAACATTTCCTTACCTCACAATTTCTTAGCTTGCATTTAAGAATCTTTGCAATCTTGTTTCCAAATAGTATTTTCATGCTCTTTCTTCTACCGTTACACACACTTACACTACAACCATTTTTTTTTTTTTACTATACATGCCTTCCATTTACTCATGAGGTTGTTCTTTATAATTTTGTCTCCATTTATTTATGATTTTTCAAAAATTACTAGCATTTCATAGTCTAAAATATAGGTTCTCAATCAATGAATTCTCCCTCACAATATTTTCACATTCTCTGATGGAAATGATGTTTCTCATGATTCAATATTAACATTTCTTTTCATGCCTATTTTAAAGAATTTTTGTTAAATTATATAACAATTATTTATTCATGGGTTTTCTTCTCCTCAATCATGAATTACTAAAGCCACTTTTTGTAGCAAATCCATGGTTGTACCCCTCATTTTATTTCAGGCATAAAATGGTTTCAGTATATATTTTTGACTGATTAATCAAGGAGAGTAAATAATTTATGTTTATTATAAATTGATTTTGCATTTATCTCATTGTCTTTGAGAGTGAAGTCTATTTACAATGTCCTCATTGAAAAATTAACTAATAAAATATTCATTTTATCTGTGAAATTTGAGAGTAAAGATAGACTTAACTTGGCTTTTTCTCATTTTACTGGTAATTATGTGACATGTAATCTCAAATCTCTCTTATTGAGAACTAATCATATACTTTTCAAAAAAAAAACAAAATTAGTAATCTGTAAGCATATCAATTGATCTATTGAATGAGCACTGAGCATTGAGTGATTGAGCATTGAGAATCATAGCTATAATCCTTAAAAGACTGTGCTAAAATAAACAAACATAAAACTTCTATCAGTAGTCTTTGTTATTCTTCTGAACAATTTCTGAAATTCTTAATTAAACATACAGTTATCACACCATTAAATATTACAAGAGATATCTCCTTAAGTAAGCATAGCCTCAAGGGCTTAAACCATTTAAGCAATATAAAATCTAATATTGCTATACCTGATTAACTATGAGCAGAAACAAAATAAAGGTAGTCTTTACACGTAATTAGATGATAAAAATATAGATTTTTCCTAAGTACATTGTTAAGAATATTTTTAAGAAAAGTCAGCAAATATATCATATTTTAATATCCTCTAGAAAGCATTCATGAGATAGAGAATCATATAAATAATTTTATAATTCTAGTTTTTATGTTACATTTTTATAACTTGAATTAGAAAATATATTCATGTAGAGTTGTTCTACAAACTTCCTAAATTTTACTGATGCTCCAATGAATTTTCAAATACTCTATGTTTTCTTTGGATTTTTTAAGTTACCAGTATTAATCTTAGAAGGAAGTAGAATAAACAGGCATCATCAATTTGTTATGTTAAAAGTGGAGCTCCCCAATAATTCCTGTGATCTAAAATAGTTTCCTTCTTAACCTTCTCAGTGTCTAAAATCTGGCTTTAGAGAAATGCATTGTGATAGTGCTCTTCCATTATGCTGCATGGGGGTTATTTCAATTATTGTTTGTATATATGTATGGATTAGGCAGACATAGAGGAGGTCTTTGAGAGGAAAATCCTTGTTAAACTCAAATGTGTTCTTTCATGTAACCAGTGACTGGTTCTCCATGTCTGATTAGGAGCTGCTGCCTACTTGCCAGCTTATTGTATTGTCATGTTCGCCAACCCCCCATTTGCATATACGTCTTCAAGTGGTGAAGGTCTCATCAGGCCTTTGTAAAAAGGTCATGGATAAATAGCCTCAAAGCAGTACAGAGAGAGCACCAGGTTTTGTGTATTTTATTAAAACGTGTTTCTATTTTTAATCTTGCTGAATCCTGTTTTAGATACAAGTGGGTAAAAGTAAACTAACTGAATAAATTGCAGGGTATATTTTGGCTTCCCTAACTTATCCTTGTGTTCTTATTCCATGGGGAACTTTTCTTTAATCTTGCTTTATCCATCCTTCCATCTTTCCATGGTCTCTGTCTCTACACATTATTTATCAGCTCTGTTGCCTCAGATATCAACCAAGTGATAATGTGGTCTTTGTATTTTCTCTGACTCACATTAGGCGTATAGTGGTCTTATGGAAAATAATACAATATGGATGTGTGAATGCAAAGTAGTGTCTTCTTTGAACATTTCAATCATTTTTTCTTCTAAACCAAATTAACTCAAGTACAATTCATCTATGAGGATTATAAATGATATGAATACCACCAAAGAATACTCATTACTCTTATTCATTTATTATTATCATATTGGGGCCCTTTTCAATCGAAAATAGCAATCCTAGATATAGATTCACCAGTAGATTCTATAGTTTCCATTATAAAAAGTGACCAAATTAACAACAACAACAGAAAAAAATGACTTTGTACAGACTGAGGTCTCAATGAGAATTGACATGGTTCTCAAATCTATTCTTTTCACAATTTAATCTCTTCTCTCAGCAGCATCTTAATGCTGAGACTTGAAAGATAAACGGGAGTTATCCTGGTAGGGAAGTTGCTATAAAATATTCAAGGGATACTCTAAATCTTTACTGAAAACTCTTTACTAGTTCAAACTAAAACCTGCTTCCCCTGGACTCGTACAAAATCCCTCGTTTCACTTTGTCCTTTTCTTATCCATTCAGCTTTGTGCAGAGAAGCACTCTTTAAAAAATGTAAATTTGATCTTTTTATTTCCCTTTTTAAACCCTTCAATGGGTTTTCACTGCTCTGAAATAAAATCTGCACTTCTTCCCATGATCAATAAGGCTGATTAACCTTTTTCTGCTCAATCCTCCAAGTTCACCCCCTCCTACTGCCACTCTCACTCAGTCTAGTCCTGTCCCCTTGATATCCTTTTTCAGATCCTTAATAAAGCCAAGCCTTTCTCAGCCTCTAAGATTTATTCTATCAGTTGTCTCTACACACAGCTCTTCATGTGCTTGACTTATTCTAAGCATTCCTCTCACATGTCACATCTTTAGAGGGGCCTTCCATTTTTTTAATCACAAAATCAAATCAAATTGAGTATGGGCGCAAGCATGCAAGCAGTATTAGCTGAGTCCCATAACCTAATGCTTTAAAGGAAGAGTCATATTTAATCTACTTGTTAATTCACAACACACAATTCATGGTTTCTTTTCTCTGTCTCTCCATTTTTGTTTATGTCTAGTTCATCCTATGTCAGTATCTATGCATGCCATCTGGTGGTTTTCAGCAACCCTGAGGCCTTCATGCTTCCATATATATTCAGTTGGAAAAAATCCTACACTGCAATTATCTTTGATGGAAATATATGGGAGCGACTTTTCCAAAAACCCTCAGGAAACTTTCTGTGTCTCATTCTGAACTAATCCCTGGTTTCCCAGGGAGTGGAGCAGGCAAAGGAGCTAACTCTAATAAGAGTTCATCCCTGGAATTTGGAGGTCAGGAAGCTCTAAAGTCTCAAAATTAATTGGTATCCCTACTGCAGTGGGAGAGGGGGCAGTAATCTGATTAAGAATCCTGAAGAGGAGCAAGATGCTAAAAGCAGAAAACATCCAGTCTATCTTTTTTGCTTACTTTCTATTTTACTGCTGTTAATTATCTGTCTCTCTCAGAAACGAGAAGGGTTTTGTATGCCTTCTTTAACTGTTGTGTACTCCAGCAGCTAGGATATTTACACAAAAGTTTTTTGAGTGAATGAATAAATGAAGGAACTATGAGATAGTATATAGAGAAATACAACAAGAAAAAACGATGGAGACAAAATCTAAGTAGGGGGTGGCCATGAAGTACTCTGTATACTATATTACACAACAATAAGTGATGCAAACACTTGGTGGCTAAAGCAACCAATTTATTTATGTTCATGCTCTATATGCCACGTGGATGTTCACAGCTCTGCCTGACATGAGCAAGGGTAGCAGGAGTCTTGCACTGGCACTTGGAGTTTCTTACAAATAAATAATTTGTGTCACCTCTGCTTATATACTTCATTAGCTAAAGCAACTCACATCTAGTTTCAAATGGCAAACAGGGAAGGATTTTCAACTCTGTGCCTGGAACATTTGGGATGAACAATAACTTTTACCAAAAATAGCAAATTTAAGGGTCTTTTATCTAATGTAAAGAGTATACTGGGTAACAAAAATTGTGATTAAAAGAATGGACAGAGTATATGTTCATAACAATCATCTCATCCAGGTTGATATTTTTTGTAGCATATATTATACTATTGATTATTTTCCCTTAAAATGTTATATTAAATATTATCATATATTTAAATTAGCTGAATAATTCTAAGAAAGGTCTAAGAGTATATAAACTGATTATATTAAAAGGAAATAAAGCTGGAGTGTTCTCCGATTTTAAAAGATTAATTTAAAGCATGCCATTGTAAACTATTGAATAAAAAGCTGTTGAGCCAAAACTTGAATCCATTTTTTTCTTACATCAAAATGAATAATCTTGTCTCTACCCTATATTTTCTTATAAAATAAAATCAAGCAAACAAATAAACAATAAAAGCAACCAAAAATCCTAATTCCATCAAGAGTGAATGATTCAGTGGAAGAGACTTACAAGTGTTCAGGGAAACCTCTTTACCACTCGTGATATTTCCTTTTATGTGGAGGGTTACCATTAGGATAACACTCATAGCTCCGTCTGTCCCTCGATTCACTCCTACGCTAAGTAGAAGGCTGAATACTTTTACTGGTAAATTTCAAAGAAGAAAGAGAAAGGCTTATCTCAGCTTCTTTCTCGTTTTTTTTTTTTTTTCCTTTCCTTTTTTTTTTGTTTTCCTTTTTTCCTAGTATTTGTCTTTTTTGATCAGAAGTCCCATTGTAAGCTGCTCTTCCATGTCATAAGTAATCCACATGCTGGCACTCAGATTGGGAGGCCTGTGTTTAACTATCATGATATGTGCATGGGTAAAAAACCTTTCAATTTTTTCTTTCAATGTTAGGAATATCACTGCTACAGCAAGGCAAAGATTCATTGTGCTTTGTCAACTGTCTAGATAATGAAGGTGCTACATAGATATTTCTGTGTATCTTTTTATGTCTGTATCTCAGATGATTAAGAACTTGGGCAGGAAAAAAAAAGTGTCATTTTTTGTTTGTGTGTGGCCAACACACCAATAAAATATAAGCCAAAAATAATGAGATAGGGACTTACAGAAACATGACTTTTGAAATAAGACCTAAAAAATAAAATAGTATGTGGTAGATTGAGGGAGGGCATATTTAGAAATCCTTTCCAAGAAATACTTTCCAATTTAAAAGTATCTAAATCCAAATTCTACTTGGGTTTTATTCTACACAATAAACACTTACATAAGGTAAGTAGATAAGGGAATTCAAATTCCAACTATGAAGTGATTTGCTGCCATTGTTGTGCACACACACCTACACAATTCTCAAATATTCTTCAAGACAAATCATAGTCCACCTTCTCTACCATGATTTCTCTGATTTATAGAAACACTGCAATATTGCTTTTTGTCAAATTCCTGCAGCAATTTTGACTCAATCTTACTGAAAATCATTAACTTTATGTTGTTATAGTTTTTCTATCTTTGTTTTGAGTTATTTAAATAGTTTTCCACATCATTCTTCAGTTGATTAAACCTGATCCTGTCAGCAGAATTAGAGTTTTTATGCAAACTTTACCATGGATTATAAATCTTTGTATCCCCATAGTACCTTGTACAGCTTATTTGACTTTGTGCATAACTTAATTAATTATTGTTGGTTTTATCTTTTAAGACCTAGCATAGCAGAAATCCAACTGAATTGAAAACAAGACAAAAAATAGATACATTTCAGCTTACTATCAGTGAAATAAGGTGAAAGGGTAATATGTTATTAAGTATGCAGCAAGGAATGTAGAGTTATGGAAGAGGAGCAGGATGGATAAGAAAGTTGAGTAGATATAGTTTGTATAAGAAAAAGTAGGTGCTCATTCAATCAGTCAATCAATAAACATTCATCCAGAATCTACACTGTAACAGGCCTGCGCTTCAGGCTGGGCATACATCCATGAACAAGTGGGAAAGGCTCTGTGTCTTCATAAACTTAGAGTCTAATAAGAAAAAGATAAATACGACAAATAATGACAATATATTGGATTGACTGTTGTGATAACCCATTTACTGAATATTACGTATTCTTTATAAAGACAGTCCACAACTTAAACACAGATGTCCTACACACATGTCCTCAGCAAGGAAAGTGCTGGGAATGGGATTTATCATGTTAGTGTTTAGGGATGGCAGTTGGTGTACATGTGTGGGGCAACCTGGGATCCTGGAAGTCCACTGAGTTTCCCAAATACCAAACTGAATTTATATATGAAGTGCTTCAAATACTGGAAATACAGACTTCCCCCAAAGAAACAACACAAAAATAATGTCAACTCAAATTTCCTTTTATTGAGCGTGGGCAAGCAAAACTTAAATGCATCTTACCATCCATGGAATATTCTGGATCTACCATGTTTCCCAGAAAATAAGACCTACCCCCAAAATAAGCCCCAGTTAAGATTGTCAGTTAGGTGGATGCATTTAGTATGTTATGACGATGTTCCAGAAGAAGATGGCATGACTGTATTTGAATATGTGTAGATTGTTGTACATGAAAAAAATAAGACATCCCCTGCAAATAAGCCCTCATGCATCTTTTGGAGCAAGAGTTAATATAAGACCAGGTCTTATTTTCAGGGAAATGGTACACCAAAAATGGAAGCATTCTCTTTTCTTCAGGCTAGAGTCTTCATGATTTGGTTATCACTGGCCATTGAATGCCTGTACAGAAAAATTAAGATTGCAGTGTAGCTTTATATGGAGTCGGATAACATTTTAGAGTAGAGTGAACAAAACAGACACATAATGTGTTTTCTCCAATAAATTAATATAATTAGTTTTATTATGTTCTCGTAGAAGTCAATTTAATTGACTAATCTTCAAAAAGAAAAAAAAAACAGGAAGGAAACATAATTAAACAAGTGTTTCCTATTAAGTATATTTGAAAAAAATTAACTGTATCAAGGAATCACCTTAAATGAGAGGTGGCTAAGAAGGAAAAATAAAAATGGGTCAGAGGACAGGCAAAATTGTAGATGCAAAATGCAATATGCATGGGGATGTCTTGAGAGCTGGACAATACAAATTTATGTTACAAACTTATTGATCCAGTTGGTGAGGTTATGAGCAATTTCAGCAAGAAATCTTGTCTTGAAGTGTTTTCTTTCTGTTTGTTAAAATTGTATGTCACTATGTAAGATCCAACAGAAAATTTCTAACGAAAATGAATTCAATTTTTGTTTTACATTCCAGGATTGAATACAATTTTATATAACTTTCCTTGTATATGTACAGAAGAATAACTTATTGATAGAAAATACACTTTTATAAAAATAGATCACTTAACCAATGTTTAAAGCTTCTGACATCTGGATGTTACCATTTGCAGTGTCTTTCACAGAGGTAGCTTTTTTGTTTGATTGTTTTCCTATGTTCTTCGAAATGTGTATGTATTTATAAGGCAAATTGTGTTATTATGTTTGCATCATCTTGTTAATACATTCGTTGATTATTATTTTTTAAAAGTTTATTCACCAGAAGAAAGACTTTCCAACCCTTACTATACTTCTGAGTCTATTGAAATTATCTCCCATATTAACATTAACATAGCAAAATTTTAAACTTCGGGATTGTGCTGTTATTTTAATATAATATTAGACTTAAAAATAGTTTAATTTCTCCTCATGTCCTTTAGATATATGAAAGTTGACTAAATTGATCTAAGTTTTGTTACGTTGTGAGGTAGAGACTGGTGAATGGAAAATCTCTTTTCTTTCCAGGCTTGCTATCTGAACAGTCACCATTTCAGTCATTGGCAACACTAGTCATCGTCCGTGTGTTTTCAGAGGCAGCATAAATTCTTTTGCCAAATGCAATTATCCCTATGAGAACACAGGAAATGCTATCTTGGGTTGCACAACTGGTCCTTCTACTCCTAAATCCATTCTTGACTGAGGATTCTAGGACTGCTTTATGGAAGACATGGTTGTACTACATGGCATCAAGTAGTATCAATTTAAGTATATCGAACACATCTCAATATTTCATTTGCAACTTGCTACAAAAACTTCATGTGAATTTACCTAATCATTTAAAATTGACATTTCTTAATCATGCAGCATATTCTAGTGGAATACAGCAAATATCAAGTGATGATAATCTGTCATTTGAGACTTAAGTACGATTGAATTCATCTCTGTATATATGGCTCTCCAGAAAAACAGAACCAATAAGGTGTGTGTGTGTGTGTGTGTGTGTGTAAAGATTTATTATAAAGTATGGAGGCTAGCAAGTTCAAAAATGCAGTGTAGATGAGAAGGCAGAGACTTGGGAGACCTGAATTTCCAGTTCCAGTCAGAAGGAAGTTGGCTGGACAATTTTGTCTTGCACAGAGAGGCAAGGTTTTTGCTCTATTCAGGCCTTCATTTGACTGGATGAAAGCCACCTGCATTATGGGGGGCAATATGCTGTACTCAAAGTTCTCCCATTTCATTGTTAATTCCATCCAAAGCACCCTCCGAGTTGATGCATAAATTTAACGATCATACCCTGTTCACCACATTTCTGCCTTGTGCTCTCACCTTTGGATTTTGAACACTGTCATGTTTAGATTACAATTTTTTTATCTGATGTTCATCTTCTAATCTCCCCAGCAGATTAATTTCTGAGTATACAATGTAACAAGTATACCTGTTTTTTACATATATATATATATATATATATATATATATATATATATATATATATACACACACACCCAGGTAGGAAAGAAAATAGGTCTTTATATTTTGATAACTCAATCTCAACTTTCTTCTGATTTTTGTCATAAAATTTAATGTAGTCAATCTAACATATGAAAACTTGCTTTATTATTTATTGTCCTATATTAGCTCCAACTCACTTATTTCAGAATACCTGCCTAGTTGCTCTTCATTCCCTGGACAGTGTTTATTTTTCTGGAAGTTTTTATTCTGTTACAGCACCAGGGAAAACCCCTGGTCATCAGCATTGCCTGCTCACTTGGGATCTCTCTGAGATATAGACACGTGTCTGGTTCTGTGTGGTTCCCTCATCTCAGTACAAGCATCTGCTAAGATGACTGTCATCCCAACTGATCTGCAGGGGCAGAATCCATGCAGCTAAGGCTTCTTCAAGATCAGCAAGCTCTCTCCTCTCTTACTATTAGGTTGGTGCAAAAGTAATTGCAGTTTAGAGGTTAAAAATAATTGTGAAAACCACAATTAGTTTTGCAACAACCTAATAAATCATCCGTGTTTCGGAGTGGAATATTTGCCTTTTCCCCCATTGAACTCTAGGGCAACAAGAGGTTTAGTAGATCTGCCTCAGGTCCTCTTTTCTCCTCTTCTACACACATCCATGTTATTTCACTATTGTCACACTAAAGCAGTGCTGGGAAATTCTTCAAGTTCTCACCTTCCAGAGCACCAGTAGGGAGGCAGAAACAAAATCCTCTCCACCCTTAGATTTCACCAACCTTCCCTAGAGGTCGTATCATGCCCCACTGACAATAAGGCTTAAGAGAGACTAGACACAGACACTTTTCTAAACATTACAGTAGCACCTGCATCTATTCTGTATGTTTCTGATTTTCTTCTTTGTCCTTCACTGTCTTAGACATTTAATTAATCCTTAGAAGAGAGAAATAATAAGAACACCAACATTCATTTTCATAAATCATGGCTATAAAATATATTTTGAACTATTGATATAGATTAGCTAGGATATGAAAATGTAAAACACTTTCCCACAAATAATTATTAAAACCATTAAGAGATACTGCAGGAAGTTAGTAAAGACAGAATTCACATTTATTTTTTCACCATTCTTCTCATGTCTCTGTGGCAGGAAACTCTGATTGCCTTCACTGATGCTTGATATGAGACTTATAGAAGGAAAAAATAATAATAAAAAAGAAAATCACATCTATTTATAATTGCAGTTTTGGATGGCAGATAAAACAGCATGTGTTTATCTCTTCTCCATTCTCAAATCCTACTTTTATGATTATGATAGAAAAAATACAGTATAAAGAGATAAGGACAATGAAATTTTGAGGTGACTACAGAAGATGAAAAATGTCAAATTATTTGTTTATGATACTCTGCAGATGGATGAGTGATAATTGATTTAAAATTAAAGTTTCTCTTTTTTATTCAAATAAGAACTTATAGCACAAAAAGCCAACATTATATAAAATTATTTATGCCCTGAAATCCAAGAATGTTTTAAGAAATTTCGACAATAGTACCTTTGAATGTGTGTCATTGGGTGGGACTAAAAACAGAATAATTGCTGGAAAGATGATTTAAGTTATAGTTGGAGTACAAATATGTTATTGCCAAATTAAATAGCTGAGTAATTGCCCAGTCCACAGTGAGAGATGACAAGTGATTGTTAGTGGAATTTGAACAAGAGAGCTCCTGAACTTTAAGAGAACATGCCTAGCTGAAAGAGGAAAAAAAAAAAAAAAAAAGATTAACCTAGTAGAAAGGATCCAGCATTCTTTCTTGATTAGCTTCCAGAATGTAGGCTGTCAGCTTCAACACCCTCTAGTAATAAAACAATTTCTTTTGGAAATTGCAAGCCTAAGAGACATGTACTGCGGACCCTAGTATTGGAAAATTCTTCGACAGAAATTGTGATCTTCACTAAATCGCTTTAATATTAGACGCTCTGTAGACAAACCCTATGCAAGCAAACACAGCCTATTCTTTAAGTACAATTATTCAAGAATACCTGAGTATTTCAAAAGTTCTGAAAAAAAATAAAGGGAAAAATACAAGTAAACTAATAGACAGCAGAGAAAAAACAGATGGCAAGAGAAAAACGAAACATCAATGTAATATAGTTAATAGCATTCTCAAATACAAGAGATTATTATACCTGTCAAACAATAGCAGGATTTCTGGGAAAATAAAACACAAAGATAACAGAATACAGCCTTGAAAAAAAAAGAAAAAAAATACATATAACTAAAAGTAGATATAATGTTGTGTTAAAATATGATAGAAAAATGAAAAATAAAAGTTCAATTGATGATAAGGTTGGGACCGTCTCCCAAAAAGGAAAATAAATAATAATAAAGAAAAAATAAAGAAACATGCAAAAAGTAAAATAGAGAAACGATAAATTAGAAAATCTTTCTGGGTTGTAAAATACTGATATAATATAGTTGCCACATAGGTTAAGCAGAGGACATTATCAAAGTAATAATAAAATAAATACTTGTGGGATCTATTGAGTGCACAACAAAATTAATAAAAAAGACCCCCACCAAAGCATATTGTTGTGACATTTTAGAACACAGGTCAGACAAATAAAATAAAAGACTACCATTCTAGATTTCACATTACAGTTTCCACAATAGAAGTACTTGGAAAAAAAAAAAAAAAACTATATTCATTATTTACATGAATAACCGTTTTGTCCTCTCTGATATTCTTAAATGTGCCAGAGGTGTATTAAGAGGCTTCTACTAGAACTAGCAGAAATTAATATTACACCATGTCAAGGTTATTGCTCACACCCTTGGTTATTGCTTAGAGAAAATGTTCTACTAGCTATGTTTTCTCAGCCAATTCATTGTTCCTGAACTTTTTTATAAATTCTCATTGTGCCACAATGTAATTTTGATTCACAAAACTATACACACAATTATCTGAAGTCCATGATATAGTTTATTATTTACAAATATTATTGAACATCTCAGTAAGATTGAACCATTGGTACTTCAGATCCTCTATATTTAATATAGTTTTCTGCATAATTTAGGTAATTACTAATATTATTTGAGGGGAAGAAACTGCAGTTGCTTCACCAATGCCATTCTCTCGCCTTCCTATTTACCTTGTTTCCCCGAAAATAAGACTGAGTTTTATATTGATTTTTGCTCCAAAAGGCACATTAGGGGGTATTTTCAAGGGATTTCTTATTTTTTAATGTAAAACAATCTACATTTATTCAAATACAGTCATACCATCTTTTCTGGAACATCGTCATAACGTACTAAATGCATCTGTCTGACTGACAATTTTAACTGGGGCTTATTTTGGGGGTAGGTCTTATTTTCGGGGAAACACGGTAGTAGCAAAACCCTGATATCTGTGGCAAAGTCACCAGCTGAAATATTACATTTCTTAGATTCCATTGCATTTAGACATACTTATGAAAATATATTTTGCTTGGTGAAATATAAACTAAATTTGTTGTACTAGATTTCTGAAAATGTCCCTTAAAATTGACACAGAGAGCTGAGAATCATTTTCTTGTTGGTGGTGTTCTTCTTTCCATTTCTTGCCTGGAATGTGTATGTGATATACATACTAAAGAAATTACATCTTTAGTTAAAACCTTTATCACAAGAAAAACTCTAGCCCAGAATATTTCTCTGGTGAATTCTACCAAACATTTAAGAATGAAACAACATCAATTCTATCCAATTTTTCAAAAAGGAGAAGAATGAATACTTCCCCACTTATTACATAAGGACAGAAATAACTTAATAAGACAAACACAAATGCAGAAATATATATTAGTGTGGAAGGTAGGATCCACACTTATATTCCCTAGCTCTATCCACTGAGGGCTCAGGAAAAAAAAAAAGATCTCAGAGTAGGAGTGATCGCAGGGTATACAGCGATCCCAGATCTTGGTTTCTGAATATAATTTTCCATACAGGGAACCACAGCTCCTCTGAGAACTGGTTGATTTCAGGACTGGGTTAGCAAAAATACAAAATGATTCATGAACACTTATATGTTCAGAAAGCAAGGAAGTCCTCAAAACTATATCAGAGACTCTTTTGGGTTCTTAGACCCCATTGCCAAAAAGTAGAGTAGGGGTTTCACCACATATCCCAACAATGCTCTGACACCAGCTGGGGGTCTTATAATTCAGCTGAATTCTGACACTATCTACCAAGAGATAGTATCAGGTTCCACAGGTCAAGGGTTCAGTCCAGCAAGACTGCCCACCCTGTTCCTACTCCCCCACCCCCACAAATTCAGATGCCGGTTATAAACCCAGGACTTTACCTGTGCTCTGACAGATCACAGACCACTAACTGGAGGTTCTAATGACTCCCCAACTCCCCAACTTGGGATGCAAATAGCAAGTCCAGGTTATCGCCTGTGCTTCTGACCTACAGGCTATAAATCAGAGATTCTCATGACCCTCTCCTTGCATTCCATTAATTTGCTAGAACAGCTCACAGAATTCAGAGAAGCATTTACTCACTAGATCACTGGTTTATTATAAAACAAAATAACTCAGACACAGCCAGATGGAAGAGAAGCATAGAGCAAGTCATGGAGAAAGTGTGCAGAGTTTCCATGTCCTCTACAAGTACGCCATTCTCTCCAAATCTCTGTGGATTCACCAACCCAGAAGCTGTTTGAACTTTCTTGTTTGGGGGTTTTATGGACATTTTATTATATAGTCATGTTTGATTGAATCACTGATCACTGGCAATTGAAGTCGATCTCTAGTTCCTCTCCCCTTCCCAGAGATGTTAGGGGCAGGTATACTATGTAACTCACTCATTACATAGTTGGTTCTCCTGGCAACCAACCTGTCATCCTTATGGCTTTCTAAAAGTCACATTATTAACATAACAAAATACATCTCTATTGCTCTTATCCCAGGAAATTCCAAAAAGTTTAGGAGCTGTGAATTAGGAAATATGATGGAGACTTAATGTATGTTTGTGTGTGTGTGTGTGTGTGTGTGTGTGTGTGTGTGTGTGTGTGAGTATTGGAATGATCAAGTAAATATTTCTTATAAATCACAATATTGAAGAATTATATTGAAAAGCTACAGTCACCAACCTGAAATTGATCCCGGTTGCTAAAGCTAAAATAAGCTTAGCAACTAATTAAATAACAATAATATTATATCAGCGCCTATAAAATTAAATAACTAAAATTAAATGACTCATACTAAATAAACAAATAAACTGGGGATAAAGGTCAGCTTTCCCTTACAGAAGAATTTCAATTAATGAACAGAAGAATAGGGAAATTAGTAAATCACCATTAGAACTCCACAGTAATAATTGTTGCAGGAAAGGCCCACAAATGGATGATAAAATTAATGAACACAAGTTTGAGGAGACTAAAATGTTCCATAGATTCAAAATACATCCCACAGGAGAATTTTTGAATTACCCAGGGGGAATATCATAATCTTAAGTAGAGAAGTCTGCAGACACTGCCCTAACACATGACCAGAAGTAATGCCAGGATGACTAAGAAGTCTGACTTCAATAGTATTTGAGCCAGAAATGTATAACCTCAATCTCATCATGAAAAAACATCAGACAAACATCACTTGAGGAACATTTTACAAAATAACTGATGTGTGCTCTTCTAAAGTTTCAAAGTCATGAAAGACAAAGAATGACTGAAGAACTGTCACAGATTAAAGGGAGCTAAAGCGACATGAAAATTAAATCTAATATGAGATTATAGATTGGATCCTTGAACAGAAAAATGACATGAGTGAAAAAAACTCATGAACCTGGAATAAAGTCTGCAGTTTAATTGAGAATATTGTAACAAAGTTAATTTCATGTGGATTTGTGTACTGTAAGATGTTAACATTAGAGGAAACTGAGAAGAGTATACAGTATACTACTGTATTGCATTTGAGCCATTGACTGCTCTGATTGAAAGAGGTTCTTTTTTATGTCCTTTCTGTAGTTTTTATGAGGTCTGACAATTAAGTTTGTGAACTCATCCTAGAAAAAGTGCTACATACCTCATTGCTGAATATAGCTACAGTCACCTTGGAAGTATTCCCCTTTGGAAGCTATGCCCTAAAACCAATGCCTAGTCCACCATTCAAAGTAATTTTGGAACTCTTTTTCTGGAATGGCCATCAGAGATGTCATAGTCAGCACATCAGGACCCTTGATGTCATGAATGTTATCAAAATGTCTTCCGTTTAATATTTGCTTTATCTTCAGGCAAAGAAAGAAATAACTGGGGGAAAGATCAGGTGAGTAGGGAGGGTGTTCTAACACAGCTATTGGTTTATTGGCTAAAAACTCCCTCACAGACAGTGCCATGTGAACTGTTGCATTGCTGTGATGCAAGAGCCATGAATTGTTGGCGAAAAGTTCAGGTCATCTAACTTTTTCATGCAGCCTTTCCAGAACTTCCAAATGGTAAACTTGGTTAACTATTTGTCTAGCTGGTACAAATTTATAATGAAATATCCCTCTGACATCAAAAAAGGTTAGCAATATTGTTGCAACAAGTTCGCAAACATCATTGACAGACCTGGTATTTACATATTACAATGACTAACTTTGCCCAAAAGCAAATGAAAAGTTAAAAGTTGAAGGAGGAGACTGAGGTATACTCCCTGAGAGTATGGAAAGATCAAATAAAGAATCAGTTGGACTTTTTCTAGTTTCCATCAAATGGTTCATAATTTTTAATTAATTCAACAAATAACAAAATAAGGATTGCTATAAAATTATTGACATTTCTACAGAAAACATAATTTTGTTGTCATGAATCTAAAAGTATAATGTAGCTGCAGCTTCTTTATATTAGTAGTATGTGACATTAGTGTCTTTCATTGAAACAATTCCTTAATTTCAAAAGTTTTGATAATACAAGTTCTCTTAGGAACACTAGTAGTCAAGTATACAAGTTATAGTACAATTGGAAGTGCAGGATTCTGAGAAACAAAGCTGAACAAGAAATTCTACACATCGAAAAGGAGCTCAGGTATTTGACAGAATTTTTGAAATATAATATGCAACATATAAAAAGAGAGGTTTTAAAAGGATGTGGGATGTCACAGAGAGCATTATTTGGGAGTTAGTGAATAATTCATAAAAGAGTTGAGCTGGAGCTTAAATGACTAAAAATAATTATCTAGAACTTTTGTTCCTGTTAATAGGGTTCTTTCAGTGCCTGGAAATGAGAGAATGAGAGACATGTATGAGGTTAAGATTTATTCATTTGACAGATACTAATTTTTCTTGAGCACATACTAGAGATCTAAGCCTGCATTATTTGTTCCTTGTCACTAATGAATAATATCACAATGACTTGATTTATATTAAAATAAATATAAACTGATACTATTTCATTTTGCAGGTTTAGTAAAATTTAGCAGGAACAATAGGTCCATGTCAACTCTCATTGCTTCTATGTGAATATGTGTTTATTAATCACTTTTTTATTAATGCATTAATATACTTTATTTATATTATTTACTACACAAGGTATTAGAATTCTTAATATAAATTAGAACATAATATTGAAAGATGGGAAGAAGACAAAAATATGATTTCAGATGCATATGGACCAATTGTAAAATAGAACAGACATAAATAAGCCATAAGACATTATACATTTTTTTTGATTTTTTGCTAAGCTTCCTAGTGTTTAATGCTTTGTTTTTTTTTAAGCAACATTTTAAGACATATGTTGAAAAATAATGTAGATTTAACTTTTTTGGTTTGTTGTCCTCATTTGAACAAAATACTTTCTATTCAGAAGGTAAACACCTTGGCCCATTGCCATCTGTATACACTTTCCTTGCATGAGCTCATTCTACCTACATCAAGTCATAACCTCTCCTCTGAATTTTGGAATTGGCTATTAATTCTTCTTACATATTTCTCACAGTGTCTTTCAGAAGAACCCACATTTCAAAATATCTACAACGTAAACGTTTTCCTGACTTTCTCCTAAGATTTTATTCTTCTTCATTTTTTTTTTTTTTAGTTTATTGGGGTGACAATTGTTAGTAAAATTACATAGATTTCAGGTGTACAATTCTGTATTACATCATCTATAAATCCCATTGTGTATTCACCACCCAGAGTCAGTTCTCCTTCCATCACCATATATTTGATCCTCCTTACCCTCATCTCCCTCTCCCCATTCCCCTTACCCTCTGATAACCACTAAACTATTGTCTGTGTCTGTGAGTTTTTGTTTCTCATTTGTTTGTCTTGTTCTTTTGTTGTTTTTGCTTTATATACCATTTTCTTCTTTACCTTTACTGCATGTTAGTGCCAAATCCTTCTTGTTAGCAACCTTACAAGAATAAACATTTTCCCTACTCTTCCCCAACACTACCATATTAAACAAAAGCACCAAACACTATTCACTTTGCTTTCTAATTATATTTTAAATAAATATACTTTTCTTTCATCCAAAATGCCAGTACTCTATTTCTAAACAGCATTGTTCCCTGCCTCCATTCTTGGACAGCATATAATTCTTCTGATAGCTACCAAGGTGATCTATGGAAAATACTTTGCAACTCTCTTCCCTGCCCAAAACGCTCTAATGGACCACAGCATTTACTGGATAAAGATACTTAACGTGGTATGCAATGTCAACCACGCCTGAGGCTGGAATAAATCTCCAGCCCTAATATTCTCCCACTCCCTGCAAACTACAAGAAAGCAAAATTAGTTTAACAGTTTCTCAGACATAGTAAGAATCAGGTTTTACATACCTACCTCTGATTTTGCTTTTCCCCTCTACTTACAATTCTCTCTCCCTTCCTCTCAGATCTTCTCCATCTCTCAGGGGAAACTCTCCTCATCTAACAGGTCCCTGAACCAGAAATTACTTTTCCAGTAATCACTTTATAATCTTTGAGCCTTAGTAAGCACCTCTCCATTCCAAATGCATTTCTCTTCCTTTATCCATAACTTTATGCACGATTATTTGTCTATCTCACCAATTAGAATATGAATTGCTGTGGATAGTATTTAAGTCATATTCTACTTTATGCCCTTTATACCTTCAGGCAACAGCAAATTTTAAAACACAGAGACGCCAAAGGAATATATTTTGAATAAATGGGTGAGAAGTAATATCCTTTTGAACTTACTTTAGTATGACTATGCTGTGTTTACCTGAAAATAAGACATAACTAGACCATCAGCTCTAATGCGTCTTTTGAAGCAAACATTAATATAAGACCCAGCTGATATTATATTATATAAGACCAAGTCTTACATTATATTAAAATAAGATGATATAATTAAAATCAGATGATATAAGCCAGTGCACGTGATTGGGTGAGGGATTAATGCCATGCGTAGAACTCTGCCCATGAAGTATTCAGAAGCTCTAGGAAGGCCCAGGGGTCCTCCATCTATACTGCTCCTGAGGTAATGATTAAAATTGGAAAACAGAGAAACACGTACACATATATTTTTTTCTCTTTTATTTGAAATAATTTTAGACATGGAAGTTTTCAAAAAAAAGCACAAATGGTTTCTGTACAGTAATTCGCTACCCCTTATTTGAGGTTTTACTTTCCATGGTTTCAGTCAACTGTGGTCCTAAAATATTAAATGGAAAATTTCGGAAATAATTTCTAAGCTTTATGTTGTACACCCTTCTGAGTAGTATGATGGAATTTCATGTTGTTCACTTTGTGCCTTCCCGTTCTGTCCTGCCTGGGATGTGAATCATCCCTTTGTCCAACATATCTGCTCTGTATATGATACCCACCCATTGGTCACTGAGCCACCTCTATCCTGAGATCAGCTGTTGTGGTGTTGCAGTTATTTTGTTCAAGTAATTCTTATTTTACTTAATAAAGGCCCCAAAGTGCAAAAGTAGTGATGCTAGCAATTTGGATATACTAAAGAAAAGCTGTGCAGTGCTTCCATTAAATGAAATGGTTAAGTACAATAAGATGTTTTAAGAGAGAGACCACATTCACATAACTTTCATTATAGTATATTGTTATAATTGCTTTATTTTATTAGTTATTACTGCAATCTCTTACTGTGCTTAGTTTATAAATTAGACTTTATCATAAGTATGTATGTATGTATAGGAAAAAACATAGTATACGTAGGGTTCAGTACTATCTACAGTTTCAGGTAACCACTTGGGGTCTTAAAATGTATCCCTCACCAATAATGGGGGACTGCTGTACTGAGTTGCTATCCTTTACAGATTACAGCTTTAGCTATACTTATATTGTGCTCATTATGACCAATAACAGGTCTTGTAATGACAATATTCTTCCCTTAGTAATAAATCATGTTATTTTCATCTTGTATAATAAAACATCACAATTTGAAGAAATAGTTCTAGAGAGCTAAGTTTTTTTTGGTTGCTTATTTCATGATTGTTCAGTGAATGATGATCTTAAAAGTGTTTGTGAAACTGCATTTCAGATAATTAGAAGTCTAAGGCAAACTATCTTTATTGTATAATAATCACATTTATGATGTGATTTGCAGATTAAGGAACATTTGTGGATTCACAAAAGACCTGTCAATTTCAATCAACTAAAGATAAATAATCATAGTGAAAATCCTAAGAATTCTCTGTGCATGACTTGGAAAAAGAGGAGCTCATTGGCAAAGATGGTAGATTCCTATCCACTATTTGGAAATGATATGTCCAAGGATCATTTTCCAGACTCCTCGGTATTTTCCTTTATACCAGATTGGGAAGGCTGATGATCTTTAAACTGAAACAGCAATGTTGGAATATGGTTTTTTTTGTTTGTTTGTTTATTTGTTTTGTTTGTTGTTTTTTTAATAAATCAACTAGATTATATTCCAGTTTAGTCATCAACCATTGAGGTAAATATTACATTGCTTTTGATCTAAAAACATAGTATGTATAATCAAAGGACTTAACATTCAGGAGTTAAATAATTTTATAGTGAGGTAGGTCCAATTAGTTTGCAAACATAAGGAAAGTACTGTTAACTGGAAATACCATTTTATATAAAATGCTCAAAGATGTATTGCCGTGTGATTTCTACTGAAAAACTAATTAAATTCTCAAACTGAATTACATGGTCATTCAATTTTTATTATTGATTTTTTTTTCCCATTGGATTATAACCTTTTCCATATAATAAGAGTGAGATTTATTCTGGCACTGCAACTGATGCTACAGTTAAAAAGACAAAGTTATCATTTTTCAAGATTTTATAATCTGAAGGAAATGCTAGATAAATCGATTCTAATTGTTTCTTAAGAATTATTAATACATTAAAAGACTAATACTGTGATTTATTAAAATTTAGTTTAAATCATATACATTTAGAATTATATGAAAAATATACACACATATTTTTGAAAACATATCTATTTTTATCATGTTTTCTTTAAGATCCTCTCTCTGGAAAGCAAGCCTCATGAAAGAAAGTAATCATTGCTGAGCAATTGTAGGCAGATAAATTTTTCTTGAATGCATAGTATTTTTAACAATCAATATTCTACTATTAACAATTGAATATATGCATTATAAATTTCAAAAATACTTATTCTACTGGAGTTCAAAGTGCAAAATCTTTCTTCAGTAATGTAACTTCATATGTTCTAAATATCTTTGTTTTATTTTTCTTTGAGTTCCTGTATATGTGTCATTACTGATATGCATATCATATATTTTATTTCTTTTGAATTAAATTCCTTATTTTTCTCTTTTATGATTTCAAATATGCATGACCTGTCAGTGTATTTTTTTACATGTAAATGTTTAAATCTTAAATTTAGTAGTGGTTTTAAACCCTAACAGAATATGTGGCCCTGTTTGGTCCTTCCCACTTCAATTAGAATTTCTTATTTTAACTATTCTATTATTATGTTCCATTTTAAACCAATAATTCATTTTTTTCCTAACAAAGAACCATTGAATGTCTACCAACTGACAAATACCAGGCATGTAGTGAGCATACACTAATATGTTAGGTAAAGTCTCTTATGTCAGCAAATGTGTAGTTTGAAAAAAAATAATTCCTAGGTTTTTACATGACTGTGTAGTGAGCTCCACTAAACTGCAATGATTATGTAGCATGGACAAGCAATAAATTTTGTTGGAATAAAAACTACTAAAATTTGATATATAACCTAGTTGATTTTAATATAACAGCTTTTGATTTCTTTTCTAACTTTACCATTTTAATTCAAAATGTTGCATTTTAAATTACAAATGTAGTTGACACTTTAACAAGGGAGGAGATAAGAGGTCCCAAACCAACACACAATTGAACATCTACATATCACTTTTGATCACCCAAAACTTAAGTTGTTCCTCAGTATCCATAGGGGATTTGTTCCAAGAAACCCTTGTATACCAAAATCCACAGAAGTTCAAGTCACCTATATAAAATGGCATAGATCAATGCATACAATCGGCTCTCCATATCTTCAGACTCCCAACTCCAGATGGAAAACAGTACAGACATTTATTCAAAAAAAACTGCATATAAGCAGACCCAAGGGGTTCAAACCTAGGTTGTTAAACAGTCAACTGTAACTTCATCCCACTCATGAGAATATGAAAACAGATACACTAGTATTGAATGCTGAGGTCCACAGATGAAATAAGCTTCTTATTGGAGTATAAGAGATTTGGTTCATACATTGGAAGCATTCTAAATGATAACAATTTAGCTTATTTTTATAATATCAAAAATATTTAAATATTTAAAATTGTGACAGTAAGAGAAATGGAGAAATTGTTGGTGATAGAAACAGGTTTATATGGCTATGAAGTGGAAGGAAGTGTATCTAGTATTTTTGATGACTGTTATGGAGAATAATTTAGACCAGTTTCCATAACAGCACCGAAAGAGACTGTACAGATGATGTTTCTTAAACTTTTTATTTTTGTCATTTTAGAATCTTAAACACATTAACTGAAAAGTATTTTACCACCTTCTTCTAAAATTGATCTAGCACCTAAATTTCTAGAAGTAGTCAGGACAATGAAATAAAACAAATGAACAAAAAATAAACTATCAGATAAAGACTTACACAACGTAAACTCTTAAAACAAGAAGATGTGGTATATATACACAATGAAATACTATTCTGCCTTGAGAAAAGATGAAATAGTACCATTTGTGACAACGTTGGTGGATCCTGAGATAATTATTCTAAGCGAAATAAGTCAGACAGAAAAAGTCAAGAAGCATATGATTTCACTGATATGTGGTATATAAAACTGAAAACAACAAAAGAACAAGACAAACAAATGAAGAAACAGAAATTCATAGATACAGACAATAGTTTAGTGGTTACCAGATGGTAAGGGAGAAGTGGGTGGTAGATGAGGGTAAAAGCAATCAAATATATGTAATTAAAAAGAACTGATTCTGCGTGGTGAATGCACAATATGACATGTAGATGATGTATTACAGAATTGTACACTTAAAATCTATGTAAATTTACTAACAATTGTCACCCCAATAAACTTTAATTAAGAAATAAAAGCTTCTATTAATTGCAAGTGAGGGCAATCCAGTTTTCAGTAGAATATTTACATACTTATGAAATTGGAGAGCACATGCATGGAGATGAATTCAGAAATTATCAAGGATTACAATGATTAATTCAGCATCATGTCTTTATCTTCATCTTCCACTCATTTTTATTTGTGTCTACAACTTCTTTTACTGCTAATGGACTTCTGCTTGAAGGTGAAGACAAAATATGATGAAACACAGTGGCCATGAAATCTGGTATTATAATTTTCAAAGTAGAGAAAATATTCAAATATGGATTTGAACATATAAAATATATAGGTTTTAAATGCTTTGTTCAAATACTTCAGAAAAATCAAAGTTTTATTAATTGAGTCTGTGCTCATCTAATAACTCTAAAATACTGAAAGTTTTTATTGATACTACAGACAAAAGTCACGTACAAACTCTGGTAGATTCATTTCTAATATCGGCTTCCTCTTACAATTTAATGTAGTTATAGTCTTTTTCAACATATGTGCAATAACAATTTTTATATAGTTGCACATTGTTATTAATGCTGATAATTTTAAAGTTAGTATTTATTTTGTACTTACTATGTGCCAGCTAATGTGCAAAGTACTTTATAGCCACCGTCAGCTCTTTTATGCCTCATAATAACACTTTGAGGTAGCCATTATCATTTCCATGTACATGTAAGGAAAGCAAGACTTACGAAGTTTAAATTAATTTGTTTAAGTAGATAAAGCTGGGAAAGGGAGCTAGTTTACCTTGAGAACTGTAACTTTGTTCTAATGCACATATACTACATGCACACACACACACTTTTCTTTTTCTTGCACAGAAGTTTTCTTAAAACAACAGCAGCAATAACAAACACTTTGGTTTAGTGAACTGAGCTATGTTTGTGTGTCTTAGGAGAGTTAGGGGTGTGTTAGAGATCAACATTTATGTTCTTTGCTAATAATATATTAGGGTAAGTGTCAATATGGTTAAATCTTAGTTTGCTATTATATCTGTTGAGATTTGGAAGTATAAAGAAAAAACGTCTTTTTTTTTTTTTATTCAAATTCTGTGGTATGCTAGTATACAGAACTCAAACTGTGATGATGAAAATGTTCTCCACTTCCCAGTATTGTAGCTAGTAGCTACCTGTGGCTATTAAACATTTGAAATGTGGTTAGGGATGACTGAGGAACTAAAATTTAAATTCATTTCAATGTGATTAATTTACATTTAAATGTTATAGCCACAGGAGGCTGGTGTCTACCATATGAGACAGTGTATCTCTAGGTGATCTTATCCAGTTCAAATAATGGCTTCCAAATTATATCCCCTGGATTTCATAATAATGTATCCAATTATTTGCTCGACATTTCAACATGTATGTCTAAAATGCACCTCTGCTTAATCTGTCCAAATTTCTGGTTTTCACTGAAAGTCAGTGACTTCCGTTGTAGTTCTCATCTTCATTAAAGCACACTTCTTGCAGCCTTTAACTCAGGATGAAAACCTTGTAGTCATTCTCTCTTTCTTCTATACCTAAGCTATCAATAAAGAATTCATTGACATATTTACCTTAAAAAAAATCTATGAAATTTGCACCAAATCTAGAACTACACCCTAGTTAGAGAGACAGTCATTCTTTCTTGTTTTGAAAATTAAAAAATAATAAAATTTTATGAATAAGTCAAAACTATCCATCTGGCTACCCACTTACACAACTTGAATAAATAAACATGTGTGTATGTGTGTGTGTGTGTGTGTTTATTTATTTATACTAGTTATTCTAGTTTTAAAGTTTTATGTTTTATTCTGTGTGAAATATATATATGTGTGTGTGTGCATGTGTATATATATATATATATATATATATATATATATATATATATATATATATATATATCACATCTGCTTTATTCATTCTTCATTCATCTATCATTGGACACCTAGGTTGTGTCCATATCTTGGCCATTGTAGATAATGCTGCAATGAACATAAGGATGCATATATCTTTTTGAATTTGTGTTTTGGTTTCTTCAGATAAATACCCAGAAGTGGAACTGCTGGATCACATGACGACTCTAATTTTAACTTTTTGAAGAGACTCCATACTGTTTTACCTTGGCTACACTAAGTTACAATCCTACCAACAATGTACAAGGGTTCATTTATTTTATGTCCTCACCAATATTTGTCATCTGTGGATTTATTGATGGTAACCATTCTAACAGGTGGTTGGTAATATCTGATTGTGGTTTTAATTTGCATTTTTTATAATTAATGATGTTGAATATCTTTCCATATGTCTGTTGGTAATCTGTATACCCTCTCAACAGAAATGTCTATTCAGGTCCACTATGCATTTTTAAATAGAGCTTTTTGTTGGGGCATTTTTTTTTTGGGGGGGGGGGGGTATTTTTGTTCTTGTTTTTTCTTTTTGGTGTGAGAGAAATCCATTCTTGCCAGGACTATAGTATTTACTTTCTAACTGACCTCCCTCCTTTCACTCTTACCATTACAGGCTAGTCTTTCTTCTCAGTCTTCGAATTTGTTCTCAAAGAAGATCTTTGCCCTATCATCACAAGCTGACTGTGAGTACTGAGCATGAGCCAAGGAAGCTTTTCTGAGGAGACTTTGCACTTGTCTGGGATTATCTCCATTCAGAAATCCTTGTATAGCATTCTTGACTTCATTTAGATTTCTGTTCAAATGTTGCCTTATTAGAGAATACTTCCTGAACAATCGTTCTGATATAGTGCCTCCCTACCTCATACCTGACCTTATTTTTACACATGTATTGATATATATAAATAGACATACGTGTGTGTGTGTGCGCGTGCGTATTTTCCCCTGTCTCCTCATTCTAGAATTAATGCACAGTATGACCAGTACTTTTCTGGTCACTGCTATAGTCTCAGTGCTCAATGATGTATTAACCCTAGAATTATCTAACGATTATTTACTAAATTAAAATATATATGTTTTCTTAGTTTTAAATAGCATCACATAAACAACAGATGATATACATACAATTTATTTAATTCAAGATACCTAAACATTTGTGTTGAATACCAAATACCAGAAGATCAAGTGGGGTTAAAAAGTGAATAATATCTTTAAAAAAATTAACCCAGCCCCTTCATGTGCAAGGCAATGACTACAATCAAGATATCAGACAAGAGTAGTGCTTCAATTTTTTTAAAATGCAAGACGATAATGAAAGATAGCTAGAATTTCAAAATAAGTATTTCATTTTTGAATCCTTTATTTAAATTATCTCATTAACTATAACCACACTATAGCAAAATAAGTTTGTAAACAGATTACAATGTTTTCCTTCCACCAAATGCTGGCGAGGACATGGAGCAAGAAGCTTTCGTTTATTGATGGTGGGGATGCAAAATGGAACAGCCACTTTGGAAAAAATTTGGTGGTTCCTAACAAAACTAAATATACTCCTAACATAAGATCAAGAAATCATATCATTCAGTGCTTACCAAAATATATTGAACACCTACATCTCTATAAAAATCTGTACGTGGATGGTTACAGTAGCATCGTTCATACAGCCAAAAATGTGGAAGCAACCATGATGTCCTTTAGTAGGTGAATGAATAAAGGAACTGTAGTCAACCTACAATGGAGTATTATTGAGCATTAAAATAAATGAGCTATCAAGCCACAAGAAGATATGGAGGAACCTGGAATGTATATTGCTAAGTGAAAGAAGCCTAAAAGGCTACACATATATGATTCCAACTATATGACATTCTGGAAAAGACAAAACTATTTAGACAGTAAAAAGATTAGTGGTTGACAAGGATTTGGAGCAAGAAACGAAGAATGAATAAAAGCAGAACAGAAAATTTTTAGGACTCTGACTCTATTATTTGGTATGATATGTAATAATGGATACATGTAATTATATTTTTTTCAAACCTCTAGAATGAACAATCTAGAGAGTGAATCCTAATGTAAACTATGGACTTTAGTTAATAATAATGTATTGATATTAGCTCATCAATCATAAGAAATGTACCACAAATTAATTTAAAATATTACAAATAGGAGAAATTGGGAAGTACAGTGAGGAATATATGTGAACTCTGTATTTTTTTTTGCTCAATTTTTTTTCTCTGACTATGAAACTTCTATAAAAATAAAGTGTATTATTATTTAAAAAAATATTCTATGGGTGATTTTTTTTTTTAAGTAAGTTAATGATATTTAAAAAAATCCCAATTCCATATTTTAGTCATCAGTCAGCATCAAGAAAACAGGGCTCACGATTTTCTCTACTGTTCATGCTCAATCAGTCTCATTTCATATAGAGTAGGATTTGATAATTCTCTAGGCATGACTCTTACAAGCTGCTATAGAATCACGTTTTATTTTTATGTCACGTATATGTGAATATACATTTCGGTCATCCAGATAGATATTCTTTACGTGCTGCACATTCAGTGTAATTGGTTCCAACAAAAGGGTAGAAAATGTTAAACTATTCATTTTTATATCCTTATTGGTGACTTAATTTGATTAGAAATAATTAAGAATTTTAAAATATGAAATAATCAAAAGACATGAAGTGGTTAGGTCTCTGCACAGTCACAGTCATATCTAAAACTCTTGATTAATTTGTTTGAATTGCAAGCACCAAGATTCACATGAGTGATCTATTTGTGTAAGGATATGGCTAAGATAATTCTTTACTAAATCTAATACTAACTGTCAGGGCCTTTTATGTGTTATAACTATTAGATCAATGGCTAATTGAAACTCAGTATAACAGGACTTGCATATACTTTTTGTATGAAAGTTATGAGATTTTCACTGGTTTCCTCTATTTTAGGTAATGCATTGGTAACTTTTTATAAGCCAATATTTGTTAGATCATTAGGCAGAGAGGAGTACATTTTGGATTAAAGGCCTTCATGGAAAGTGTATAAATATAAGGCATTGTCACGATTTTGCTATATACTCAATTAATTACACATAGTTATGTCATATTCTGCAAATAGCTGCTAATGACTTTTCACATTAAAATTTTAAAAAGATACATTTACAAAGGATATATATTTTGAAATAATTTCCATGTGAATGTACAAATTGTTTGGATAACCAATATAAGTTTAGGATTCTGTATCTATTGATGCTTTGGACAGCATTAAGAAAGACAGAGAATGTTTGATATATCTCAGTATGATAATGTGGTTTTGAAAGTATTTGTTTTAGCAACAAATTTTCCCGCTAGCCAGATAGATTTTGTTGTGTACAAAACACACACATATACACATTAATTACTATAGATTGATCAAGCACAATGTATTTTGTGCCAAGTGCATTAAGGGAGACGGTGAGGCACTTCAGTAGCTTTTACTGGCAGATGTTTAATGAGAGGAACAAATAGATGTGCTAGTAGGCTCCTACTCCCACTTCAACCAAGAAAGCTCCATGTTCATCATGTCTGTATTTCACACAATCAAAGCCAGTTGCTTTTTGTAGCCAAATAAAGTTTATGGATTTACTACACTAAACAAAACCAACAGGAGAATCCTCTACATAAAAAGATAGTGCAAGGCAATGAATCATTTAATTCAATTAGTACCATTTCTCAGAGAAATCTCCTCTGCTATTATGCTATTTTTATCTTAACAATTAAAAACAACTGATCACACAAACAAAAATTATATTTGTTTTTAATCTTATTTTACTCTGGAATTAAATGTAGAAAACTAAAATATGTGATAAAGAAATGAATATATTTTATAAAGGAAATACAAATGTTTCAGCACTACGCTATTTTCTTTGTGTATATTACCTTTTTTAAAATTTACAAAGATTTTCATATGATAATTGACAGAAATTCAAGTACCAACAATATTAACAGGTAGGGATCTCTTTGCCAATGTACCTAACAAGTTCAAAACAATAATGGGTACCTATGTGGGTAAAGGAGTATGCTGATAGTCTCAGCACAATGTGCTAATTTAAACATTTCTCTGGTGTGTGTTACTCTTTTGTTGAGTCAGGGTTTAATCAAGTGGTGGGAACAATCATTGGAGCAACTCCAGGAATTTATTGTCTTTAAAACTAAACCTTCAACAAAACAAAGAGGCAAACGACCTAATGGGGAAAGATATTTGAAAACAATACTTTCAATAAGAAGCTGATATTCAAAATATATAAAGAATTTATACAACTCAACAAAAAACAACAACACATAATCCAATGAATACAGGGTTAGACAACCGGAACAGACACTTCTCCAAAGAAGACACACAAATGGCCAACAGATATATGAAAAAAAATGGTTAACTTCACTAGCGATTAGGGAAATGCAAATCAAAACCACAAATGGATACCACCTCATACCTGACAGTAAAGCTATTATCAACAAGACAAGTAATAACAAGTGTTGGAGAGGCTGTGGAGAAAAAGGAATTCTCATATACTTTTGGTCGGAATGTAAATTGGTACAGCCACTATGGGAAACAGTATGGAGTTTCCTCAAAATTTAACAATAGAATTACCAGATGACCCATCATCCCTCTTCTGGATATCTACCCCTTGAATCTGAAAACATTTATCTGTAAAAATATATGTACCTCTATGTTCACTGCAACATTATTTATGGTAGCTAACACATGGGAACAACTGGAATGCCCTTCCATAGATGATTGAATTAAAATAAGTGGTATATACACACAAAGGAATATTACTCAGCCATAAGGAAAGATGAAATAGTGCCATTTGGGACAACATGGATTGAACCTGAGATTATCATGCGAAGAGAAATAAGTCAGAGAAATTCGAGATCCAAATAATTTCACTTATATGTAGGATACAAAACTGAAAGCAATAAATGAACAAGACTATGACACAAAAACTCATAGACACAGAACAATTTAGCAGTTACTAGAGATTAAGCAATATATGATGGAAGGATATATGATGGAAGGAGAGCTGACTCTGGGTGGTGAACACACAATGTGATATATAAGTGATGTATTACAGAATTGTACACTTGAAACCTATATAATTTTATTAACCAATGTCACCTTAATAAATTTAATTTTAAAAAATAAAGAAAACTAACCGTATCCTTAAAAACAGAGTACCACTTTCCCAAGTGTGTCCAAGGAAGTTTCTGAATGGATTAATAGTTTTCCTATTTCCAGCTGAGCTAAAAAATTTAGAAAAGGTCTACAGAAAACAGTATCTCAAAATAAGACGTATGGATACATGTAGAAATGCTAGGCAAAATAATACCATATCCTCTACATCTGTATTATTGTTCCTAATATGTCAGTGTACTGCATTGAATGGAGGTCTCCAAAATATGTCTACATTCTAACCCCCCAGAATCTGTGAATGTTACTGAATTTGGGAAAAGCATTTTTGTTGCTGTGGTTCTTTTGTTTTTGTAGATGTAATTAAGTTAAAAATCTCTAGATGAGATTATTTTTTATTTACTGGTAAAAATCTAAGGACACTAAATCCAGCAATCCAATATTAATACTAATATACTAATAATTACTAAATCCACTAAGTGTCCTTAGAAGAGACAGAAGAGGAAAAGACACAAAGGTAAAAAAAAAAAAAAAAAAAAAAGACAAAACTTGTGAAGATGGAGGTAGAGATTGTAGTTATGCAGCCACAAGCCAAAGAATGCCTGGAGCCACCAGAAGCTGGAAGAGGCAAGGAAGAAATCTCTGCTAGAGGCTTCAAAGGGATCAAGGCCCAGGCAACAACTGATTTAGGATTTGTGGTCTCCACAACTGTGAGAAAATAAATTTCTCTCTATAGCCTAATGAGCTTCTGGTAATTTGTTACAGCAGTCCCAGAAAACTCATATAGTCAGGGAGAAAATTGAACTTAAAGCTCAAGGCAATTTGACATTGTATGTACAACCAGTAAAGAACAGAGTAGAATTTAAAACCAACCCGTTTTTTTCTAACTCCAAATCCCCTGTCCATTCTATTGTTTCCACAACACTGATTTTTTAGAGATGGATGAATCACAATTATAATTTAAATGATTAATTCTCTACTAAAGTACAGATTTATTCAAGGAGGGCTACTTTCTCATTTATGTTCCCAGTAATCTCTTTTGTATTGTTACAATACCAATAATCTCTTTGCAACCAAACTCTTCTTCTATAAGCCACCCTTAAAAAGCAGTCAGATTTATTTTTCTAAATATCAACTTGGATAAAGACCATCTGTGCTGTATGCACTTGGTGTATTTATTGAGTTTTGAATTTCTAATTCCTTCTTTATCTTGGTACTTGAATATCTATCTATCTATCTATCTATCTATCTATCTATCTATCTATCTATCTATCTATCTATCATCTCTCTGTCTGCCTACCTATCTACCATCCATCAATGTATCTATCCATCTATCTGTCATTTATTTCTCTCTCTACTTTTACACACCTATAAATATCTGTGTCTATCTATATCCCGGTCTAGCGAGCTAGTTAGCTATTCCATTTGTACTATATTATAGCTGTTACAAGAGCACATCAAGACCATGTGATCTCCAGTTGATACACAAGCTGGACCTAGGTAATTTGAGGTTTCTCACCTCCTCCCCTGTCCATTGAATGTGTATTCTGCTGGACCTATTTGCTCCCAAAAGATGCTCCAAGGACATAGACTTCAGACAGATAGTGGTGTTGAGGCTATCTTCCCTGGGTATGTGATTGAACTTCACTAAGACCTCTATATAAACTTTTAAGAGTCTGACAAATGGATAACAAAGTGGATAAGAAAGTGGATAAGAAAAATTTCTCATCATGCAGCTCCCCCAAAAAAGAGCAGTAAATAAGTCCCCTTGTTCTTTAAAATTGTCACCTATCAATCTGGAGTGGTCTGCCTCTTTTTTCAGTCTCTCATTGTCTCATGTGAGTACAAGGCCAAGTTTAGAATATACCCGGAAGCTCCCGAAGGTGTGACAAAACAACAGCCAGAGTTCTTCTAATAAACGTAGGCTGTTTATCTGCAAGTGTACTATAGCATCTGCAAGTGTATAGTATAAATACATTTGTGTGTTTATGCTTTTCATTTCCAATGTTTAGAATGCCCTTTCTTGATTTCCATCTATAAAATTATAACCAGGGTTTTTGTTTCTGTATTCATAAAATACTTTCTGAGGTCACTCTAGAACTTTCAAAAAAGACAAAGACATCTCTAATTTGCTGCAGAGAAACTTTTATATATAATATAGCATTAAAATGTCTTACCTTATACTATAATTACTGAATATCAGGTTATAATCTTGTGGGGAACTTTAGAATCACTTCATAGACCCCAAATTCAAAGAATAACTCCTTAAAACTGAAATGTAGATATACTTATGAGAGGCAAAGGGAGCAAAGTTGTCTATAGAGTTCTTACAGAGTAAACAGTGTTTCTCAAAACATACTGCACATCCCTGTATGGCCCTGAAAGTAATACTTTGCTTAGATAACAAGATTACCGAGCTCAAACAAACCATATGACCCTCCCTGAACTCTGTTTATGCTGCTGTGTGGTAGTGGTATCTGAGGATTCGAATGGAAGTACGTTGTTAGTGTAGAAGGGTTTCATAGAAGTGATAGGTAGAAATAAATACCACAGATGTAATTCATAATTATCTGAATAGAACTAAACAGATATCTAAGTGAAATTGCCAATGTCTATGTTACATGGTGCCTCATATGCCCAGAAGATCTTGGGGTCCCTCTTTATAGAAGGTTGGGGAATATAGAGATCATATAGCTCTGAAAGGTGTACTGTTTAGGAACCTTTATGATGGTCCATTTATGATATGATGACAAATTAGATGAGCATATTGGTACAGGTTAAGGAAAGTTAACAGATTGAGAATATTATTAAAGTAAATGGATACAACTAGATATTGGTTTAAAAATGTAAATGTGAGTTCGCAGCGAGGAGGAGATGTCAAGAATAATTCTCAAATCATTGCATTTGTAATTAGATAGACAATGGCTTTGTTCATTTAAAAGTGGATTATAAAAGTGATACATATCTGGGAAATCAATTTAATTATTTACATTTTGAAGCATCATAAGAATATATTAGTAAGAAGCAGTTTGGTATAGAAATCCTATGCTTTGCATAGTTTAAGAATTATCCACTATTCGTGATAATGGAAGCAAGGGACACATGGGATTACTTAAAGTGAGTTACATTCTTTTTTTTTTGAGATATCATTCTCAAAATTCTGCCTGGAGAACCCCAGCATGTGTGGATAAAGAGTAATACGAACTGTAAAAAGAAAAACAGTAAATTTTAAGAAAAAGTTAGTAGAGGACAGAGAGGCTAATGATGTCAAATACAACTGAGATAAGGACAGAAAAACATCTGGATTTACCAACAAAAAGGGGATTATTGGTCAAAAACAAATGGCTTCTCTGAGGGAAACCTAATTATCTTTACAATTTAGGATGTATTTGCTGGGAAACTGGATTCAGAATTCTGAGTCATATGTGCATTGTTTCTGAGTCTTAAAGTTTGTACTAACACATAGTCAGATATCTAGTCTTTTTCCCAAAGGGCAGGCATGATCTCTCCCTTCAATTTATTTTACTGAATTAAAACCTAAATAAGTGAAAATTTAGGGTGCAAACCTAAGTGCCCTTTTAACCCTGAATTCTTCTGAAAGCTGAACTCTCTCCACCAAGCTTGGTTATGATTTGATCACCAGAGCACCTCCTTCAGCTGTTCTTGATTCTAAAACCTGTTAGCAGAATGACTCTTCAGAAAACAACTGAAGCTTAAACTCAAAGGCAATATAATTATCTTCTACCTTTTTACTTGGAGTAGTGAATTCAAAATATAAATACAAAGAATGCCTATCATGTTAATCATGATTTCAGATGTAATTAAACATTCTGCTACAGAATCAGTGATGAAGGCATCTGTGGTTTCCAATTTTGACTGTCACCACATCCCCATTGAAACTTTGCTTACAAAAAATCCTATTCTAGTTATCATTCAAAATAATTTTCTTCACTTTATGAAATGATTCTTAACACTAGTTATTATTTCTCTAATTTTTAGTTTTGTGGCTGTAACTCCAAATGCGTGTGTGTGTGTGTCTTTTTTTTTTCTTTTTCCTTTTTCCTTTTTTTTTTTTTTTTTTTGCATAGCAAAAAAATGTCCCAAGGAACTTACATAGATGGTCACTTTGAATAAAGCCCTTATTAATTATATAAAATAACATAACATATCTACAGGGACTTGCAGTCTGCAAGTTCACATATCTTTGGTATAGTAATTACATTCTGTTTTGCAAACATTTAGCACTTTGTCTTGAATATTCAAATCTGGATCATGCTTTTCCTAAAGGGTATGTTTCCAATACCCATACCACATTCTAAAGTTTCTGTTGGCTGTCAACTGCAACTCTAATAACCATCCTATTCAACTTTAAAAATAATTTTAATTTCCCTGCAGTGTAACTCCAGCAACTTAAAAGTTTTGTTGATGCTGTACTTATGTATATATGATGAATTAATTTATCTGTGCTTTCAAACTTAGGTTCTCAGTTTTGGGAGATAGATCTAAAACTATAGATTTAAAAATTACATATGCAGTAAACTTGGTGTGCTGATCCTACTATTATGTTCTGATTAAGGTGGTGAAAAATGCACACATAGAAGCCTTTTAGTAGATGTATTTAAAGCCACAGTGGTGCCATCCCTAGATCCAAGGATTATTGCATAGTGAGGGTGGCCTTAAGAATAATTGGCTTCTATTCCCCCGCTCTGTATTCTTCTACAGAACAAAAGTTGTTACTAATAATGTCTTGCCTCAAAATTTCTTAAAAAGAGCAAAAGAATTTAATAGTGTTTTCTGAATATAACTTTTATTATGAATATTTAGATTAAGGAGTCTACTGTAATACATTTAGGACTCAAACTGAGAATTTTCCCATGCAGGGAATATCTCTCTTTGGCATTTTGTTGAATTAAATTCTCTATTTTGTTTCCTAAATTAGCAATATGTATAATTTCTAAATTAACAACATGTGTAACTCATATCAAAGCATGCAAGGTCAAGCATAAGAGGCTTGATTATCTCAATTCAAGTTCATGACAGTACTTAACCTTTTGTTTCTTTGTGCCTCAAAGGGAAAAGAAATATCTTTACCCCTTACTTAGTAGCTAATATACCTGTGGCTAACTGAATGTTTCAATTTTATTATTATGTGGAATACAAAGTAATGCCTGAAAATATAGATCAAGGTTGGCACTTGAATTACTTGTGGAAAAATATTCCTAAAATTCAACAAAAAACCTTACATGTATTCACTAAAAAAATTCAAAGATGTAAGCATATGACATTTCATAACATATTCTTAATATTGTAACAGTAAACTGCAAGGTCCCAAATCAATTACATTTTCTATAAAAATATTTTCATAGTTCCACAGGCAGTGAAAAAATATGTATATGTTCAATAAATATATGAACATGCATCTCATCATTAATATAACCTAATGTTATACATAATTATTAGAGGCTTTTATGCAGATTATTCTATAAATATTGTTTCATTATTTGGAGTTCTGAGAAACAGGAAAGTTCATTTGGGCTTCTATATCATACCATTCTGAAAGAAACCTTAATAAAAAAAAAAAAAAAGAAAAGGAAAAATAAACCTTCATTTATAAAGGAAATATTATTTTTGGTATTTTTCATTTTCATTTATATGTACAAAGATTTATTTTACAAAATAAAAATACATGTAAGACAAAAATGTATTTTTAGTAACTTAGATGTCACCAGTTCTTATAAAATGATTCAATATTTCAAAACATTTTGAATTTCCTCAACATCTCTTTAAAGATAGACGACCTCTGTTGCCTAGGTGAGTTGTAAAATTTTTGGATAAGCATATTTCCTAGCAAGCTATTCTGCTTTGAATTGCTTGATTTTGAGCAAAATAAAATGCATAACACATCAAGTACTATGTGTTGGATACAATGGATAACTCAGGTATACCTGTACTCTCAACCAACCTTTGTTTTAATTTACTCCTTGTGTTAGAGGTGTAGAAAGTGACACTATATGTTTGTCCGCCATTTTAATTTTCTTCAAATGGAAGACTTTTTCTTTTAGACAGTTGTAGTTGAGAGGATTCCTCTGCTTTTAGTAGTACTCTGAAACTAGATGCTGCAAATCTTAGAAATACCTTCAAGATACATTAGCTTCTTATTTTAGGCTGAAAAAACTTGAATGTACATATTTTACCCATAACCTAGCAAAGACTATTCACCTGACTCTTCAACATTGACTATAATTAATTTCCCAAAGAAATATAAATTATTTTACTAATAGTTTAAAAAAACTCTAAGTATGCATGGATACCTACTTAAAAAAAAAAAAAAAAGTCTATTTTTCTATTTTTTCCTAAACCCAATTAAAAACTTTCATGTATCTGGTCTTCTTAGTAGCCTAACCAACAGCTTTTGCTCAATAATGACAGTAGAGTGTATATTGTAGTTAATTAAATAAAATTCTAGAAAATCAAAGTTTAAATAAAAGGATAGCTGGTAATGCATAAATTAATTATAACAAGTCTCTTTATCCTTGTGGTTTAAATCCACCCAAGAAGTATTTTCCATACAAATACACCATATAAATATGTGGGTTAGTTTATTAGGGCTGTTATAACAAAATACCACAGACTTGGTGACTTATAAACTACAGAAGTTTATTTCTCACATTTCTAGAGGCTGGGAAGTCAAAGATCAAGGCACCTGAATAATCACCTTCTGGTGAGTTTCCTCTTCCTGGTTTGTAGCTAGAACCTTCTTGCTGTATCCTCACACAGTGGAAACAGCCAGAGATCTGTATGGGCCCTCTTTGATAAGAATGCTAACCCCATTATGAGGGCTCACACACATCACCTACCTCCCAAAGACTCCACCCGCTAATATGATTGTATTGGTCATTAAAATTTTAACATGAATTTGGGAAGACAAAAAAAAAAAAATCTGACTATTGCAATATGTAATTTGCATGGACATTTCATATAAACCTATCATTAAACCAAGGGAAAACTATAATACTGCAATGGAAAAATTGTTATAATGAGTATACTAATGGATCGTTTCAATTCCAACCTATTTCTTTTATAGCTAATTCTACAATTCTATGTAATTCAAAGTATGGACGATATACCTTCTAAATATGTTATGTCTCATTATTAATGAAATATTATCCAATTTATGTTATTTATTTGTAGAAGCTCCATATACAGATTAAAGGGAAAAAATTAGTGTATAAGGTATACTGCCATTAGTAACTTGATATACTATTATGTAACAACGATTTTAATAAAAAATAAGTTTCAGTGATGTGGAGAGTTTTAGGAGTGCAATCAGTACAATTTAAAAACACTCATTTTCTCTATTTAAATGGTAAAAGATTTTGTACTTGAGGGAAAATTAATCTATCTTGGAAAAATATGGTACTTAATGAGGCACAAAACTGAGCATGTTTTAAAAAGATATCAATACATGAAAGCATTTATCAGTATGGGTTCAAATTTATTAGTGACAACTTGGTATTTCAAAATTAATGTTCAATGAATGTAGATGTGTACATGTTCATGAATTTTCCCTTTGAAAATATTGTGGGTGTTTTTTGATAAAAGCAAAACTATGTAAGTTTTGAATTAAGAAATAGATATCATTAGACCATCATGGGTTATATTCCCTATACATAAAAGGTAAATTCTAATGTGTTTTTTAATCCTATTGTAATGTATTGGTTTGAAGAAAAACATTAGCAATCTATACACCTTCAGCAAACATAAGTTTTTAGAACACCTATAAGCTCATCAGTCTAAAATTGCTGCATCAAAATGTTGCATATGCATTCTTGGACATTTTATTGATTACCTTGTTTATTATTATCAATTATTGACTTTGTTGTGTTTCTTTTAATGAGAAGGATATATCTTAACAACATTTAGAGTACATTTATTTCAAAGAAGATCAAACAGAGCTAATACTCATGAGAAATTATCTAGATTCAAAATTTATCAAAAAGAAAGAAACAAACAAGAAATGTAATGGCATATGCAAGCACTTGACTCCATAATCTATTTTTGAATAGCCCCAAATGAGAACTGGATTCCATTACATGACAAGTCTGTTACTCACATTTACTGAGTGTTATTAAACACTAGTTTCTACTTTAAGTGTTTTATATACATTGGCACATTATATGTTCAAAACAACACCTATGAGGTAGGTATATAATCTTATTTCTATAGACTGAAGCAGGAATAAATGAAGTAACTTTTCAAAGAACAAAGCCATTAAATGTTGGAACTAATTAAAATTAAAGAATTTGGATCCTGAGTCTGAGCTCTTTGTTGTTACATTACCTTGCCTGCAAAGAGTTCAGTTCCTGGGGTATTACTAGAAAGCACTCAGATGACAAACAACCTTATCTCTTTTCCTAGAATGAAATGACTTAAGAGGAGTGTTCATTCCACATTTCTCCAAAATTTTTCAACAAACGTTTTATTTTCTTCTATCAAGGTCTATCAACCTTTGCTTTTTCACGTTATTTATTTATTTATTTATTTTTTTATTAGTTTCAGGTGCACAAGACAAGGTAATACTTAGACGTTCATCATTTATATCCCTCACATAGTGGACCCCCATCCCCCCATCCCCCTTTCCACTATCCCTCCGACATCGCACCGAGCCATCACATTATATATATAAAATTATAGTTGGCATTCATTATTGTTCAGCTTCAGGTGTACAGTACATTGATCAAGCATCTATATCTTCCCTGAGGTGGTCTCCCAGATGGGACCTGTGTCCATCAGATACCCTACAAAATCTTTACAACATTATTGATTACGTTCCCCAAATTATTTTTCAAAAACTCTGAGGCCATTTTGTGGTTACCAACTGTTTTCTAAGGGGGTTTACACTTCTTCCTCTCATTTTGCTTCTGAAAAATAACTCTAAATGACCCAAGCACTTTCCATACTCTATCACACAGAAAGCAAGAGGTCCTGGAAACCTTTTAATTTTTTTCTGTTTCAACTATCATTGATGCAACACAGTTGAAGTAAGAAGACAAGTGAGAATTTATTTTATCTTTGTAATCATTTATCACCTTTTTCAATATCTGAAAAAGCATTTAGAGATTTCATGAAGAGATGTTACTTCTGAAAACATAAAAACAGTGCTAAATATCTTAAGGATAGATTCACAGCACAATAAAGATAAGGGTAATCAGCTTCAAATGCTTTGAATTACAATTTACCACACATGAGAAACTTGGATTTCGGACATATTTTCAACTAAATCTATCAAGGCAGCATATTCTTTGAGTGAATTTAAAAATTTTTCAAAATAATTTTGAAGTTTCCATTTTAAAGGTAGAAAAGCTAACTTATTCAAAATCACTTTCAATGCTAAAATACAATGTCTTCCCATTGAACCCCGCAGGACATTCAGTCAAGTATAGTAAATCAAGAGATAATAAACTTAGTGGTAAATCAAAAGAAGGATGATCTTTCACACCTGAAGCTGCCATGTAGGACATGACTGTACTCGGGGCAGTTTTATTCACAATTGAAAGGTGACCACTTGGAATGTAGACCTCTTAAGCTAGAATTGAACATCTTCAGGGCAATAAGTAGTGATGCAACCCAAAGTCATCTTAATTTCAATGGCAGAGGAGAGTCCAATTGAACTTTGAGTTCTACGTATCTTTTCTTCACATACTAGACCAAAAGACTTAGAATCATTGCATGTACAACCAGTTAAACTTGACAATGTTTCTTCTTCCGCATCTATAGAGTCCTCTATTAAACAAAATTAAAGGATGGAAGATATTAATAATTCAGTCTTCGTTCTGCTTCTCATATTCTCATCTCTAAGCTTTTTGTCCTTGCTCATATGTCGGAACTGATGATCAAGACAATTATAATTGGAAGTCCAGCTCCACTCACACTCTTAAATATGTCCACCTTTCTTCTGGATAATTTCACCACAATTTACAATTGAAAAGCTATCATCTTAAATTAAAATATTACCATATGTTTGCCCTTTAAAAATTATTCTGATCTACTTTAGTTATAGAATTTTATATATGGAAATATTTAGAGATATGTGTGTATACAACTATATCCCATTTTTTTGCTTTGCTTTATTATTCTTTTTAGATTTTGTGTTTCTCATAAAATTGAAGGTTTGTGGCAACACTGCATTGAGCAAGTTTATTGTCACCATTTTCCCAAAAACATCTGTTTACTTAATTTCTCTGTGTCATATTGTGGTGATTCTCACTATATTTCAAATGCTTTACTTATTATTATATTTATTATGGTGATCTGTAATCTTTGATAGTATTATTATAGTTGTTTTGGGGTACCAAAAAGCATGCCCACATAAGGTGGTGAAATTAATCAATAAATGTGTGTTCTAACTGATCCACCCACTGGCCGTTCTCTCTTGCTCTCCCCAGGTCTTCTTATTCACTGAGACACAACAATACAATATTGAAATTCTGCCCATATTCTTAATAACCCCACAATGTCTTCTGAGTATTCAAATGAAAGGAAGAATCAAATTATCTCTCACTTTAAAATGAATTCTAGAAATGATTAAGCTTAGTGAGGAAGGCATAACGAAAGCAAAGGCCTGGAAAGCCAGGCCTCTTGCACCAAACAGTCAAGTTGTAAATGCAAAGGAAAAGTTCTTGAAGGAAATTGAAAGTGATATTCCAGTGAGTAAGAATGTGAAATAGCCTTATCGCTATATGGGCAAAGTTTTGTTGGTCTGATAGGAGGTCAGATCAGCCAAAACATTCCCTTTAGCCAAAGCTTAATCCAGAGCCCTAACTCTCTTCAATTCTGTGAAGACTGAGAGAGGTGACAAAGCTGCAGGACAAAAGTTCAAAGCTATCAGAGGTTGGTTCACGAGGTTTAAGTGAAGAAACCATCTTCATAACAAAAAAAGTGCAAGGTGAAGCATCAAATGTTGATGTAGAAGCTGCAGCAAGTTATCCAGAAGATCCAGCTAAGATAATTAATGAAGGTGGCTACTCTAAACTTCATATTTTCAATGTAGATGAAACAGACTTATATTGGAAGAAGATGCCATCTAAGATTTTCATAGCTAGAATAAACCAATGCCCAGCTTCAAAGCTTCAAAGGACAGTCTGACTTTCTTGTTAAAGGCTAAAATAGCTGGTGACCTTAAGTTGAAGCCAAAGTTATTAATCATCTGAAACCCCTCAGGTCCTTAAGAATTATACTAAATCTACTCTGCCTGTGCTTTACAAATGGAACAACAAAGCCTAGATTACAGCAAATCTTCTGGATCATTGTTTACTGCAAATTTAAGCCCATTGTTGAGATTTACTGCTCAGGAGGGAAATAATGATTTCTTTCAAAACATCACTGCTCATTGACAATGCACCTGGTCAACCAAGAGCTCTGACGGAGATGAACAATGAGATTAATGTTGTTTCCCTGCCTGCTAACACAACATTCATTCTGCACATTGATAAAGGAGATACTTCTACTTTTGAGTCTTGTTATTTAAGAAATACATTTGTAAGGCTATAGCTGTCATAGATAATAATTCCTCTGATGAGCAAAGTCAATTGAAAGGCTTCTGGAAAGGTTTCACCATTCCGCATGCCACTTAGAACATTTGGAATTTATAACAAGAGGTCAAAATATCAACATTAAGGAGGAAGAGTTTGGAAAAAGTTGATCCCAAACCTTATGGATGACTTTGAGAGGTTCAAGTTCAATGGAGGAAGAGGATGCAGATAAGGTACAAACAACAAGAGAAGAGCCTGAAAATGTGACTTAATAGGGCAACCTCATGATAAAACTTTAACAGATAAAGAGTCACATCTTATGGTTGAGCAAAAAGTGGTTTCTTGAGATAGAAACTGCTCCTGGTGAAGATGCTGTGAAGACTGTTGAAATGACAACACAGAATTTAAGAATAGCATGTATACTTAGTTGATAAAGCAGTGGCAGGTTTTAAGAAGATTGATTCCAATTTTGAAAAAAGTTCTGTGTATAAAATGTTATCAAATGGCATCACATGCTATAGAGAAATCATTCATAAAAGGAAGAGTCAATTGATGTGTCAAACTTAATTGCTGTCATATTTTAAGAAATTACCACAGCAACCCAAATTTCAGTAGCCACAAACCTTATTAGTAGGCAGCCATCCACATAGAGGCAAAACCTTCCATCAACAAAAAGATTATGACTCACTGGAGGTTCAGATGATGGTTAACATTTTTTTAGCAAGAACGTATCTTTAATTAAGGTATGTGCATTTTTAGACATATTTCTAGTATTGCACGCTTAATAGACTACTGTATAATGTACACATATCTTCAATATTTACTGGGAAACAAACCATGTGACTGTCTTTACGGCAATCTTTGCTTTATTGCTGTTGTCTGAAACTGAACCTGCAATATCTCCAAGGTATGCCTATATAATTATACACACACACACATACACACACACACACAATTATTGATGTGTAAGCAGAGATGGCCTAGAAGTAAATACACCTCAGTAACAAGAAACATCTCGCCCCCAGATCTTTGTTTCTAATACCATTCTATAATTAAATGAATGAGAAATCCTTGGAGAAATAGTTTATTGTTTGACTGGGACAAGAGATACACAAGATAAGCCTGAAGTATATTATAGCACTCAAACAAACAAACAAAAGGATACAAGGATGGGTCCATGTCAAAAATACATAAACGCCAAATGAAAAAACTTCCAAAGTTCAAAGATGGAACAATTTAAGAAATGAAATAAAAATACAAAATAAACATGTATGAGTTCATAATAATATAGTTGAATGATTAAATAAATAAATCGATGGTTGAAATAGACAAATTTCTCATGCAGCAGAATCCTAAATTATTTATGAAGATATTGTACCCTCAAAGTGGTGGTTCATAATTCCCCATGTCGTTAGTGTGGTTACACATAACTACTTCCTTTCAAAGAGGATCATGTTTGAAGGGGGAAAAAATCATAACTTTGCAATGGAAAACTTGAAAAGCATACATCAGTAATAAGCATTAACATCTGCAGTGAAAAGTCAGGATGATAAGTCAGCATGTACTTTTCATACAATGAGAATGACACTTTACCTATGTGGTCTTCCTCTTCAAAATTCATAACCCCAATCTAACCATAAGGAAATCATAAAAATCCTAAGTGAAGCATAGTTTATAAAACACCTGACCAAGACTGCTCATATTTTCAAGATCATTAAAAACAACAATAACAACAACAAAGAAACCTGAGAAAATATAAAGGCCAAGAACAACATAAGCTTTAAGGAAGATAAGAAAATTAAATGTAAATAAGTATCCTAGGTGGGATCTTGGGACATTAGGTAAAAACTAAGGAAATTTGGATAAGGAAGGTATATGCTACAGTTTAAAATAAGGTATTAATATTGATCCATTAATTGTAACTAATGTGTTATACCAGTAAGACAGTGATAATAGTTTATATGGAATCTCCCTAAACTACTTTTCATTTTTTTTCTATAAAAAGTAAAATATTCTAAAATAAAATGTTTATGATTATAGGTGATGAGTTCTTACTTGAAGTAAACAAAAACAATAAGACATGAAAAATACACTCAGAAACGTCATCTTTAGCAGTGAAATAGCTACAAAATAAAGCTAAAATCCTTTAAAAGTATCCAGAAAATAATGTCACAGATTCAAGTGAAACAAGTGACTATTACAATTTCATGTGAATTTCCCAAAATCCCAAGATGAGGTGTTGTTGTTTTTTTAAGGTCTGATATGGATGAAAAATTAATTCTTTGATCTTGGACAGGGACAGCAAAAACAGGAGGGAAAGGTAAGGATGGTAAGAGGAGAAGGGAGAGAATAATGGAAAATCTCCCAAGAAATGAACACCTAAACCCAGATGTCTTATCTGGTGATCCTTCCAAGCATTAAAGAAAAATAATACCAATTTATCAGTGTTTTTTTTTTCAAAAAATTAATCAGTGCAATTTATTCCACACACAAAAGTTGGTTACATGTTGGAAAATCAATTAATGCAATAAACCAAACTGATAGAAAAAGAACAAGAAAAACATTATCATCTCAACAGACACATGAAGATGATTTGGTAAAATCTAGCATTCATTTGTGATAAAAATAATTAACAAACTAGGAATAAAAAGTAAATTTGTCAAACTGATAATAACATCTATATAAAACCTGTATCTAATAGTTTACTTACGATAAAGAAGATAGAATGCTTTTTCTCTAAGGTCACATAAACCTCACAAAATTCTATCCAAACTAAGATGAAAAGAGTGAGGACACAGCTTGCTAATATCAAAAATGAAGGAATATGTATTGTAAAGATCCCACAGACTTTAAAAGGATAACTGACAACTATGAAAATTTCTGTTCAAATTAATTTGATAATTCATATAAAATTACAAAAATCACTCAAAGAATAGATAACACAGTCAAATAAAGGAATTAAATTTGAATTAAAAACTTTCCAAAATAAAGAAAAATTTCCATCGCCTGATGATTTAACTGATAAATTCTACCACATATTTAAGAAAGAAGTAATCACAATTCTACAGAATTCCCAAAATAGAAGACAATGGTTATGTTTAGAATTTTACTAATTCTCAAGGATACAAAAATTGAGAGGATGTGGCTTAGTTGTTGTTGTTTTTCTCTCTCTCTGAAAACCATGTGCTTCTATTTTTTTTTTTATTCCAGCCTGTGAATGGGTATTTCACTGGCTTTTACATCTTAACACAATTTCAAGTATCGTACATTTTTATTTCCTGCTATATGTATTCCATGATCATTTTTAAAATTAGTGTCTTTAATTCATTACCAAGGAAAAGAAAAATGTTGTAAATAAAAAAATAATAATAATGATAATGATAATAATAGTATCGTGTTTCCTCGAAAATAAGACCTAGCCAGACAATCAGCTCTAATGAGTCTTTTGGAACAAAAATTAATATAAGACCTGATTATTATATTATATTATATTATATTATATTACATTACATTACATTATATTATATTATATTATATTAAGACCCTATTTCATATTGTAGTAAAATAAGACTAGAACTTATATTTTGCTCCAAAAAAACACATTAGAGCTGATTGTCTGGCTAGGTCTTATTTTCGGGGAAACACAATAATAATAATATATTAAAACATAACTAAGAAACTCACAATACTGGAGAAAGACCTGAACATCATCATTTCAGGCAAAAGTATAATTAGAGTAGCTTCCGGATTTCTCTATAATCAGGAAATGACTGTTTAGGGACGTCATCTGTTCCACGTGATGTCTTTTTGTTTTTCTCTTACTTTCACTGTGATGCCCATATCATTTATTAATTCCCACTTGTAATCATGTATCAATGTATCAATTGTGTAAGGTTAAACATAATCATGTGGGAGTAGGCAGAAAGCAGAATGGCTGCATTTGATTAGCTGGACATTCTAGATAAACCCAGACCTGTCAGGAGCACTTACTTGGCATTTCTGTATTTCAGGCATGTAGAAATACCTGGTTTGCCACATGTCCTATGCCAGCCTATAGATCAACTTCAGTCCATGTATCTAGACATAGCCTTCTACCAATACTGCTTCATTCTCCTCACACAGAGTAGACTTGCCAGAGGAATGGAGTGCTATGCATAACTACTGTTCTGGTATGCTCTTGCAAGCAAGGTCAATTTTTTTTCAATTAAGTTTATTGAGATGACAATGGTTAGTAAAATTACATAGGTTTCAAGTGTGCATTTCTATAATAAATCATCTGTATATCACATCAGGTGCTCAAATTTTAAGTTTTTCTCAGGAACGCTTCATCCATGATTTGTAATGATTTCATCTAAGTCTAATCCCCTTAGAAAGCTTCTTTACCAGCTTCCGTGTGTTGTAGGGTATTACACCTTCCCATATCACATATTTTAACTTATATCTCCTTTTCTAAGCATACTCTAATTATAGTGTTTCAACTTAATTAGTATATAAGTGTTAAAAATATTCCCATGAAAGTTAATGATGTGATCTTATTAGTTAATTCAATTAAATAGAATAAAGAATTATGCTTTTGTGGTGTTCTACAGACACGGTCATCTTTGTCTATTTATTTCATAATGCTATCTTTATTATTAAGTTCACAATCACATTAGTGTCCTCATGTTATGTTTCTCCTTAGAACTCTGAAAACAAAGTAGGGCACACACAAATTCTTCATGTTTTGGAAGCCCAGTAGTGTGATAGCATTGTTATGTGTTCACTTGCTAGGTTAAAATCTACTTCCCAGAATTCCCTATTATATTTCTAATTGGGGGAGGGGGGCACAAGAGAGATCGCTGGATGACTTGAAGCATAAAGAAAAGCAACAGTCATTTTATAACTCAGACACACTGTTGCTAACCTGGTGACTCATGTCTTTCACTCACCCATGAGCCTGCACACTCTCTACCTTCCCCCTAGATACTCCTCTAGCTTTTCCCATTCTTGAATCAAGAGTGAGTGTTAGTTATGAAGGACCCTGATTTCCAGGATACCGTAGACACCAAGTTCAGAAACAGGAAAAAACAAACAAACATAATTCCCCTTCGTTTTGCAGAGTTCCAGCCCATACATGTAACATCCATCTTGTCTTTGCTCTACTTCACTATATATTAGTCTTCCCTTCCTGATTGCTTGTGCTGTAGATTTGAAGATTGAGCAACAAATGCAGAGCTGAGAGCCTTCAGAGATGGATTAGCAAGATCCCATAAACTCTTACAACCAAATTCCTATAAGGAGTCACCTTAAAGATGTTTCTTTTCAAACATTCCCAAGTCCCTGTCCTTGCAACTCTTGGCGTTAAACCTTGAATTGATGTTCAGTCAGGAATATGGCATTGATCTCTGAGTAGGGGAAGGACAGTCTACCAGCCCACCACCTTCATAACTGTGTTCACACTACAAATAACTTTTGTGACATTAATAAGGCTGTTTCTGAGTTGAATTTTTGTCCCCATGGATCAATGAAAGAGGCACATCTATTATAAGGACATGTTGAATTCAAATTTGAAAGTCCATTCCCTATTTTATTTAGCTTCCCAAAAGATACCTATTTTTGTTGTCTAATATAGCCAATCACATGTTCTATCTATAATGAAATCAAATACAATCATTGATACTCCAAGAATCACATGTTAAAGGCATGTTAAAAAATATAATTCCAGCAGCAGAGAAGGGCCCCATAGGTACTTAAAACTTACCACTATCAAATTCCCAAGGAGAAATTAAAATTATTAAATGAAATCCCATTGCAAGTCAAACTCAAAATACTAAAGGAATTACAAGAGAAAACTAAAGTATTTCGATCTCATGAGTTAGAATACCAAAGGGATTAAAACTAGCTATTTTTTTTCCTGTTATTTCTGCTCATTCTTAATCTGAGGACTTTTCTCTTCCAAGGTGGGTTGAAATTTCTTTAGCACTGACATCCAGGTACATAAATGTTTATCATTCAGGATTTCAGAAAGTGATTAGTTTAATGTCATGTCTCCAATGTGCCTCATTTTAAATTTGTATTAAAGTTTACAAGGAAACACAATAGTAGTCAACTACTTTCTGCTCACCAATTGCTCTTAGAGAGCAAGTTAATGCTGGTGTTTTAGAAGTTATTCCAGGTTAATTTAATTTCCTATCATACAATATTAGGTATTACCCAAGATGAATGCAGAGATTTCATGGTATCTGAGGATTAACAGAGTCAGTGGAGAACTCAGTTTTAGACTTGACAGAATGGCAGTCATATTAGTCATTGTCCACACTTAATGTCCTGGAAAAATGATTTCAGTTAGGAAAATACTCCAATAAAGTTATTTTGATTCTATGTACAGATCATATGTTAGAAAATCCTTCTAGGTAGAGTGTATTCCTTTTCAGAGAATGGAATTTGAAACAATGTAATATTCTTTCACAGCAAAAGCATTTGTAACGGTGACATTACCAGTCACCAGGTCTTAATGAGGTTCTTTCCTATATTTTCTAATCTCTTAATCTCCATTTCCATTATGTACTTTCCAAACAGACAGAAAAAAAAAAAAAAAAGCTAGAGAATGGCTTCTTGCTCCCATTGATCCATAGGTATCCATGGGTTACCTCCCCATTCATCAAAGGCCAGGTGGAGACCAAAGTCCAGAAGCACTGGCATGAGATAAAGCACTGGGGGTTGTGCCTAGTAAATTCAGTTCAATCCTGTGAAGAATTATTTGCTACCTTGCTACCATAGTACATATTTAAAAGGGAAAATTAAAATGTGTATATATCTCCAAAACCTGAATGCAATAGCAAAACAATAGAAGTATTACTTTCTTCCAAGATAAAATAGAAAATAAATATTTACTTTATATATTAAAACAAATAAATAAATATATATTATATATACATACATATGTATAGATATATATATACACACATAACTTGTATATGTGTGTATATATGCATACACACACACACACACACACACACACATATATATACTTCTTATAAGAGATACTCCTTTTTCTTATGTTTGAAAAAATTAAGATTAAAATGCTTGATTTCACATCTCATTGAATAACCAAATTTAAAATCAGATAAATCCTTAGCTAAAAAGCTTAAACATGCCTATTTTTTTTTCTTTTTCTTTATTACAACAATCCAATCAAAAACATATTTTTATTTACTTAACATTTCACAGGAAGAAACAGAGCCTTGACGAGGTTGAGAAACTTATCCAAGGTTACACAGCCAGAAACTGATTGTGGGTAATCTGCCTCCAGAATGTGACCCTTAAGCCAATATGCTGCACATCCTCATGAATCTAAATACTTCCTTGAGAAAAGGTAAAATAAATTGGGACATTTAGACTTTGGTATAGATTATGGCTCATGTCTCTATCAAAACTCCAAGTTGTGACATATCTTTTGACAGACCCTAGTATCAGTTCAGAGAAATTACTTGTACCATAGTATAAATATACATTGATTATTGAGAACATATATTTTATTGACATTTTCAAAGTGGTACTGTTTTAAAAACTCTATTGCAAATTGTAAGGCCAAAAATCAATGATATATTAAGAGTGTTAATGCAGTCAGTGTTACAAGCTCTTAAAAAATACCAACACTATTGTTAGTAGATAAATTATGCAAGCTTGGTCCTGTACATCTGTTGATTTGCCAGATAGCTAATTAAAATGCATTAAAGCCATTATGCTGTTTAAAGGCACATTTTGTGATTTCATAAAATGTCATTTATCTAGTTTAAACCATACTTGTTTTGATCTGCTACACAAAAATCACTAAGGGCACAGATTTAACATAAAAAATTCATCTCTAAAGAAGGGGTATGTGTTTCTTTTGACCTCAGTTTGAATGGAATCTATTGTGACAGACATTATAGTAGACAAAGTAATGAATGCTTGATTGATTTTGGTTCTTTACTAGGACTTTTAAAAATATATAAACAATTATATTCAATCTGACATAATAATATTATAACCTAATGTTTATGAGTTTTGATATATATGATACAGTTTTAATTTTTAATACATATACGTTAAATCATTTAATACTCAAAACTACCTTTTGGAGTATGTGTATCATTATCCTCATTTTGCAGATGAAGCAAAACTGGTCAAATATCATACAGCTAGTAGGTGGAAGATTCAAGGTGAGTAGCTCAGGCAGCCTGGCTCCCCAGCCCTCACCCATCTTCTTTTACTCTCTCTCAATATGGCCAGTAGGAATCAACTTTATTTTCTCAGGAAACAATAATGACAAAATGAAATAGAGTTTGCATTCTCATAGTAAAACTGTTAATATTATTTGAGATTTCTTAACATAATTTGAAAAGATTGCTTATTCTAATTTCATTTTACTAAGGAGAGTTCTACAAAGCCAGAAAAATAATCTTTGCAGCTCACTCTTCTAATTGGAAGAGCAGCAATGCTGTGAATCAAGACAGGAATATTTTGTTTGGCTCAGGGCCACGGTCATATAAAGAATTAAAGTGGTTTTCACTTAGAACCGTGTTATAGAAGGCAGAGAAGGCAGATTTTAGCAATATTGAAGAAGCTAAAATAAGAACAAAATTAATTCAAACTTTAAAATAGCCCTTTTTTCCCCCCACCATTACCTACTCCTTCAAAAGAAGAGGGTTTTTTTTTAATTTTTTTAAGTTAAAACCCAATAATTTCTTATTTTGCTCAGAAAATATCTATAATCTATCAATCTATCTATCTATATACATGTGTATATATATATATATATATATATAATATATATATATATATATATATATATATACATGTAACAAAATTTCTAAATGAATTAACTCAATCATCCTCATTTTAAAAGAAATGACTTACCACAATATCATTTTTAATAGGAATTTTATATTGCACAATCTACTCTCAACTGTGAAGTAATATTGAAACTGTTAAATTGGACTTCTTTAAATCTACAGGCTGTACTTTGAAAAATACAAACAAGACAAGTAGAGGAAATTAACTGCTTTCTTTTTTTTTTTTCTTTCTTTCTTTTTAATGAAGCAAAGAAGGGGAACAAGGTGTGTGTTTCAAATTTCAGCCAGATATTATCTTTTCCCCCAATCTTCTGAAAGGGGTGTCTGTGTCTTTAGCTTCCCATATGTCTATAATCACATGTAAAGTTTGGGGCACTGTTTTCATGCTTTAAAAAACCTATCTAATCTGTTTAGCTCTAGGCAAAAATTCTCAAATTTAAAACCTCAGAAGAAAAAAAAACACACATTTGTTCACGTATACATATATGCATGCATGTACACACACACACACACACACACACACACACTTCCTATGAGACAAGACAAGAAGAAAAACATAGATTGACTTATAATTGTTTTTTTCTGGTATTTGACACAAATTAAAAATCAACTGAAGCAGCACCGAGTCTCACATCATGGATGGTCCTGAAGAACAGCAAGGAAATAAAACACTCTAATAAATATATTTTTTAGCAGTGAATCTACCTGACAAATTTGCTTAGAATGAGACATAGCTAGAAGAATGTACCCATTGGTTGGTGCTAGTGGTTTAACTTCATGGTAAAGCACTTCGAAAGAACAGGTGGACAGATTACTAATAAGGAGGAGAAAGAAGAATCATGTGAATACACTCCATAAATGGGCCAATGAGAATGCACCTTCTTGAATTTTCTGAAAATGCTCACCCAAGTAGCAGAAGAGATTGTCAATAATCAAGAGTTCTAGTTTGCTCACCTCTTCACCAACAACTTGCTGCTAATTATTTTTTCAATTAGTTATAGTCACCCTAGTAGGTATGAAATAATTGTGGTTTTCATTTGCATTTTCTTAATGACTAATGATGTTAAGCACCTTTCATGTAGTCAATCGTCATTTTATCATTTTGGAGAAATCATAAATTATTGAAATAATTTGTTCATTTTTAAATAGGGTTATTTGCATTTTCTTATTGAGTGTTTTTTTAATGAGTAATGTAATACTATTTAACTGCATTATTAGTATGTTCTAAATAATAAGCCTTTTATTCTTAATAAATATTTTATTCTTTTCTTCTTTTTTTTTTTTTTTTTTTTTTTTGCCTAGTTGTTCTGGCTAGAACTTTCAGTATGATATTGGATAGTAGTTGTGAAAGTGTACATCCTTTTCTTGTCCCTTATCTCAGTATGGAAGTTTTACCTCTTTCACTTACGTATGATGTTAGCTGCAGATTTTTTAAATAAACGTTCTTTATCACGTCGATGAATTCCCTTTCTTTTCCTGGTTCCCTGAGTGTTTTTATCATGGAAAAATGTTTGGATTTGTCACATACATTTCTTTGCATCAAGATGAACATATTTTTTCCTTCGATTAATCTGATAAATTGACTGATTTGCTAGGTTGAACCACCACTACACTGCTGGAATAAATCCTACTTGTTGATGGGGTATAATCCTTTTAATATGTTGTAGGGTCTCGTTTGCTAGTGTTTTGTTGAGCATTTGTACATCTTTTAGGTTGGTGCAAAAGTAATTACAATTATTTTTTTTAACATTTTAAACCCCAATTACTTTTGCAGCAACCTCATATATTCATAAGGTATATTGATCTGTGATTTTATTTTCTTGTGGTGCCTTTAATCTGGCTTTGCTTTCAGGGTAATGGTGGATTCAAAGGATGAGTTAGGAAATGCATCCTCCTCTTCTGTTTTTTGGTTTTTTTTGAAGAGTTTGAGAAGAAACGGTATTAATTTTTCTTTAAATATGTAATAGGGTCCTGCTATCCTCTCCTGGATATCTACAGGAAAAAATCTGAAAACATTTATCCATAAAGACATGTGTGCTCCAATGTTATTGAAGCTTTCTTTACGGTGGCCAAAACATGGAAACAACCAAAGTGTCCTTCGATAGATGAATGGATAAAGAAGTCGTGGTATATATATACAATGAAATACTATTTGGCCATAAGAAAAGATGAAATGGTACCATTTGTGACAACATGGATGGATCTTGAGATTAAAATTGTAAAACTATATTAAAATGAATTCAAACCTTTCCTCTAAGAAGTTACTGGATGCTTAATTTCATACAGGTAAAATTATAAGTCAAATACTAAATATATTGGAGAGAGAAGTCACTTCCACTTTTACTTGAAAATTTTAGGAAACCACTGCTCATGCATAGTCATCACGTGGACTCTTTGAATATAAAAGTAAAGTGAAATATTACACTTAGATGTTTAGTCATGTTTTTGTCCCCATCACCTCACAGTTTATAGTTATACTAATAAATTATACTAATAAATTTTGAATGAATCATAACAATGTAATTACTTGTCTCATACCTTATTAGAGAAAGTGAGAAAAATACACAAACAGTATATTATTTACAAATTAAACAGGACTCCCAATGCTCCATCATTTTTTTATATATAATAAATATATTTCCCCTTTCTTGCCTTTCCACTTTATTTTTTTTTAGTTTTATTTTATTTTATTTTATTTTTACATCCCTCACATCGTGAACCCCCCTCCCCCCATCCACCACCACCCCGACCTCACACCGAGCCATCACATTATACACATAAAATTATAGTTGGCATTCATTAATGTCCAGCCTCTGGTGTACAATGCCATGACCAGGCATCCACAGCATCCCTGAGGTGGTCTCCCAAACAGGAAACATGTCCATTGGACACCCAAGAAAATCCCAAAACACTATTGAAAAAGTTCCCCAAAGTAATTCTCAAAAAACCCTGAGGCCATCCTGTGGTCACCAGCCGCCCCCCAATCTCTTCACCCTTCCTCCCATCCCCAAACCCCTCCCCCCCGCCCATCTAACAACTCTCGGTTTTTTGTGTCCCCAAAACTGTTTCTGATTAGCTCATACACATATTCTTTTCTTTAGATTCCGCATATTAAGTGAGATCATATGGTACTTGTCTTTCTCTTTCTGACTTATTTCACTTAACATAATGTTCTCTAGATCCATCCATGTTGTTGCAAATGATAAGATTTCTTTCTTCTTTATGGCTGCGTAATACTCCATTGTATAAATGTACCACAGCTTCTTAATCCAGTCATCTACCGATGGGCATTTCGGTTGTTTCCATATCTTGGCTATTGTGTAAAGTGCTGCAATAAACATAGGAGTGCATACAGATTTTTGAATTGGAGTTTTGGATTTCTCCGGGTAGATGCCTAGGAGTGGAATTACTGAATCATAGGGTAGTTCTATCTTCAGATTCCTGAGATACCTCTATACTGTTTTCCATAGTGGCTGCACTAATCTGCAATCCCACCAACAGTGCACTAGCGTTCCCTTTTCTCCACATCCCCGCCAGCATTTGTTGTTTGTTGATTTATTGATGATAGAACATCATTATTTTTAAGTCCAAAAATATAATGTTAATTTAACACATGCTTTTTAAAAATGTACTACTAATTTATATGTAGAAACGAACCAAGAAAAAATCTGGTATACGTTGAAAAACTGTTTTTAAAATTAAAAAAAAAAAGTATGTTTGTGACATTGATTCCTTTAGAAAACAATTTATTCACAAGCTGAGCCAAATTTTCAGCATTTTTGATTCATATATATGGTGGTAGACAGGATGGAATACAGCTGAATGCAAAGTTTCAAATAATGGCATGGTGCATTTTTTCTCAATTTTTGATCTGTATTCCTCCATGTATGTTTCCTTATTTCTGATTTCAACATAGTAGATCTGGGCAACTCAAACTTACATTATTTTTATGTCTCCAGGTCTGGCTCTTCTAAGAGATAGGAAAAAGAAACACAGGTGATGGTTAATTATGACTATATGAATAAGAAGGTTCATAAATATATAGTTTCTCTGTCTAAAATAGAGGCCTGGAAGGAAAGACTGGAGTGAACAGAAAAATCTTTCAAATGTTCCATCCCTGTGGGGCAGTCAGAGATATCAAGGAAGGCTCTGATTCTGAGGCTGGAGCAAGTATGTCAGGAGCTGCTAAATTCTCAATATGTGCTCTCTCAGGTCACTGTGAATACTAAATGCTCTTGTGGTTGTGCCAAAGTCATCCTCAAACAGCAGTGTTTCACACTAGCCAGGGAGAGTTGGGAGCGTTTCATGGACAGCATAGCTCCCTTATTTCTGGTATAGAAAACCCAGGTTTAACAAGAAGCAAAGCTTTGACACTTCAAATATGTACCAGAAGAGAGTGGGGTGTCTCAAGTAAAGTTGGTTTGTTTCGATTAACGGCTCGTGAGAAAGGAAAAAAAAATTTTGAAAAGTGCTGTTGTGCATGCAAATAGCAGAAGTAGAGTTATATTATAACATATTGGATTTTATCTTAGATACATAATTTATATATGGAGAGATCTACATTTTAGTTAGCCCATGTTTTGGTTTAGCAGCATATACAGGTACAACTTTGTCTTGGGATTGACTAGAAATTAAGTTATTGAGATATAGGGCCTAGTTATCTACACAGGAAGGAGGATAAATTTTGAGTTTAGAAAAGAAAAAAATCAGCATCTGCCATTAAAGAAAAAATTCAAATGAGAACAACAGTGAATGATAGGGAATTTATTTAGTTGTGTAATAGCACATATGTGAACATACTATCCTCTTTATCTCACAAAATATCCAGTAAAATTAATATGGATGCCCGAACTCTGTGGAGTGAACTTAAATTTGGAGGGGTATCAATATTTTTTAATAAATTTATTGGGGTGACAATTGTTAGTAAATTTACATAGATTTCAGGTGTACAATTCTGTATTACATCATCTATAAATCCCATTGTGTGTTCACCACCCAGAGTCAGTTCTCTTTCCATCACCATATATTTGATCCCCCTTACCCTCATCTCCCACCCCCCACACCCCTTAACCTCTGGTAACCACTAACCTATTTTCTGTGTCTATGAGTCTTTCTTTCTCATTTGTTTATCTTGTTCTTTTGTTGTTTTTGGTTTATATACCACATGTCAGTGAAATCATATGGTTCTCTGCTTTTTCTGTCTGACTTATTTCACTTAGCATTATACGGTGGCCAAGACATGGAAACAACCAAAATGTCCTTCGATAGATGAATGGATAAAGAAGTTGTGGTATATATACACCATGGAATACTATTCGGCGGTAAGAAAAGATGATATAGGAACATTTGTGACAACATGGACGGACCTTGAGAGTATAATTATTTGTTTTTTATCTAAGTTATTTATGAGGAATTGAGAGGTTATTTATAAGACTACCATTATGTTTGCAATCATTTCAAGATTATCTTGAAAAAATAGAACGGATCCCATCACCAATTTGGTTGGTATGTTGATCATACACACACACACACACACACACACAAATGTTGCACACAGAGAATATGAAAAGTTATACTATTCTGCCATAAGGAAAAAAGAAATAGTGCCACTTGGGACAACATGGATGGATCTTGAGATCAATGATATGTGGGATATAAAACTGAAAGGAACAATAGGAACAAGAAACAAAAACTCACAGACAGATGATAGTTTAGTGGTTACCAGAGTGTAAGGGAGGTCTGAGGTGATAGATGAGGGTAAAGAGGGTCAAATATATATCTGGTGTAGAAGGAGAACCGACTCTGGGTGGTGAACACACAATGTGATAAGTAGATGATGTATTACAGAATTCTACATTTAAAACTTAGGTAACTTTACTAACCATTGTCACCCCAGTAAACTTTAATTAAAAACAAAAAAATATATATATATTACTTATGTAATGAGGCTTTCTAGGCGAGCAGGGAATGTCTCCCAAACTGTTCTGTAAATATCCTGAGAAACAGCTATATGTGACTCTGGTTTGCAGTTTTTATGGTGGTTAGGTAGTGAGATCAGAGTTAAGATTCTCATGAGTAGGAAGAGCATACATATTTTGAATCTTTTGAGCCATTAAAAGACACTTTCAGGTCTTTCTTTTCCTCAGCTCAGATTTGAGACAGAAGGGGAGAAGCAGAAACAAGGTTTAATTGCTGCAAGCAGTCAAATATAAAATATTGGAGTCACTCTTTTTAGACTGCAGTATTATTCTACAAACAGGGGTTCTTAATAAAAGGATCCTTGTTTTATATGCACAAAATATTAAACTTATGAGAAAGAACTATGAGAATGTCTACAGAAACTACTAAAAAATAATGGAAATATATGAATATCATATGAAATATAAATTACCCAATTAAATTCAAGGACAGAAAATACATACAAATCAACAATAACTAAAGTAAAAAACAATGAAAAAAACCTCCACCTATGCTATTACTTTTTTTCATACCATACGATTAAAACACTCCACAAATTTTAAATATGAAGCCCATAAACAAATAATCAGTATCAAATTATAATTTTTGATTGGATAAGGATAATTAAACATTTGGGAATGTTTAGATTTCTTGAAGAATAAGAAAGGGAGAAGGTCAAGGAGGCAGGAAAGGGTGAGTGTAATCGAAAGTGCTAACTGGGGTCTGAAGTACTTTTATACATTCCCTCATTTGATTCTTACAACATTTATATGAGAAAAATGCTATTATTATTATTTTCATTTCACAGGTACATAAACTTATTCTATGTTTCACAGCTAGCAAGGAGAAGAACCAAGTCAGAAACACATTTCTATATGACTATCAAAATTACAATGACAAAGATGTGTATCATCTGTCACTGAAAGGAAAGTAGGCTTTAAACTATTTCATAAAATATAATGGTTTATAAAACAATCCTTTTATATATGTATTTATACATTGTAAATATAGATATCAACTTATATTTACATTTATGTTAATAAATGTATGTACATTCATAATTAAAATATGAAGATATACTGATATATTAATGACGTTTACGTTTGAATATTGTAATTATTTAAATCATTTTATTATATTTTAAAATTATAATTTTTGTTTACACTCTTCTACATTTACTAATAATTTGTAATGAACACACACAATAATGTTTTGTAACAAAACCAAATTAATGAATCAAAAATGGTCAGGTTAAAAGATACATAGTACTGAGTAGTTATTGAACTAGACTTTAATTGTTAAAGTATTGAGAAATGACTGGATACACGTGTAAAATTTAAGTGACATATATCTGGAATTTCCCAAATAAGATAGGCATGCATAGTTTTATATTTAGCATTTTCCTCATTTTTCAATAGACAGAAACCCCTGAATTGTATGAAGAGTAATAAGAATGAAAGTAATTATGTATGACTCTTGAACACCTCATTAAATTTAAAACAGAGATTTTTTTTTAAATCCATGATCTGAGTAGTTGTGCCTTCAGAACAATTAAAGTATGAGTTACATGCAGACATTTTACTACAAATGTCTCCTATTACTGATAAAACAGGTCATTTCACATTATTTTTTTTTTCTTTATCCTTGCTCATATTTCTCATATCTGTTAAGGCTTTGACTTAATTAACTGAATCTTCATTTTTAGGACCTCAGCATTTTTAGGACCTCTGTGTAACAAATGATAGAAAATATTTCATGTATTATTTTTACATTTATTCTAATTAAAATTCACTTGTTCTTTTAAAGGAAGTGCTTTTATTCATTCTATACCCTCTAGTAGACTAATAATGTCTTGCTGCACAAGGACAGGTTTTAATGAATTATCACAATTTGAAAGGGCTATTCAAGTGCAATTTTTGTTTAATCGAATATGTCATGAGATTCAGATTTACCAGTAACCATTAGGAATGTCAGTACAAAATAATTGTTATCAAATTGATTTGGACTTCCCCTGAAATTTTAAGTGCCAATGTACTTAAATTTTGTGATATTTTGCCAAGAGCCATTTATAATAATCCATTATCATTGATGACACATTAGTGAAAAAAATGCTTCAAATTTGTCAAATGTTTTAGGGAAAAAAAATCTGAAATGCATATTGTGTTTTTATTGAATTTTTTAAAATTTAATTCTCTATTCTACCTATATGTATTTCTCAGAAACATAAAATTTGTAATCTGTGTTTGTTCTTATGTAAAAAGAAGAATTTTAATAGATATGCATTTTTATTATATTATGATTGCTTACAAGTAAAGAGACGCCAAATACTCAAGAGTAATATAAGTTCTGAGCAGAACATTAGATCCAAATCTATGCTATTGCATTTTTATAATTTATCTAAATAAATTGTAAAGCTTTTTCAAATTAGGTATTTTATTTTATCTCAGATATACTTTTAGTGATAAACTCAGAGTCTTGCACAAATAGGAAATGCAGGTTGGAATCAGGGAGCTGTTCATTTTTCTTAAGTAACAGCACAGTGAAGGAAGTAATATTTAGCATTAAATAGGGAAATGCTAAATTAAAGGATGATTTCTCTGGGAAATTTAATTAAATTTTACTTTGAGTCTGGTATCAAATCTATTGTGTATCTTTGTCTTGGAGATACAAGGTCTTTTTTTTTCTAATCTAAGGTTTGATATATTCTATATTTCAGTGCAATATTTGTCTAATAATTGCATTTTAATTGTCAATTCTCTTTTATTGGTTCACAAATTACCTGCTCAAGTTCATCATTTTGCAGTACTTTTGATTCATTATCTCATTGATACAAAGGTTTGTATTTTTCCCAAAGGTCACCTTTCTAGGTAGCTATGTGTGCCACAGACCTACCCACTGAGTAGGACTAATTGTATTGATCTCATCCATTCTTCTATTATCATAAGAGAAATTAAATTCCCATCAGTCCAATTCCTCAAAGTTTTAAAACATAAGTGGGAACTTATCTATAACTTCCTTATCTCACATGAAAACAGTCATAGTAGGACTTCAACTATTGTTGGTTGAACTGGTTAATGTATCTGAGGGACAAAGTTTAGTAATTGCAGAGATAAAATACGCAGACATACAGATAAAATATGCACAGATAGATAGATAGATAGATAGATAGATAGATAGATAGATAGATAGATAGACGTAGATATAGATGTATAGATATCTGGATATCTGGATATCTAGATCTAGATAGATAGATAGATAGATAGATAGATAGATAGATAGATAGATAGATAGATGATAGATAGATGACAGACAGATGATTGAAAGATAGGTAGATAGATAGGTAGGTAGATAGATAGATAGATAGATAGATAGATAGATAGATAGATAGATAGATAGATAGATAGATATGAAATCTCCAATCCCTGGTTTCTACATAGTTGCCTCTTATTCACTATATATATTTCATTTTATTTTTTATGTGTTGTCTTATTTTTTCTGTTTTCTTTGTTTTTTTAATTACAGTTGACATTCAATATTGTATTAGTTTCTTGTGTACAGCATAGTGGTTAGACATTTATATAACATATAAAGTGATACCCCCACCTGACACCATATGTACTTACTACAATATTATTGATTATATTCCCTATGCTGTACTTTACATCCCCATGACTATTCTGTAGTCTGCCAATTTACACTTCTTTATCCCTTCAATTTTTTCACCCTCCCACCTAATCCCCCCCTCTTCTGGAAACCATCACTTTGTTCCAGTGTTTCCCCGTAAATAAGACTTAGCCAGAGAGTCAGCTCTAATGCATTTTTGGAACAAAAATTAATATAAGAACTAGTATTGTTTCATATGATCTGATATGATATGATGTGATATGATATGATGTGATATCATTATAGTAAAATAAGACCAGATCTTATATTAATTTTTGTTCCAAAAGACACACACATTAGAGCTGATTGTTCGGCCAGGTCTTATTTTCAGGGAAACACAATTTCTACTCATATATCTATGAGTTTCTTTCTGTTCATTACACATTTTAATGAAAACTGTACTCAATTTCTAAACTTAAATATATTGAATATCACATGTATTTTACCTTTTACTTAAAAAAGAACATAGTATGTGTCTTACTTGGGAAATTCCCCAGTTAAGATTGCCCCTAGAACTCTCTTCCGTATGTTCAAAGGATAAAACAATAATTATAGGAAATAACTTAAAACATTGTGTACCGATTAATTTTAATGTTTGCCAATTGATGTATATGACAGCAATTCGTATTATCTTTCTGCATTTTATCTTTTGTAACTTCCCTATATATGGCAATTGCTACTTTTAGTATTAAATAACAATTTTTTTACTAGTTTATTTTTATAAAAATATGTGCACTATTTACTAGTGATAGATATTTAGGACATATCTTGAGTTTTAAAATTTGTTTTTAAAATATGTTGTATATATGAGATCTACATATTTAATGTATCTGTGTTTTTTGTTTTGTTTTGTTTTTTGCTATTCACTATGTCTAAAATGTCTTACTGCATCTCACATTTCAATATATGTAACTCTAAATTTTGCTTTAGGTTATTTGTATTATAACAAGTTGCTCTAGAATTTACTTTGCTATATCCTAGGAGGCAAGATCCTAATTTTTTCCCAAATAGTTAATACATTAATCCAGTACCATTTATGATATCATCTACTGTGATGCTTCTGACTTAACATGATACCTATTTGTTTTTAGAACTTCTGTTTGGTTCCTTGATTTTTGTTTTTTCTGGTGATAGCACTCTGTTTACTCAGAGTAAGACTTCTTACTCTGTTTTAGTTACTATTGCCTAATAGTAATATGCCTTCTCTTACAATAAAAATCTTCCCTTGGTCTTATTTTTTTAACTTATTTTACTTTTATATTTTGAAGTGTATATAAACACACACACATACAAACACCATCATACTCTCTTTTTTTATCCGATGTTGGCCTTTTCTTTTTTAGTATATAAAATTGTAACATTTTATTAGAATAGGCTCTCCTAACGAAGTGCACTGAATTGTTCCAAGAAATTTCCATAAAAAGTTGGTATATTAATCTCTGGAATATTATCGATACACACTTATTTAGAATATAAAATAAACTTGCTTTTGTTCTACATTTAATACCAGCTATGGTAATAAAATTTGACATCATTTTTGATATTTAGATCTTATTGAATTAAATATCAAATGACTAAGTTTTGGGGAGTAAAAATATATTTATTAGGAAAATGTACCCAAGATCCTCTCGTACCCAAGATGTACGAGATCCAATATCCTTAAAGTAAGAATTTCAAGATATTTTACAGCAGGAAAATCTGTGAAAGAAATGTCAAATACTAAGAACAGAAATGTTTTTGTGCATTTTAGAAATTATCAACAAACATGGGAGTGAGAATTATGTTCTAAATATAGATAGATAGATAGATAGATAGATAGATAGATAGATAGATAGATAGATAGACAGATCGACAGACAGATAGATATAGACATAGACATAGACATAGATATATATAGAACATAATGCCTATATATATTTTTCCCTCAATGTTCTTAAAACTGAAAGTATCAATGAATATGTGCATAAAATCACTTAAAATTATCTCAATACAGTGTGGAAATGTCATTTAACTCAACCTCACCCATTACATGTTTTTCATTGCAAATGTGTTTACAGTTTCATGAATAATCCAGTATTATTCAATATGTCAAAAAAAAAAAAACTCCTTGCCTCAGGGTGTATATACATGTATACACACAAACACAGTATATAATATTGATGTGCAACTCAAAGTCTATTTTTCAACTCATATATTGACTCGATAAATTAGTACTTCTTAATGGACATTATTTCTAGCGTTCTCTAGATGCCCAGTAGATGACCTATACTCCTCTACTTATGTTAATCATTCACAGTCTTCTACATTTAACTGTTTTCATACCATATGACACTCTTCATTTGAGTTTTCCTAGTGGAGAATATATGTGCAGTAAAATATGAGAAACAGAAAATCAGATTAAAAATCTTGCATATTTTCCCCTACTAATTTCTCCTGATCTTACTATTTTTATTAGCTCCTACTATTTTTATTAGCTCCTTTATGCACCCAATCAAGTTATTTTAGTATATGTCTTAATATAGCTAAGATTTTAGAATACATTGCAAATTATTACCTTTTTGTTATGACTTTACAACAAGTTTCTTATAGATTTTACAGCTTTTTAAATTAAAATTTATTGAGGTAACAATGGTCAACAAAACTAAATAGGTGTCAAGTGTACAATTCTGTAATACATTGTCTATATATTGCATTATGTGTTTACCACCCAGAGTGAGTTCTCCGTTCATCACCATATGTAGTTGACCCCACAGATAGCTTTTTCAAATTCTCAGTTCACTGAAAGGAATAGTTCAGCACTCAATGTTTATTGTTCTTCCTATATAATGGTACATGTGTTAATTCATTCTGACAATGTAACCATATTCTAATATAGATACCCCATTGACATCTAACCAAGCAGCTCATTCTCTTCATATCCAGTGGCGAACTATGCATGCAGCGAAAACATTAAGCATTCTCAGATTCAAGATATTATTTTCCTTTGAGGTTCATTGTCTGACAATTATGAAAACATGAATGATATTAAAAGATAAGTGAAGTAGAAACTTTTCAGTTATTAATGTTCATATTTCATGAATACAAATTTTTCCATAGATATCTGATAATATTGTTGAATGAATGAATCATTTAATGGCTAATAGACCTCTGAACATAAATGGTACAAATTATTCTCATGTTCATAAACATTATTTTATTTATTTCATTTATATAAAATTGACTATGATAGTGTAATCCATTAATGAAGTTCCATATATTCCCAAGAGAAAAACACCAAACAGATTATTTTTGGAACATCCTTACTTCATCTACTTTTTCCAGCTGCACAAGAGAATGATTGTAGGGTGAATTTTAAGAGATTATTTTTGAGTTATTTGGGAATACCAATTCACTCTCTGTTTAAAATATTTGATATTGTAAAATTTTGGGATAAAGAGATACAAATTTAACATATTTTCAATAAGTACTAATGGTATATATTAACCTGACTTTAAGCAAAATATTAAAATTATAAATGTAGCTTAATATTCTTCATGAGATATTTGGAGTTGAAATATTGCCTAGATCAAGGTAAGAAGAAAAACAGAAGTTATTCTCAGTCAAAAAGGTATTTCACATATTCTTCACAGCTAATTGGTACAATGTTTTGAAAGGTGAGAGTAACTATAATACGATCATATTTCTGCACATAAGTTGTTATGGATTCCTTTTTCTAACTATGCCAAGAGGTGTGCTTTGAAATTAAGTAATATTATTTCTGAAGTAAGGTGGTCTGTCCAACTTTTTTTTCACTGATTAGAATTAATAGCAAGTGATACAAACATTAAATACAAAAAACCTGAAAAAATTAGTCTTATTTATCAAATATGAGAAAAACTTATTCTATTATTAAAATTTAAGTGAATTGACAGGCAAATAAGATAATTAAACTAAAAGTTAGGTAAAGGTAGCATAAAAATAAATATTTTGATGTTGATAAGGTTTGACTTTTACAGTTTTTTTAATACATAAATTTCATAATAAATAATAAAAATTATTTATATTCCATATCAATTATTTATTTCATGTTTCCTACACTCTGGGACATAAATTTAAGAATTTTCCTCTATGATATTATATGTCAACTAGCTATATACATAATTAAGTAGAGAATGTAAAGAAATTTGTACAGTAAGTAATATGAATCGTTTGTATCAATATCAATATCCTGATTGTGATATATTAGTATTGTTTTGTAAAATGTTACCATTGGGGGAAACTGATTAAAGTACACATGTGATCTCTTGTATATCTTACAAGTTCACGAGACTCTACAGTTATTTCAATAAAAATTTCACCAAGAAAAAGGCATACCCTTTTTCTATATACTAGGAAAGTATAATTGACTAGATCAATACTTCAATTTTCATTTATTTGATGTATTTAACAATGGTGATGTAAGCATAATGCAACCATTGCAACACAGTTTCTGGGATTCATTCATATTGCCTTACTCAAAATTAGGATAATTGCACTGAAATTACATGAAAGTTTTTAATAAAGGTCCAATGCAGGAGAAAAAAAAATATTTCTGAAAATCTCCAAAGGAAAATATGCTTGCTTAGAACTAATTATTTTAGTTACCTGATCTTAGTCTTTAATTGCCTTTTAACTATTTAACAACTCTGTAAATTGCAGACAGTTTAGAACAATGCAAAATAATGATTACATATAGACATGTAAATTATTAATAATTCTGGACAATGGAAGGGTAATCTTCCCAGGTTTGAATGGTTAGTTTTGTGTCCATTTACAAGTTCATTTTAATGTCTCTGATTTATACTTGTGTCCTTTGTTTATGGTTCTTTGAATTGGTTGTGACATTATAATAATGTTAAATAAAGTTGTAACACATGCTCATTTTATATCTCTATCAGTTATGATTGAATCTTTCTAAAAATTATTTTAAGTATAGAATATTCATCCAAGAAGAAGCAAAAAAATGGTATAAGATAAACAAAAGAAGAATTCAAGACTTTCATTTAATAAATATTTAAAATATTTCCACTGCAGAAATTTATTTCACATATATGGCCTTAAAACCAGTTATTGGATTAAGCACCCAGTCCAGTGTTAAAGACTTCAGATTTATGAAAACCTTTCATATGTCACTTGAATAAAATGCTGTAGTGTTACCAGGTAATAATAAAATGGCTTGGATGTTCTCTTCTAAAGAGGTTACAAAGCATACTTAAGATTATAGGGGTTTGAATGGAATGACCTGTAAATATCATGAAAAATATATGTGAAAACATTTAAATAACTACAAAATATACCATTGCAAAAAGTGCAAATCCAATACCTAACAGCAAATTAGATAGTGTTAGTGAAAGAAACAATGACTTTATAGGATATAAAACAAATGCCTTGTTCATCTTTGTAAAACTGTTACATAGTAATCTTTTTTTTATTCATAATTTTTATTTTTTATTTATTTATTTATTTATTTATTTATTTTTAATTTTATTTTTTTTTACATCCCTCACATCGTGAACCCCCCTCCCCCCATCCACCACCACCCCGACCTCACACCGAGCCATCACATTATACACATAAAATTATAGTTGGCATTGATTAATGTCCAGCCTCTGGTGATCCCATAGATAAGACCTTAAAAAATATTAGCCTAGGTAGTTACATCTCTATATAGCCTAACACAGCATGTAGATCATTTACTTATACTCTGTAAATGAGAAGATTGTTTCCTTAGGAGGTATTTTTTTTAAGTTAAGGAGATTTAGAATTATATAGATATTAAATTAAATTAAACCTATAGCTCGATATGTTGATTAGAGAAATAATCTGAGCATGTTTGATTAATACTAAAATTTAAAACTTGGGTCATATTAGAGTAATAAATTATCCTGTGAAGCAAATTTAGAAAACATTATTGAGTAACTGGTTTATAATTTTAAGATTTATCTTGCTATCATCATATACAATGTTGGAATATACATGAGATTTTAAATCATATTACTTTATCTACATCTAATTTATTAGATTTACAAAAAAATTTCAGTACTTTAGAAGATTTAATTTGTTAGACAAATATCCAAGTTCTTAAAAGTATTAAAAAATACTTTTAAAGTGCCAATCATTATTTATGAAAAATGTGTTAAATTGTGAACACCTCCACTTATAATTATTAAAATGTTTCTATATTTTTACATATCAGAATCAGATTTGTGAACCGAAAAGAAAATCATAAGAAAGACTACAATTTGGGATTTGTAACTTAAATGCACTAAATTTTAAAATATTAATTTTCAAACACCATAGAATTAATGATTTTCTTCTGTGTACAAATGGCACCAGTGAGGACATCAAAAAGCCAAGAACTGACAACAAATATTGTTATCAGTGACATAAAATTCTAAGGAGTCATAAATAAAGGATAACGATTTGATTATTGTCCATTTTAGCTAAGTTACAGAAGTTTATAAGTGTACATAAAATGAAACTTAATTTCCATGGAATTAAAAATGCAGTAAGTTAGGTAATTTTATTACTTGATATCAGAATACATTTCGATACTTTAGTTCATTACGTACATACAAACTGAACTCATAATGCTTTATCTTGTTTTCCCTGTTATGTCTTACATGTTCATAGTTACCACCTGTATTCTGAAACTATTTCTCTCTCTCTCTCTCTCTCTCTCTCTCTCTCTCTCTCTCTCTCTCTCTATATATATATATATATATATATATATATATATATAAAATATATATTTAATATAATATATATGTATATATTATATATATATTATATTAGAGTTGAATTTTTTTCCCCAGAAATCTATCTTTAACAGATTCTATGGTATGAAATGTTTCTGAACCCTCGTGCAGTGGCTTATAATAAAGTTATTACATCTTTTACATATACTTTAGCATATTTTGAAGAATTTTCTTAAAATAAAACATAGTAATAAGTGTAGTCTGTAATCGTATATAGTTTATTGACATTTTTTTTTTCCATTTGGGTGACTTGAAATATTTTAAATATCTGAAGATCTTTACATCCTGGCAATTTTAGAGTCACATAAAAATAACAAATTCTATGATAGTTATTCGCTTGAGCAAAATAGATTTCAATTATTTTTTTAAATTATTATTAACCTCTAAAATTGAATGTCTGCACCCTAGATTCATTAAGTGATATAATGTAGAAGAAAATGTTAGAAGTTATATCAGGAAGTAATTTCTTCCAGGAAGTAATTTTTATACTTTCTACCAAGTATAAAAATGAAGTCATTAACATTAAATATGAAGCAACCATACACCGGTACGTGTGCACACATGCGCACAAACACACAAATAGAAGGAATGCAAATAAAAAGATTTGGAGAGAGAGTATTATTAACAAAATGATGGGTTCAAAATGCCCTCCCCTTTACAGAAACATGGAAAAACAAGCAGAAACTGTCAAAAACAACTTTGCTATATTTCTGGAGAGAGGCAAAACTTTACAGCAAACAAACAAAAGCTGAACAAAGAAAAAGACAACTTAAAATGCTAGGAGAGATTTTTGGCATTTTAACGTTCTTTTTCCAACTTCTCCCTGCTCAGCAGCACTCTTGAAGATGGTAGTCTGCATTCTCAATGTGGAACATTGTTCTGGCTTCTGAAGGGAGTAGAGCATACCTTATTCACAATGAATTGTGTTTGCTCCTTCTAAGTTGTCTGGAGGGTATATGAAGAGCTGATGCAAAACATGTATCGCTGTTTAGTTTAACTTGGAACTCCCTCAGAGTGAAAAAGTGACAGATATTGTTTCAAATTTCTGTAAGGTGAAGTAAAATCGGCAGTTGATTGGCACAAAAGATTATGGTTGAGATATATATCACTTTCCAGAACAATTTGTCAAGAAAAAGTAATAAAAGCCATCTACTTTTGGGAATAATAACTAAAACTATCTCATGATTGGTCGTTAAGGAAGTCCAATCAAAAGTACAATTAGGTATCGTGTCACACACATTGGAATGTCTATAATCTTTTAAAAATGTAAAATAACTAATGGTGATGAAAATGTGGAGAAATAGGTATTCACACATTGCTGATGGCTATTCAAAAATGGTCTAGTCACTATAGAAAACAGTTTGGTGGTCCCTCATATATTTAAATATAGAATTGCTATAGTTGTTCTATAGTACTATAGAGTTACCCTGTAATTCCACTCCTAGGCATTAACTCCAAAGAACTAAAACTCAACAAGTACAAGTAATTGTCTTTGTGTGTTTATAACAGCACTATGTACAACAGCCCAAAGGTTGAAACAGTCCAAAAGTCAATGAATGAATGAATGGATCAACAAATTATGGTATATGCATACAATGGAATATTATTCAGAGGTGAAAAGAAATCAAATACTGATACATGCTTCAAAGTAAATGAACCTGCAAAACATGATAAGTGAAGAAGACAGTCACAAAAGTCCACATTATTCCATTTATATGAATTTATATGAATATCCAGAATAGATTAATCCAAAGATAGGATGCAGATTGGTAGTTATCAAACGATGGAGAGACGGAGATATTACTTCATCGTTAAGCAGTTTTGCTTTATAGTGATGGAAATATTTTCAAACTAGGTACAGGTGGTTGTTACACATCATTGTAAACATACCAAATGTCAATGAACTGTTCATTTTCTGAAATTGTTAATATTATCTTATGTGGGTTTCACCTTCATAAAGTATTTTAAAATATTTGTATAATTTTGTCTATTATTAATCATTAATCCTTGAATGTAATGCCAAAATTCCTTTTAACTCAATTTGTAGGGTACTTCAAATTCACCACACTTTGTTCATATTGAAGTGTTTGTTAGACGAAGGGATAGTAAAAGATAGATGGAAAGAGTGTATAAATCAAAGTAAAAAAGCATCAGTACAATTCATAAAGTTAAGCTGAATGATATTTTATGTTTTATAAACAGCAAAGAATGAAAGCTAACAATATTACAATTACGAGTGTTACATTTCCAACCAATTCAAATTATTTTATCTAATTTTCCTCTTATAAGATAGACGCTTACAAGTCCTTGGCTTATCTGGCCTCAGTTATCTTTCTTTTAGCCTCATCACTCCCCTTCCTCCTAGCTTCTCTTGTTATAATCATATCAGAAATTTGTTAAATTATTGTACAACACTCTGCTTTTACCTGAGGGACTACTGAATCCCTTTATTGGTTCCTTAAAGAACTATACCTATCTCTCTTCATAGAAAAAGCCCCTCATAAGCCTATCCTCATCCAACCTAACACTCACTATATTTTGTTTAATGGACTAATGTCCTTCACCATAATCTTATTTCTTAAGGTCACTCATCATATTGACATCCTTTACTATTTGATTATCAGCATCTAAGCATCTGGGAAAATGATTAGTAATTATCAAGGACTCAGTGGTAAAAAAAAAAAAAAAGACAGGGCAGAACATTAATGATCATTATAACCTACATAGAAAACGGAATCCAATTTTGTATAATTGTTTCTTTTAGTTTGCTTAACTATTTAGTTAAGATTTTATACTGGAATGTATGTTATTTAAGTTACACTGAAGTGACACAATCTCTTTAGTGGTTTATTTCTTCATTAACTCTGTTTTATTTTATTTTTCTAAGTGCCATGAAAACTTTTGTCTCCCATAGTTATCTGATGTAATCTATGGACAATGTCAAAAACTCCACACTAGAATATATTTCATAAAACACTTAGGAAATGAAAAAAGAATAGTTCATTTCTGATGTTCAAGTTATATGATAGGAAACCAAGCTGCAACTTAAGTAGATTCATCATTGCTAATAAAACATAAACATTACTTTCTAATTATACCAATCTTCATTCCCATCAGTGAGATAAAGCAATGAATTAACCTTTACAAGGGCAAACTTTGAGGATAGACTTCTAGCTTTGTTCTAACCTCAGGAGGATTCTTCTTAGTTACTTATTTTCCTGATTTTCCGTGTTAAAATTCTATATCTTCTATACTTTGACTTTTTGCTATCATGGAGTTACCTACCTCCCTTTAATTGCTTGTAACCGAAATCTCCATTACTTTCAACAGTGTCCTTAGACCTTAATTTTCTTGAGGTTTGTTCCAAATAAAGGCAGGTCACTTAGGGAGAGCAATTTACCTCTCTTTTCTTAAGACCTACATCTCCCACTGAGCAAAGCGTTGGGACCACTGCTTTGGAGTTTGGAATGCGGTAATAGCCCACTTATCTCAAATGACACCATGAGTTACAAGTAGGGTCTGGGCACAGATGGTACCCCATGGTTTTCTCAGCTTGTTTCCCCTAATGCAGAAACTCCATCCCACAAAAATATTAGGGTGAGGGCAATTCGGGACCAGTATTCTCGGTCTTCTGCACTTGGGGCAGGGTTTCTATCTCACAAAGGGGAATGGACAGAGGAAGGGGGCCACAGACATCACCGCTGCTCTTACTTGGAACAGAGTTTCTACAGCACTGAGCTGGGGTAAATGATAAATGTTTGGCTCTTGCATCTCTTGGATAGATACCATAACCTTTGACAGGGGTAGGGTGAGCTTCATATGCTTGCCTACAACAGCTAGGAATTTTACTCAGTTCTGCTTGTCCCTTTGAATTTAAGACAATTCTGTCTCTCTAAGCTGGGTGAAGGAATGCTGCTTGGACCACAAATGCCATAAGCTCTCACTGTTCTCACCATGTTGAGTAGAATTTCCTCAATAAATATTTCTCCACTTGCTGTTTGCCATTTGAACAACTTGTAGCATTTAAAACTATCTTCAATATATATTTTAAAACCATTTTCACCAATCAAAAATTTGTTTTGCTGGGGAAAGGGTTCTCAGAGATCCTCATGCTACGATTCTGGAAGTGTGCATCCTATATTAAATATTATATTGTACAAATATAATCCCTAATATTTATTCATTGTCCTATTGATGGATATTTACGAGGTTGAGATCTTTTTTTTTTTCTTTTAATGGCACATCTCTCTGGGCACATGTACAAATGCACCCCTAAGTTATGAGCCTGGAGAAAGATTTCCACTTTGTGGAATTGTTCAATGGACAATACAACGGTGTATTGTCAATTTTTATTTTATTCGATTTTGTTTATTACTCAAAATTTTATTAGCAAGTTTATAATTTCTAATTACTAAAATGAGTTATAATTTGTATTACCACTTGTAGCATATCGGAATAATTTTCAGGAGAGGGAGGCATGAGGTGAGCCTTACATTTGTCTTGACTTTGGCTCCGGCATCATTTGCTAACCTGTTACAGAGGAATCGAGGTTGAAAGAAGCAGCTTGAGGTCTATATTAGCTTCATTGACCTGTGGTGACAAGGTGGGAATTCCAAGGCAAACTAGATATTGAGAATCCAAGCTACAGAGGATGGAACAACGATTCTAAATTTGTTACATGCTCTTCTTTTTAAGAAACCGGATGAGTCCTAAGTTGCACATACATGAGAAAAGTGATAAAGGAGCAAGTCAGAATTAGGTAATGTGAGGCTAACTCAATAGTCAAAGATTTCAGAATTTTTCAGACCTAGGGAGACAGGTGTTAAATTTCAGGGCATGATAAGATGAAGGAACTCTGATAAATACCCATGCTACCATGTTTCCCCAAAAAATAACACCTAGCCAGACAATCAGCTCTAATGAGTCTTTTGGAGCACACATTAATATAAGATCCAGTCTTATTTTTTTTTTTTCGGGGAAACAAGGTATTACTGAGAGTTCTGGTAATAAGAGCAAATTAGAAATAACTGATCATTACAAAACCTGAATCCTAGCCTAGATTGGATCAAACTGGTCTGCCTGTGTTCAAGGAGCTTAAATAAATAAATCATATCTAGAGAAAGAAACATTATCAAGTACTTCTTAATTTTTAATACTCAGTATCTAGGATTCTCTCAAAAGTTATCAAACATTTCAGTAAAAATGGCCAAATGACTAACAACCAAGAGGAAAAAAAAAAAGAGAGAGAGGGAACACAGATACAGATTTGTAATTCATCCAGGAAGAAACATTAAACTATGATTAAAGGGTTCCTGCAAACAGAGAAATAAAAGATAATTTCATCAGAGAATTTACATGTATTTTATAAATAACATATTAAAATTTTAAAACTCAAAACAATCATTGAAATGAAGATTGAATAGATATGTTTCATAGTACATGCATTACAGCATAAAAAAGATTAGAGGATGAGTTAGAGGATATGTCAGGATAGTGTACCTGGATTGATACACACACACAAAAAAAGGATAAGAAATACAGAAAACGGTATAAAAGAAATTTGGGGCATGTTGCAAAAGCTTAATATACATGATTTTGCATACCAGAAGGAGACAAAAGAATATGGGAAGAAGACAAATTGAAGAGGATTTCCCAAAACTGATGAACTACATCAAGTCAGAGTTTACAAAATATGCATATGACCAAAACATGATAAAAAGAAACGCAGATGTAGGCATATAGTGGTAAACATTCTAGAAAATGAAATGCAGTGAGAATATGTTAAAAGCAGTTGGCATTGGGGGGGTCCACAGTTTAACTTCAAAGGAACATGCATAAAACTGACAATGAATTGCTCACAATAAAGAATGAAATAATATGATAGAAAAAATACTTTAAAAGATTGAGTGAGAACAAATGTCAATCTGCAATTATAAATAGTATACAAATTTCAAAGAAAGTCTATATAAAAATATTTTGACAAGGAAAAAAGTAAAATATTTTTTTTCCGCAGCAAATCTGCACTAAAAATGAAAATAAATACAAACCAATGGAGAAACAAAAACTGAATAAATGTCTTCAGGATACAGAAAATGATATAAGATGGAATCATGAAAATATAGAAGAGAATGGGAAGAATGCAAGTATAGAAAAGTGACAAATGGGACAGAATAGAAATCGGATATTTACAGTCACATAATTAATGAAACCTTAATTATGCTTTAAAGTGTAGGGATGACAGTCTTTTCATTAATCATTCCTGGTTCTATTGAATATCTGTAGTTACAAAAGCAATAATGAATCTTTTTCTGTGCCTCATACAAAATTCAGATATTTTAGATATAGATATACATATGAATATAGATATAAATATGAAAAGTAACACAATAAAACTTCTAGACACCATAAGAGAATATCTTCATGAATTCAGTGGTGGCTAAATGTTTTAAACACTATTAGAAAGCACCAAACTTAAAAGAAAAGTACCTAAAGGGGACTTCATTAAATAAGTCCAAAGGAAGTATTCAGAAAGAGAAATAAACAAGTCATAGAATCATTGCAATTTATTTAGTTCCAATTATTTTATGACAAAGATTAAAAATTGTAGCCCTTAAACAGAATTTCCAAGGTATTTTTATTACATCAGCAGAAATGTGCATTTTCATTTTCTTCTAAGCTGACTCCAATATACTTTACATTTCCACCAAGTGAAGAAAAGGGCTAATGTGATCATTTCTATCCCTGACTTTATCATGGAAGAATCAGGTAAAATGTGCTTTTATTCAGTTGTGTTCTGTTGACTCTGTGATTTCAGTTCAGCTGTAAATAGTACACACGTGTTTACTGAACCAAAAAAAAAAAAAAAAACAACCTTGTTTTAAACTGATAACTCATTTATTTTTTGCCGTGTCTGTGCTTTTTGTAAGACAGAGAATGCCAGCAATGGTTCACAAAATTGGTACCAGTGGTAGATACAGCTTGGTAAAACATGAGAGATGTAACAATGTTTCAGAAAAGGGAGAAAATTACTATAGACAACAGGACCATTTTAATAATATTGTCTTAAGATCAAAAAAGAAAATAAATCCAAACTTTACACATATTAAATAACTAGTAAAATATAATTAAATTTTGATTAAAATCTGCATTATATCAGTTGCACTTTAATTATTGGGCTATGGGTACATATAAAAGGCAGTGTACTGAGTACGGTAGAAATATAAGCTAAAATGAGATACATAGCAAGAATATTTTGTAAGTTTTTAAAAGAATACTATAAATTGTTGTATGCCAGTAATTCAGATGACTTCCACACTGATATGGAGTATTAAAACTCTGGTTGGCCTATTTGTTTCTAACTTCGGAGGATTATTTTCAGAAAGCAATATACATCTTAGGGTTTTAAATTCAACTGAGAGCAAGGTCAGTGAACCCCAGAGATTCCATGATACATTTAAACATATGCTTTTCTCCTTTACTCCCATGTTAATACAGTTTAAAATTAGATGCATAATTTGATACTGTGGCTGCAGAATTACAATATAATTCACATTCTAAATCAGGTCTTTAACTGAAAGTTATAACATAAATTTGGAAGCAGTGGATGCCAGAACATTTGAATGGAGATATTTTGTGGAAACAAACAAATCTTAGAACTCCGTTACCAGCACTTTCTCCCTGACTGACAATAGTAAAGTTAATTGAAGACTACAGCAACTCAATAAAACTTTTTCTTCAGGAATAAGGGATTGATTTACTCTACAGATTAAATGGTCCTCTCTTCTCAGCATTAAGGTATTGGATGGCTCTCCGATCTAATTTGAGACTCAGTGTCCTCTTCTAAATTCCCTGCTTGTTGTCAGCTTTGTTTCTGGTGGCTATATGACTGAGGCCCTACCTGCCATTCCATGTCCTGTGGTCCTCTCCAAAACATGGCACATTGATTCTCCCAGGGAAACCAAGAAGGAGTCTCTGTTGCCGTGAATTTTTAGGACTTCTACTGATTCTGACTCTAGAACATATTGCAAAAGGCTCAGGTCATTAGTTTAGGCTCACCCAAGATAATTTCCCTCTTAATAAATTAAAGTCAACTGATTAGGAAATTTAATTACACCTGCAAAATCACTTAACCTTTGCCATATCACATAACCTAATTATAGAAGTATTACATTTATTTACAAATCCCACTAACCCTCAAGGGGAGAGGATTATGCAGGTCTGTAATACAGGGAGTGCATATCTTGTGGACTACCTTAGAATTATTGGTGCCGAAGTTAGGCATGCTATCTCTTTCACCATTATCTTCATGTCCTCGACTATTTCCCTTGTCATTATGCCGTCCAAGTGGGATTGATCCACAAGTTAAGAGAATAATATTACAATTTTAGAAAGCGTTCTTTAAAAAGAACCAAATCACTGCCAAATTGTGTCATGTCAAACTAAGTAATCTATTAAAAAAGTCATGTTCTAAATGGAATAGCATTGATAAATTTAAACATTTGAGCAGCTGACTGATAAAACATGAAATTAAAACATTGACACTTTGATGAACTCTTTAAATCCTATACCTATATTCAGATTCCGATACTTCAATACTGTGAGGGCTTAAGCAATAGTGATTTGTTTTATGGTGAGGGAGAAGGCCCCAGCATCAGCCAAGTGGGCACAGTATGAAGGGTAGGATTTAAGCCCTAAGCCTGTAGGTTGAGCCACATATACAGGGAACAAAGCAGGAAGAAGGATCCAGGAACATAAATATCTCATGGTCACCCCATCCTATCCAGGTTTCCCCAAAAGGCATCGGCAACCAGAGCACATAGACTACAGCAATGAACAGCAGTGGGATCAGGAGAAGCACTTCTGTGAAGGGCAAGTACCAAGTACAGGTGTGGTTCAAGAACCACTGGGCTAAAACACTCAAGATGGCAGCCAGCTACAGCAAGAAGTCCAGTGATTGCGTGTCTGCAGGAGGCCGGCGAGTATGTGCTGCACCCCGCAGTCCTGTGTTGGAGGATAGGTTGGTGCCTAAGATTCCATAGCCCCTCTGCACAGCCTCTCTGGAGGCTTCAAGGTCCTCCAATGTTTTTAGCTATAATCTGACCTACAAAGCCCCTGCACAGGGCACCCAGAAGTAGGTTGTCCAAGACACAGGCCCAACCTGGCCTCAGAGTACAAAGCAAGGGATGGTTTTGTGGACAAGAATGACTCCAGCCCTAGACCTTACTTTATTTATGGAGGAGTCTGTACCTTCACCATCCTTCAGATCCCTTGGAACCAGAGGGGATAGGGCTCTGTCCACCTGTGGTCTGAGTGCATCCAGATACTTGAAACTGTGCCTGGTTGGTCTTTACCACTGGTAACTCTTCCACAGTATGGAAGCACCAACATTTCTTTATGCAACTTGCTGGTAGTTGACTTTTGCATATCATCACTGTGCTGTAATGCCAGTTATGCTGCTATGAATTTCGCTTTCCTGTCATTTGAGTGGCATTAGAGGATTTTTGTTGGTTTCTAATACTGGAAGTAGAATTGCTTTTCATGGCGCGTTCTTTGCTTTAGTTCAGGCAGTCATGAGCTTTCTAAAATGTGTTGTCCAGTCTTGTTGGCCAAGCACTCCTACTAGTTAAGATCCTTGCCCCATGTTTTGAGACTTTTTATTGTTTGCTGATCTGATTTGCTGTGGTTTTAATATGAATTTTCCTGATGATCAGGAGGGTGAGCAGTTTTCATGTATTATTTGGCTTTGGAAGTGCACATAAAGTGTTTATTCACTGCCGCCCCTCCCCCACATTTTTTCTAGTTGATTTGATTCTTTACAAATATTTATGATTTGTTAACATAAAACCCCTTGGCAATTAATATGTTTCAAACATTTCCCAGCCTGTAGCTGTGTTTTAACTTTTGAAGTGTCTCACTGAATACTTATTTTTAATGTTGTCTGTTTCACTATTTCTCTCATCAGATACATTAAAAAATGCAGTCATTGGCCAAATGATACTATATGCAAAGAAGTATATAAACATAAAATTTTAAAGCAAAAATATTCTAAATTTAAAATTTTATTTACATTCAATAGACATAACATTGCACTGTCAAACGTCTCTATATGTTGCCTACCAGAGACAAAAAAATTTGCAGACTGGGACAATTGAAATATCCACAGTTAGTGCAATAGTCATATTTTCTTTTATTTTCTCCTTTACTCCCTAGTGTTGTTGCTTTTCCCCATGGTATTCAATTATTTCCTCATAATCCCAAGATTGTTAATATATTCTGTTTTACCTTCAAAAAGCCTTACTTTTACTTCTTTTGATAGTCATTGAAAATGTCTGAGTTGCATATGCTATAAAATAGAGAGTTAAGCTTTTTATCCCCCCCATTTTTATGAATATGCAATCATCTTCTGACTATCAATTTAAAAGATCATCCTTTCCCATGTCTGTCATATATGAAGTATTCATTAATGTATGGTACATTTCTAGATTCTGTTCTGCTTATGGTGGTCTATGTGTCTATAAATGAACTAATTATATGGAAATTTACTTACTGTAGAACAAAAATAAATCTAGATATTTGCAATGCATGTCTTTCCACCTTGTTCTTTATCAAGACTCTCACAGCTTGCATTGGCTCCTTGTTTTTTTATAAAAATTTTAAACAAGTTTTCAAGTTTCCCCAACAATCTATTAAGATTTTTATTGTATTCAGTTATATTAAATCCATAAATGTTTTGGGAAGGAATTGACATCTTTACCAGGTCTGACAATTAAGTTTGTGAACTTATTGCTATGATGTTCCTAACTTTTTTTAAATATCAGAGAGATTATTCATTATGAATTTGTACCAACTGGACAAACAGTTAACCAAGTTCATTATTTGGAAGTGCTGAAAAGGCTACATGAAAAAAAAAAAATAGATGACCGGAACTTTTTGCCAACAAGTCATGACTCTTGCACAACAATGCACCAGCTACACAGCACTATCTAGAGGGAGTTTTTAGCCAGTAAACAAATACCTGTATTGGAGCACCCTTCTTACTCACCTGATCTAGCCTCCAATGACTTATTTCTTTACCCAAAGATAAAGGAAATATTGAAAGGAAGACATTTTGATGACTTCAAGATATCAAGTGTAATATGATGATAGCTCTGATGGCCATTCCATAAAAAGAGTTCCAAAATTTGGAATGGTGGACTACGGTTTTGAAAGGTGGACTAGTCACTGGCATCAGTGTATAGCTTCCAAGAGGAGTACTTGGAAGGTGACCATAGTGATATTCAACAATGAGATATGTATCACTTCTTCTAGGATGAGTTGTGTGACTTCATATAATACTGAGATTTCCAATCTAAGAATATTATATGTTAGTTTATTCATAACTAACAAATAATATTGGTCTTTTATAAATTCTCTCTACAAAATGTTTTATTTAACTGTAGAGGACTTGCATATTTGTTTCTGTAGATTTATTACTGGTACTTCACCTTTATTACTGCTTAACTATGAGTTAATGAGTTAATGATAATCTTCAAAAAAAATAATGTATGAAAGTAACAGAGAGATAAATATTGTTTTGCACATTACTTGAATTTGATTCAAATATATATAACCACTAAAATAAAAATAACATAAAATAAATATAAATTAAATCTTAAAACCAAAATATATTTTAAGAGACTAAGAAAAGAAACTATCCAAATCATGAAAATACAAAATATAAGAATACCATGATTTTAATAGAAATAGCCATACCAGACATATAAATATATCAAATAGGCTATATCACCTCTTAAAAGATTTTCAGATTACATCATAAGAATGGCAGTGTGAGGTGAGCCTCTTGAAATCTCCCCTGGAATTTACAACAAATTGAACAAGTATAATTCCATGATAGGAAATCCTCATATATCAATAATCACCCTAAATGTAACTGGGATGAACTCACCAACAAAAAGGCACAGAGTAGCAAATTGGATCAAAAAACTAAACCTAACCATATGCTGCCTCCAAGAGACACATCTCAGCTACAAGGACAACTATAGAATCAAAGTGAAAGCATGTAAATTGACACTTCAACCAAATGGTATCCAGAGAAAAACAGGTGTAGTCATACTGATGATATCAGATGAAACAGACTTCAGAGTAAAAAGGTAACAAAAGACAAAGACGAACATTTCATAATGATAAAGAGGATGACACAACAAGAAAACATTACAGTCATCAATATTTATGCCCCCAATCAAGGAGCATTGAAATATACCAAGCAACAACTAACAGAACTAATGGAAGAAATTGACCAAAACACAATTGTAGTAGGGGACTTAAATACATCGTTGATATGTATGGATAAATCATCCAAACAGAAAAAAATAAATGTCATACCTGAATGACACATTAGATGAAATGGACGTAATTGACATTTATAGAACACTTCATCCTAGAACATCAGACTATGCTTTCTTTTCTAATGCACCTGGAACATTCTCAAGGATAGACTATACACTGGACATAAAACTAGATTCAGCAAATTTCAGAAGATTGAAACCATACCAAGCATATTTTCTGATCACAAGGCTTTGAAATTGGATAACAACTGCAAAAAGAAAGCAGGAATAAAGCACAAATACGGGGAGATTCACCAACTTACTTTTATAGAATGATTCGGCCAAAGAAGAAATAAGAGGAGAGATCAAAAGGTACATGGAAAAAATGAAAATGGAAATACATCCTACCAAAAATTTTAGTATGCAGCAAAAACTGTTTCAAGAGTGAAATTTATAACATTACAGGCCTATCTCAAGAAACAAGAAAAAGTCCCAGATAAAAACCTCACATTACACCTTAAAGAACTAGAAAAAGAAGAAGAAATGAAACCCTGAGTCAGGAGAAGGAAATAATAAAAATCAGAGCATAACTAAATGAAATAGAGAACAAAAAGACAATAGAAAACATTAATGTGACAAAGAGCTAGTTCTTTAAGAAGACTAATAAAATTGACAAAGCCTTGGCTGAACTCACTAAGAAAATAAAAAAGAAACAAATAAACAAAATCCGAAATGAAAGGGGAAGTTATCACGGATGCTACAGAATTACAAAGGATCATCCAAGAATACTATGAAGGACTATATGCCACCAAATTCAATAACCTACTAGAGATGGACAACTTCTTAGAAACCTATGGTCTTTCTAGGCTGAATCATGAATAATTGGAAACTCTAAATTGACCGATCACCAGTAAGGAAATTGAATCAGTCATCCAAAACATTCCCAGAAGCAAAAGTCCGGAATCATATGGCTTCACTAATGAATTCTAGCAAACACTAGAAGAGGATGTACTACCTATCCTACTCAAACTCTTCCAAAAAAATGGAGAAGAGACAGTACAACCTAACTCATTTTATAAGGCCAACATTACCCTGATACAAAAACCTGGTAAGGACAACACAAAAAAAGAAAACTACAGACCAATATCTCTGATGAACGCAGATGCAAAAATTCTAAACAAAATTCTAGCAAATTGAATGCAACAATGCATTTAAAAGATTATTCATCACGACCAAGTGGGGTTCATCACATGGGCACAAGGACGGTTCAACATACGCAAATCCATCAATGTGATACATCACATAAACAAAATAAAGGACAAAAATCATATGATTATATCAATTGATGCAGAAAAATAATTTGATAAAATATAACATCCATTTATGATGAAAACACTTAATAGATATAGAAGGAAAATACCTCAACATAATAAAGGCCGTATATGACAAACCCTCAGCTAATCTCATAATTAATTGTGAAAAACTGAAGCCCTTTGCTCTACATTCAGGAACATGGCAGGGCTGTCCCCTATCACCTCTGCTTTTCAAGATAGTGTTGGAAGTCCTTGCCAGAGTAATCAGGCAAGAGGGAGAAATAAAAGGCATCCAAATTGGGAATGAAGAAGTTAAATTGCCACTCTTTGCAGATGGTATGATGCTATATATAGGAAACTCTAAAGAATCCACCAAAAAGCTATTAGAAACAATCAATGAATACAGTAATGTTGCTGGCTACAAAATCAACGTACAAAAGTCCATTGCTTTCCTATATACTAACAATGAAATCTCAGAAAAAGAAATACAAATAAGACCTAATCGGAAAATAAGCCCTAGCATGATTTTTCAAGATGACATCCCTTGAACATAAACCCTAATGTATCTTTTGAAGCAAAAATTAATATAAGACCTGGTTTTATTTTGGGGGAAACAGGGTATCTGTCACCAGGTATCACAATCAATTCAAAATGGATCAAAGACTTAAGCATAAGACCTGAAATAATAAACTGCATAGAAGAAAACACAGGTACTAAAATTATGGACCTTGGGTTCAAAGAGCATTTTATGAGTTTGACTCCAAAGGCAAGGGAAGTAAAAGCTAAATAAATGACTGGGACTATATCAAACTAAAAAGTTTCCGCACAGCAAAAGAAACCATCGACCAAAAAGAGGCAACCAACCGAATGGCATGCTATTTTTGCAAACAATACCACTGATAAGGAGCTAATATCCAAAACATACAAGGAACTCATAAAACAACAGAGAAACAAACATTTTAAAAAATGGGCAGAGGACCTGAAGAGACATGCCTCCAAAGAGGACATACAAATGGCAAATAGACATATGAAAAAATGCTCAACATCACTAATCATCAGAGAAATGCAAATAAAAACCACAATGAGATATCACCTCACCCTAGTTAGAATGGCTATCATCAACAAAACAAATAGCAACAAGTGTTGCAGAGGCTGTGGAGAAAAAGGAACCCTCATACACTGTTGGTGGGAATGCAGACTGGTGCAGCTGGTATAAAAGACACTGTGGAGGTTTCTCAAATAATTAAGAATAGAATTACCACATGACACAGCAATCCCTCTCCTGGATATCTACCCCAAAAATCTGAAAACATTTATCCATAAAGACATATGTGCTCCAATGTTCATTGCAACTTTATTTACGGTGGCCAAGCCATAGAAACAACCAAAGTGTCCTTCGATAGATGAATGTATAAAGAAGTTTTGGTATATATACACAATGGAATATTATTTGATGGTAAGAAAAGATGAAATAGTACCATTTATGACAACATGGATGGATCTTGAGATTATAATGCTAAGCGAGATCAGTCAGACAGAAAAAGTAAAGAACCATATGATTTCACTTATCTCTGGTGTATAAAACTGTAAACAACAAAAGAACAAGACAAACAAATGAAGAAACAGAAACTCAAAAACACAGTCAACAGTTTAGTGGTTACCAGAGAGTAAGGGAGGAAGAGGGTTCTAGAAGAGTGTAGATGGGGTCAAATATATGGTGATGGAAGGAGAACTGACTTTGGGTGGTGAACACAGAATGTGAGATATAGATGATGTATTACAGAATTTTACACCTGAAATCTATGTAACTTTACTAACAATTGTCACCCCAATAAACTTTAATATATATATTTACTAGATAGTATATATTTACTATATTTACTCTATTACTAATATATAAATTATATTTACTATATGTAGTAAATAATTCCCTTTTAATTTGTTTATGGATGTCATGCAATGCTGAATAATTTTTGTTGGAACTTGAAATGGTTATTGTACATTCTAAAAAGAATAGCAAATAGCCAAATTCAAACCAAACGTAAAAAAGAAAAATGTGACAGTGTATTTTCTATTAGATTTCAGGGAATACTGTAAAACTCTCACTAAGAAAAATGGAGACTTGGATCAAAACAGAAAGCCTATAGAAAATAGAAGTCATATGTGCTGTGTTTTAATTTAATGAATCTCAAATACCAATGTAATATAATAAATCTCAAACAAAGATCAAATCACAGTAAAATACATACACTAGCAATGCATTTTTATTAAAAAGGCAAAGATTAGTAACACATTTTCTGGAAACAGAGTACAATAGAGTTCATAAAGGGTAAAACTACTCCAAAATTCAATATAATGTTTCTTGTGGGAGTGAAGAAGAGGAATATAATGGGGGAAGAGGTGTATGCAGGATCTCTAATGACTGTTAAAAGATTTGTTTTGTGAAGCTGTGTGATGACTTGGCATAGGTAGTGGTTGATAAAATGAGGTACTTCTAGGGGCAAAGTACTTGATGTTCCAATAAGAGAAATTGTATGGCTCATGTAGTAAACAACCAAATATATACATATACATGTACCTATACATATACATACATGCATACATACATACATACATACATATATATATATATACACACACATATATATATATGTATATAAACACACACATATACACACACACATATATATATAATCAACGACTGGTGAAAAGAATGTTCACAAGAGCAATAGAAAATCCTCACAGTTGTTCACTCTGTGGAGTAAGAACCATAATGTTCAGATAAACTCATGGAATCTCCTAACATTTGTCCTTTTCCTCAGTCCATAATATTAGATCAGAAGCAATGTCATTTACCATCCTCAAAAGCTTAAAGGATGCATAAAGAAGGTCCCTGTCAACAATGCATTTCCTTCATAGAAATGGACCTTCCCAAACCATAAAGACTATAGAGGACCATGGTGTACCACTATAAAGTTAATCAAGAGTTAATCCCAACTGTGGCTTCTATTCCAGATGTGCTGTTTTTCCGAGAAGAGATCAACACAGCCTTTGGAACCTGGCATGTGTCTCCTGAGGGAGAATCAGTAAATTTCATTTTCCCTCAGAACAAAAGAACACAATCTGTTATTTAACAGAATTTTCAGCATTAAAGATTTACTGTCTCGTCCAGGCCTAGGTTCAGTGTTCTGCCAATGGTTTGATAGTCTGGGATATTTGGGAATATATTCTCCAAATAAAGAACAATGTACCGCCAAGAAAGTGGCCGTGTCCTTAGCAAGACTTCTGGTATTTTGGAGACATGTAGATGTAGCACCCTTGAGAATAATGTTCTAGTGGTTTATCAGGCGAATGAGAAAAGTGTCAATTTTGAGCAGGACCCAGGACATAAAAGGGGGCTGTGGATGGTTCATGCTGTAGTACCTCCTGCCCTTGATGCTTAGACTACTTGGTCTGGGACACTTAAAGGCTCTTGAGATATTAGTAATAGAGAAAGACTCAAGACAAAGTCTCTAGTAGGCCCCAACTGGAAAAAGTATAGCTCAGACCCCATGACCCTGAGAATAGAGAATGATTCCCTGTACAGGAAGCAGAATTTGATATGTTATTAGGTGAGACTCTCACAATGGGCATCAAGTGATACATTAACTGGAAACGTCCATTAAGAGCCGAGTGTTGTCAGATCCTCCAATATGGAAAGTGCAAAAGCAAGCCATTATAGAATAGAAATGTTATAATCAAGATTTGATGTAAGCAGGTCTAGAGGCCGTAAGCACATTAGATAAGCATGTGGTCTTGGCTACAGATTACCTTGCCTGGATCAGTGTATATGTAGCAAATCTAAAACAAAAGGCTCCTTGACGTGTGTCCCCCTAGTCCTACTCCAAATATTATTATTTTTTTTAATATCATGATTATATTAACTAGGAATTGTGAGTCCAAGAAAACATATAATGGAGAAGGGGAAGTGGGAGAAGGTTCTGATATATTACTTGTGTTTCCTCAATTAAATTACATAATTTCTCTGATCTTCAGTTATTTTATTTGTACATTGCATACATTGTAGAGATTAGAAGAAACTGAACATAAAATACTCTTGGAAGAGTATCCTGAAGAGTAAGTTTTTTTGTTTTTTTTTTAAATCGATTTTTGTTATGATTTTCATTATATTACTGAACTAGCAATTATCCCCTAAGGCTTATGAAAAGGTTTGTGTAAATCACCTACATTCCTTCTAGAATATAGAAGCAGGCAGTCACTGGCACTTTCTCAGGTACATAACACAGAAAAAATAACAAAGAAATGTGGCTGATCTAATCAAGCTATATACCATTGTTATGATTTTCTACATTAATATTTGTTAAGTGAAACACAGGGTGATGGATTGTGGGCAATGGTTCAACAAAAATCTATAGGAGAAATTGAAATAGAGAAGTTTATTATTCATAGGTCGTGGGAAAAGTAGATGTCCCCAAGGGGCCTCAAGGAGCTATACACAGCCCAAGGGGCTACACAGGGATATCAGTGCAGAGTGCAAACCGAGAGAGAGAGAGAGAGAGAGAGAGAGAGAGAGAGAGAGAGAGAGAGAGAGAGAGAGAACCGAAGTCACGTGCTTTTATTGGAGTCCATTGGTGAAGAGCTTTGGGGTCTCCAGGCTAAGGCTGGATTGCTCAATTTAAATCGAAAATCGGTCCTATTAGACACCAGGACCCACGTCACTGTCATTCCAGGCAAAATCTATAAATTCCCAAAGTTAAGTCCTTAAACCTACAGGGCTATGGAATGGGGATATTGTAGGTTTAATGACTCCTGCCTCAAGCATGTCTGTAATGATAGGTGTAAGCCCTCAGTGACCTGTTTAAGTTGGTTTTGGAGCTATTTATAGTATTGACCAGAGGAGAAAGGTTTACTGATGTCCATTTGGTGAGTCCCACCAGGATGGCCAAGAACTTGGTGTTGTTCCATTCTGTACAGTGTAATGTCAATGCATCTTTGCCTATGTGACAGAGAAAAAGAGAGCCAGAGTATCATCAGAGGAAGCCATTTGAGGTGAATAGTCCTGACAGTTAGATTAGAATGGATCTGTGCACCTTGTATTGTTTTACTGGCAAAGCCCTTTAGGTTGCTGTAATTGCTCAACTGGATTCCTTGGCTACTGGGAAGGAATTTGCACGTGTAAACAGTTGTTTAAATTGATGTTTCTGCAAGGGAAAAAATGCTGGAAACTCCTATTCAACCATATTGCTGACATCATGCCTCATCCTATTTCCTTTAATTTCCTTGTTAGACAAATTCAACATTTGTGTTATAACTGAGTCTGTACCAATGATTGCTTTCTTTTTTGCTGCAGAGATTGTGGTTATATTTCTTTCTCTCTCATATGTTCTTAAGATTTTCTTTAAATCTGAACATATTGTGTAAAACAGAAGAGACTGCAGTAAATAGCTTTCATGCCTGGAAATAAGCACCCTTTCCTTTGACTAGAGCTTTAATGTGGGGGTTAGTGTTAATCTGGTTAGGAAATAGACTAAGTTTAAGATCTATTGTTGATATGGTTACCCACAGTGCAGCAAAGTTTTCAAATTCCTGTAGAGATACCTTGTGTGTAAAGCGAAATGAAGTTGACCAGACTAATTTCTGGTGAAATGTGAGGTTTAGGAATTTCCTTTTTTCTGTGCCTCAGAATCAGTGTCTTTGCATACTCTTGCTCCTCTCCCCTTTCTCTCTCATTTGTATTCTGCTATTATTGTTATTAGAGGATTCTTAATTTGGCTGTGGAATGGTTGGGGAGAAGTAGGTGGTGGATATGTGCAATCAGTTATTCTGGCTCAGTCGGTCACCTGTGCCATGTATCTGGGACTTGACAGTGTGGCCTCCTCACTCAGTTCATCTGCACTTCCCCCTGTTACAGATTTTCAGACCCTGCATTTATCCTTCCCCTGGTTGCAATAGCGGTTTACCAATGTTTAAGGTTATTAGAGTTGTCGCATGCCCCATGACAGAGCAAAAATTTTATTGCATAATGGGGAGAGTGGAGAACTATTTCAGCAGTGTTTCCTGCCCCTCCTGTATGGGTGTGGCTCCCCTCCTGAGATCTGCACCATGGTAGACACGTTCTACAGCTCTCTTAGATCTTTTCTGTTGGGTGTCTGGTAGGGTTCCTGGACAAAGAGTATGCACGGCGGAGCAGACTCCTCCAAGTTCTACACGGTCCCACCAGTCCACACTCAGCCATCAACAGTTTGTCAACAACTGATTTTATTGGTGTCTAGTTTCATATTCTCGGGAAAGTGCAAGATCCTGGTGCCTCTCCCTGCACGCACTGTCTCTTTTGATTTGGATGCCATTACTTGCTCTGTGACCACATGCCCTAATGCATTTGAAAAAGCCAGAAATTTGAAGTTAGTGAAGCTCTTTTTGTGTTGTAATGGTGGAGAGATGCTACTTGTAATCAGGAGATGGAATCCAGAGGTTTCATTAGTCTTCTAGAATACTCTTTTTTAAAAAAAGATTGAAACATTCACAAATATTAATCTCTTCACTTAATCAACATAGAGGAGTAAGTAGGCCAAAATATTGCTTATTGGTATTTAATGTCAGGACTAAAATAACTTGAAAGATCTTCATATTTTAAACACAATATTTTTACCATTAAAAAGCTAGCATTTTTTGTTATTAAAATATGGTTTGTAGTCTACCAGTGTTTAATTTGAGGCATTTTTAAATGTTAAACATTATTGAAATGAGAACACTGAAAAAAGTGAAGAAAATATAGAGTTTCAAAGCTAAAAAATGAGAAGAATTAGATGCACAGCACATCTGGCGGAGTTTGTTACTGCATTTCAGCATTTAATTGAATTCTGAACTTTCTGGCAGGCGAGGCAAAAATCTAAGCTTGTTATCAGTCAAGTAGTTTCTGTTTGAATACCTCTTTGGTGTTGTAATAGACACTTTCTCTTCTCTAGGGTTTCAGGCATACATTAGCAGTATACTAATTTTGGGAATGAACCCTTTCTAAACACTGATAAAGCACAGACACAGAGGGAAATCCGTACTAATTGCACAGAAACGATTACCTAATCCTTCCTAAGGGAAAACCAACCTAATATATGTGGCGATATATATAACTTAGAGATAATACTCCCTCAGGAAAGTACCTTACTCATGAAATGAGATGTTTGAAATTTTCTGCAGAATATTTTTTTAATTAAACGAGCACCCCAATGTCTGGCCATTGCAAAGAGAACTCAAGGAGAAAGACTAACTTTGAAATGCATTATAAAATCTATATTTATTTTTTTTATTTTATGTTTTGTGTTTTTGTGTGTAGTATATACATTTAAGTTATATGATTAAAATACAAATTAGATAATTGTCCTGTATAATAGTAAAATTATTATGTACCTCAATTTTTGGACTGGCTAAATTTGTGTGTATGTGAATGCATATGTGTAGGATTATGTTCATGTGTGTAAGTGTGTTTGGGAGAATGTGTGTGCTTGTTTGTGTGTCTATGTATCTTCTACAACTAAAGCCAATATGCTTTAAATACAAAACTTTTGCAGATACCATAATGTAAAACAGGTAAATTTTTTGCTTTAAAACTTCTTTGACTCAAGTACATGGAAATCGGCGGAGTGAAGGTATTTTACGTAAAATTTGGCTCCCTAAAATATTACATGATTATAAGAAGTAGGATAGAAAAGAAGAAAGTCTGCAACTAAAGATATAGAAATGAATCTAATCTTGTACTCTTGGCTGTGAGCAAAGAAAGTCAGAAATTTGGGGGGATAATCTAAATAGGTGTAAAAATGAACACGAAACTTAGGACAATGCAATATAAGTTGAGTAAATCTTTAGGAAACTATAATATTAAGCTTTTAAAATGAACTTTACCGAATAAGTTATTTATTTTTTTATAGCTTCTTTTTCTTATTGAGGTACAGTTACCATATCATTATATTAGTTTCAGGTGTATAATGTTATGATTTGATATTTGTATATATCACACAATGATCACCACAGTAAATCCACTTAACATCCATCTCCATACAGTTACATTTTTTTATCTTGTGATGAGATTCAAGATTCACTCTCCTAGCTACTTTCAAATATGCAATACAATGTTATTAAATATAGTCACCGTGATGTACATTACATCCCCATGACACTCATATTATTGAAAATTCATACTTTTTGATCCATTTCACCCACACCCCACACTCTACCTCACGTAACCACTAATCTGTTCTCTATATACATGAGCTTGTTTTTGTCGTCATTGTTTTATTTTATAGTCCATATGTAAGTGTGGTCATGTGGAAATTATCTTTTTCTGTCTGATTTATTTCAGTTCGCACAGTTTTCTCAAGGTTCATACAAATAGCAAGATTTCATTTTTTTAATGTCTGGATAATATTCTACTATATATATATATATATATATATATATATATATATATATATATATATATATTTATTTATATTTATCCCACTATTTCTTTATCCATTCATCCATCAGTGAACATTTTGGTTGTTTCATATCTTGGCTTTTGTGAATAATGTTGAAATGAACACGGAGGTGCAGATATATTTTCAAATTAGTGTTTTCCTTTTCTTTGGATAAATACTCAGAATTAGAATTACTGATCATATGGTAGTTCTATTATTCATCTTTTGAGGAGCCTCCATACTATTTTCCATAGTGGTTGTGCTGATTTATTTAAAGACTAGGAAAAGTTTATTTTTGAAGTAATTAGTACCTGGTAATTCATAATAAAAATAATTGAACTGGACTATTGGTAAACCACTATTATGTCTTAATGGCCAGGACGTGACATTTTGGTTGTTTTATTGTTTTCTGAATATAATATTATTCAAACAAGAAAATGTTTTTCTTATTTATTTCACCATAAATTCACTTCTATTATAAAAGAGCAAGATTGGTAATTACCATTATTAGTTCCTATTTATTTAAAATCAACTCAGAATTCGGTGATATGTAATTTTTGTATATTTGAGTAATATCTTGGAAACCTTCAGAACATGCCTTATACAAAATCTTAAAATATAAAAATAATGCCAATAAATGTTAATTATTGTTACAATAATACAACCCCATTTTCTAGATAGTCGAGCTTCTTTTATAATATGGTTCATTTCCATCAATTGTTTGATGTCTACAGAACAGACTTCACTTTCATTTTGGGTTTTAGAAAGAAAACGTAGTTTTCTCTCTGGTACTTTGTTAAAAATTAAGCACTACATTTAATCTTTACTTTAAATATTAAGAATTATAGTGACATCAATTTTATTAATCATTACAAATTAGTTATGTACATTTTAATTTTGTAAAAAGTATGTTCATGAAGAACATATGTTTTATTTAAAAATGACTGATAATGGTGAAATGCCTTTAGGTTTTAATCAATATTTCTACCAGTATCATGAAAAAGATAATTTCCTCTTATTGTTTTTTTTCAATTGAAATTTATTGGGGTGACCCTGATTAGTAAAATTATATAGGTTTCAACTGTACAATTCTGTAATACGTCATCTGTATATCCTGTGTTTCCCCCAAAATAAGACTTAACTGGAAATAAGCACAAACATGATTTCTCAGGATGCTCATAATATAAAACAAGCACTATTGTATTTTCCCGAAAATAAGTCTTAGGGCTTATTTTATATTATGAGCATCCTAAAAAATCCTACTAGGGCTTATTTTCCAGTTAGGTCTTATTTTCGGGGAAACATGGTCACATTGTTTGTTCACCACCCAGAGTTAGTTCTTCTGTCACCATATATTTGAATCTCCTGATTCTTACATTAACTATTAAATGCATCCTTTTTTTTCTATGATAGCCAACAAGAATGTTTGTTTTTATTTTTCGATTTTAGTAGCCACTTTAACCAGTGTACTAAGCATATCAACAGAAATTATATATGGACGTTTATTCTACCACAAAGCTATTGATATGTAGCTATTGGCCTATGACTGTGAATCTATTTTTTTCTCTTCAACTATGAAGTAAAATGTCCATGTATTAACAGCTGTTAATACTACTATGATGTATGGTTTAACAGATTTAATGAAACTTGGTGATTAATGATAGTATAATGATTTAACTAAAATAAAAGTAAAAAGTGGAAAAGATGAAATATAGCATTAGGATATATAAGTCATGGTCAGTTAAATTGATGTGCTTAATACAAATTAAAGTATTTAAAATACAAGTAATTGATCTCACAAGTAATTTGAACATGATAAAATACAAATTCATGTTTGCAAATATACTATCCATTACTTCAAAAAACATTAATTAACTACCTACCCCATACACTGCTAGACAATGAGAGGGAAGATAAAATTGTAGTGCATTATATTATTCATAAAATCTTAAAGAATCTCATAATATAATATAATAATATGTGATAAAGGACATAGTCTTAGTTCGCTTGGGTTGATATAACAAATCATCCTAGGCTGGGTGGCTTAAACAACAAACATTTATTTCTCACAGTCCTGAAAGTGAAGAAGTCCTAGATCAAGGTTTTGGCAGATCTGCTATCTAGTGCAAGTCAGTTTCTAAGTTTGCAGGTGGCCTTCTGCTTTATCCACTTATGGCAGAGAGCAGAGACAGAAATAAGCTCTTGTGTTTCTTCTAACAAAGTCACTAATCCCATTTATTAGGTCTCCACCCTCTTGACCTAATTACTTTCCAAAGGTCCTACCTCCAAATATCATCACATTGGAGATTAGGCTTTAACATGAATTTTACGAGGACACAAACATTTAGTTCATAGTAGACATGTACAGAATATGAAAACGGATAGGCCCAATGATAATAATAAGAATAAAATGCTATTGATTGAAATTCTAGGCAGAGTTTTATCAATTTGAGAAATTAACATAAGCTTCATGGAGTCAAGGGATGCAGTATTACTATTCAAGTTTTAAAACAGTAGTTCTGAAATTCTGGAGGAAACTAGAATGATTTAATATAAAACTTTTAATAAAAACTGGTATTTCTTTCAGGTATTCAGTCAGGGGCCTTTCATATCTTTCCTTGAAGGGCAAGAAAGAACATTAGGAGTTAATGATACGATTCTTTCTAAGATAAAAAGTTATAAACTCATTTGTGTTGTTCCCGGTTATTTTTGAAGAACAGGAACCCAAGTAGTGGCTCTGTTGACCTGAGTCAGATATCCTAAGAATAATTATTTAGCCTTAAAATTATCTTTAAGTATTGCGACTTTTTAGTAAGTATGTGAGTTAGGCTGTGTGTGTGTGTGTGTGTGTGTGCGCTTAATTTACAATATAAGACGTTGAAATTTATTATATCAATAAACCAACTTTTTAGATCTGAATAATATATACATTTCAAAGAAATAATGTTTTCTGCAAATTTTTTTTTCCTGTATTCCTTTTCTGCCTCCATCATTTTCTCATATCTTCTTTGCTCAAATAGATACTGACTGTGTCTACTAGGTAGAAAACATTCATTTCTAGAAAAGTTTAGAAATATCTCCCTATTTATAACAAACAACCATTGCAAAAACAAATTTGAAAATAGCTAATAGATAGCTAATAGATAGATAAATATACAGATGTACGCACATGTATGCACACATACAGATAAATATATACGAGTATGTGGACACACCACATACCACACACTATACCACACACTATCTACATAGTAAATGACCACCAGCTTTTTTCTGGCCACATCAAACTTCATAAATAACATACTATTAATTATCTATATAGTATTTTATACTTATTAATCTAGTTAATATATTTATTTTTAAATATAAAATAGGCATATATGATAGTTACTCTAGAAGGCAATCTGAATACAGCAGTGTACAAAATACAGTCTCAAGCCCAATTTTTACTTTTTCTTTTTTTTTTTTTTTTTCAATTTCAGGTATACAAAGCAATGCAATAGACTTTCACTCCTTACAAAGTGTAACCTCCCTCCCCCAATCTATTGCCCCTCTGACATTGTATATATCTATTACAATTCCATTGACTTTATTCCCTATGCTATACTCCATATTCCGTGACTATGTATATAAATAGATAAATCTATATATATAATTAAATATAAAATAATACATATTATATAATATATAACATATATTGTAATATATAATATATAATATTTATATTGCATATATTATAAAAATATAATATATATAAATATATAAAATAATATATAATACATAAAATAATAAATATATTATATATATAAAATTATAAATATATCAAGTACTCATAAATACTAGGAAGAGAAATAAAACAAGGTAAACGATAAGAATATGTTGGTGCTTTTTTAGATGAGGAGGTCTGAGAAGGTCTCTCTAGGAAGGTGCGATTTAAGAAAATATTTCATTAAAATGAGAGAATGAACCATACAACCTATAGAAAGCAGGACTATTTCAATCAGAGGGAGTAGCAAGTGCATAGGTCCTGAGCATGATTGTGCTTGGGACATCTGAAGGACATTAAAAAGGCGAATGTATCTGAGAAACTACAAAGGAAACCACCAGCAACTGAGATAGGAGAGGTGATTAGGAACCAATGTAAGTCATTCATATATATACTTAGATGGGTAACTATTAGAGGGATTTGCTGTCTTAAATAATCTCTCTGGTTATATAGAGCACATAATATAGGAGATTTGAACAGAAGGAAAATAAGAAACTGGTAGTTTTGTGAAAATACAGGTAAGGAGTATGGCGGCACAGACTATGGTAGCATTCAAAAAAGTAAACAAATTGTGATTATATAGCTTGATGCATATTCACAAAATAAACACCCCCCCAGAGTAACCATAACCCCAAACAAAAATAAATGCTGCCAGCCTACAGAAGGATCACAACAAGGAACCACCCCCTCACAAAAGTGACCATGATTCTAATTTAAACAGTGTATGTTCATAGTTTTTCTTTTGCTTCATATTTTGTTTCTGAGATTTATCCATTTTATTGCACATAGCATAGTTTATTTATTCTTTCTACAGTATAATTCATTGCATGTTTCTCATAGACACTTAAGTTATTTCCAATTTATCAAATTCTTCGAAATATCCATGGTTTCATAAACACTCATATCTGTGGGGTTTATTACTAGAAATGAAATTGCTAATCATAGATTATGTGCATGTTTACCCCTAGTAGAAACACACTTTGCCACAATGATTGTGTCAAATTATACTTCTATTAACAGTGTATGGGAGTTGTACTTGCTCTGCATTGTGGGGGTTCAGAATGAATTACCCCAAGATGTACCTCAGCAATATGCAGTTGTTTTGAGATAAAGGCAACCTTAGCTGCAGGTTTCTGTCTCTCCCTTAACTACATAGAAGAACTTGAATTAGGGGTCTTGCTCACAATAAGAGATTATCAGAGATAACCTCTTTTGAGGCAAACTTATATTCACTAAGAATCTGCTCTTCTTATGATTCTGCAATGACACTTTGAAACCATCAAGGCACCTTACGTCATTTCTATCTCAGAATGTCTTATATACCCACGTTCCCTTTTTATTTCTGAACCTCTCCTGCATGTGGGGTCTCTGAATCTCTCAAGTATGCAGGGTTCCCATCTATATGTATGTATTTAGCTTGTTTTTTGTTTTTTTCTTGTTAATCTGCCTCATGTCTATTTAATTATTAGACCAGCCAAAAGTACCTCCAGGTAAAGATAGAAGAAAGTTTGTTCCTCTCCCACAATATTGTCTCCTATAATGCGTATTTTGTCATTTTCTTTTTAGTCATTCTGGTGGGTCTGGGCATTAGTACCACATTGTAGTTTAATTTACATTTTCCTGTTACCTAATATTGGAAACAAGATTTCATTTTTATAGGATATTTGATTATCCTTCAATGTAAAATATTCATTTTAATCTTTTGTTTATATTGTATTGTGTTGTCTTTATTTTTTTTATGATTCATAGAAATTTTTAAACAAAGTTTGTAAAATATGTTTCCCTTTCATGCCTCACCTGAATGTTGTCCTTTGATGAACAGATGCTCCTAATTTTAACACTAATGATGTCCAGAGTATCAATTATTTCATTTATGCTTAATGGTTTTTTGTACTCCTAGTAAAAAAAATAAAAAATAAAATAAAATAAAATAAAACTATTTGCCTACCCCCAGGTCAGAAAGGCATTCGCTTATGTTTCTAAAAGCAATGCGGTTTTATTTTCATATTTTGAAAACTAATTTTTGAGTATTGTCAAGTACAAGTCACACTCTTTTCCATATGGATATCCAATTGACACAATAGTATTTATTAACAGACCATCTTCCTCCCAGTGCATCACATAAATAATAAATTAGGTTACAGCATATGTTGGATCTGTCCCTAGGCTCTGTTTATTATGCTAGTTTTTTGTGTGTTTGTTTTTTGTCTTGTTTTGTTTTCCTTATCTGGTATCTTATGCCAATACTAACAGTCTTAATTCATGTAACTTTATAATAAATCTTAATATGTAATAATATGTCCTTCAGCTTTTTGGTTCTTCAAGATTAGCTTGACTATTTCTGTTTAAATATGTTTATTTTTTATAAATTTGATTTTTATAATTTTTGGCAACATGATTGATGATAATCTTCAATTCTATTTAATTAAGTTTACATCTTTGAGAGTAGGGTATGTTGAATAAAAATAACACGTTTTGTGAAAATTATACACTTTTTAAAAATTTGGCAGATTTTTACATAATAGACTTAAAAATTCATATTAAACATGACTATCAGCAAATATCTACACCTTTTCATACACATTTGATTTTCTTTGTTTTTTTAAGTTAAAAATTAAATATACTCTATTAATATTTCCTGAAAATAAACTTATACAGAAAAAAAAAAAACACTCATATTTTCTTTACTCCTCCTACACTATTTCCCTCACACTCAGAATACTCCACATTAAAACATTTCTGATACCAGATTATGGGGTGTTTCCTCCCCAAGCCATTCTGTGAAACCATCTGGGTGTCCTACAATTTAACCTAACCTGACCCCATTTACCTGAGATGAGCATTAAATTCCACAGAATAAAGGCTCAGTCCTATAAGACTGCTCCCCTCCCCATCCCACTTCTGATGCCCATCACAAGTTCGGTTTGTTTACCTGTGCTTTTGACTAACTAGGGATTTCCACAATCCCCTGTTTGGGTTTGATAAATTTGATAGGCTCATGGAACTCAGGAAAACATTTTATTTACTAGATCACTTGTTTATGATAAAGAAGAGATAAATCAGAAATAGCTATGTGAAAAAGATGCGTAGGCAAGGTATAATATGTAGGACTAGGCATGGGGCTTGAATGCCCTCTCCTGGGTGGGCTACTCTCCCAGCACCTGCACATTCCTCAGCCTGGAAACTCTCCAAATCTGAAGCTGACAGCAAATCATAACAGTCTATATATATATACATTAGAATTTAGCTTTTAGTTAAAATTATTAAATTAACATTCTTAAGAGTAACAGGTGTACTGGAATGTAGTCACATCTTGGGGCCTATAGTCCTGCCTATAAAGCAGGTTTCAGAACCTGCTTTAGGTAATAGAAGAATGTATCCTGTTCAGCATGAAATGTACAGCTCTGTTCTTTACTTTCTGCTCTTAAGATAGCATCACTGGCTCACAGCCCAGGATTTCTTACACACGTCTCTTGATGGAGACTACCTGGCCATAGTCCTATAGACCCTGACAGGATGCCTCCAGGAGATGAATAAGTCAGACTGCTAAAGCTTACATTAGAAAAGAACAAACAACACAGTCTACTAACCTGAATTCCATACTTTTATTTTTCATGATTTTTGCTCTACAAAACTCCTTATCTGTAAACTTTGCGGAGTTTGGGTTTTTACAGCACAAGCTGGCCATTCTCCATTGTGTAATGTTATACAATAAACACTACTTTATTTTACATTACCCAGCTGTCAGCATAATTTACTGTCTGTAGCACTGAATGGACAGACTCTTTGATAAGTTACAAATCCCACTGTTTCAGGGGTTTATGGAGACTTCATTACACAGCCATGATTGATAAAATCATAGACCACTGATTATTAATTCAACCATCAGCTTCTCTCCCCTACTTGGAGGTCACCAGGAGGGGGTGAAATTTCAACTCTCTTATCACATGATTGTTTCTCCTGGCAACCAGCCCCTATTTTAGGGGCTACCCCAAATCATCTCATTAACATAAACTCAGGTGAGCTTAAAAAGCACTTGTTAAGAAAAAGGACAGACATATTTCAGGAACTGGGAACAAAACTAAATATTGTAACAAAAGATGCCCCTTATGGCTCTTATATAGGAAATGACAAAAGTTTTATGATATGTATACCAGGGACACTGGACAAGGACCAAATGTATGTTTCTTATTCATAATTATAAAACCAAAAAAATTAAAGGTAAAATTGTTAGGTTTATTTCAATCCAAAATATTATATGAGCAACTTTTCCTTAAATCATTTGCAGTATTAAAAATTGCCAAGATTTTGAATTCCAATTCATAACTCAATTTTCCACAGAAAGCTAATAATAATTCCTTTCTAGAGATCAAAATCCTTGTAAGAAAATAAATATTTTCTGTCATTTATTAAAGTAAATAATTCTTGTATTCAACTCTAAGTTGATAACTTTCTTTGAAAAATCACAATGAGACTAATTAAGGAGTAGCAACAAGATTTATCCAGTTGTTCCAGCCAAAATATCTGGAATCATCTCTGATTAACTAATTTACATTCTTATCTAATTAATCATCACATTTATTCATCCCTACCAATGTAACACATATATAATCTGATCCTTATCATCACTTTGAGTGTTACCAGTCATGTCCAGCTACCTGGACCCTGGTGAACACCTCCTAATAGGTCTTCCTGATTCATCTCTTGAAGAATTCTATTTTTCACAAAATAGTAAACAATTTTCAAACTCATAAGTCAGAACATGTTACATCATTGCTCAAAACTCACAATGATAAACTTCCCAATACACTTAGATTCAAACCTCAAAGCTCACTTAGTCTGTGATGAGGCTCTGGACACACTATCCCAAAGCTTGCGTGTTGGCATACTGAGTACCTTAAGCTAAAGGATTCTGAGACAAGGGCAGAAGCAGGATGGTTAATCCTGACTTACCTCCCCTCACCCTTCTTCCCTGAAACAGGTCATAAAACCCTCCTGTGAGACGTGCTTTCCCAATACCCAGGAGAAAGGAAAGTTTTATCACCAGAGAGAGGAATTTGAGGCTGAGAAATCTGTACAACCCAAAACTGTTAAACTACTTTTATCTCTTCAGTTACCTCACCATTTCCTACCCCTAGCCCAAACAACTTTGTCTTGTAAATTCGTCACAGCGTTATTGTTTGTTTGCCTAAGGGTATAAAACTTTCCGCTCTGGTCACTATTGTGACCAGAGCCTTGTGGAGGCTCCGTATGTGTGAAAATGCAATTAAATTTGTATGCTGTCTCCTGTTAATACCACTTTGTCAGTTTAATTTTCCGAGCCACCAAGTGACCCTGAGAACACTGAAGAAAACTTTTTCCTTCCCTACACCTACGAGTATGACATGTCACTTATTGTAAAGGCTGATATCTCCAACCTAATACCTTCCCACTTTTCTTTAGGTCCCTGGGTGCCTGCTGTGTCATCAGTCTCCTTAGTCTTCTTTCATATGTGAAGCATCCTCCCATCTCAGGTCTTTTGTATGTACTGTTTCCTCCTCTTGGAATACTCTTTCTTCAGATATTTGCACAACTTCTTCATGATTTCTATCTCTTCATGATTTCTATCTCTTCATAGATGTCAATAATGTAGTGGATATCATCACTGCTCAATCGAAAATAACTCCATTTCTTCTCAAGTTCCTAACACAGTGTAGTATACTATCCATTTACTTTTTAAAATTGTTATTATCTTTCTTGTCTATTCAAATGTAAGCAATATGAGGACAGGACACCCTCTGTTTCTGCCATTTAGGATAGAGCCTGACATAGCATGGTGTCTATATATATATATATATATATATATATATATATATATATATATATATATATATATATACATTTGTCAACTAGATGAAGGGATAATGCATTCTTACTCTTTAGAGGTTTCTAATTCTAAAAATTCAAATGTACATATTTATTGTTCTTCATTTCTAAGACACTTTATTTCCTGTGATCTAATAAAAATCAAGGATTTTCTAAACTCTAGTCCTCATTAAATTACTTCCTCCATTGAAACTATAAACATCTCTGAGTAAGCATTATATAAAATTTCAATATATTCCATTAATTCAATATATTCTTATTAAGCTCAAACATATTAGTTATTGGTGATTTATATATATACATATAATCATATATATATATATGATTATATATATGATTATATATAATATATATTTTATATATATTATATATAATCATATTATTATCCAATTTCCATGAGCTGGAGGAAATAGACAAATAAACTGGTAAATGTATAAAATAGCAAGATAGAGAATAACTAATGGTTCCAGATGATCACATTAGGAGAGGCCCCCCATCTAGAATTATAGGTAAGAATAGATTTCCAAGAAAAATGATGCCTGCATTGATTATTCAAGGAATTTCTCAAAATTGTTTTTTACTCCAATATTTATCAATTTTTATCCAACGAAGGTACATGTAGGCTTGAAATTCTATTTTCTAAGCTACTGTTAAAAATATTATATTGCACCAGGTAAAGACTGGCATGACTGGAAAACTTTCCCTGAATCAATGCTAAATTACAAATTGCTAATCATTGTGCTTAAGTTCTACTAGGATACCTACACAACAATAACATCTAAACCACATTCAGTGCTGTCAACGATAAAAAAAAAAAAAGTGTTATTTGGAAGAAACTGCTTTTCTAGAGGCGAGATGAATCATATTTGTTCTTTCTTGCCTTCGACAAGGCCTATCATGTTGTCATAGAAATATATTTGTTTGACAAGCATGCGTCTTATTTGCGAGTCATTTAAAATAGCAAAAACATTTTCTAAGATGCATTCAGTGAGTCTTAATAGGAATTCTTAAGTTATCTTCAAACCCTGAGAAAATTAAATGTACATGAAATATCAAAAATGTCTTAATAAACTATATTTTTGTAATCTTCAGTAGCTATATTCAGATGAATAAAACTGACAGGATAATAACATTAATGAAAGAAATCAAATTCAGAATATAGATTCAAGAACTGTAAGCTTCAGTTTTGGCATAAACAGTAATCACTCTCACTGAAGATAATAAAAAGAATCCAAGAGTGCTAATGCTAAGATTCTGTAAATTCTTCAAAAAGGTTATGCAGTATTAACATAGAAAGGGAATGAAGTGTGGAGAAAACAGAAGACTTTCCTATTTGTGTAAAACTTACATGCTATTTCTCCATTCAGAATAATATTAGAGTAAACCCATATAAAAGGAAGGATTTGCAATTTTTATAATTAATGAAATAACTTAGAATAGTGAGGATATTCTTCAAATTTTTTAGCTCCAAAATATGCTCTCATAGACTAAATTAATATTGAGAAGTTACAAAACAACTTCTTTTTATGTTATGTTGTGTTGACACTGAAAGAGACTTATTTTCTTTAATCTAATAAAAATTCTCCAAAATTGAAGGGTAGAGCCCAAACTACATACCCAATCTCTTTTGACCGGCAAGGGTTTAAATTTAACAGATAATTTATTTTAGCAGTTACAGTATACATCTAGAGGAATAGATTTTTAACCTCATGTGTACATGGGAGATCCTCAGGAAAAGTGACTATATTCCCTGAGATGATCCAAGCCACTAATTTAAATATCAGCTGAAAGATTACAGAAAGATGTGTTTGCAGGGAGGGGAAAGGAAGAAATTAACGGGATGGTTAAATGAAAAAACGTTTGGTAGACTTAGGGTTCTCCTATCACACAGATAAGTCTTTCACATAAAAAACTATTTCAGGAAATAGCTCTTGTCCTGGGACAGATTGCTTTCTAAAGTAAATTTTCTTTATAAATATAGATTTCTCTTAAAAAAAGGTAGATACTATTCTCTGTGTGTCTTGCAGTTTCTCAAAATTATCAACTCAAAATAATCTTATGGCAAAGAGGCACATTTTAGGGTGGCATATTCTGTTAGCTACTTTTCAATTTTTAACTTGACTCGATGTTTCTTCTTCTTTTTTTTTTTTTTTGATGTCTCTTCTTTAAAAAAAAAAAAAAGTCTCTGTTTGCCAAAGATTTTTTGATTTAAATGGAATTTAATTTAAGTGTACCATCATTTAGTTTATCGATTGCCTATTATGGATACTTTCCTTCTAGACTTGTAAAGGTAAAAAATGATGTAAGAGATATTTTTGACTTTAGAAATATCTGAGTCCTTTTATTGTTTCTAATTTTCAGGTAATTATCTTCATTTCAGAAGTATACATACCTAACAAAGAAATAATGATAATTTTGTTTCTTATTTTCAAAATTTATAATTTATCTACTTTTGATTTATTTCTTCATAAATATATCAAACAATTATAGACATTTATAATTTCTTCAGGACTTTGAGATGTATACTTTTCTTTTACCATCCATTATGTGTTAACCAATCACATATATATATATATATATATATATATATATATATATATATATAGCCAAAAAAGTTAAATATATATATTTTTCTATCCATACATACATAATACATACTAATAATTTACAATGTCAATATTTAAAATTTCCTCCATTTCTAACAAGTCTATATATATATATATATATATATATATATATATATATATATATGGTGCCAAAAAAAAGTTATACACATTTTACAAAAGGAAAAAAGGAAAAACCTATTAAAATTGTAATGCTCATTATATGCTGACAACAAAAGATGAATACAAGATGAATTTAACTCCTGCAATTACAAGAGGCTCGCAAAATGGTTAACATCAGTGTCCAGACACTTCAGATTACGGTGACTTATTGCTTCAGCAATGTTGACCAAAGTATGCTCATTTATTAAAATGAACAAAATTGCATTCCTGTTAATGATTACAAAGGATTGTGGAGTAATAAATACCCTGTTAGGATAACATAAATTCTATTTTTAAATAAAATATTTGAAATCTTTGTCTCAATTTTTGTAAGTACAACTGCCAATATTTAAAAATCATTTAGAACAGTTAATGGCGTGTACATATATAGTGTTTTGTAAGTGTTTTAACTATATTTTAAATGTCTGATTTTTACTAATCCTTAATTTTTTGATATAAAAACTCCATTGGTGTCATATTTCTGTATACAATTAAAAAAATGGCCTACTTGCTGCTATACCCAATTCTGTAGCTCATCTCATAGTGAACTTTTCATTGGGAGTTGATAATAATTTTTAAAGTTTTATCCTAGAAACTTTATAACTTAAGTATATGTGTATACCACCATGTCCAGTTATATCCAACTTAAACTTAATATATTGATACCTTTACAAATAAAGATAAGGAAATTAACACATATACAATTATTCACGTTTTCTATCCACACATACATAGTACATACTAATACTTTACAATGTCAATACTTAAAATTTTCTTAATTCCTAACAAGACTATTGATATTTTTAACTCATCTTTAGTTAGATGAATTTAATATTCATCATTATTTTCACCAAAAAATTTACTTATTTTTTTTGGTTGTCTAGAATCTATAATATTCATGCCAAATAAAATTTTTCTCTGAATCTACAAACAGTACAGCAACATAATTATCTTGAGGCAATGATTTGTTGATAATTTTAAGTCAGCATTTTAGACTTTGACAGTTGACTTTTTTAGACTTCGACTTTTTTATACTTTGCCAAATATATAATATATATATATAGATAGATAGATATAGATATAGATATATAGATATAGATATATGTTATCATATATCATGTTTCCCCCAAAATAAGACAAGGTCTTATATTAATTTTTTTTCTCCAAAAGACACATTAGAGCTGATTGTCCGGCTAGTTCTTATTTTCAGGAAAATGGTACCTACACAGAGAGATTTTCTGGGTTGGAGGAGGTTTTGTTTTTAACTTTATTTTCCCAACGAACAGTTTTGCATATTTTATGTATATCATCCAAACACTAACTACAAATTATAAAGTGTAAATATGTTCTTTCAACACCTGAAAGAAATTTAAAAATGTACACTATATTTTTCTATTAAATATTTATTAATGGAATTCTCTGATTTATTTATTCATGAAAGAAATATTTGCCCACATATTCATGGGTTAATTAAAAAACTGAAACCACGAAACATTTCCCTATTATATGCAAAGTTCTCTATTCTGCTCTGGATATCTGTGAAAGGAGATAAGATAAATAAAGCACAGAACTTGCCTTAAAATAACTCATAATCTCTTGAGAGACTTATTGTCCTCTGAGGCTGGGAAAGCCATTAACTATAGTATAAAACAGAATGAAATAAGCACTATTACTCCACCTACTATATAAAATGTCCCAACGTGATAACTCTTTTATCTCTTAATAATCCCGTGGTATAAGTTATTTACTAGTAAAATATGATGTTCATTATGAATAAGATTTAAAAAATAATGCTGAAGGTAAATATGCCATATTTGATGGATGACTATTTCATATTAAAAAAAAAATACTGCCTTTTAGAAAATTCCAAAAAAAACACCAAGTGAGATCTCTGTTTTAGACTCTGAAATAAATATAGAATCCATAAGAACCATGGTCAGGGGATACTGATTACTACTCTGTCAGCAAAATAATATACTGCTGATTTGAATGGGATTAAACATCCTGACAAAATTTGGTTATAACAAAACTCCTCTGAAAATTGTGCTGAAATTTAAAATATAAAACACACTATTACAAAAGAGAAGGTGACAATAACATAAATGAATGTGTGGATTGTTACTAATTAATATCATGAAAGGATGAAGTACTTGTATTTATAAAAAATGATACATTCCAATGTTTTTGGCATATTATGGTTACTTACAAATGTTAAATTAGAAATACAGAAGAAAATAGGAAAAATGCTCTTTTGAATAATCTAATTAGCATCATATAATAGAACTGAAAAGTCTATAATACTAAACTTTAAAATGAAAATAAACACAAATCTTATAAAGCAATGTTTTTCTAATGTATATGCAAAAAAAATAAGACAGGAATAGGAAAAAAATGTGATTTCCTACAATTTAGAGAATTATACTATCAAATTAAACTATCATACCTTATACTAGACTGAAATGTCAGTTTCAGAACACACTAATTTTCTTATAGCTCAAGCAGTACTTAAATTATAGAAATATAAAATTATTTTAAGAATATATCTGTTATTTTCAAAATATATATTTGTCAACTAGTAATTGGCATCTTGTTGGTTGTTTTTCCCTTGCAATCAAGATTCTAAAATCAATATTTTGTCACTTCACTATGTAATAAACTCATATGGAATAGCATCAATATTTGAGAGAGAAACTTATCTTACATTTTTATTAGTTTGTTAATTAATTTGTTTATTTTTTTAATTTATTAATTCTACAGTTGTCTCCCCTTATCCACAATTTCACTTACCCCACCCAGTTTCAGTTATTTGAGGTCAACCTCTATAAAGTATTAAATGTAAAATTCAAAAAAATTCATAAATTTTAAATTAAGTACTATTCTGATGAAGTCTCATGCTATCCTATTCTGTCTCACCCTGGTCCTGAATCATCCCTTTGTTCAGGGTATCTACCCTGTTGTGTACACTCTCTACTCATGAGTCACGTAGCAGTCATCTAGGTCATCAGATTGACTGTCTTGGCGTAGAAGTGCTTGTGTTCAAGTAACACTTTACTGTTATAATTGTTTTGTTATTAATTAATGTTGTTTATCTCTTATTACGTCTAATTTATAAATTAAACTATCATAGGGTATGCATATATAGGAAACATTTCATGTGTATATATAGGGTTTGGTACTATATTTGGTTTCAGGCATCCACTGGGGGTCTTGGAACATATACTCCACAGAAAAGGAGGGACTACTTTTGGGTCATTACCAAGTTCAAAAATAGATAACTACTTTAAAGTTTCTATTATATTAATTTAATGGTAAAAAAATTACATAAAATTTAGACATTGGCATGCACAATCTATTTCTTTTGGAATAGAGTTTTTACATTAAATTAGATGTGTGTTTTTGTGTGGGTTCCCCCACTGCCACAATCAAAGTAGAAATCTAGCAAGGATTTGTTTGAATTTTATTTTATTTTATTTATTTTTTTTTATTTTTATTTTTTGGAAACTACCCAAAGAGCAATCAAGGAACAAATCAGCTTTTCATTTAATACTAATCAGTTTACACTGCCCCATCTAAAAACTGTTAGACAATAATAGAAGCACATCAGAGATGAGTTAAATTATTATGCAATGGGCCTTTAGCTGAATGGTTTATAAAATATATTTATGACTTTATTAATTTTTTGAAATTTATTTAAAAAGAAAGTAAAAAACAAACAAGCTTAAATTTAAATATGAAATAATACAGTGACTCAATTTTCTCTAAAGGATAAAATAATATTTTCATAGCCCCTCCTAGGTGAATTTTTTTTATATAAGAGGGACTAAATAAAAGAAAAATGAAAAGAACAGAAATGATTATACCGAGGAGAATGATAAAAACAAATGTTCTACTTAAAAAAAAAAAAAAAAAAAAGAATTGTGAGGGTGTGGAGGTTAAGATACTTTGCTTTATAAATGCAGTTGTGGATGGTTCCAACTGTTATATTTATTTTTGTTCTACTACTAAATATTTTCTATCATCATAAAAGAATTGTGTTTGCATATTACCTATCGTGTTACATTTTCTCATATCATCTATGATTTTAGCCATGTGTTTGATTTATAGTTGTCTCCCCCAAGCCCTTTAGCTTGTTTTTCACTTTCTGCTCCTGTTTCTCCAAGGCAGTAACTAAATGTATTTAGGAGCTCACTTTTTAAGCAGGCATGCAGAACACTGAAATATAGAGGATCTTTGCCCAAAGGGAGAATTCTAAACCAAGGGAAAATAGGAACTGACTGAGAAATACTTCTTCCTCTTCATTCTTGACTTTCAGATAGCTTTGCATTCTATATACTCTTTGAAGTTCTCAAGTGGACTGAGTCCCAGTTTCCATTAGAATTTACTGAATGATACACTCTTATTATTGAATTTTCATGTTTGCTCATCCTCCCTGGGACTACTTCCAACTACATTCATCAAAATTCCTGTCTCAGGCTCCTCTTCAATGCTAATAGTCGGGAAAGACAAGCTGAGATTTAGGGATTACCACCCACCAAAATTTAGATAATTTTAATACAGAAATACGATTTATTCCACACTTCTTAATTCAAGAGTTTCCTCAAAGGATTCTGCAATGTTTACTAAAATTAGAATTTGTGTGTTGTTTTAATTGTAAATTGGAAAATCTTCTAGACTCTGTATAATTTTTATAGAGTAACATTTTGGTTATTTCATTTTGTTGCTTATTTTATTGTATTCCATATTTTAATAATAAAAATAATTTTAAAATTGTTTTGTTATGAAATTATTAGTTCTATAAGCTAAAATAATTATCAAAATGATAACATTATAGATCAGATTAAAACGATTACAGTGCTAGATAATGCTGTAACAAGGAGCATGGGACAAAATCTTGTCCTCATTAATCCTTATTAATGTTTAGTGTTTCTTAACAATGGGTTAAAAAAACAGTAAACATTAAGTTTGGTGAGAAGAAAGGTAGGCAATTTGAGTCAGTCACTTTCAGCTAGTCGTATATTTAAACATAGTTGGCTTCTTCTCTGGATTTTTTCGATGGTTATAAATCCTGATCATAAAGCTATTACACCGTAATTACTTTTGCACCAGCCTAATAATAGACATTGTATAATTTATTCATATTGTCTCATTGAAAGTCATTTGCTATCCACTCTATTTGAATACCATCTCCTGTCGCTCTCTATCCTGTTACCCTGATGATCCTTGTCCATAATAACACTTATCAATAACTGGCAACATATTATACATTGATAGGTATATTTGTTCATTTTCCATTTTCCCCATTGGAATATAAGCATAATGAAGACAGTGCCTGTGTGTACTGTATCTCTGAGCATAAAAAACAGTAGATACTGAATCAATATTTGTCATTTAAAAGAATGAATGCATTTACACAGCAATTTGAAAAGAGAGTGTTGAGAGCCCTGTTTACCAACGAAGAAATTGATATTTCTCAGTGTTAACTAATTTATTGAATCCACTCTGTTTATAAAAGCTGAAACTATTTGACATCAGGTCTGTTACGATCTAATGTTAAATCTATTGTTTTTTGTCTGTTTGTTTGTTTTTACTATATCATCCTGTTTCTAACACATAGCGATGCACCAATAAGTGGTCTTACTGTATAAATAATTTTTAATGTGCTTGAATGACTGTGGGGCACCTGAACGATACCACATTTGCTGCCTAGATCTCTGGCCCACTCAGACCTAGCTCATAATTAATTGGATATCCCTGAAGTAAAACAGAAATTTATAAAACTCAACGTATTTTATGTGAAGGTTACCTACTGTGATCTTTTCTAAAATGTGAAACTGAATGAATATTTCATTAGACATTTTAGAAAGAAGCTCAGAGTAGCAGGAGTACGGCATATGCTATATCAAAGCAATAGTAACATAGATGACATTGAGACACTGACATTGTAAAATATTCATAACAATGTAAGTATCTATTAAAAAGTTGGAATCATAAAAACTCCTTGCGCCACAAATACATTCTATTTTCTTACTTAATAAGACTATATACAATGGAAGGCCCACAGTATATGTTTTCTTGCACAGTCTAATCTTTTTGTTACTTTCAGAATACATAGGGAAAGACAGCAAGATATTTATAAATGTGTATCTCAAGGATAGGACTCTAAACAAGCTGTATCTCTGTAAGAATAATTTTCTTAAGAAACTACTTCCCCTGGGATGTTTCTTCTCTGTCATTGTTTCTGTCACTGTCTCTCTCTCTCTCTCTCTCTCTCTCTCTCTCTCTCTCCCTCCCTCCCTCCCTCCCTCCCTCCCTCCCTCCCTCCCTCCCTCTCACAAAAATCAAACACACAAAAAAATAACTTTTTTTCTATACCTTTTAACTGAATAACTATAAAAATCTTAAAAATTATATATGTTACACTTACAAAGAACTTTCTCAGAATTATTTCATTTGAGGCTCACCACGCAACAGAACAATGTTGCCTAGAGAGCAGATAGGCAAGAGAGATGGAGTAAAACAGAATTCATCACAGTAAACGTAAACAGACCTTTGGAACACCCTGGCAAGAATATTCCCCCTACCAAACTGGCCCTCTCACCCTCAACTGGTACCAGCTCAGGCACATTACAGCGCTCTGGAAACCTCCCCCTCATTTTTTTTGTGATTCAAAACAAGGTGCTCTGGGTTGATTGTGTGTCTGAGGGTCAACCTTGAGATAGTGAGGACATTCCCAACTGTAAAGCACTAGATGAGAAAATGTTTAACCTGAAGTTATATCAGCCCCCAACCCATGCCCATCTGAAGGCGCAGGGCACTAACCTTCAGTATGTGGGGTCAAGTGACCCAGGTAGCACTCCTTCCATTTCCAGTGGTGGTCCACACTAGAAGAGAAAATTTCTCACATAAGAAAATGGAAATTTAGAAAAATTTTATATCTTATCAAAGATTTCACATCTAGGAGATGTCCAACACTGAACTCCAGGCAGTTTTGCCGATTCTAATTCTAATAGCGAAGTTAAATTCTGTGAGCTCCAGCTTTGGTTGGTCTCTGTCTCTCTCTCTGTCTCTCTCTGTCTCTCTCTGTCCCTCTCTCTGCCTCTCTCTCCCCCTCACACACACACACCCTGTCTCTTACACCCTTTATACACTATTTTCTCAGAAATAGTTATAGTTTTATTTGGGTATTGTCTGTCTTACCCAAATTGAAAAGAAATGTGTATTTCCCATGCTGAGGTGCTGAGCCTATAAGATCTTATTACCAAGCATATGATGACTAGTTTTATTTTTGAAAGCAGTAAAGAGCTTACATTTTGCTTGTTGTTATATTATCATATAATACTAATATACACATTATATTAGTATATACACACTGTATTAGTATTATATAATACTAATATATATATATATATATATTAAATTACATATTAAATAAATAATATGATCATCTCAGGATTAGAAATGGAAAAACTGAGAATAAGAGAACTTTTAACTACAACAAATAATACAGGTCTAGTGGCTTACTAGTTTTTGTTTCCCGGTTTTCCACTGTCTTTGCCTTGAACGTATGTCTGATGCTACATGTGCTGCCTATTTTTTCCAGGATTTCATTACTTTCAGAGTGAAGTGTTGTTAGATATATATGCTATATTTTATTTTACAGTTACTCATGGAAATATAGTAGTTGTTTTCATAAATTTTATTTACTGTGCATTTTATTGGGGTCAAGTTAAATAATTAATACTCACAAACCACATGCACTCATATATTTTCAAATGTCAGTAGTGTCACAACAGCTGGTTTTTCATCATAGATCCAGATGCATTAACCATCATAACAAAATAAAGTAAAATATAGGACTGTGAGGCAATTGTAGAGAAATGGGTTGAAGATAGATAATTTTAATTTTGTCATTCTGTTATTACTTATAAATTATTTTAGAGTTCGGTAAGCTCTAGAACTTAAGATAAGCCCTCAAATTTGTCATAATTTCCTCTAGAAGAAATGCAGATTCATTATGATTATACACTGTTCCAAAGAATAGATTTCTGGCTTGGGATTTCTATTCCAGTCTTGAATTAGTATTGAGAGACAGAGAGAGAGTGTATAATGACCAAATGCACATTTCCATATTTATGACAATCTATTAAATTCACTGGGGAAAATCGTATTATTTTCAATTATACTTTATTTTCATAATTAATGGTCAAATTTTCAATGAATATTTTGAATCCATATACTGTTTTGGTTTTATGTGGGACGCATTTTCAACCAAAACTACAATTTTATTTCTATTTTCTTCTCTTTCACTCAATCTATGTTGCACACTTTGTTTAAATATCACAATTTTCCAATGTACAAATGTCGCCAACGTATAATAAATCAAAAAGAAACAAATGTTCACATCGGATCTCCCTTCCCATCTTCTCCCAACTGCTGCTTCCCAGCTGCCATTGTTTGTCCATTCTATATAATTCATTCATCTAAACCTGAGGTCATACTTGTTGATCATAGGCTAGGTTACAACAGACATGCAGATTTTCTTATGCTGCTAGAAGAATATATTTTAAAAAAATTAAATGACCATTGAAAAATTGGGAAGCTTACAGATAAATCCAGAATTTCCACATTCATGAATAATCTGAAGTGTTAGCAACACCATAAACTAAAAGTGAAAATTTGTTGCCTCTTATGAATAAGTCAAACGTTCTCCATGGGCCCTTTCACTCATTAGTTTACACACCTAAACTTTTACAAAGATCTTTTAACTTTTTTTGCAACCTCTACACCAACTTTATTCAATTGAACATTTGCTATAATCTGTGAAGCAGGGGAAAAAGGAGACTACAAAATCACGCTGTTATCTGGCCACTACTAAGTATGACTGACTGCATGGTCAATGGAAGTATGGCAACAGAAGTTGTATAAACTGTGCTCACATCTTCTCATAGAAAAATTTTATCCCAAGGGTTTTAATTCTGTCACATCTCTGGGTTACACATGAAACATGGGACCTAAACAGTATCAAGGGAGATTCCCTGAGGATGTAGGCAAGGTATTGTCAGTTTCTTCATGGAGTTCAATAAGAGTCAAAATGGACCTCAGAAAAGCAAATTAGTGAGGGGAAGAGTATCTAAACATGTACACAAGGGTGTCTGATGCAATGCTACAAAACCAACCAGGGTTAAAGAATTAGAATCTTTGGAATATGAAAATGTATGATTTAATTCCCTTTGTATAATAAATATTGAAAAGAGGAAAAGTCAGAGATTTTTTTTTCTGGTTCAGTTCTTCTATCTTCCTTTTTTTTCTAACTTTTTTATTTTGATATGATTTCAAAATTACAGAAAAGTTGCATGAATAGTATAAGGATTGCCTATGGGGTTGACCAATTGTATAAATCTGTTAGGTTTGCTAAAGTATTCCATATGTAGTTGTACAATTTTACAATTCTGTAAGCACTGTAAGAGAGTTCCAGCTATTCCACATCCTCCAAATACACACACACACACACATACACACACGTATGTATGTATGCATGTCCCAAATACATTCCACATAATTCCATACAATTTGTGGAATATATTCATGCATGTATGCATATACATATATACGCAAATATATGTACATACATACATAAATATATGTTTGCATACATATTTATGTGTGTATATATATATATATATATATATATACGCCTACACACATAGGAATATACGTATGTGTATCCAACATGTTTATATAAATATATTTATACACATATTTATGTATTTATATTTGTGCATACACACACACACACATATATGAATATATATTACACACACACAGAATTTTTCTTTCTCTTCCTATATGGTTCTATATATAATCTGCAGCTTTCAGAAAAACAAAGAAACAGTAACTCTATGCTTTTTTTTGGTTCAATTTCCAGACAATTGCCAAGTACTGAATTTTAATCATAACTATTTTCCAAATTTGTCTGCTCTCTCTTACTTTATCATACTCATGTCATTGTTAAACTGTCTCATACTAAAGGGTAAATGATTGTCTCAGTGGAGCTTGACACTCACTATATTTTACACTTTCCATATACCCAGAAATTTTTGAAGAAGTATAGTTGTAGATTGGAATAGACTCCAATCTTTGCAAAGTTTACAGTGGTGGATAGAGCAGAACACTCGTCACAGTCAGCATACAGGTGCCTGAGGAGAGAGAATGAATGGACAGAGACATGTCATCATCCTCAGTTCTTAGTCCTGAAGTTGTTTCATGGGAAATTCACCAAATTAAAGAGCTCTGCTTTCTTGATATCAAAAGTGTTATTTTCAATGAAGAAATAGACACATAGCTGAGGAGAATATATATGTAATTTATTTTCACCCCTAAAAATGGCATGCCTAAAAATGGCATGAGACTGTTACAGTCTCATACTGAGACTGTAACCATAGGTAGGATGTAGCTGTGTTCCAGGACGGCCTAGAAAATTTTTATTGTCTTCAATTAAGAACATGTGAGATATACTTAAGAGTTATTATAAACATCAAAGTACCAAAATCAGTACTATTAGCTTCATCATTTTTCTAAGATAATATATTTAACAATATATGGATGTGCTTGAACTTTTCTGATTGTGCATATTAAGTGAATTTGTGTTCTGCTTTCTATGTTCAAGGCACATTGGAATATTTACTAATTAGTCAGTGGTATATGGTACTAATCTTGATTAATTTTATTATTACACAGCTGTTATGTCCAGCATAAAGGAAAACAGGCAACCCTTTATATGTCCTGTTTTTGTTTGTTTGTTTGTTGGTTTGTTTGTTTGTTTTTAGGTCAATTTGAAAGAATATCTCAAATTCTGGGATTTTTTTTTTTTGTATTGAACACTTAATGCACAAGAAAAATGTTATTTTTAATTATATAGAATGAGTTAAAACACTACTTAGATCACATAATTTTTCTTTTCCACAATTCTCTGAAAGACTCTTAGCCCCTACTCTTTAAAGATGGACATTTTTGTGATGTGGCACAGTATTGATCTTGCTCTTTATACTAGTGGTTTTGTGAGTCCCTCAGTACAGATACAGATGGTTGATGGTAACATGAAAGAGAATGCTGCAGAATCAATACTAAGATGAAAGTGAGCTGCTATGAAAACCAGTCCATTAAACTTTGAAATATTTGAATGTATTTGATAAAAGAGTAATATATTTACACCAAAATTAACTGAACATTTGTAATAAAAATTGCAAAATGTCTGTTTTCCCAAATGAATCTCAATTTTCAGAGTCCTTGACTATTTTTTGAAAGTAGTATTCATGACTCCATATACAAATGGACTCAATACTCTGCATTGAGCTGCTGACATTCAATGTGTTGTGTTTATAGATTACACAATAGCTAAATGGGCAGTAACTGAAGTAGATTACAATGATAAAGCCACAGTTCAAAAGTCAAAATATCAATCAAATATTTAATACACTTCGTAGAAAGTTGGTAAAATAATATTTTAAAAGGATTCTAACTAAATTAAGCTTTGTCCAAAAACAGTGTTTTTACAGAACTAGAAGAATAACTTAATGATTAATCTAGCAGCACTGTACAGAAAGTAGTGAAAGTCAGCTTGTTCAAACCAAGAACTATTATTCCTCCTTCACAAATCAAGTTTGTTTTTCCTTTTTTGGGTACTAGCACCAATGCCCACTTAGTCACAAGCCTGATTGACCCTTAATTCCTTCATTCCCTTTTCATCCATTTCATTTAATTGTGTCTTAAATGCTAAAAAATCCACTCATTCCAAATATCTCTACCTCTCCCTCTCTTTCTTTCTTCCAAATTCTTGCAAACTTTCTTCCATTCTCCACCCTTTCAGGAATCTCCTAACTTGACCCTCTGCCCTTGTCTCCTACCTGTAACAAGTCCATCTTCCACAGTGACACAAGAGGGTCATTTACATTCACAATTGTAACTCTGGATATGTCTGACCCAACCATTGCCTTAAAATATTTAATGGTTATATTTTGGCATGAAATCCAAAATCCTTAATATATCATATAAAACTTTCATAATTCTTCCTCTAACTTCTTGTCTAGTTCCATATTTTCCATACCACTGTTCTCTCTATATATTTTTTTAAGTTGGCCAAAATCTGTACTGTCCAAAATTGTAGTCATATTGTAATACAAAACCTTACAGAGTGTTGGTATTTGGGTGTGTATGGGTATGCTTCTGTGGGTGTAGAAGTATGTATGCTTTTTAATGAAAGTATGTAAGAAAATTGGAAGAGTGAGGATAGGGATAGCAACAGAAAAATTCAGAAATTTGAGAATTTCACAGTGCTTAGGATGAATACCATATTTCACCGAAAATAAGAACTAACTGGAAAATAAGCCCTAGCATAATTTTTCAGGAGGACATCCCCTAAACATAAGCCCTAATGTGTCTCTTGGAACAAAAATTAGTATAAGACCCGGTCTTGTTTTCAGGGAAACAAGGTATGTTTGGAAATAATTGTAAAGAGACTTACTTGCCTTATCATTATACCAAAAACAATTTAGAAAGGAAAACACAGAACACAATTAATTTTGCAAAGATTTAAGAAAATCTCAAAGATGTATATAGAAAACAAACAAACAACAGAAAAAAAAAAGAAAAAATTTCAGGTGTCTAAATGGTGCCTAACTAATAAATTAATAGTGTCTATATCTTGGCAATGTTTGGATGAATAAAGTTAATTGATGGTATAGCTCTCTTTTTTTAAAATTGAAGTGCAATTGACTTTTTAAAAAATTGATGTGTAATAATATTATATAGTTTCAGGTGTACAACATAACAATTCACCATTAGTATACATTGTGAAATAATCACCAAAACAGGTTAGTTACTCTCTGTCACCATTCAAAGTTAATATTATATGAAGGACTGACAGTTAGTTCATGAAGTCATCCCAGAAAAAGTTCTACATAACTCATTGCTGAATATCACTATAGTCACTTTCAAAGTACTTCCCCTTGGAAAGCTATGCACTGACACCAGTTCATAGTTTACTCTTCAAAGCAATCTTGGAACTCTTTTTCTGGATTGGCCATCAGATCTGTTGTCCTATTAACCTTGATGTGTTCAATGTCATCAAAATGTCTTCCTCTCAATATTTCCTTTATCTTTGGGGAAAAAAAGAAGTCATTGGGGGCTAGATCAGATGAGTAGACAGGGTGTTCCAATACAGTTATTTGTTTACTGGCTAAAAACTCCCTCACAGACAGTACTGTGTGAACTGGTGTATTGTCGTGATAAAAGAGCCATGAATTGGTGAAAAGTTGAGGTTTTCTAACTTTTCCACACCGCCTTTTTATCAGTTCCAAATAGTAAACTTGATTAATGTTTATCTATTTGATACAAATTCATAATGGTTAGCAACTTTGATCCAACAAGGTCGTGATCTTAATTGGCAGACCTCATATACTATCATCCCCATGCTGTATATTATACCCTAAAGACTTATTAATTTTATAACTGAAAGTTTATGCAATCTGATCCCCTGCACTCAATTCACCCACTTCCCAAAACCCTTCCCCTCTGACAATCACCAATCTATTCTCCATATCTGTGATTCTGGTTTTGTCTAAGATTCTACATATAAGTGAAATTATATGGTATTTGTCTTTCTGTGTCTGACAGATCTTAGCATAATATCTTCAATGTCCATTCATGTTGTACTAAATGGCAGGATTTCATTCTTTGTCATTGCAAAACTATATTCCATTATGTCTATCTCAAACTATATCTTTGTTTTTATTTATATTGCTATGTTTAAATCTAATCAATATCTATCCATATCTCTCTTATCTCTATCATCTATATCTATCTATCTATCTGTCTGTCTGTCTGTCTGTCTATCTAACTATCTTCTATCTATCTCACATCTTTATCCATTCATTCACTAGTGGATACTTAAGTTGTTTCCATACCTTGTAAATAACTATGCAAGGGATATATATAAATATAGGGGTACACATACATTTTCAAATTACTATATGTGTTTTCTTTGGATAAATACCCAGAAGTGGAATTGTTGGGTCATAGGGTATTCTATTTTCAGTTTTTTTGAAAAATCTTCATACTCTTTTCCATAGTGGTGCACCAGTAGACATCGCCACTAACAGTACTTGATGGTCCCATCACTCCACATCCTCACCAAAACTTGTTATTTCTTGTTTTTTTTTTTTTCTTTTTTTCAAATAGTCATTCTAACAAGTGTGAGTGGTATCTGATTGTGGTTTCAATTTTTATTTACTTGAAGATTACTCATGTTGAGCATTTTTTCATGTCTCTGTTGGACATCTGCATTTCCATTTTTGAAAAATATACATTCAAATCCACTGCCCATTTTTAAATCAGATTATTTGTTTTGGGGTGGTTGTTGTACTGAGTTGTATGAGTTACTTATATATTTTGGATAATAATCTTTTATCTGATATTTCATTTTCAAATAACTTCTCCCACTTAGGAGCTTGCCTTTTTGTTTTGTAGATGGTTTCCTTTGCTGTTCAAAAGCTTTTTAATTTGATATAGTCTAATTTGTTTATTTTTGCTTTTGGTGCCCTGGCCTTTGGGAAAAAACACCAAGACCAACGTCAAAGAGCTTAACACCTATGTTTCCTTCTTGTTTTACAGTTTTGTCTTACACTCAAGTCTTTAAATTTTGAGTTAATTTTTATATATAGTGTAAGGTAATGCTCCAGTTCTTTCTTTTGCATATAGCTGTTTTGTGGATGGGGTGTATATTTCTCTAAAGAGATACTTTGGTTTAAGGATTTGCAATCAGCCTAACAGATTTTCTAAGAACTGCCCTGCTGCAATCTGCAACCCTGCCTTTCTAACCCTCCTTCTTTCCATATTCCCTTTTTTAAATCATAATCCTATGGCTGGCCTCATTTCCTCCAGCTATGTTTCTTTCATCTTCTTGGTGATTTCTTTCAATATATCTTTTACATGTCTAATCCCATCTTAGTGTCTTCTACTAAGAATACCTGAGCCAACTCCTCAAAGAAAGGTCATCTGAAAGGACTAAAAAATACTGTGAAAATTGTTACATTATTGGCTAAAATATTTACCTTGTTTGATATAAAAATTACAATTAAAAATAGTCTCCATTTAAAATACTTTTCCCCCACTGGTTCTTTAACACCTATAGGAGACTATTTCCTCAATAAAAATAATTATGTTATATAGAAAAATGTCAATTAATAATGTTGAAAATTTTACATGACATATCATGAAACATCACTATTAAAAAGATCAAAGAAATTTTGGAAGAAAATGAAAAATAATAAGAACACTATAAAAATATATTTTAGTAATATATCAGTGGCAATGTTTTAGAGACAGATGTAACCAAAAGCTCATTAAACTACATAATTATATTCTAGTCAACTTATTTTTGGATGTTCATATAATTCGTACAAAAATGTTTCTTGATTGTAAATTTTTTGAATTATTTGGTTTTAGTGATGTATGTTACATATGACATATATTATAAGGTCAGACGATTAACTTCACGGACTTGTTGCAACTATGTTGCTAACCTTTTTTGATATCAGAGGGATTATTCATTATGAATTTGTATAAACTGGACAAACAGTTAATCAAGTTTACTATTTGGAAGTAATGAAAAGGCTGTGTGAAAAAGTTAGACGACCTGAACTTTTCATCAACAATTCATGGCTCTTGAATCACAATATTGCACCAGCTCACAAGGCACTGTCTGTGAGGGAGTTTTTAGCCAGTAAACTAACTCTATTAGAACACTGTCTCTACTCACCTGATCTGGCACCCAATGACTTCTTTACCCAAAGATAAAGGAAATATTGAAAGGAAGATATTTTGATGACATTCAGGACATCAAGGGTAATACGACAACAGCTCTGATGGCCATTCCAGAAAAAGAGTTCCAAAATTGCTTTGAAGGGTGGACTAGGCACTGGCATTGGTGCATAGCTTCCCAATAGGAGTACTTTAAAGGTGACTGTAGTGATATTCAGCAATGAGGTGTGTAGTAATTTTTCTAGGATGAGTTTGCAAACTTAATTGTCAGACCACATATGTATTTCTTCTGTTCTGTATTACCTTACATTAAAACTACTTCATTGTTTATGGTATGTTTTTTCTGCTTATCATATTCAATATATTCAACCATAATTAAGGGAGAGACCACAAAATAAAGAGACGTATACATCCGATACTTGAGAAAAAGGAAATAAAGTACATTAATCATATTTTTAAGCAAATAAGTACATTTGAAAAGTACTTACACTTACCGAATCTTAGTATTCTCAATGAGAAACTGCTCAAAAATTCTTTGCTTTACAGAAAATTGAGTCTTCATTTTATTAGCTCTCTGAATTGATAAGATGATTTATTCTTCAGATACAATATCTGTGTACTTGTGGGTTTATGTGTGTGTATACGTGTATGCTTGTGTATGTGTTTTTGTTTGTGTTTTATTGTGATTTCAGTATTTCTCCTTGGAAGAGATAAAAATTGCTGTTTCCATTGATTTTTAGAAACAAGTTTCTCTGAATATTAGAAAACATTTTTGGGGCATTATTTTTACTTTACAATTCATTATTACACTTTGGAACTTAACATACACAGACACATTGTTCCTTTTTTACAATATTAAAGAACACATTATAAAATAGTAAAATCCATTGTAAATTCTGTCAATAATTAGAAAGGAAAATCAACAGCTTATTTCCCTTTAGCTGTTCAGCATTCATTTTTCATTCCTGCAGAGGTATGCTAACTTCAGTGCTCTCCATCTCAGTGCTGTAATTTTTGAGTATTCTCCACAGGGGCAATACTGATTTCAGAGGTATCCTGTAATTCAGCATGCTATAGCACCACTTCTCTCTTTAAGTCATTTAAGTAATTCTAAAGATGCCCAATTTTACACCCTTTAAGTAATTCCAAAGACACTCATTTATTGGATGCATGAAGTATAAACTCCTTGAAATTGTATACAAGTGTCTCTAACAATGGGCCTAAATATAGACTAATGTCTCTTTCTTTCACTTCTACCATACCTCCACATCTCTTTCCTTTTAGTTTTATGTAACTTGAGCTGCCACTACATTATGACACCTATTCTGAAACATATCACATGTTCTTCCTATGTGTATGCCTTTAAGTAAGATCTGTTTTCTCTTTGATTCATTCTCTCAAACACCTCTACCTAACGAACTTCTAACTTGTAAGCCTCTAACTTGTATTGTAAGATTATATTTTCATTCTGGAAGCATCAGTCCTAGATAGTTAATTGCTAGTATTTATAAGATTCCTAAATTTTGTAAACTGCATTCACTATACATACGTTATATACTACATTTCAAAAATTTGTATATGGCCTTAAGTAAATTACACAGTCAGAAATAATTTAAAGTTTTTATAGATAGAAGTTAACTGAGCATATAAATTGAGCAAATAAATATGAGCAGTATATGGGATCTTCCTTCTTACTGCTCACATGGAATTTATATTCAGGTATAAGGATATACAAACACACGGAGCAAAGAGCTAACAATACTAAAAAGTGAGATTTTCCTTATCTCTGGATTATTGTCAAAAAAATAATTTAAAGCTTTGAAATTTAAAGCTATGAAATTTAAGGCTTTATAGTACCAAAGTAGTTGGGAAATCTTATCTCAATATCTGTTATAGCAAGTAGAGATTATCAAATCCATTTCAGTCAATTTCTCATTTCAAAAACATAGCAATGGAGTTAATTATTTCAAATATTGATTCGAAATATAAATAAGTTGATATCAATGGAGGGCATGGCTTTTTGTTAGTTGATTACTCTTAAAAAACTGAAAGATATGTTTTCTACATGAAGAACAATCAAACTCAGGAATCTGGTCATAGTTGGTAACAAAGAGTAGAAGATAGTTAAAAAAATATCTTGCATGCATTATCTTGTGATTTTACACATACAGATATATGTATGTGTACATGCATACATATATAATACACCTGTGCATTGATTCTAAATATAAATATCTGTCAGTTGATTCTAAATATCTCTCTGCATCTATCCATCTTCCTATCTATCATCATTTCTTCTACATTAAGGTATCATGGCTATTACCCTATTGTCTGGCAACCAAAACCACAAGCATATTCATTCAAATATTAATCTGATTTTCATTTATTCAGTTGGGTTACATGGCTCAATATGGGATAATGGGAGAATAAGTTACTTCTGAAAGTGAAACATTCTTGATTATTTTTTGCCTGTGGCAACACTGCCTTACCGTAAGCATGATTTTGGATATTCCATACGAATGTTGTTTAGACCTTTGCTCAATTCCCACTTTTTTTCTTAGAGCTTTCTAATATCAAAAACAGACCATATTCGATTACAGCATACACAATGCACTATAGTCATTTCAGAAGGGCACTGTTTTATTGCCCTTTTGAAATAGGGTGAAAAGGCTATGTTGTCTATATTGTGCCACTAGTGAAACTGCCATTTAAAAAAATAAACGCAAATTCATATCACACCCCAGAGAATCTCTCTAAATACATAGGAGATAGAACCTTAACACAGAAATGCTTTTAAAGTGACAGTCCTTTTTTCAGAATCTTGAATTACTATTGACTTTCCTTAGCATTTTCTGATAGTTAATTCCAATGGGACTTCTAGAGGTGCTGTGACACATTTCTTAGGTTAGTTTTTAAAAGTCCCTTCTACTTATAGGTAGGCAAAAGTAATTTCTGAAGGCTGATGGCTTAGAGAATGTTCTCAAATTCTACCCCATCCATCCATTTTCCCCTGATGAATATCATTTTCTAATTTATTCACCTGTAACCACTGTAGAACTAGAAATTCTGGCTGGAGTACAAACATGATGGAGTTGAAAGGATAGAACAAAGGTGCTTTTCGACTATTACTTAACAATATACAGTAACCTTAAAAAGTTAAAACATTTTGCCCATATTGTATTTTAAGCTGAAACAATAGCTTTAAAAGTAATGCAAATAATGTATTAATTTCAATTCCAAAATACTAGCTGCATTTCTTGGTGCCTTTAAATCTATAATCTCATAATCATGGACTATAAATGTGAAAAGCTAAAAGTGTCTATAAATACCTAAATATACAATTTTATTGATGCAGGTATGCTAATTGTAAACAATGGCATTAGTTTTCTGACTTCAAAAGACTACACACACACACATACACACACACACACACAAATAAATCAAGAGAAGTAGAGAAATGGATAAAAGTTGGTTAAAGGCTACAAACATCCAGTTATAAGATTACCCAGTCTGGGGAATGTAATGTATAGCATAGCAATTATGGCTAGTGACACTATATTATATCCTTACAAGTTGCAAAGAGAATAGATACTAAATGTTTTTACCTCAAAGAGAAATGGGAATTACATGATAGGCCAGAGGTATTAGGTAATGCCATGGTGACAATTATTTGCAATATATAAATCTATCAAATCAACACCTTGTATACCTCAAAATTATGCAATGTTATATGTCAATTATAACTCAATAAAGCTGAGGAAAATAGAGAAATGAAAATAGAGAAACTCAATACCCTTTGCTAGGTTAATGTTTTTGGTAAACAACTGTCATTTGTTTAATATTTATTGAACACCTTCTATTTGTTAGTTACATGCAGTGCATATAATCAAAAAAACATAGCTTTCATGAAAATAGGAGAGTCAGAAAAATAAATAAGTAACACATAATAATGAATTTGGACTGAAATATAAAGAAAAATTAAGTTTCCGAAAAATTAAAATTTAGTGTAATCGCAATAGATGGGACAAGGAGAAACAGTCCTATGCAATTTGTTTTGGTTTTCCTTTCTTATGACTTTCACATCCTGTAATAAACCAACTTAGTATACTTCCACGAATGTTATTGTCATTTCTTTGAGAGTACCTCAAATTCTAATATTTCCATCCACTGAGCTACTCTATGAACCATAAGCCACTGAAATAAGATACACAGGGTAAATAGATACAGAAAACAAGTAGACAGAATTTGTCCAGACATATACAGATATCACAATTTGGGTAAGATAAAAAGTCAACATATTTAATCAAGATTAAAGTGGGTCTCTATATTTTTTTTTAAATATTGAAATGAATTTATTCTAGATATGTTTGAAATACAAATATTTTAACACGATCACAATAAAAGACATGTTTTTTCTTTTCTGCCTCTAGAAAGTTAATAATTAAGTATGGTGTTAAGCACACACACACACACACACACACACATATATACATATACATATATATACATAAATACATATATATATATAATTAATTTTATTTCATTACAGATATGTTTCTCAGGTTTTACATCTACTGAATTATAACTAATCAATTATAATTAATTATAAAAAATAAAGAATTTTCATTATTATTTCAAGATATATGGTATTACTTTATTTACAAATTGAATTAATCCCTCCACCATTTTCTTCTTTACAAATGAATTAATTGCACTTTTTCATAATTAGCATGAAAGTGTCATTAACATAAAAGTTTGCTTCTTACGTTTATGTGACAAAGAAAACAGTGCAAATGCAGCCCATTTATATTTGACTACTAAAGTTTGTGAGTTGTAAAGAGTTACTGGATCTTTATTGCAAAGTAACAGTGATAGGAAAAGGCAGTACGTGAATGATTCATCTGTAACCCACGTTCAAACCACAACTTGCAGAAGCTATTCTCAACTGATATGGACTTAATGTATTATTAATACTAGAAGGTGAGGACCACCAATGGAACCAAACATGACTTTCAGTGATCGATACTGATCATTGCAAACAGACAGTTTTCTTTCTGTCTTATATGCTTTAGTTTTAGATGAATCAGGATTCTTTCTCAAATTGTTCCACTCCATCAGTGAGCATTAAATCTAGGTATAGATATGTAAACAAGTATATATAATTATATATGCTGAAAATAATGATTATTTAATACCATCAGCTAATGTTTATTGCACATTGTTTTTTGTAATGCGATCATCTTGTCACTTTCAACTAAAGATATTAACAAGGAAATAGCAAAAAACATCTATATCTTGATTTCCTTTCTTTTAAGTTTAAATGCCTGGTACTCTCAGCTAAGTCCTATGTGATATATTATCATAGAAATGTAGAATTTTCTAGTACTTTATGAATGTACACTAATTTTCATGTGGTGATGTCTTATTTATCTACTCACCAGATTCCTGGCAACAAATATTATCTTGCACAAAACCAGAAAAAAGAAGTATAATAGGAAATATCTTTGAGCAGCGAGGAAAAATGGTCATCACAAACCTCCTGTAGGAGAACCATAAAACTATTACCATTTACTTGCAGGTTAGAGTTTGTTTCTTAGAATTATTATGGGGAAAAAAAGCTTCCTGAATTGACAAGATTAGTTATCACATTTGTGCAGACAACTTTCAGTCCTTTCAGTTTAAAAGCACAGAGAGAGAAGTAGATTAAAAAAAAAAAAAAAGTGACTGAACAGGTAGACATTAAAAGAAGTATCAACAAAGGCATATGGAACATAATTTATAAACTACCTGGGGCATTTTGTGTTAGGCAAAAAGACTCACACACCTCCACATTTCCTGAAGCATTATGGCAAATTGAAGTTTTTAAGATTATGTAAAATCTCCATTAAAGAAAACTTAATGGTGAACTAGCCTACTTAAAGAAGGCAATACAACTTTCAATCTATTCTAAAATTATGTGAATAATATCATTTAATTGGAAGTGTTCATAGAGATAAGTCGTAGGTATCAGAAGGTTAACTAATTAGAGTGACAGAAATGTAGATAGTACCAGTAAAGTGAAATATTATAGAAGCTAACATAAAATACATTACTTTTTCTATCTAATAACCAGTAATGTGAAAAGAAGCATATATTCTGACTCAGTTAAAAATTATGTTCTTCTATTCTCTGCAAAGAAATAGCAGGCCTGGAATCACTTGCATACCTAAATTTGACTCTGCTATAATGAAGGTTCTAAATTTCACTGAAGGTATTTTCATTTATTATTAGAATTAATAAAAGAAAGACAAGTGTCAGGTAATGAATACCCATAACTGGTATTCACAAATACTTTTATTAATGTTATTACTAAAATAAGGAAGAACTCTGAAAGAACATTGCTAAGTCTGGCTATATTTTGACTTAGAGTGACAAGATAAAGTAGAGTAAGAAGAATATCTGTTTATTAATAACATATTTCCTGCCCATTAGTAACAGATTTTTGTCAAAAATCACACATATTGTTAAGGCTACATGTTAAAAACAGTTTAGTTCATACTATGCTTATTCCATTTTGTTTTTCTTATTTGTATGGTAGACTATTTAGAAAGTGTTTAATTTTTCTACCATAGTTACATGTTAAGATTCAGCACAAATATTATTTATAAAATCCTGTACTAGAGAGTAACAAGTAAATGTTCATTAAATAAAGAGATGTTGTCAATCCATTATATAATATCAACCATTTGTGTGTGTGTGTGTGTGTGTGTGTGTGTGTGTATTTTTTTTAAAGACCTCGGTAAAAAATCTATTTGGAGATAATCTTTTAATATACCATATTAAAAGTATTCTTTTTTTTTTTTATTTGCAATTAGTGTAAAACCCTCCAAGTGACTCCTGAGTACCTCACATCTCTCAGTGGTATATTTCATGCAAAAGAATTGGGATGGCTTATTTTAATTTTGAATTCATGCGTTCCAACAATAACATATTACCAGTGGTTAGTAGATTAGGTACTGATTTACTAGTATAAAAGGATGTGACCAGATGTTTCTATTAATGAAAAAGCAGATAGCAGAATTCATTTTCAAAATCACTGCATATATCATAGGTCCCTTAAATAGTTTTTGGTTCTGTCTGTTGCCATGGGCTTGGAAGTGATTTTCTCACCACTTTTGCTGAAAAGGGAGGGAATTGTCTCTTTATATCAATCTTCCACAGCCAATTTTCATTTTCATCCATGCATTTAATATAGCTGCTTGCATGTAGTAGGCCCTCAGGAAATAATGAATAAATGAATGAATGAATGTATTAGTGAGTTATTGAAGAATTAGAAAAAAAAACACAAAAAACTCTGAGTATTTTGTTAAAATCCCATATTTTATATGGAAAATGAGCCCAGAAAAATATGTTTATGAATATCAAATTTGACATATGTATTTTATCTATTCCTTGTTACAAAGTGCAAAGTAATCTGGTGTACACGGGAGTGCAACATGTTCACAATCATGTCCCTTTGAGACTTCAGACGTGGTCCTGTTTTTTATCAGAAATTAATTATTTGTAATTAATCATATTACATTTAAATTAAGATGAAACATGAGAACATATATTTAGTTTTCTCAAAGTTAATCCACATATCCCAGGGTAACATCATTCATGCTTTTGAATATATAATTCTAGTTTTTTAAGTATTTTCAGACTATTCAAATTTAATGAATACTAACTGTTTTTATGTACTGTTACAACAAACACATGCAATTCAATTACATTAAGTATTCATAGAATATTTGTTACATATGACTCTCCATGTGATTGAAATACATGGACATGATTTGACCTTTGTTTTATCTGTGTATTCCATTGGCCCTAGTCATAGTGTTTGCAATGATTAAACTATTTCTAAATGGTGGCCAGAACTATCAGATGTTTACCTATAGTGGAAATTATGTTTTATCTATTTTACAAAGCAATTGTTTTAATGCAATAAAGAACTAATTTATCATATTTATGTCTAGATTTCCGGGTTTCATACCCTACCTATCCAAAGTCAACAATATGCTGTTGCCAATTTAAGAAATTAAAGAAATATATTTAAGATTTTTGTTGCTTTCCAAGAGGAAGGCAGCATTTGATCCTTGATACAAACTGAAAAGAGGAAAGTAACTCAGTGGACTTCACCTTATCACCAGAATCCTGCATTGCACAGAAGGACCAATGGCTCTTCAAATGGCTCTGGGTTTCTCATGTTTTTTTTTTTTTTACTGCTGACTTCCATACCCTGCCCTACCTTTAGATTCTTTCTGGCTGGGGCGGCCTTTCCTAGACTAGAAGGTCAGGGCTCTCTGGTGAGAAAAGGATTGTCCTTACTCACTTGGTAACCCATATATAGTACAATGCCTAATACACAGAATTTATTAAGTGGAAAAATGAATGTCCCAAAAAGATACATCTGACTCTTGCAAAAGTGCTGTAAATTCCTTATACATATGAACTCTTAATTCTTACAACTGCCCAACTCTTTTTCCCACATGAATTTTCTAGATGAAGAAATTTACAGTAAATTTGAAAGAAACTAAAAAAAAAAATATATCTAGAGTTAATCTTGATTCCAATATGATACTTTTATATTCATTGACCTTCTAGTCTTTTTGATATCATCACATAAATATGTCTCTCATATATCTTTCCTTTTTTCATCTATAATGCTATTTGTTTATCTCAGTCCTGACACTTTGGATAATTTTGTACAAGTATATCTCTTTAAATATTAATGGCTATTTTTTTAATAAAAGAGTATATTATTTTTAAAAATAGGTTTTGAAAATCCACATTAAAAAAAGGAAAACAAATTTTCCCACGAGAGGGTTTCTATGAACTCTAATATAACATCCATTTTGAATTTTTGAGGCAGACATGAAACATAGACAGTTGTCCAGACAAGAAATTGTTGTTTGGAAAATGGATTCTGGACATGGGAAAAAACTGAAATATTAATAGTGGGACAATCTTTGCCTTAATCAAAGCAATCAATCATGAGAGTCTAACTTAATTGGTTATATTTGGAGAACCGAGGGGGAGAAAATTCAAGAGTGAATAGGAAGATAAAACTGAAAAAAAAAAAAAAAGGAGAATCATAGATTATTACTAATGATAATGAAGGAGAGACAGAGACTACCTTGAGAAATGAGGATATGTTTAAATCATTCATCAATATGGGGAAAATATGAGAAAGAGAACATTTGGTAGGAGAAACTGATACCTCAGTTTCAGGCTTGTGTTTTGATTTATTGTGAGATATCTAAGTGAGAAGATATGTGAATGAGTAGATATGGTACTCACGAGAGTAATCTGAAAAGGAGAGTCCTACTTGGCTATGATCATATAAGGTATGATACCTTTGAAGTGGCCATGAGCTCCCAAGGAGAAAAATGAGCGTGGGAAGATGGGAATCTGAGAACCACAGTGGCTGCACACTGTATAGGACATACTATTGCACAGAATTAAACACAGTTTATGTTTGTTTTATTTCAATAACTAGGAAGGGTAGCAACAATAAGAAAGTTAACTTGCTTAATATCTACTTTATAATTACAAGAGTGTAGAATTTAAACTAGACCTTCATAATTTTCAAGCTTCTCCTTGTCCCCTTTAAATAGATTTAAACATTAAGTCCTAATAAAACCTTGATAATTATATAAAATGTGGACCATTGAAATGATACTGTTATAAGTCACCATTCTTTGAATTTAAAATGTTTCATTATTTTAAGATATTTTAATTGAATCTCCTGCTACATGATTGTGGAACAGAGTGTTTCAGAGTCAATCTTGGTGTTGCCATTGCATTGGTCATACAGTCTAGAAGCCCAAAGTATTGAAGGGGAAAAAAGGGTGTCTGCATTATATGTAGGATTAAATATGGATCCTCATCATGCATACAAATTTTGGTTATTTTATTCTATCAGGAGCCAGTTTAAGGTAAAATTTACAAGAAATATAGGCAAAAACCTCAATAAAGTCATTGCATAAACTTTTTCACATTTATGAAACGGAAACTGAATTCTTAAATTGTTCTGTGGCCCCAAATTAGATAATACACTATGCCTCAGGGAAGAAAAGAAGAAACAGAATTAAAGTGAATATTTTTTCTAAAGGAAATTCAAAGTAACTTGAAAGAGACTGAGATTATATAACAAGGCAGCAGTTTTTCCATGTATCCATTTGTGTAATTTGCCTCATTTTTTTTTTTCCTTAATTGGACTTAAAAGTGAAATCTTTTATAAAGAGAGCTTTGCCTCAGCATTAAAAGAAAATGCAACTACTGGTTTTCAGAAGGTATTTTGGTGTGTTTCTATAGACGCATTTTATGAGTCAGAGGCATAGTCATGCAAATAAGAGTAAAAACAAAACTTTGTCACTGCTTGTTTGGCTTTTCTAAAAGTTTTTTTTTTTTTCTTTTATTTTTCCTAAAAGAAAATTTCCATGAATATGGAAGTTGGGCTGACTCAATCATAAATCATCTCCGCAAATGCCAAAATATCCAGTAAAATTGAAAATTTGGTTCATTGTCCCAAACATTTAGGTTCTTTCTTTAAAACTGATCATTTAGTGCAGTTGTAAGTTTATAACAAAGTTGAGAGGGAGGTACAAAATTTCCCATGCACATCAGACCCCAGAGATACATGGCCTACCACATTATCAACATCAGTCACCAAAGAGGTACATTTGTCACTAAGGATGTACCTGCCTTGACATATTATTCCTCAAAGTTCATAGTTTGTTTACCTTAAGGTTCACTCTTGGTGGTATTCAGTACTTTTCTGATGGGTCCTCTGTAACATTTCTTCTTCTTGTGAGCTAAGGCCACGTCTTTGATAACTTGTATTTTCTAACAAAGTGATTTCTTCACCAAATTAATACTTATTGAATATCTTTTTCAAGCAACTGACTCTAGATAGCACTATATAGTGATGAGTCAGACTCAAGAATACAATTAACCACCATTGGATTGTAGCATGTAAACAATTGCAGTGACAGAGAGTATGTCCAAAGTGCTCTAAAATGAGTGTGTATCAAGAAGTTTTCAGGGAAGACAGACTATGCCCTGTGTTTATAGGGAGGAGGTAGACAAATTAAGAAAGTCCACAAAGAAATACTACAATTGTAGTTGAATTTGGAAAAAAAAAAAAATTACACATGAAAAAAGGAGTGGGAGTATGCTGAGAATTACAAACACAATTAATACTCTTACCCAATACTGTTGTCACACAATATGTAAAACTATTAAAAAAAACATTAATGGTTTTTATTAACTATCAAACAACATTAAAGACATTTAAGATTTACTGACATTCAAAATTTTCCATAACCTATTCTCACCCAAAAAATACTCTCTTGACAACATATTATTCCATTTTTTTCACCTATACCATATTACTGTTTCCTCTGATATTTCCTTCTCAGCATAATAATATCTGAGTCTTTCCCAGTTGTAAACCAGTGGATATATATTTAAAATATTGGTTTAGTTTTTTTCTTACTCTGGAGCCTCATAATCCTAAATAGCCACTATCTAAGCAGCCACTGTCATTTGTCTGGATTTAGAACCGAAGTGAGAACTCATTCATCATTCTGAGAATATGCAAAATATTCATATCATTGACTGAAACATTATTCAACCTATTTATTTCAGAAAGCACACCCACTTGGTTTACCACAAATCTACTGAGGATTTATTTAAAAATAAGCCTGAGGTCTCCAAAGGCAATAGGCCAAAAGAGATAGTTCTTTTTCATGGACACATTTATCTGAAATATAAAAGCACTTGACTCATTCTGTAAACCCCAAAATCCAACAGGGAAAAATATGGTAGTAGATCAAGATTGTATTACAACCTAGCTTTCTCTAATCAATTCAGTTTTTTCTTTACTTTCTTATGAAAATGTGAACATTTGAGATTAACTTAAATGGAATTGAAATAATAATAACAGATGTTTACATTTTGTACAAAGACTAGTTTTTGTTGTTGCTGTTTGTCCAGAAGGTGAAAAGGAGCACAATGGTAACTAATCTTAAATAATCATTAAAAGGATATACACATATTTGACTATTTACTTATTTTGATCATAGTTTTCTTGAAGCAATTTCCTTTGTAGTAACTTCAAAGCACACTAGGAGTGACAAGTACTAACTACATTGTTTAGTGTGTTCTGAACATAGAACTTTTATTTTATAAATAATTTTATGTTGCTTCCATGGTTTATTAATTCAATGCAATTTTATACTTTAAAAGTAAAAATATGTTAATTTTTCATCTGAAATGTGGACATTTGGATGGGCAGATGATAATTGTCCATTAATATAACAAATAAAACAATTTGGTTGTTGGTGAGAGACTGTAAAAGATGAATGTAAATGTAAAAGAATGCTATGAACTAAATAAAAAGCACATGAGGACCACTTCAATTAACCTGGACCTTGTTTATCTAGTACAGAATTTATCATTTTTTTTGCTAGAGGACAAAAGGGATTTAAGAATTTAGAAGAACTATATTTTTTCTGCTTGGAGTAATAATCTCTCAAAAGAACTGTATTGCTTTACAATTTCCATCTGCTGACCACTTAAATATTATAAAAGCATAGTAATATAGTTTCTAAACACTTAATTAATTTTTAAAATAGAGTGAAAATAAGATTAAATAAATATTTACTGAGAATCAACTTTATAATTCAGACACAAAACTAAACAAAACAAAACAAAATAAACAAACAAAAAATACCATTAAGATGTTCACAGCCTAATGGAAGACACAACGCGTATATTCATAATTGCAGGAGACTTCAATGTTCTTCAGGCAAAATCTCCCGACTTTAGTTTTACAAATACTTTAATAAAAAATGCTGGCTTCAAGGCTTTTCCTAACACATACATCTAAAATAAGAAATATTTTTTTTCTATACATGGTTTCGTGTTCATATTCAAAATGTGGTTCAGGCTTTTTTGGGCAGTCCCAAACATTCATGTATACATACACATGTATACATACATATGTATACATATACACATACATATGCATGTGTGTGTGTGTGTGTATATATATATATATATATACGCATACACACACGCATATATATATATATATATATATATATATATATAATTGAGAAAAGGTACTCAAATACATATACATATATGTTCATAGTCCTATTTACAACAGTCAAAGGTTATGCCCTAATGTCCATCAGAGGATGAATGGATAAGTAAAATATTGTATATATATATATATATATATATATATATATATATATATATATATATATAAAATGGAATTGTATAAATAAAATGGAATATTATTTAACCATAAATAGGAAGGAGTGAAGTACTGATACATATACAATATGGATGGACCTCAAAAAGAGTGTGCTGAATGAAAGAAGCTAGACATAAAAGGTGACATACTATGTGATTATATTTGTATAAAATACTCCAAATTGGTAAATTTCCACTGACAAAGAATACAAATTGGTTTATGAAAATGTTTAGAAACTAGATGGTAGTGGAGGTGGTAGAACACTCTGAAAGTACTTAATATGACTAACTTGATCACTTTAGAATAGTTAATTTTGTTATGTCAATTTCACCTCAATTAAAAAAAAAAGTGTTAAAAAGAAAACAATGGACATCAGAAATATGGCAGCATAAGGAGTCTCTTTTGAGGTCTCTCCTTGAAGTTATAATAAGTTGAAAAGCTATAATTTGACAAAGGATTTCCTACAAAATCCACAAACACACACCAGAGAGATCTGCACATTGAAAATACTGAAGGTGGGCGAATCTGGTTGGACAGGGATGGAAGGAAGGAAGAAGAGCAGAGGCAGGTGCACAGATGCAGCCCAGAGCTCACTGTGGGTCCCGGGAGAGGGGAATATTCAAGTTGTAGGTGCACTCTCTGTGGTCCCAAGTATTCCTGCCTGATAATCAGAATATAATACAGCTGAATCAAGCAATCAGGGCAGAGACCTCTGGGCAGAGACGTCCCAGAGCTTGGCTCCCTGCACCATCTGAGAGCTAGCAATGAGTGTCAGATTACAGAGCCTGCAAACTAGAGAAATAGTTTCATAGTGGTAGACACACACGGCGGTTAATCCAGTTACAAAGGTAAAAATATGAAAATATAAAGGCAAGGCTACTGTGGTCTGGTGGTCACCATTACTCAGAGAAGAACAAAGCCACAAACACACCAGCCAGCTCTCCCAACCTACCCTGCCCCCATCTCTCCCAGCTGATCTCAGAGGGGTAACCAAAGGCCACTCAGACAGTGTAATTCTGCATCTTGCTGCGGGCAGCACTGGAATTTCAGGGGCTCAGAACCACATCGTCTACCACAATCTCCTATGGTGGTGGTGCTTTGAGACCCAGGTGACCTGCTCACAGAGGAGATACCCACCTCCCCAGGGAATCTTCCACTGTGAGGAGCCAAAACAGAACAAGAGAAAATTAAACACTCTAGTGCTACCTATTGAGGAACAAATGAAAGACCTCTTCATAGCAATCTGCTGCATATTTCATTCCTGTAGTTGACTAAGAAGAGAAACAATTCATTAACTACCATGAATAACCAAGATAATAAAGCAACTCAGAAAGAAAATAAAAAGATCTCCAGAAAATAAAGTTAAAGAAATGGAAATATGTGGCTTAAATGACAGAGAATTCAAGATTGCTGTTTAAAAACAACAACAACAACAACAAAAAAAAAACACCAAAAAAAAAAAAAAAAAACACAAACTCAATAAGATGCAAGAAAACTCAGGTAGGCAGTTTCATAAACTCAGAATTAAAATCAATGAATAAAATGAATACTTTACCAAGAAGATTACATTTAAAAAATAAGAACCAAATAGAAACTCCAGAACTAAAGAATTCAATAAAAGAGATGAAGAATGAAATACCAAGCTTATAAAACAGAGCTGACCAAATCGAAGAAAGAATCAGTGATATTGAATGTAGAAATCTGGAAATAACACAGACAGAAGAAGAGAGAGACCTGAGACCTAAAAGACATGGCAGACCTCTAAAAAAACTGTATCACTCCATCAGAAAGAGTGATATAAAAATAGTGGGGATACGAAAGACAGTTTGGGAAATATAATCAATAATGTTGTAAAGATTTTGTAGGATATCCAATGGACACTTGTCTTATTAGGGAGACCACTTCATGGATGGTGTAACAGCCTGACCACTGCAGTGTACACCTGAAGCTGAATAATAATGAATGTCAACTATAATTATACACACACACACAGACACACACCCGTACATATACACAGGATGGGGAGTACAGCATAAATAACAGAGTTAGTGGAAATGTAACAGCTATATACGATTTTAGAGTGATAGTAGATTGGGGGATAGGAAGTTATCTATATGTGAGGGGTATAAATATCTCACTATTACATTGTTTTGTACACCGGAAACTTAAGAAAAAAAAATAGTGGGCATACCAGAAAGAAAAGAGAGGGAGAAGGGCATAGAGAATCTATTCATCTATTCAAACAAATAGTAAATGAGAACTGCCCAAACCTATGGAAAGAACTGGATCCTCTGATCCAAGGAGCAAACGGACACCTAATTGTATCATACCTAAAAGGACTTTTATAAGGTACATTATATTGAAACTGTCAAAAATTAACGACGATAAAAGAATCCTCAAGAGAGCCAGGGAAAAGAAGATGGTAACCTACAAAGGAAAGCCCATTAGATTATCATCAGATTTTTCAGCAGAAACACTACAAGCTAGGAGGAAGTAAAATCAAATATTCAAATGAGTGAAAGAGATAAATTAACAGTCAAGAATAATATATCCAATAAAGTTATTCTTTAGATATGAAGAAGGAATTAAGACCCTTCCAAATGTACAGAAACTGAGAGAGTTTTCTACCATAAGGCCTGCATTACAGAAAACTCTGAAGGAGTCTATTTCACCTGAAACAAAAAGACAAAAGGATATAAAACTATGAGTAAGATGACTAATATACTCAAGCAGGAAATGGCAATTACTACTCAGAATAAGGCACTATGCACTTAAATACAACATAAAGGGTAAAGAAGACAAAAACATAGAAAAGAAAAAAAAATAAGACAATTTGCTACTGTAACTCAAAAATGAACTCATAACATAAATAGGGATAACTTGTAACAACAAAATCATAAAAGGGTCTGTTATAAAGTTCTAAATTTGTAAAGGGGGATGCAGATAAGATGCATGCTGAAAAAAAAAGCCTACTGTATATATGAAACTTTATTTTACATACTTAATGGTAAACATGCAAAAAAAAAAAATCCAGAACTGAGACGCATAATATAATAAAAGAGGAAATGCAGGTGTGTGTGTGGGGGGTCATAGAATACCACCAAACTAAAATGACAAAAAAACAACAACCACGAAAAAAAAAAAAATGAAGACACCAAACTACCAGAAAACAAAAGATAAAATAAGTATAGGAAATCCTCATATATCAATAATAATCCTAAACATAAATGAATTGTACTCACCAATAAAAAGGCACAGAGTAGCAGATTGGATAAAAAAACAAAACCCAACTATATGCTGCCTTCAAGAGACACCACTCAACCGCAAGGACTAATATAAACTCAAAGTGAAAGAGTGAAAAATGATATTGCAAGCTAATGCCGCATTTCCCTGAAAATAAAACCCAGCGGGACAATCAGCTCTAATGCGCCTTTTGAAGCAAAAATTAATATAACACTATCATACTATACTATACTATACTATACTATATTATATATCGTATTATATCATATCATATTGTATCATATCACATCACATAACATCACATCATATCACATCATATCATATTATATTATATAAGATCTGGTCTTATAGTAAGATAAGACCAGGTCTTATGTTAATTTTGTTCCAAAAGACACATTACAGCTGATTATCCAGCTAGGTCCTATTTTCGGGGAAATACAGTGGTATCCAGAGAAAAGTGTGTGGACACGATTATATCTGACGAAACAGAAATCAAGATAAAGAAAGGTAACAAGAGACAAAGAAAACATTTAATAATGATAAAGGGGAGCTAAAACAAGAAGACAAAACACTTATCAATATAAATGCTCTCAATTAGGGAGCACCAAAATATATAAAGCAACTACTAACAAAACTAAAGGGAGAAACTGACAAAAATGCAATTATAGAAGGGGAACTAAATATACCATTGACAGCTATGGATAGATCATGCAAACAGTAAATCAATAAGGAAATGTCAGTCTTAAATGACACATTAGACAAATGAAAATTATTGACATTTATAGAGCCTTTTATCCCAGAACCAGACTATACATGCTTTTCTAGTGCACACAGATTATTTTCAAGGATAGACCATATGTTGGGACACAAAACTAGTCTCAGAAAATTTGAGAAGGTTGAAATCATGCCAAACATATTCTTTGACCACAACACTTTAAAACTGGAGATCAACTGCAAAAGGAAAGTTAGAAAACCCACCAATATGTGGAGATAACACAACATGCTACTAAAGAACGAATGGGTCAAAGAAGAAACAAAAGGAGTAATCAAAAGATACACAGAAATATATGAGAATAAAAAATGCATCATATCAAAATTACTGGGACACAGCAGAAGCAGTAATAAGAAGAAAATTTATATCAGGCCTATCTCAAGAAAAAAGAAAAATACCAAATAAAAACCTAAACCTACATCTTAAAGAACTATGGAAAGAACAAATGAAACCGAAAGTCAGCAAAAGGAAGGAAATAATGAAAATTAGAATAGAATTAAATGAAATAGAGAGAAGACAATAGAAAAATTAAAACATCAAAGAGTTGGTTCTTTAAAAAGATTAATAAACAAACTCCTGGCTAGACTCACTAAGGAAAAAAGGTAAAAAACATAAACAATATCAGAAATGAAAGTGGGGAAGTTAACATGGATGCCATAGAAACATAGGGATCATCCAAGAAACGATGAAGGACTATATACCACCAAATTCAATACCTGGAAGAAATGGACAAGTTCTTAAAAATATGTAACCATCCTAGAATAAATCACAAAGAACTGGAAAACCTAAATAGACCAATCAGCAGTATGAAAATGGAAATCATTGAAAACCTCCCAAAAAGCAAAAGTCCTTCACTAAAGGACTTTTGACTTCACTAGTGAATTCTGAGACTTCACTAGTGAATTCTGAGAATCATTCAAAGGTGATTTAATACCTGTCCTCCTCAAACCCTTCCAAAAATTTGAAGAAGGATCAATACTTCCTAACTCATTTTATGAAGCCAATATTACCCAATACCAAAACCTGGTAAGGATAATCGAAAAAAAAGAAAACTACAGACCAATATCTCTGATGAATCCACATGCAAAAATCCTAATCAAAATACTAGCAAATCAATATATTACAATACATCACAAAGATTATACATCACAATCAAGTCGAGTTAATTCCTGGGGCCCAAGGAAGTTTCAACATACACAAATTGATCAATACAATAAACAAAATAAAGGTAAAAAATTATATGATCATATAAATAGATGCAGAAAACACATTTGACAAGATACAACACACATTTATGATTGAAACACTTAATAAAATGTCTATAAAAGGAAATTACCTCAATATAATAAAGACCATGTATGACAAACCCTCAGCTAATATCATACTTTGTGGTGAAAAACTGAGATCAACAACAAGACAGAGATACATACTCTCACCATTGGTATTCAACATAGTATTGGAAATCCTAGCCAGAGTAATCAGTCAATAGAAATAAAAGGCGTCCAAATTGGGAATGAAGAAGTTGAACTGTCACTTTTTGCAAGCAACATTATTATATTGAAAGCCCTAGAGACTCAAAAAACAAAAAACAAAACAAACAAAAACTATTGGTAACAATAAACAAATACAGTAAAGTTTCAATATACAAAAATCAACGTAAAAATTCCATTGCATTCCTATATACTAACAATGAAATTTCAGAAAAATAAATGAAAACAAAAAAGCAACTCCTTTTGTAATGGCAACACATAGAATAAAATACCTAGGAATAAAATTAACAAAGGATGTGAAGGACCTATACACTGAAAACTATATGATATTATTAAAATAAATTGAAGAAGATAAAAGAAATGGAAATATACCCTGTATTCAAGGATCGGAAGAGTCAACATAGCGATAATGGCCATATTACCCTAAGCAATATACAGATTTAATGCAGTCCCCGTCAAAATCCCAATGTCCTTTTTTTTTAAAGAAGTGGAACAAACAAAACAATCATCAGGTTTGTATGGAATCACAAACCTCCAAATAGCAAACGCAATCCTGAGAAAAATGACCAATGTCAAAGTTATCACACTCCCTGATTTCAATTGATACTACTAAACAATAATAATCAAAACAGCATGATATTGGCAGAAAAACAGACAGACAGACTAAAGGAATAGAATTAAGAATCCAGAAATAAACGTGCATATATATGGGCAGATAATTTTCAACAAAGGAGCCAAAAACATACAATGGAGAAAAGGAAGTCTCTTCAATAAATGGCCCTGGGAAAATAGGAAAGCCACATGCAAAACAATGAAACTACAGTGTTGTCACCATACACGAATGATCAAAGATGTGAATTTAATACCTGAAACAATAAATTATATAGAAGAAAGAATAGGTACTAACCTAATGGGCCTTAGATTCAGAAAGGACTTGATTCAAAGGCAAGGGAAGTAAAAGCAAAAATAAATAAATGGGCCTTTATCAAACTAAAAATCTGCACAGCAAAAGAAACCATCTTGAAAACAAAGTGGCAAACAACTGAATGGGAGAAGATATTTTCAAACAACACCTCTGATAAGGGGCTAATATCCAAAATACATAAAGAACTCATACAGAAAATCAAACAATCCAATTAAATATTGTGCAGAGAACCTGAACAGATGCTTCTCCCAAGAAGACATACACATGGCCACAGATACATGAAAAAAAATGATCAATTCCACTAGCTGTTAGGGAAATGCTAATCAAAAGCATAATGAGATACCACCTCACACCTGTTCGAAATGCTATTATCAACAAGACAAATAATAACAAGTGTTGGAGAGGCTATGGAGAAAAATGTACCCTCACACAATGCTGGTGGGAATGTAACTTGGTACAGTCCTTATGGAAAAAAGTATGAAATTTCCTCAAAAAGTTAAAAATAGAATTACCATAAGACCCAACAATTCCTCTTCTGGGTATTTACTCCAAAAATCTGAAAACAGGTATCCGTGAAGATTCATGTACCCCTATGTACACTGCAGCATTTTTATTGGTGGCCAATATATGGAAACAACTAAAGCGTCCTTGATAGATGATTGGGCAAAGATGTGGTACACATATACAATGGAGTATTACTAAGTCATAAAAAGAAGAAATATTGCCATTTGAAACAACTTGGAGGGATCTTGAAAAGATCATGTTAAGCAAAATAAGTCAGACAGAAAAAGTTGATAACCAAATGATTTCACTCATATGTGGAATATAAAATTGAATGCAACAAACAAACAAACAAAAACCTTATAGACAGACAACAATTTAGTTGTTACCAGAGTGTAAAGGGAGGAGGGGATAAAATAAAGGTAAAAGGGGTGAACTATATGGTGATAGAAGGAGAACTGACTCTGGGTGTTGAACATACAATGCAATAGAGAGATGGTGTATTATAGAAGTGTACACTTGAAACCTACCTAATTTTACTAACCAATGTCACCCTGATAAATTTAATAAAAATTAAAAAGAAAAGAAAACTAGTTGTTTTGATGCAAAACTATTTAGGGTATATCTTTTGCAGGCCACAATTTCATCCCCTGAGAGGTGGCTATTAATGCTGCATCTCAAGCTCCTCCACAGAGCAACTGAATCAGTCTGAGTTTTGAGAAAGTCCCCTGGTGAATCCTGTGCAATTTAACATTTGAGAAGCACTGCCTCATGGCGTTGCTGCAATGATGGGCATGTGAACTATAGCACTTTGCAATCTCATTTCATTCTGATATTTTAACATATACGACATTATTTTCATATTAAAGATAATAATGCATTATTACAAATTTTCCTAACTTGCTAAATAATAAAACACTGGAAAATTTGTTGATATATTAATAAATAGGATATCTATGTGGAAGTTCTTTAGGTCTGAGAATTGTACGAGTTGAGTACAAGTTGAGTACAGCTTTCCATGCCTCTACATCAAGGCATGGAAAATAAAATTTGCCTAAATTTTTACTTTTAATAAGCCACTAAAAATGTTTTGATTTAGAGAGACACCTTCGTACTTTTTCTCTGTATTCTTGAGTTAAAAAATGATAATTATTTTCTACTTTTAAGAATGTTTAGGTTGAATGATTGGTGAAACTCCAATTTAGATAATCACCCACCCTACTCTGCCTCCTAAAAATAACATGGCAAATTATGTAGCTTAAACCCTTCTCCTATATTTGATTACTAATTTTTCCACTAATGTTTCCAGTCTCTAACCAAGTAGACATTTTTGGACATATATCCAAGTTGTTGTCATATGTCACTCAATTATATATACTGATAATTATATGCTTGGTAGGTTTACATTTTATTACTTAAAACAAAAATTCCCTGAGCTTCTTAGCTGCCCTGAAAATCCTAGATGTTGGAGGTGAACATTGAAATTTGGTATTTTATACATATTTAAGGAGACAAATCTTGATTTGTTTTCTTTAAGAAGAAAGTAAAGCTTACGTTTAGAAAAATGGCCTCAATTTACTAAAATAAAATTCTGAACTTGAATGTGCTTCTGTGCCCTGACTAATGAAAAATAATTGATTTTACAACCTCTATGAGAAAACTGAAATTCCCCAAAGCACCAATTCAGCAAATCTATTCCCAAAATAATACTGAAAATATCAATTGCTTTCAAATATGCAATTATCCCTTGCCAAATTGAGAGCATTGTTTTTCTTCTCCCTTTATTTTTTTTGTTTATTTGTATATACCAAGAGGCTTCTTTTGAAATAAACACATTTTTAGCATTGTATTAATTAGCTAATATTGAATAACATTACCAATTATTTTGGGAGCACCCAGAATGTAATAGGTGGAGAAAAATGACTGTTAAGAAATCCAATAATTTGATTATTTTATGACTTTATGATCACAATAAAGTAAATTTCACAAAGTCAAGGATTTTTTAAAATATGTTTACTTTTCACAGAAATATCTCCAGGGCATAGAACAGTGCCTGGGCAATATTCAAAGTATTCATTGGTTGAATAAATTCAGGCCGGGCATAAAACACAACTAATTTCACATAAGAGCTATTTTGTCATTAGCATTCTCAACCTTCCTCAAGCATATCTCTAGCTAGTATTCTTTTTTTTTTTTTTTCACTAGTTTCAAGTGCACAAGACAAGGTAATACTTAGACGTTTATCATTTATATCCCTCACACTGTGAACCCCCCTCCCCCCATCCACTATCCCTCCGACATCGCATCGAGCCATCACATTATATATATAAAATTATAGTTGGCATTCATTATTGTTCTGCTTCAGGTGTACAGTACATTGATCAAGCATCTACATCTTCCCTGAGGTGGTCTCCCAAATGGGACACGTGTCCATCAGATACCCTATAAAATCTTTACAACATTATTGATTACGTTCCCCAAATTATTTTTCAAAAACCCTGATGCCATTTTGTGATAACCGACTGTTTTCTAATCCCCTCACCTTTCCCCTTATCCCCATCCCCCCGCCCATCTTAAAGAAATCCAGGTAGACAACTTGAGAGAGATAGATATCCATATCTTCTGATTTTACTGCCAGACATTTGCACTGAATTAAAATACATATGCAGGTGTCTGAGAAAAGGCAAGTGAAAAGATATAATAGGTGTTTCTGAGATTTGGCATGAGTCACAAAGGATTGTTTCAACATCAATTTGGAACATCAAAGAATGAGGTAAAGTCATTTGACAAGATGTGAACATAAACTTTTAAGGCAACAGGTTAAAGGTATCAGCAATAATTTAGTATTTCTCTTCGGATATATGTTTTTTCCACCCTCATTACCTGTAGATAGCTTTGCTTATTTAATGGCATGGGATTAATATCTGTGGAAGGTGATTAGGTTAATCTGGTTTATGGAAGCTTGAAAAAGCTTCTCTCTCAAAGAATGGCTTAAGACTGAACAATGACCCACCAGCAGAGGGGTGTAGCCATGTGTTAATACTATCAACTAAGACTCGCCCCACATATGTTTCTATGCTTTTGTTTGTTCATCAGTATACTAAGGACAATCCTTATATCTGCTTCTTAGCTGCCATGTGAGCTTGGACTACTTATTTGAATTTAAGCCTTAAATTTTTCTAACAATGATTGTATCTCATTAGAAGAGTCACTCCCAAGAGAAAAATAGTGACTGGTTTTTCAGATCCATGATCAATTACATGGAATAAACAATGAAAACGGAGCATTTCTTCCATAAAATTGGTGCCAAAACTCATTTGGCAGTAAATCTCATCTGGAAGTGATTTATAGTTCTTATTTATCACATTTGTTGTGAATATTCATACATTTTACTTCAGAATATTAAAGTGTTTGATAAGCAAAGCTCCCAGACTGTGCATTGGCATATGATATTATAATCACTTTATGATGGATTATAATTGTGCCATGATATTGGGAATATTTCTTAACACTTTTCTGAGACAACACAAGTTAAGTGCAACGAAGGGGGTGATTTTTTTTTCATTGATACAATGCTTATAAAAATTGAACTGGTCATATGTGTATGAGATTACCTGACTTTTGGCTTACTGAATGTTATATATTATCTAATCATAGTTAGTAGGGTTTAATTATTATTTCACAAATACTGTCCCTTCTAGTAGACAACACCTCCTTAATGAAAAGAGATTCTTAAAATTAATTCTTAATAAATAATTATTTTTATATTTCTATTCCCATAGCACCAGTCGTCAGCTTTGTCAGTGATAGTCTCACTATTTTCTGAATTGAATTATTTATTCTGCTGAAACTCTTCCTTCCTACCACGCCTCTCACAAACTTTGGAATCTGAATTCCACCTCAGAAACCTATTGTTATGATTGAGAACCTCGAGTTTCCTACTATGCACTTCCCAGAATACAATGCTTTAGCCTGTTGTCCCCATTTGATTGTTGACCTTTGTCTCATTTCCCATTAAAATTATCTAGAACAGATTCCAGACCTCAGCTTCTTATCATACTTGTTGATGAAAACTGAATAGTTTCCCTATAAGATCTGAAACAGAACTATTCCTGAACAGGAATTATCAACTCTCGAAACTTTTTTCCAACACTGTACTAGAGATTTTTGGCAGGGCAACTGGGAATAAATAGATGGATAGATAGATAGATAGATAGATAGATAGATAGATAGATAGATAGATAGATAGATGATAGATAAATAAGTGGCATCATGATTCAAAATAATGATGTAAAACTATCTCTATTTACAAATGGTATAATCTTGTATTTTGAAAATCTCTTTTAAATTGATTGTAATCAATAAACTAATTCATCAAGCTTTCAGGATAAAATGTCAATATAGAAAAACAAACTGTATAACAGTCCACAAACATTAAGCATGCTAAAAATAAAACTGAGAAAACAATTCAATTAATGAGTAAGAAAATAATAAATGAAGTGCAAGGTGTCCACTCAAAAATGTAAAACATCATTAAAAGAAAGTGAAGTTCTGATAAATGAAACAACATCTCTTGCTGTACTAAATTTGTCCTCAAAGAAACCAAACTAAAAGTGAAAGAAGAATTTAGGACATGAATAATTTGGTATTTTGCTGAGAAGGAAAGTTCTCCAGGTTTATTAGAGCACAATTAAGGATCAGACATTGAAGAATAGGGGTGAGAATACAGAAGATGATAAAAATAAATGATTTCTAAATTTTCTAGATTTTCTACAATGCATATTATGTTTTTTTAAAGTACTTTGGGTTCCTGAAAATTTTTTAAAATACATATTGTAACATAGTGATAAAAAAGCATACCAGAAATACAAATACTGCTGATTTCAGGGATAGCTAATTTTTAGGTAATATCAACCTAAATGCCAATCAATGGCATTATCAATCATTGCCATTCTACATATGGGGAGATAACTGCATGTATCCTCAGTTGTGGGAGAGAGCATTGTGGCAAGGAAAATTATTTATATTACATGCATGCAAGTCCTGATGCCTGTACACCTGTTCTTTTCAGATAGCAGTTTTTACAAATACTCTAAGCATTTGTGGAACAAATGAATATTCTTTCCTGTGTGCTGAAAAAAGTTTGTGTCATGGAAGCAACAATAATATTCAGGTCAACATTTCTGACTTCAATGTTTCCAATATTTCAAAGCAGAGAATTAGGATTTTCAATGAACAAAATACCATTTATATGAAGGGAAAATCAAATGAGGGGCAGTTGAGCTCCTTAAATCTCCCTTTCCTGACAGGAAGCAATTGCCAAATTTCTATGCACATGTTAGGTGGAGAACCTCCTAGGTATCCACAGCTTGAAAGTTTCTGATCACAAATTCTAAGCAAACCGAAAGCACCACTGGAGATTGCTCTTAATGTGTCTGTTAGAGGGCACAATTGAAATAAAATTATCTGTTGACAGCTGAGATAAAAATTCCACTATAAATACAAAAATAATAAATTCAAGCAAATAACAGCATATGAACTCTTACATTTCACAGTATTAAAGAAATACCAAATAGAAAGTACAATTACAAAAAAAAGAAAAAAATACAGGTCTTCAAAATACTCTTAGAAATCCAAAAAAAAAAAAAACAAAAAAAAACACTGCAGGGGATTAATTGAAAAGAGGAAGTGAAATGAAGAAGTACCATATCTTAGTTTAAACACTTAGATTTACTTTAAAAGGCTATTTTTACAATAACATTATAGTAGTTCCCTATTATCTGCAGGGGTTTCTCATTCCAAGAAACTCAGTGGATGCCTGAACTGTGGATAGTATTGAATCCTATATTTATCATACATACCTATGGTAAATTATAATTTATAAATCAGGCACAGTAAGAGATTGACAATAAATAATAAAGAAAACAGAACAATTATCACAAAATTCTGTAATAACAGTTAAGTGAAAATGGTCTCTCAAAATATCTTATGGTACTATACTCATCCTTCTTCTTGTGATCATATGAGATGATGAAATGCTTTATTAAGAAGAGAACTTCACTTTTTTACTTAAAGAAAGCACTTTACAGCTTCTCTTTGGCATATCTGAATTGACAGCGTTACTAGTGTTGTATTTGGGGCCATTTTTTTATTAAAATAAGGGTTACTTGAACACAGGCAGTTTGATACTGTGACAGTTTGATAACCCAGAGGCCACTAAGTCAGTAACAGTTAGGGGAGAGTGTACAACGTGGATACGCTGGTTGGAGGGGATGATTCACATCCTAGGTGGGATGGAGCAGGATGACATGCAATTTCATCACACTTCTTAGAATAGCGTGTAATTTAAAATTTCTGAATTGTTTGTTTTTGGAATTTTCCATTTATCATTTTTGGGCTTTTTTTGACCATGTCTAACTGAGACTAAAGCAAAACCCTGGATAAGGCATATTTAAGAATACACCTTAGTAGAAGAATTAACTATTCCCAAATAGAGTAAAAACAAAAAGAAACAATTTCTGCTTCCATGAAAATCGACCACCCTTCCACCGAAGTTTGTATTTAATTGGCCTGGGGTTCAGTTTGGATATTGATTGAAGCCATGATTGAAACACCTCTACTAACTCACACAGACAGAAATTGTCTACTTTTAAGTGTTCCTATTAAGAAGTTTGAAGTCATTCTGATTGTTGATGCTATATATAAATTAATTACTATCTCTATGGAAGTTCTTCAGGTCTTCTCTTCATGTTTTGAAATTTCACACTAATGTACTTTAATTCTGGAGCACATATCAGATGCTCCCTGTGCCCGGCATCACATCCTCTAGGCCATAACTCTGATTTCAGCCATGGCTGCAAAAGACAGCTGCCTATATTTTCTTACCTATATCGTCTCTTGTTAATGGATATTGATAGAGTCCCTTTGTTTTGTTTTCTTCCCCAAAGGAAAGTTTACATATGAGTTCAAGTGTCACAATGCTCATCAGCAACACTGGGAGCCAACATATATTACAGAGCAATATCTTTAAAGTTTTAAGGGGGGGGAAAACCTCCAACTACAATTCTACAAAAATCCTGGAAATCTATATTCAATAAATTAATAATTAAATATAAGTTTGAATATAAATAATTTTTTGGTATTTAGTTCTTAAAATATTTGCCTTTGTATACCACTTGCCAAGAAAGTACAGGAAGAAATATTTCCCGTAAATGTAGGGAAGAAACTAAGACAAAAATAATGGGATTTAATGAACAAGGGATTGAAACTATTAACAGATTAAGGTCTGAGGCTATAAAGAAAACAAAAAGTTCATTTGGGTTCTTAAAAGATACAAATCTCAAAGACGGAAGAGATTCAAGGAGTAACCCAACTGTTCTTTGGAGAAAGCAAAGAAAGTCAAGATTTATAAAGGTAAAAACCACGGAGTATAATTATTTCATGCAAATGAAGGATCACTGGCTAGGTTAAGAGGGATTGTTTAATTCCAATATGCAAATGAGGGAACAAAAACTAAGGAAGTAAAGTTCATATGTGTCCATGACGCAGTTGTTATTTCAGGATGTTTATGACTCCAAGATTTGATGGCTCAGCTTTGAGTTGAGCTTAGCAAAAGGTTTAGCAAATTCATAGCAATTCTGAGAACTGTGACACAAGATATACATAGTTTCTACTTCCCTAATAACCTCCCAATTCTGTTGTAAGTGACTCTCTTAGTAATGCTTATTGCATTTTATTTGTTGCCACTATCAAACACAAGAGAAATACAGGGAATCACCATACGATTATGGAAGGAGATCACAGATTTATAGCACTGCCATAGAAGTCCATATTTGAGAGGGCCATCTCTTTCCAGGAGAGACAACTTTTTTAAAGAGTCGTTAAAAATATATTTTAAAAATAATGAGGATGAAGTTAAACAACTGAAGAGAAATGTGGGAGGTGGCTAAATGATACGTAAGTACAAGAACGTAGAAAACTATACAAAAATAGACATAAACAAATATTAACTCAAATAACCAAAGAAGCAATCAAATGGTGTAAGAAAGAAAAGCAAAAACAGAACATAGAATGACTCAGCTGTAAAAAAGCATTTGCTTAAGAGTATTAATGTAAACATTGAATATCAAAAGTATGCTCTAACTACTTCAGGCTGATGAAACAACAGGAAGTAGCATGTGTTTATGAAACTAGATTTACCATAAGGCTAATAAAATTTAAATGTTAGGACCTCTAACTTGTGTGGAGTCTTAGTAATGCGTTCATATGTTCATATTTTTATGTAAAATTATAAAATTAGAGCATTTTAATTGCAGTTTGCAAAGAATACTGTTTCTTTCCATCTCAATTCTCATTGAGCTTATTTTCCCTCCACTTTTGTAATGTTAGTATGGCCACAGACATTTTCAGGATCTGGCTAAAGAGAGATTGAGTTAGTAACACATTTACTTTGGAGATAATAGAATATATTTTTATAATTATCATTATTTCTATGTATTGTAAAGGTATGGACAACTATTTGGGTGTAAAGATGGCTTCCAGTAATATACCTACTACCCATTTCAGCTGCAATGTTACATGGCTATAAGCCAGGGTCATATTATATGATGTGTCATGTAGAATAAAACACTGGGAGAATGTATATAATAGAGGAGAAATATGTTTAAATTATTTTAAACTATATTTTGAAAAATTGTTCTAAATCTTATATCTCACGCATGAAAATTTGATGGAATTTTTCTGCAGTTTAGTAATACTAAAATTTATATAACATTTTCAATGGTACACTGTGATGTTAAAATTAACTTTTCTAAATTGTAATTTAAAAATAAACATTTTAATAACATTCAAAAAAACATTATAGACAGACCTATCTTTCTAACCTCCTATAGAAAATATTATTTTGTATTTGTTGTCACATGAAGAAGCAGTCAATAGAATATAGCCAAACTCATGTAGAAAGATATTATAAATGTTTGTTGGTTACTCAATTAAAATACCACGTTATTGTCTAAATGTTGTAATATTAATGGAATTTATAAGATTTAAAAATAAAATGTGTTATAGTTCATTGATTTGTTTCAAATAAATGTGCACTTTACTTATATTTTTAAAAAGTGATCATTGCTTCAAGTTGCATGAACTTCGGAAACCACATAGTGACATGTGAGATGAGGGGGCAGAGAAACAATGAGGAAGTCATTCTCTGCAATAACAAATCAACTGATAATGAATACACACACACAAACACACACACACACATTTGACATAAGCATGCCATTTATATATATACATATATATATATATATATTTGACATAAAATGTCATTTACAAATATGAATGTTAATGACATAAGTAGTAAAACTGATAAAATGACATTCTTAAAATCAGCCATTCTCATTTTCTACCTCAAAAGCAGCCACTTTTATCAATTAATTATTTGCCTGAAAACTAATTGATGATAAAATATAAATTTAAAAGTAATATAAAAATTGTTTAAAAACAGAGATTCCTGAGTAGTCTAGGAGCAAAAGTTAGCTGATATTTCAGACATCAGAAACCACTAACTACTGAACCATTAATATGTCAAATGCTTTGTAAATGGTAGTCCTTAATATTCATTTTATAAGAATAATATATAATAATTAGAATAGATGAATATTCAAATGTACTTATAAAATTATATCACATATCTCTTAAATAGAACAGCTATAATTCAAAGTGGGTTCTTAAAATCAAGTAAAGTGAACTTTATTGGTTCTATGCCATTTACCTTGTGAATTCCACGATCATTTAACTTATTCTATCATCCATTTGAAGAGTGGCAAAGAAGGATAACAACACATCTCAAATTACATGAGAGGTGTGCTAGTAATTATTTGATATCTATAGGACTCTTGGGCTTCTGTCAACAACCTATCAAATATCTAAGCATAGCATAAAGCTAACACATCAACAGATTTGCATGTGGGACAGTGTTTATGTCATTTTGAACTCTCATTTTGAACTCTCTAAAAGTGTACATTGGAATTCACCCTATTTGTTACAAAAAATGTGTATCTATGATAGTGTAAATTCTCACTGGACTCCAAGTTCTAGAAATTATATTTGTTTATTTCAATTTTCTTTTCTGAGATTATATAAAACATTGCTCCATTAAATTACAGCAATGTTTTAATATTTTTGCATCTAAACTAAAAGGTTAAAGTCCTTCTAAGAAACTAAAACTGTATTTTACGTAATCCATCATGATATAAATCGTCTTACTGGAATTTGACGTCAAGATATATTTTTTATTGCCAAAAAGCAACTTCATGTAATCTCATATAAGAATAATTTAATATTTATATTTAAGCTATATCTAAAAATGAATAGTATTTTTTATTATGTTTTTCAAAAAAATTTTTTCACTGTGGATTTCATGAATACCTGAGAAAGCAAATCATAATATAGGAATAATCTTATTTATAAAGTAACTAGAAATTTGAATATAGTTTATCTTGCACGCATTATGTTGTCTGATAATATTTAAAAATATTTTTCTCTTTTTCCTTTTATTTATGCTTTGCTAAAAGAATATTCTATGAAATTTTGCCTAAAATCCTTCAAATTATTTTGATCTTAAGTTTAAATCACATTCCTTAGTCTTAAAAATTAATTGTTCATATTTTGACCCTTCACAAGACTTTCCTTAATATAGAGAACCTAAGAATGTATTTTTGTAAAGGAGTTCACTGGGTTTACAAAGGAGAGTAATATGAATCAGCACTGATGGTCTTCATACAGTTTTGGTACTTCACAACGTCTCTGTAGCTCTGAAAAGATGATTCAGGTCAGAACTTCATTAAAAGCTCTGTTTCGGGCACATGAGAAAAATCAGAGGTTTTTTTTTTTTTTTTTTTTTTTTTTTTTTTTATACACTCCACTAATGAAAACACATTTTCAAAATTATTCCCTTACACCAATTAGTTGCAAAGCAAAACATGCCAAATTGAGGATATGAACAAAGAAAAGCTTCACTCTCTACTGGGGAAAAAAAAAAAAAAAAAACATTTGCAAAATTTTGTTTTTAAAATGATCACCTAAGTCCAATGATACCTCATTGCAAGTCTTTCAATAGATAATTTGGAATTAAAAAAGTATTCAGTTATATATATTTAAGGAAAAATACATGTTATACTAAATTGTATAAGGAATAGCACAGAAATTAGTTTTTAACTCTATGCACTTATATGCAATAACTCATTCCCGAAATCTCTTCTTCCAATAGTAATCCATAGTGGTAAAATAAAAAGAACATAAATGTTAGCAATAGATAGTCAAGGATTTGAATACAGGTGACACCTGTTACTGGTCTCCTGCCTCAGATAAGACTATGTAAATGTTCTGAAATTCATTCAGTTTGCTCTTCAATAAATCAGTAATACTATTTATTGTTAAACTTTTTCATTGAAGCTATTGTTGGAATAAAAGTGATATGACTTATTGAAATAATATAGCAGTATACTTCTATGCAGAATTATAAATGAAAAGCTTTCATTCTCTTACTAATCTACGTTAACAATGGTATTGAAGAAGAGGATGTGATGATGATGATGATGATGATGATGATGATGATGATGATAGCAATCTCTAACATTTATGAGGTAATGCTACATGGCAGACATGAAGTACTTTAAAATTGTACATCACCAAATGAGTTCCTAAGAAAACTCCTATGCTATTCTACCTTTTTTTTTTTTTTTTAACCAGAAATTAAGGCACACAGAGTTTTAAAAAAACTTGCCTCAAATTTAGTCAGGCTTAAAAGAGCTTCCTGACAATATATTTTACCAAACTACCAACTCTGAAAAGACGGTGTATTATTAGCAGCATTGATTTAATTTGTAATGAATGTATTTATTTATCCTTTCGCTTAGCTAGCATGTTTTGGTGGTGAGAGGTGGCAAGGACTCCATGCAATCCAATTTCTCTTCTAATTCTGAGGCTCTGACTGCATGTTATCCACAGAAAATATCCGTTATACACTGTCACTGCCTTCATACATCATCTTCATCATCATCTAAAAAAATGATAATTTTCACATACACTGCAGTTCTCCTGCATAGAGCTAATATTTGAATAGAATTCAAATAGCAATATATATGCTTTATTTACATAAGCAAAGCCAAATAAGCTAAATATCATCTTATAAATAAAGTTTTTTTTCAAGGAGCCATTTGATTACATATTAAAGCCTATATGTATTCCTGAAATTTTCCACTTGACACTAATTTGCATACAAAAAATTAGGTGCTACATAATTTCAAGCAATGGAGAACAATCTTACCTTGAGTTTAAATTTTAACAGTTTAAATAACTTGTGTCATCACTGTTTTAAGGAAACCTTAAAAAAATATCATTGACATTCAATGGTACATTGTCATATGATAATTTTCACATGATGGTTAAAATTAAATTATATTTACAGTACATTAGTTTAGATTTTTAATAGTAGTCTCTATTTTATTGTGAAGAAAACCTATATAAGTTATATTTACAAAAGCAGATGTGTATCAGTGCTCTTGCTTCATTAAATATACAAATTATACATTGGGAGCTAAATTTGACATTTTGAAAATATTTCATGTGGTAAATTATTTTTGTCTCACACATTTTTCTAAGATAAATAGTGAAATTTTCTTGGCAGATTATTTTAATTCAAGGACAAAGCATATGTCTTGAATTTTAATTTTCTAGAAGACAGGAATCATGTTGAAAGCATTATATATAGCATGTTGTGCTTTATACAGACAAATATGTATACTTAATAAGTGCTTTTGAATATGATAGTATTAGGAGGTATTAATATCTAAAGAAAGGGAAATATATTTTGTAAGGGGATTTTTACTAAAGTATCTATATTTTCTATATTTTTGGAATCTATTAGTGCCCTAGCAATCATAATTATTTTGAAATTTGCATTTCTCTATGAAAAATCATGCATTAGCTTTTTGTGTGTGTTAGACACATAGGTGGGGTCTAGAGACACTACAGTGAATGAGACACCCCAGCCTCTGAGTAGCTCATAATCTAGTAAAGGATCCAACCTTAAACATATAGAGAATGCTATGATAATTGTTAGGTCACTGAGGTTTTTACACAGTAATCATCGAGAAGCGATATGACGTGATAGTTAAACCTTAATATCTATATAGGAGTTTAACAGTGGAGAAAAAGGTATGAACTTTGTTTGCCAATGTCATGCAGAGTCTTAGTTCCCACTCCCCACACAAGAATGCCGGATATGGTGAGGCCATAAAGGACCATCCCCAGAGCCATAGATAGGAGAGCCAAGCCATTATATTTTCACTGGCGGCTAGGCTGGAGACACAGGAAGCAGGAGCCACACGATCCGCAATCTGCAGTCCTCTTCTCTGCCAGCCAACCAGCCAAGAAGCAACCCCACTTGCTAGATGCAATCCATGCTAGCTTAGCCACAGAAGTTATATCAGTGTCTAATGGCTAACTGGTCACAGCTGATGGCTGACTAGTCACAGCTGAATGCCATGTACTACCTGAGCCAGCCCCTTTCCACATGAGGCCAAGAGCCTAGAAACTGTTCTCTGGGACTCTGTCCCCACAGTCAAGAAAATGAGCTTGTGAAAAGATATGAATAGCAAAGGAAAATAATTATTAATAAAAGTTAAAAATTCAATTTGCTAGTCTTTAGTTTGAATTTGAGAGGACTGGAAACTTAGAGTCTAGAACTATTATATTCTATAGATAGACATTGGAGATATACAGATATTTTAAGATTATAATGGACTTGAATAATATATTTGAAAAGACCTGTTTTTAGTAGAAAGGAAGAAAAGTTTAAAGTAGAAAAAGAGATCAGTTTAAAGTAGAAAAAGAAATCACATGGAGAGGAAAAAAATTGGAAGCTGAGGATGTCTGGTACAGACTCAAGAATTATTTAAGAAATATATTCAATAACACTTGGTTACTAATAGATATGATAGCTGACAAAAATATTAACCATTGATATTTCTGAAGTTGTTAGTTTGAGAGACCTTGTGTGAATGGTATAAATTAATCACCGGGGAATTTAGAAAGAAAGTTATCTGGGGAGATGACGAGTTAATTTTGGACACTGTAATTTGGAAGTTCCTGCATGGCATACTAGTTAGTGGATATGCCCAAGCAGAAGTTGAAATTATGTGTTAAATTCAGAAGGGCACTCTTAACAAGAAACAGGCATTTATAAATAATCAACTAGTAGGCAGTGGTTGAAATCAAAGAAGAGAGGGATTTTTTCAGAGTGGAAAAGTATGGTGACTGATATAATCACGGGGAATCCTAACAATGTACAGGGTGTACAGAAGAGTAATCAATTAAATAAATTAGTGAAACTTATTGGAATGTGTTTCAAAAGTAGGTTTAAAATGTCAAATGCAGGTGAAACCCAAAGCAAATGAAGATTTTAAAATGTTCTCTCTTAAATAAATGAGGAGCTGAGGTGCAGGTCAAAATTCTATAATATATAGACCATATTGTCTTGACCATAGGGTTAATTATAAAGAACGTACCTGCAAGTCCCATGAAGCAAAGCTGCCCTCCCCACACGACTCTGTCCACACTTAGTGCTTTGCAGCCTCTGAAGGGAGCTGCAGTCAAAGATCTAGCTCCTCCATCTCCCTGCCCCAAACTGAGCATGCTCTTATGCATAGCTACATTGCTAACCCAGGTGATTCCATTTGAAGGCTACCTTTTGGGGCCTTCAGTTGAGGCCTTCCCACCTGCCTTTGCTGTAACTTCATTATGGGAAGCAGGGGTGCCTTGAATACACTTTTCTCAATTAACTTAGTGCTGAGTACTTTTCCAATCCCAGCCCTTCTCTCTCTCCCTCTTCCCTACTCTTGGGCGTTCACAAAACGGCAGGACTCTGTTGGCAATGAGATGATTTCCCATACCTGTGCTGATCTCCCTGCACCTCATCTCACCTGATATGGTTTCCTGGGGAGAAATGGAACATCGACAGTGTGGATACTTTATTTCTGGATTCTTGCTTATATTATCCTATTGCAGTCAGTAAATAGTCATAATTGTTGCTTTTATTTTGGCTAGCTGTTTTAATCAACCAGCTCTCTATAGCTTAGCTGTTAGGTATATAAACACAGGCCCAGGATGGAGATGGAAGCCAACAGGTTGACGTAATGTAAACTTTCATTAGAGGTAGAACTATTTGTTCTTCTACTAACAGAAGCCTATTAAAAACATAAAAACTGTACATTAAATTTTTTCTTTAGCCTTCCATAGTCTTCTATCTTTCCATAACAACTGGCCTCAAAATGAATTATTTTGTGGATAGTCTCTATATAACAAAGGGGAATCATGTGCCCATTTTTTTTTTATGACATAGATTTCAAGTAAAATATATTTGTATGTGGATAATAGGAGAACTCTTTAATATTAATTTTATTCTGTAATACATGTAATCTTTACCAATTAGTTATTATTAGTGTCCTATTTCATTTTCTGAAATAGAGATAGATTCAAGGACAGAATTTATTATTAATCTTTGTGTTCTTTGGTTTCCAACTCATTGTTTGACACATAATAGGTGATCCATATATTATAATTGAATAAAATGATTCTGTCACGTACTACAAAAAACAAAACAAGTACAAAAACACTTGTATAGGTAATACAGGATCATGTGCTAGTGATACTAGTAACGATGCTTATAATAACAACAGCTAACATCTATCAGATGCTTTGAGCCCTAGGCTATACCATTCTGAAAGCAAAAGCAGCAGATATAGAAATAAACAGAACCCACATTTGATCTTCTGGATTCAGCTCTCCTTAAGCGGAGAACTCCTTGGTCATTTACTTTAATATGCTAGATTATTCTCTCTCTCTCTCTCTCTCTCTCTCTCTCTCTCTCGTGTGTGTCTCATAAACTTTGAATGGTATTTCTATCAATTTCTATCATTTGAACCAAATAGATGCTGATTACTATACTCTGCCAAATAGAAAAAAGTGAACAATTGTCTCATTTATAAGTAATATATTGGGCATACATAGGCTGTTACTTTAACAGGGCCCTAGAAATAATAAAAAATAGAGATAATAAAATTTATATTCAGTTTCCTTATATTTACAATTCTTTTTCAAATTTTTTTTTTCAATGTCAATGATTGTGTGCTCCGAATGTACATTAAAAATGCCTTCTGACAGAAGGGACTTCTAGGCTTTCAGCAAATTTCTATTTTTGGACTATGTAATTTGTAAACAGTAAATTACTTCAAGTACTGAATAAATATTTTTGTAAGACTATTTGCGTTTAAAATGCAGAATCCATATCCTTTTTGAGAGAGCAACCTTGAACAAAAACCTCTCCCTAGTTGTTCTCTGGCTTTTCCCACCGCTTCCTTCAATTCAAATGACAAATGGAATATCAAAACAGAGAGAAACCTAAATCAATATGAAATTAGAGAGTGTTTCCTCACTATGTTAGAAGCATCAAGTTATTGTTTGCTATGAAGAGTGTAAAGAAATATATAAAAATGATAACAAATCTATGACTCATTCCCTATCTGGAAAGCATGCCAGATAAGATCCTGGTATAATGGCATCTGTATTCAGTAAGATGAACTAGGGGGCAACTGAGAATGAATTTTCAACCCTGGCAATCAATGTTTTTGCAGAATTGCTGTTGCTTTATGCAAAAAAAAAAAAAAAAAAAAAAAAAAAAAAGAGTGCATTTGGCAGTTTATTCTTGGCTTACACATGGAGCCCTCTTGGAACAGAGGTCTCTAATGAGCAAAATCCGAGAATATTCTGTGATTGGCTCTTAAGGACATCAGACATTCCAAGCAAACACCAGGGACCCTGCTGAGGGTAACTGCTGACTACCACAACAAGCAATAAAGAGCCAAACTTTGGAAGAAGGCATAACTGCCTGCCATGACTGACTCTACTATTTCTAGCTCCCTTCCTTCCCAGCTCTCTCTAATACATAACATCTCTTTTGTAACATGGTAAAAATCTCTAAGGTATTTCTAAAATTTTATTCTCTTACCTAGCATATCCTTAGAGATTTGATTGAGGACATATCTCAGTCTCTGATAATGCCAAACTCAACTCAAATTTACTATCAATCCTTATAAGCAAAACATCGATTCCTTTCGTTGAGTGTGAGATAAGAAATATAGTATCACAACTATGAACTAATAGAGTTGTTCCAAGAAATAAGGGTAAATTTTAGACAAATTTGAATTCATATTTTCAAAAAAATAAAGGATTATTCACAGAGCGATGAAGAAAGATTTCATTGAGATGAAAGATCTGCCTGGTGAATTGAGACCTGCAATAATATGCAGTAAACAACTGTTTTTATGCTGCAGAAAAATTAAGGGACAAAGGAGAAAATAAAGGCAAGAAATTATCCTAACCCTGGGATGCAGAAAATGTTAGTAAATAGATGAGGATGGTGGGAAAAAAGAAAAGGATTGTGGTAGATGTATTAAATAGACCACTCTATATTTATATGATAGTAATCCTAAACTAAGATTTTTGGAAAAAATGGAAGAAAAATACTCAAATAAATTTAATGGTTTGATTTATTACGGAAAATAAATCAGAAATCAATGATCTAATTACATTTGAAATATCTTTTATCCTTTTATTTCTATAAAAATCACCACACTAAACATATACAAGATGGGAAATAATAAATCACTTCAGGAGGAAATAAAAATTACATACAGAGCAAATGCCTCCCTCCACACTAAATGCCAATAGATACTGATACTAAAACATAAAACATAAATAAAACATAGTTTTATTTAAGAGAGGAGAAGGGAGAGAGAGAGAGAGAGAGAGAGAGAATAAAAAGTTTGCAAATCCAGAATATTATACCTATCCAAGTAGTCATTCAAGTTGATAAGGAACCAAATGCTATTTTGGGGTAAGGGGCACTTATAGGCATACTAAAGCAATGCTGATAAAAATATAATTAATGGTTGTAATAAAAGTAAAGTAAAATTTAAATATTACTTATCATAGAGAAAGTATTAAGGTCAATATATACTTAAGAGTTAGAAAATTACAAAAACTAATTATTAAAATAAATACATGAATTAGGGTGAAAAATTACATTGGCATTTGATGCTAATTTTCTCATATTATACTTATATTTATGTAATGTCAGTTTATATATGAGGATAACTACATAAATTATGTTAAATATGTTTCAGAAACATAAATTACCATTATAGATAAACACTGGATACATGCCTCCCAAAGCATGAGAGAGTAAAAGAAATAAATCATTATTTAGGTACCACTGCCTAAGAAACTTAATATGTAAATTGGCATTTTATTATTATATCTCATATCATGTGAGTCACAAGGATTGAACAGGGATGACTCATCTCTGCTGCATGATGCCTGTGGTCACATCTGAGAGGTGGAACAGCTGGAGTCTAACCAGACACCTCTCTCTCTCTCTCTCTCTCTGTCTCTCTCTCTCTCTCATACAAACACACACACACACACTCACCTATAAATATTTCTCATCTTGATCATATTTGGGGAAATACACATTCATACACTCTAGAGCAAATAATAGAATACAATACACAGTGAACTCATAATAATTTAGAGAATATTTAGAATATAATTTAAATTTCAAAATAGTTATGTTAACAAATTGTAGAATGACTTAAGCCATCCTGGAAATTTACCAAAAACAAAACAAAACAAAACAAAACAAACAGTACTAAATCTTAAATAACTCAGAATAAAAAAGGAAATCAAATTGCAATATAAGGTATTTAGAAAATTAATAGTGTAACATTTAGTAAACTACATGTAAACATTTATTGGATAAGATAAAAGCACTAGTGAAAGTAAACGTACTGAAAAAATCCTATTCTCAAAAAGAAAATGAGAAAGACAATTAAAGCTTCAACTTATGGTGACATAAAACAAAAAACAAAGTATACCTGAAGAATACTGAGGTAAACAGTTAATAAAATTAAATACATGTTTCAAGATACAGAAAATGATAGGAATACTAAATAAATAAGTTGTTTATTTATTTTAATAGCCATAATTTTTAAAAGCTCTTTGAAAATCTCACAAAGGAAAAAAATTATGCAACATAACAAATGTGACACAGAATACAGAGAATTCAAGATTGCAAAATAAGATACTATCTACGTTTTTCTATACCATCTAATTTGAAAACACATCTAATTTAAAATTGATGATTTTTAAGGAAAAGTGAAATTTCAAAATAGTTTTGTGAAATTCTCAGTAGAAAGTAATCTTAAAATTTTTCTGAAGAAGAGAAAAATGGAACATAAAACTTTCAAAAACAATTTTAATTTCAGATAGAATTACATGTGAGTTTAAGGAACAGATTTTTCTATATTATTTATTTGTTTATTTTAATATTTGTTTACTTATTAAAATTATCAGAGTGACATTAGTCAATAAAATTATATAGGTTTCAAGTGTACATTTCTATAATACATGATCTATCTATTGCATTGTGTGTTCAACACCTAGAGTTAGTTCTCCCTCCATCACCATATATTTAACGCCCTATACTGTCTTCTACTCCACTCTCCCTTAACACTCTGGTAACCACTAAACTGTTGTTGTGTCTCTTTGTTTTTGTTTGTTTGTTTGTTTTGTTTGTTGCTTTCACCCACATATGAGTGAAATCATTTCGTTCTCAAATTTTTCTGTCTGACTTATTTTGCTTAGCATGATAATCTCAACATCCATCCATGTTGTCACAAAATGGCAGTACTTGTGCCTTCCTTATTGTCTAGTAATATTCCAGTATATATATATATCATATATATATATATGATATATATGTACTACTATATATGTATTCCATATATATATGTGTGTGTGTGTGTGTGTGTGTATGTATGTACTATATATATATATATGTATGTACTATATATATAGTGGAATACTATATATGGAATACTATATATGGAATACACATATATATATGTACATATATATATATATATATATATATATATATATATATATACACACACACACACACACACACACATATATGTACTACTTCTTCTTTATCTAATCATCTCTCGAAGGACACTTTGGTTGTTTCCATGTCTTATGCACCATGACTAATGCTGCAATGAACATAGGTGTACATCCATCTTTACAGAAAAATGTTTTCATATTTTGGGGGTAGATACCCAGAAGAATGATTGCTTGGTTGTATAATAACTCTATTTTTAGTTTTCTGAGGAAACTCCATACTGTTTTCCACTGTTTTCCATAGTATCAATTTACATTCCCACCAGCAGTGTATGAGGGTTCCTTTTCTCCACAGCCTCTCCAACACTTGTTATTACTTGTTTTGTTTAACAGCCATTCTAACAGGTATGAGGTGGTATCTCGTTATGCTTTTGATTAGCATTTCCCTAACAGCTAGTGAAATTGAGCATTTCTTCATGTATCTGTTGGCCATTTGTATGTCTTCTTGGGAGAAGTGTCTGTTCACATCCTCCGCACAATATGTAATCGGATTATTTGTTTTTCTGTTGTGGAGTTGTATGAGTTCTTTATGTATTTTGGATATTAGCCCCTTAGCGGAGGTGTGACTTGAAAATATCTTCTCCCATTTGATTGTTTGCGACTTTTTTTTAAATTTATTGGGGTGACATTTGTTAGTAAAATTACATAGATTTCAGGTGTACAATTCTGTATTACATTATCTATAAATCCCATTGCGTGTTCACCACCCAGAATCAGTTCTCTTTCCATCACCATATATTTGATCCCCGTTATCCTCATCTTCCACCCCCCATCCCCTCTTACCTTCTGGTAACCACTAAACTATTGTCTGTGTCTATGAGTTTTTGTTTCTCATTTGTTTGTCTTGTTCTTTTGTTGTTTTCAGTTTACATACCACATATCAGACTTTGTTTTGTTGATGGTTTCTTTTGCTGTGCAGAAGGTTTTTAGTATGATATAGTCCCACTCATTTATTATTTATTTATTTATTTATTTATTTATTTATTTATTTATTTATTTATCTTTTGCATCCCTTTCCTTTGAGGTCAAATTAATAAAAATCCTCTCCAAATCCAAAATCCATTAATTTAGTACCTTTGCTTTTTTCTATGCAATTTATTGTTTCAGGCCTTATATTTAGGTCTTTGATACATATTGAGTGAATTTTAGTGTATGGTAACAGATAACAGTTTCATTCTTTTGCATGTGCTTTCCAATTTTTCTAGCACCAATTATTGAATAGACTCTCTATGCCCTTCTCCCTCTCTTCTTCTTTTGGTATATTCAATATTCTTATATTGCTCTTTCTGATTGAGTCAGATAATTCTTATAGAGTCCTTTCTTTCTTTCTTTTCTTTCTTTCTTTCTTTCTTTCTTTCTTTCTTTCTTTCTTTCTTTCTTTCTTTCTTTCTTTCTTTCTTTCTTTCTTTTTTCTTTTTTATTTATTTATTTATTTATTTATTTATTTATTTATTTATTTATTTATTTATTTATTTTATTCTCAAGCCTCTTTCTTCTTCCATCTGTGTAATTTCCAGATTTCTATCTATGGTGTCACTAATTCTTTCCTCCATCTGGTCAGCAATATTTCATAAACTGGCTATTTCATCCTTCATCTTTTGTATTGAGTTCTTTTAGTTCCAAAATTTCTATTTTGTTCTTTTTTAAAATTTCAATCTCTTTGGTAAAGAATTCATTTTGTTCATTGATTTTATTTCTGAGTTCATTAAACTGCTATATGAAGTTTTTGGCATCTCATTGAGTTTTTTCAGAACTGCAATCTTGAATTATCCATCATTTAAGTCACATATTTCCATGTCTTTAAGTTTATTTTCTGGAGATTTTTCATTTTCTTTCTGAACTGCCTTGTAACCTTGGTTATTGAAGTTGATTTATGAATTATTTCTCTTCCTAGGCACCTATGGGAGTGAATTCTGCAGCAGATTTATATGAAGAGGTCTTTTCAGTGGGTAGCACTGGACCATTTTATTTTCTCTTGCCCTGTTCCAGCTTCTTGTGTGGTGGGAGATTTCTTGGGGATTTGGGCATCTCCTCTGTGACCTGGTCATCTCAGTCTCAGTGCACCACACCTGTGGGATGATGTGGTGGGTGATGCAGTCCTGAGCCTCTGAAATCCCAGTGCTGCCTCCACAGCCAGATGCAGAGCTGTGTGTCTCAGAAGCTCTGGGTTCTCCCACTGGAATCACCAGCGACAAATGGGGGCAGTGTGGGCTGGGAGAGGAGGCGGATTTTTTTGTAGCTTTTTTTTCCTCCAAGTAATGATGACTGCCAAACCACAGTGGCCTCGCCCCTATAACTCCTCCCTTGTCTCGAAGTAGCTGCACTGTGCATCTGCCGCTCAGGAACTGTCTCTCCAGTTCTCAGGGCTGTAGATATTCTGCTCTTTAATCCAACACTGCTACTGTTTTTTCTGAGACTCACTACAAATGCTGTGAGGGTGTGGGGGAGGTGAGCTCTGGGATGTTGTGGGGAGACAGCCAGACTCCTTGGCTTTGTTTTCTATCTGGCAGTGAGGACTGATAGACTACAATTGTCACACTTCTGTATTCAGTATTTGCCCCACATTTTCTATCCTGATCACTGGGCTCAACCATATTATCTGCTGATCACTCAGGCAGTGTTGTTGGGGCCATAAGGGTGCACCTCCAGTCTGAATACTCTCCTCTTCCAAGACCTCACTGAGCTCCAGGCAGTGGCCTGTGTTCCTGCCTCTGCACTTCTTCCTTCCTGCCTTCACTGTTCACCCAGATTTGCCCATCTTCAGATGCTGCAATATGTGGATCTCTCAGGCGTGTTTGTGTGTTGTGTTGGGAATTCTTTGTTTAATTATAGATATTTAATTTATTGTAACTTCAAGGGGATATAGCAAGGAGCACCCCTCATGCCACCATGTTTCTGAGGTCTCTGTATTATTTAAATGATACTAGAACACAGAAAATGATGGAAAAGCTTTCTGGTTCTTGTATTAATCCATGAAAAAATGACAATTCAAGTCCTAAAAATTTTAGTCTTACTTACAATATAGCACAAACATAAAAATAAAATGTTATAAAATTAAAATAAGCACTGTATTATAGAAATATTAAACTGTATTGCATAACAACATAAAGGACGTACAAACGTACCAAAAAACTTAAAAATATGTGAAAATTATCCATAATATCTCCAGATAAGGAGGGACTAAACATCATATTTTTAAATTGTTTCACCAAACAGGGTTTGTAAATTCAGTGGCTCTATTCCTTGTGATGATATTTGTCCTTATCAATCAGTGCAGAGATTGACTGGAGACTATGCCCCAAAATACTTTGTTTGTGGATCTAATAAAAGAACTGCATTAGATGTTGAATTTGCAAACTGAATCTATCAATTAGCTTACAGGTGAAAGATTCTGTCTGAAATTGAGTTCCCAATTGAAAACATATTAATCATTAGTGATAGAGAGCTTTTAGCTCTCAGCGGTTCGCAGGGGAGAAAAAAGAAAAAGAAAAATGTGATGTCCGAGTAATACTTCCATGGATTTCATTTTTACTGGTTTTATAATTTGCATTAAAATAATGCATTTGTAAAATACAAAATAATTCTAATAATTGGCATAGTTACACATGAAACAATTCTAAAAACAAAATTCAAGGTGAAATATAATATGATCTAGAAATACTGAACTTTGCAAGATAAAGTCAATTAATTGTTATAGGGAAAGCACATAGGTGTTTATTGCAATAAATCTGCTTGCATTACCAAAAGGAATTTGAAAGCTTTAGGTGATGTCTTCAAAAAAGGATAAAATAAGTCATAACTTTTACTTTGTTAGCAAAGCTTGCATTAGTGCCCAAACCTGATAATTTTAAACAGATATTTTGTCTAGTTCTGCCTTTTTAACTACATTTTTGTTTAATTATGACAGAATATGATCAAATATATTTTAATGATTATTATCTTCAAAAGTGTGCATTTTTATTCTTGCTTATATATTAAAATTATAGTTTATGTCAGTATACAGTGAGGAGGTAAAACGGAATTTCTGAGGCTTTGGGGTTCATATTCTTAACCTTTTTTGGAGAATAACCAAATTTATCGGCAATAAAACATTACATGAGAAGAAAATTACAGTGGTGCTTGCTGAAATATCTCCATAACATTAAGCAAAATATCTCAACAGTTTATAAATTTATTTCTGACTCTGCTCTTAAGAGTACATCATAAATAAGACTCTCTTTGTAATGCCATTTAAAGAATCTACCAATTTCTCCACTATTGACAAATAACAATAAAAAATAATAATTGCATATTGTCTATTGTGGTAAAATAAAGAATTTCATCTCATAGACAACAATATACACACAAGAAGAAAGGTACTATGACACCAGAAAAAGAACCACGTAATGTCTATTTAGTTGTACTAAACTTATTGAGTTACATTATGATATATTTCAATAAAAGGAGAAATATATATGAAGGAAATTGAATTCAGCACAAAATAAATGGAAGAACCATTTTTTTTACAATCTTTTCAATTATCTAATTGATGAAGTGATAGAGGATACCCAAGAATCAAAGTATATACATCAATCTTCTAAATTTCTATAACACTAATTATTCATTCCAGTCCTTTGCTACGTATTGTATATTGTTTTGATCTCTTTGATATGATAAATAACTGATAGCTGATAGATTGATACCTGCTCTTTATCTAGATGACAATATTTTTTGGAGTAGAAGCTTTGTAGCCTAGTAGTTATTTCAATCTTTTATATATAGTATAAGATCAAAATATGATAGAGCTACATACAGTGTAGAATAAGAGGGAGTCAATAATAACACAAAATTGGTATTCAATGCATTGAAAGCATAAGACTTCAAGACTTCGCTTTAAGAATCTAACTCTTTAAAAGACAAATAAATGGAAAATGAAAACTGAAGTTTTTTAACGAATTATATTATGTGAATAATGATTAGTCAAAGGAAATGTTATCATGCAAACAGGATTGATATGTATATGTGTATATGTATATATACATATAAAATTGAATATAGTGAAAATTAAGATACATATATAATAAAAATATCAAATACGACAAGGTACTCTACTAAATGGAGACTATCATTATGACTTTTATGATCTAGAATTTACAAAACTATGGGTAAATAAGAATTACACTTGTGGAAAAGAAAAAAAATAATGACAGATGTCAACAGCAATCCGTATTAGGCAAAATTATTGGTTGTTTCCTAAAAATTCCACTTACTGTTGGAATTTCTTTCTGTATAATTTCTTCCCCTTGTTTGTGAGCTAAACCTGTGAAAAATAATAGAATATCACTCCCGTGAAATAAGTGTTAATCAGTTGAATCTAAGGAGAGATTATCATGGGTGGGCCTAACCTAATTAAACTATCTTTGAGAAATGAATAGAGAGTGAGAGTAGCTTGAAAGAAAGCAAATGTCCATTTTTGTGAATTAATCTGTGAGGCCATGTGACAGGGAACAGCCACAGTATCTCAGAGCTGAGAGTGTTCACCAGCCAATAGCCAACAGAAAATAAAGACCTAAATCCTACTGTGAAAGGAAATATATTCTGCTATAAGCCTGAATGAGTTTAGAAAATGACCCTGAACCTCATATTTCACAGCCTGACTGACATCTAGATTGTAGCCTTCTGAGACCTTGAGCAAAGGACCCAGAAAATCTGTGCCCAGAATGTTCACCCGTAGAAATGGTAAAAGAATAAATCTGTTTTGTTTCAAGCTGTTAAACCCGTGGTAAATTTTACACAGGAATAGAAAATAGATACAATTAGGTAAGAAAACAAGAGGTATCCAAATCATAAACAAGAAAGCAAATTACTATCTATTTGCAGATGACATAATCTTATATATAGAAAATGCTACAAACTCTATGAAGGAAGGAAGGAAGGAAGGAAGGAGAGAGAAAGAGAGAGAGAGAGAGAGAGAGAGAGAGAGAGAGAGAGAGAGAGAGAGAGAAAGAAAGAAAGAAAGAAAGAAAGAAAGAAAGAAAGAAAGAAAGAAAGAAAGAAAGAAAGAAAGAAAGAAAGAAAGAAAGAAAGAAAATTAATAACCCCACAAGAAAATAGGCTAAACAATTAAATAGACATTTGTCCAAAGAAGACATACAAATGGCCAACAGGTATATGAAGAGATGGTAAACATCACTTATTATTAATGAAATATAAATCAAAGTAATAGTGAGATATCTCATACCTGTTAGAATGACTATTATAAAAAGAAAACAGAATGCAACAAGTATTGGTGACAATGTAGAGAAATCGGAACATTGTACACTGTAGCTGAGAATGCAAAATGGTGCAATCCTTATGGAAAACAGTATGGGGGGCGTGACTCAAAATATTATAGAAATACCATACGGTCCAGCAATTCCACTTCTGAGCATATATCCAAAAGAAATCAAGATCTCAATGAGAAACTAACACTCCCTGTCCATTGCAGCACTATTCATAATAGCCAAAATGCAGAAACTACCTAAATGTCCAGTGGTGGACAAATATATACACTTAAAATGAAATACTATTCAGCCTTTAAAAAAGAAGAAAATTCTGCCAAATGGGACTATATTGATGAAACTGGAAGGCATTTTGCAAAGTAAATAAGCCAGATGCACAAACACAAATGTTGCATGATTTCACTTACATGAGGTATGTATCTAAAAGAGTCAAATTCATAAAGTTAAAATGTTGAATGCTGTTTGTCAGGATCTAGGTGAAAGGAAAGTGGAAGTTACTAACCAATAAACATGAAATGTTAGGTAAGCAAGATGCGTAAGATAGAGTACTGCTGTACAACATAGACCTATAGTCAATAATAATGAATTATATGTATTGTTTAGTGCATATAGTTTCATACTTTTGTAATATTTTGCAGTTTGCAAGGAATAATCATATATATATATATGATTTTAATCTTCACATTCACACAGAGAGGTAAGGCATGCATTTTTATTATCAATTTACAGGCTTGATTATGGGTCTTAGAGATGCTAATGGGAGCAGTTTTGTTAATAGTAATTACAGCTGTATTCAAAATTAACATTTCATTTGATGTTCTGGCATTAACTATATCGAGGATTCAAAGAAGAAAACCATTTTAGTGTGTGACATAGTTAACTTTTAAGCATTAAGTTTTAGGAACAAACTATAGCATGTCATGTCACTTATTTTTCTTAATAATTTGCATTAATTTTAAAATATTAAAACCTATCAAAATTTCAAAAAAAAATATTCCACATTTGCAATGTAAACAGAGATTTTTCAATGGACTACAACAAAATAAAAACATGGCAAAATAGAACATTTGACAAGAAAATTAATTTGCATATTGCATTTGTGATTTTTTTAAGAAAAAGATGTGTTTGAGCCATGTTTTTTATTGCACCTTTGCTTAATTATTAGAAGTTGTTATTGAAAGTAAAGCAGTCACTTTAAATAACAAATGCATGTACACTAAGTATTTTACTAGTACTTATTGTGTAAATAAAATGATATATCTCTATCAGATCTGTAGGACTTTATTGTTAGACAAGCCAGGCTCAACCCTATTTAAAGGATAAAGTAAGCCTTTGGTTTAGAACTATAGAAATGATGAAAACACTGCATCAGGGATAAAACAAGAACATTTATCATACTGACTTAATTCCTCTTGACCATGTTACATATTTTTTTTTTCCTTTGAGGCAGTATCAGTATCAGTGACCTCTTGTTTGAGACAATAGGAAGTCTTGCTGCTAGACTATTGAAGATATCTATTATTTTCATTAAAATAGCATGGAGTAACAACATTTTTTAAATTTCTCAGAATACTTTTGGGTGGAAAATTTACCTGGGTGGAAAATTATTCTATGTAAACGGGGCTAAAGTAAGGTGGGGTTTCCATTGAGCTGGGACATGCAAGGCGGGTCACCCACAATTCAGTTGTCTTGGAAAGGATGGATAGAAGGCTGGGCTGAGCAGTGATTCTAGGATGGTTGGTCCTTCATGGAGTTTTCAGGCACTGCCTTCTTCCAGTGGCATTCTCATGTATTCCATCTGGGTAGCCTGTTCATTTATATCACAACTTCAGGACACCCAAAAGTGCAAACGCAGGAAATGCCGGGCCTCTTCCAGGTTAAGTCCCAGAACTGGAGCAGCATCACCTCCACTACCTTCTAGTAGCTAAAAGAGTCTAGTGCCTGCACAGTTTTTTTTTTTTTTTTTCAAAGAAGACACTCTTCTCAGCAGGAGCAGTGGCAGAAGGAATAATAAAGCATTTCCAGCCACTCTTGATTCACATAGAAGAAGTTATTTTTAAAGACAGAAATAATATATATGATAGATCTATTGCCAATAAGTATAAATAATGCAGAGATTTCTTGGAGTAAATGCTACCTATTTTTTTAATTGAGATATATTTGATATATCATATTTTATTAGTTTCAGGTATACAATATTACTTGATATTTGTATATTTTGCAAAATGATCACCACAGCAAGTCTAATTTACATCCATCACCACACATAGTTACAATTTTTTTCTTTTATTTTTCTTTTTTTTTAAATTTATTGGGGTGACAATTGTTAGTAAAATTACATAGATTTCAGGTGTACAATTCTGTATTACATCATTTTAAATCTCATTTGAGTTCACCACCCAGAGTCAGTTCTCCTTCCATTACCATATATTTGATCCCCCTTACCCTCATCTCCCATCCCCCAACCTCCCCTTACCCTCTGGTAACCACTAAACTATTGCCTGTGTCTATGAGTTTTTGTTTCTCATTTGTTTGTCTTGTTATTTTGTTGTTTTGGGTTTATATACCACATATCAGTGAAATCATAGGGTTCTCTGCTTTTTCTGTCTGACTTATTTCGTTTAGCATCATACTCTCAAGATCCATCCATGTTGTCACAAATGTTCCTATATCATCTTTTCTTACTGCCAAATAGTATTCCATTGTGTATACATACCACAATTTCTTTATCCATTAATCTATCAAAGGACATTTTGGTTGTTTCCAAGTTTTGGCCACTGTAAACAAAGCTGCAATGAACTTTGGAGCACACGTGTCTTTATGGATAAATGTTTTCAGATTTTTTGGTAGATACGCAGGAGAGGGATTGCTGGGTCATACGGTAATTCTCTTTGTAATTTTCTGAGGAAACTCCACACTGACTTCCATAACTGTTACACCAGTCTGCATTCCCACCAACAGTGTATGAGGGTTCCTTTGTTTGGAACGACAAAACACCCCAAATAGCCAAAGCAATCTTAAGAAAAAGAACAATACTAGAGGTATCACACTCCCTGACTTTAGACTACAGGGCTACAATAATCAAAACAGCATGGTATTGGCAGAAAAACAGACACATAGACCAATGGAATAGAATTGAGAATCCAGAAATAAAACCACATAAATATGGACAGATAATTTTTGACAAAGAAGCTAAAAACATACAATGGAGGAAAGACAGCCTCTTCAATAAATGGTGCTGACAGAATTTGCAAGCCACGTGCAAAAAAAATGAAACTGGACTGCTATCTGTCACCATGTACCAAAATTAATTCAAAATGGATCAAAGAATTAAGCATGAGACCTGACACAATAAACTGTATAGAAGAAAACATAGGTACTAAACTTATGTACCTTGGATTAAAAGAGCATTTTACGAATTTGACTCCAAAGGCAATGGAAATAAAAGCTAAAATAAATGAATGGGACTATATGAAACTTAAAAGTTTCTGCACAGCAAAAGAAATCATCGACAAAATAAAGAGGCAACCAACTGAATGGGAGAAAGTTTTTGCCAACAGTGACTTTGATAAGGGGCTAATATCCAAAATATACCAGGAACTCATGAAACTCAACCACAAAAAAAAACAAACAACCCAATTGAAAAATGGGCAGAGGACCTGAAGAGACATTTCTCCAAAGAGGACATACAAATGGTAAATAGACATGTGAAAAAATGCTCAACATCACTAATCATCAGAGAAATGCAAATAAAAACCACAATGAGATATCACTTCACCCCAGTAAGAATGGCTATCATCAACAAGACAAATAGTAACAAGTGTTGGAGAAGCTGTGGAGAAAAAGGAACCCTCATACAATTTTTTTTTCTCGTAATGAGAATTTTTAAGATTGACTTGTTTAGCAAGTTCCAAATATGAAATACAGTATTAAGAGCAACAGTCACCATGTTGTTCATTACATCTTATGACTTACTTATTTTATAAGTGGAAAATTATTTTTTCTTCCTATTTGTGTTTATATGTATAATTAGATTGGGTTCTATGAAATTAGATGAATATTATTACTGTGGTGAGAAACTATCAAAGTCACTGGTAGATCATAGGGTATCTAACTTTATCCTTTAAATAGGGTTCAGCCTGGTTTGTATAACAATAAAGCATTACTGATCTGATAGAGATACATCATTTTATTTATATAACTAAGTACTAGTAAAATACTTAGTATACTTGCATTTATTTATAGAAGATTCATTGATCAGCTATTTCTTTCCCAATTAATCTAATACATCTATTTTTGACACTATTCTTCCTCAAGGAATAAGTCACCTTCAAAAGTTAAAGGAACATAGACTTTGGAATTAGGTTATAGTATGGAGCGTTTGTATTAATTGAGAATACGCACCTCTTCATTTGGGTGTCTCTAAAACCCACAAGAGTTCCTGTTACAGAGTAAAGATTCATGAACTATTTGCTGCATTGATGTGAATAAAACTTAGGTTTAAAAGAAACTTAGAGGAAAAAACAGTAATTATTTAGAAGACAGCCTTAGAGTCAGACAGGCAGGATTATTCAAAGCTTACTTTCACCACTTTCCAGATGCATTACCTTGATGATTTCATCTGATAGTATGTGCTAGATTAGTTATTCACTTACAATTTTGAGGACCTTAGTAGACCGTTGCAATCCCCAAGTTTATGTCACCTAATGGAGGCTCTGTGGGCCCAGTCTCTTAGGATTATACTGCTGAAATTCCTGCTTTCACTGTTGACCAACTCAACACGATACAATTAATACATTAATAACTATTGGTCACTATGTTATCAATGTAATTAGAGTGGCTGAATAGCCTGTATATGTAGATGGTGTAAATTAGGAAATCTATCTAAGGAGGCCAAGTAGAATATAATAGTTGAAAACATTTTTTTATATGACTTCTACATTAACGTTATTTGTTTCTGCATAATTATTTCTTCCTAAGGATCAGTCTTAGTAAATCTGAAATAGTTACTTTTGTCATAATTGTAAAGAGAAGAAAACTGAGATGCAGGATGTTAAGGTAATTTATTAATAATTTCAATAAAAATATGAAACTGAAATTCCACTTGAGACCCAGACCTTAGAAATGCAAATTGGGTAATTATTGCCAAGCAGTTTACTCACACAAGAGATTCAGTAGATGAATGCTTGTGATAGTTAATTGCATGTGTCAACTTAGATAGGCTATCTGGCCCAATTGCTTGGTCAAACACTAGTCTAAATGTTACTGTGTATTTTTTATGTGATTGACATTTAAATCAATGTACTTTGAGTAAAGCATGTTACCCTCCATAATGTGGGCAGGCCTCATCCACTATGTTAAAGCTATTGAGAACAAAGACACAGGTTTCCCCCCAAAAAAATGGAATTCAGTCTTGAGAATGCATCATAAGGAAAAACAAACAAATAAACAAACAAACAAACAAAACAACACCTGAGTTTCTAGCTTGCCAAACTCAAGATTGTAATAACTCTCACTTGAATTTCCAGCCTGTGAGTTTGCCTATGGATTTCAGACTTGCTAACTCCCAAATAACATAAGCCAATCACTTAAAATATATAACTGTATACATGACTGTACATATATTATTGATTCTATTTTTTGAGAACCCTTACTAATGCAGAGCTATTCTTATTTTCTCATAAAATACAATCATCTCAGGCAAAGAAAATGCATTTCTTATATTTCTAAGTTTTTTATTTTATTCACCACTAGAATTTATTCCTTATTACTTTAGTACCCTACAGAGACCACACAAAATTTTATAAATTTTTATTGGTTTGTTGAATGGGTAAATGAAAGAATTCCCCAAATGTGGATTTCAATTTATGACTTTATATATCCACAGCACTTAAAAAAAATTGGTATAAAAAATTGACTATAACTGTAATTTGCTTTTTTTAAAACAGAGTTCTTTTAGATAGGCAACTCTTTATTTATTCAAAATGTTTGCAATATGCAAAATAAAATTGATATTATTGCATTTGTTATAATAGTAATAGTAAACTTTGATCTCTTACTGAGAATTAGGCACTATGTTAAATGCTTTAGATTCGTTAACAAATAATTATCATACTCAGCTATGAGTTACTTTTATTATTACCACTTCATATATGAACAAAATAAAGATTTAAAAAATTCAACAACTTTTCCAAGTTTGAATATCTAGTAGATGATAAATCTTAAATGCTAACATACGAGGTCGTACAATTAAAATTGCAAACTTATTGCAATGATGTTGCTAACCTCTTTTTGATATCAGAGGGATTATTCATTATGGATTTGTACCAACTGGACAAACAGTTAACCACGTTTATTATTTGGAAGTGCTGAAAAGGCTGCGGGAAAAAGTTAGACAAAAATGAACTGAACTTTTCGCCAACAATTCATGGCTCTTGCATCATGACAATGCAAAAGCCAGCTCACAGGGCACTTTCTGTGAGAGAGTTTTCAGCCAGTAAACAAATAACTGTATTGGAACACCCTCTACTCACCTTATCTGGCCCCCAATGACTTTGTTACCCAAAGATAGAGGAAATATTGAAAGGAAGATGTTTTGATGACATTCAGGACATCAAGGTTAATACAACGACAGCTCTGATGGCCATCCCAGAAAAAAGAGTTCCAAAATTGCTTTGAGGGTTGGACTAGGCACTGGCATCAGTGCATAGCTTCCCAAGGGGAGTACATTGAAGGTGACCATAGTGATATTCAGCAATGAGGTATGTGGCACTTTTTCTAGGATGAGTTCGCGAATGTAATTGTCAGACTTCATAGGTCTTTTTGAGCCCAAACTCTTTATAAGTCTCTTGGTCTGGAGACTTATGAATAAAGTATTGTTGGACTTTTCCTCAATGGTTCTATTATTAGCTATCAGTTATGAAAGTAAGGCTGATCTCTGCTTTTCATGCTTTGTATTTTTCCTCTCCTTTCTGCTGCCCTTTTTGAGTCTGTCACAATCTCCTCTCTACCATGTTTCTCTGCTTGTGCTTTCATCTACTCATTGAACACATATTAAATTATTACTCTTTTCAAGACACAGATCTCTCATGGTATTAATAATTCTTTCTGTATAAATAATAGGATCTCAATTAAAATAAGCTTAAGGGGGGGCAATGATGTACTGAGTTGTGTAATTGAATCATCAGACAAATAAAGGAGCATCTGGGATTCTGGGGCTATAGAAATCAAACCCTCAAAGACTGCCAGAGCTTGCTCTCTTCACCCTTGCCTCTCCTTCTCGTGCTCATGCCGGGTTCATTCTCTTCTTGTGAAGACCATCTTCCCCATAAAAGGAACAAGGTCATTGACAGCTATAGACTTTCATATGTCCACCAAGGAATTGAGACTCAACTCCGTTTTTGATTCTAAATGAAATAATATCCTGATCACAATTTCTGATTAGCTGAATGTGTGTGTTGTATTCACATGCATGATAAATTAACAAGGATCAAGGAAATGTGATTTGAATGGTGTTGCCCTTATTTTAAATCAGATGCTTTCTTCCAAAAAAAAGAAAAAAAGTACATGTTGTACTGAAGAAAACAATAAATCATCACACTATATTTATTTTTTGCATGGCCCATATTGGTCCCCCAAGCTTACTCCAAATGACATTTCAAATTAAACATATCTACCCATATTATAAAAGGTAAAGAGTAAATCAATTTCTCATTATGCCTTACTTATGATAGTAAGAAGTAATGGATGGATTCTACTCTCAATTCCACTCTAATTTGCTTTTCATGTGGACTGGTTCACAAGACTGCTGGTTTTATTTTAACTAGTGGATATCCCCTCATATATTACAGACTGCTAGGTTCCCATAATTGGATGGGATATATAAGACTATATACCCTATAATATATTTCAAGTAAATAATCTAGAACATTTTATTGGACTATTTTTTTAAAGGTCCCATGAAGACGAATATGGTCTTGAAAAAAAAAAAAAAGTCCTACAAGGAAGCATATGGACAGAATCTCAAATGATTTATAGAAAAAAAAAAAAAAAGTTCTGCAAAAAGCCAAAATGATGTGACCTTATGTAAAAATCTCTGATAATCCGGCGCTTAATCTAATTAACATATAGAGAATGGCATAGGCTATGAATTCAGACAATCCTCCACACACTAAGAAAAAATCTATTTCAAAACCAGATTAAATAATTATTAAAATGCATAGATTATGATATATTCTCTCTATGAAACTGGCATGCAGAGATTGTATTTTTATTGCAGAAGGCTTTAGCATACACTTTAATAGTCATTTGAGCAGTGATGGAATTGATATTTTCTACAGATGCTTTTTGGAATAGATGATTTTACTGATTGTGTCTCATAAACACTTAAACCAACATATTAAAGCCCAAATCACCACTCAAAAAGGAAAAAAAAAAATGGCTGTAGTGACTTTACTCAGAAACATTATTAAATCAACTTTTCCTGTTGCCCATAAAAGTTTTAATATAACTTGCAATAACAATTGAATTGGAAAACCATAGGATTTCTATTTTAAGTAATCAAATTCCTGCTACATCATCTAAGATGAACTAGCTGTGATACAACTCCTTATATAGGTTACAAGTTATCATTAAAGAAAATAAATTGGCTTTGGAGTTCATTATGAAAATTGGATTTTTCTTTAACTGCTAATCAGATAGCAGGACTTGTTACTATTGAACCTAGTTCTAGTTCAGAACAATAAAAGCCATGTATCATCATATTGGAGAACACCAGACTTTTCTAAAATTATAGACATTTTATTATGCAATTACATAAACACATCTATCTGTTATAAACTATAAATGGATTATAGAAAGTATTTTAATGAAAATTCACATCTCTAGTCCTTCTTGAAAATTTGTATCCAGTTATGGCTAAATGAAGCTTCCTCATTGTGTTCCTGTCTGGATTGTTTTGCTCTTTACTAAATTCAGTTGGTCATCCATTGTGTGTTTCATTCCATTCTTAAATTTGTGATGAAGTGCCTTGTAAGAGAAACCTTATTTATTATTAGACTAAGGCTTCTCCACATATTCAAAGTTATCTTAAAAGGTCCAAGTAGTTTATCAGTGATACTATTGCTTGGAAGATACAACTTTCCTCTAGTACAATCTGCAAGCATGAATGCTGGTTTCCTATGCTTGTTTTAAACTCATTTAAGATTTTTCGTATACTTTTGCTGAAAAATAATTATACAATATGAACATTTTTAAGAATAATTTTCTAATTGAGAAAGAGCTGAAAACTGACTTTTCAATGGGCATAATCTTATATGATGAAACATGCCTTATAGTTAACACTTTAGAAGAAATAGATCAACTTTTTAATCCCGCCATTCCTTTACAGAGATTTCAAAGAGGAGGAATTAATTTACTTGAATCATAAAGAAGAGAAGTTCAGGTACCAAGATTTTTGGAAGAAAAGTATAAGCCCAAGAAAGAGATTTGTCCAAATAAGGGATAGAAGAGGAAATATCATTTAATAGAAGAAGAATGGAAAAAAAAAAGGTCTATGTGATTATATATAAATAACAGCTGCAGTTGGAGAGGTATGTAAGAGAAATAGTGATTTCAGTCTTCACAAAATGTTCTCAGCTAATGTAGAAAACTATAGAGATAGAATGGCATTACAGCCATGTTATTTAATTAGAAATTAATGCTTTAAAAATATAAGACTAATATGGTATTTCTAGGTTGAATTTGTATAAGAAATATGATATTTGTTTAATAAAGACATTACAAAATGAAAGTAAAAGATCTGCACTTTTGAACTACATAGAGTTAACAATCTTTGAGTGTTCATACACACCAGATACTGTTTTAAGCACTTTTCATGTATCATTTAATTTAATACTTACAAATTATTAAGTATGTATTACTGAAATATGATTTGTCAGATGAAGACCCTGAAGCATAGACAATGTACTGATTATTTCAAAGGTCACATGTTTGATAAATTATGGCTGTGGAATTTTGGCTCAAACTGTTCAAAGAACCTACACTTTCAACCATTCTGCTCCACCTTATGTATTATATGCACATGCTATAAGATACCACTAGGAAAATTTTATTCATTTTTGACTTAACCAAAAGCAGAGACAGTGGTTTAAAAATAAATTCTATCACAGACTATCCTTGTTCTCTCATTTTTCAAAGTATTGCTGTTTCCTCTACTCATCTTTTCTTGCTTATAACTCAGAAATTCCAATGTAAGCCTGTGTCATTTTTAATAACTAGATGCATATCTCACTCTTTAAGGATTCTAGGAATAAATGTTCCACATAAATTAATTATCAGCTACCAACACAATACTTTGTTTTCAAATATCACCTGAAAATTGAAAGGACTAGGATTGGCTGCAAGGTTTTATCTTATGCAGAGTGACAACCTACACAGCTGGAGTAGAATGATGAGACTTATTGGAGCTTCCTATGAAGTTACTGGGAGGACATGTGGACCCACTGACCCATCAACAGACTCCCCAGATGTCAAAGGTACATTTCTCAGCTAATACAGGCTACTTTCCCTAGCCATCTCTGAATCCTTGCTTTATGTGTATCCCCTTTCTCTAGGCTCTTTTCTAGGATAGCATTCCAAGCTATGTCAAAAAACAAAGTTGATCCTTTACAACTTTCCTCACGGAATGTTGCATTTCAAAGCATTATCATTTTAAATCATTAATCCTATTTCTGCCTTTCACATTTTTATTTGGACTCCACTATAATAAATTCATGATTATTTCTTTTTATGTTACTCCAGTTTATTTTCACCTTCATGAAAGGATAATCTGAAGCACACAAAGCTGCTAAGTTATTGTATGATTCATGTTTTAGCGTATATAAAAAGTTAACAATATAATTTTCAATCTCTCATCAAAGTAAACCTCTGAAGAATTATGGACATATTTCCTGTTATGAGATATATACAATTATAAAATCTTAGACTAATGTAGCTCCCTGACATGATTTAAATGAAATCTCCTAGATTCAGCATATACTTTAAATGATTGTTTTTCTTTGATAAATTCATAAAACATATGGTGTGAATCTCCTTTTTAATAATTATGAGGAATTAACCTCAGTTTTTGTGACAAAAAAAGGACACAAAATTTCTCTAATATAATGTTCACTGTGAGTTAAATTAGCTGTTTACCACATGTAAGGGAATGTTAGTGAGGATATTAAACAAAATTAAGTCTAACACCTAATTTGGTACCACTTGGCTGCACAAATTAGTGTTGTTACATGCACTAGTTTATCACAATCTTAGGGTTAAGATGACTCAGATGCTTTTCTATTCATGTAATACTTTCTGTTGGAAATCATTTGAAGTGTGTTTTAAATTCGCAACTATTAGAATTTTATGTAAGAAACACTTTGGGAACATTTTGAAAAATGAACTTTTTTTCTTAAAAGATGACTTGACTAGAAAACTCCTTGGATTAATTTTATGTAAAAAAAAGCAAAACAATCAAACAAAGAAACAAACATACTGGAGTCTTCTTTCTTTGTCCATTTGAGATAATTTGTCCTTTTATTTAAAAATTTGTAGAATTATATGACCAGCACAAATTCATTTTGTCATTCTACAACAAGTGAGTAAAGGTATGTGCTATTTTCTGGAATAAAATGAAAAAATAAACATTTGCTAACTCAAGTCACTCAGAATTTTCTGCAAAAGCAAAATGGAGCAAATTAACAGAAAACAAATTAGATAAGCAAAAAGAAAATTATAATAATGAGTGATGTTAGAGACACACATGAAAATATTTCTCACTTTTTTTACCCGTAACAACAATATCTGAGATTTTCTTAATTCACAGTGAAGAATATTTCTGGAATTCTTTCCAATGTAATTGATTTGAGTAGATATTTTTAACCATGGGGAATTAAGTGATAAAGAATTTTTATCCTTACAACAAGATATGCCCTTTGTTTCTATGTAATTTTTTTTTTTTTTTTTTTTTTTTTTTTTTTTTTTTGCCAAAAAACAGGTTCTTGGTGAACATCGCAGGAAAAAATTCAAGTACTCACTGAATAAGCCAAACAAGTAAAGTCAAGCAAGCAAGCAGTGGAATTATTAAAAGAAAAGAAGATACTATGTTCTCCAAATAGTCTGAAAGTGGGCAGGCCCGGAGAAGAGCAACTGTCCCGAAAAACAAGCAGGCTTAGGATTTAATAGAAGGAGGGCACAAAAATATGCAAGATTTAGGGATGGCAGTATAGGTGATCCCAGGGAAGTCCTAGGTGACTAGGATTCCCTTGTCCTTATTTTGCCCTTGTCAGAACTGTCATGGTGACACGGGGTGAAAATTTTTCTCCTGCCTACAACCTAATCCATTACAATTAGCTAAATTTCATCTTTAGGAAGCTGGCAAGATGGCATCCTGAGTCACTAAAATCTAGTTCTGGTAGTTGTACATTTTGTTAAGAATGATCTCTTCACCTCTTTCCTTTGTCTCCCCTCACATTCTTCTTCCTTTCCTCCCCTCTCTTTCCGTGTGGTACTATTCTTTCTATCTACAGTAAAAAAATTAGTCCTAAATGCTAGATATTATAAATGCAGCATGGAAATAAGATGATCCTTCGAGAATTCTACAGCATCCTTTTCTTGTCCTCAAATTTCAAGTTTCATTGTAATAGTCAATCTTTCTCTTAATTTAATTTCACTAAATTCCTCACATATTTCCTGTCTTCTTCCCTTTCTCAGACCCCAAGAAATACTTAAAATTTAAAAGAAGCTGTCTTATGTCAAAGTTTAAAATGAGGCTTAATTAATATGTAAGTATATCAATATGTGTAATCAACATTATATGGGTAAAATTTACAAAGCAATTAAGACTATCTAACCAACTTAATCTGAAAAAAAAAAGCATTTTCACTTTTCTTCCAATTATATTTTCCCTGCTTCAGACAAAGACATTCAGTGGCTTATATGTCACATAAATTTGATTTTAGACATAAAAATCTATTTATCTCAGTGAAATGTTCCGTTATCAGTTTTTCTTTCTTTCTTTCTTTCCTTCTTTCTTTCTTTCTTTCTTTCTTTCTTTCTTTCTTTCTTTCTTTCTTTCTTTCTTTCTTTCTTTCTTTCTTTCTTTCTTTCTTTCTTTTCTTTCTTTCCTTCTTTCCTTCTTTCCTTCTTTCCTTCTTTCCTTCTTTCCTTCTTTCCTTCTTTCCTTCTTTCCTTCTTTCCTTCTTTCCTTCTTTCCTTCTTTCCTTCTTCTTTCTTCCTTCCTTCCTTCCTTCCTTCCTTCCTTCCTTCCTTCCTTCCTTCCTTCCTTCTTTCCTTCCTTCCTACCTTCCTTCCTTTCTTTAAATTTTCTTACCATTTCTTTCCTTTTTGGAGACACAAGAATTTCCTATCCCTTTCATATCTCTCTGTTGCCTCTCAGCTTCCCTACTCTTTCAATATCTTTGTATAATAAATTAATGTTACATATATATAGTTCCATATTTTTCATATGTAAAATGTGGTTGTCTGTTAAGAAGATATGGAGATATTGCAAGAAATTGTTTGTTACTTTTTTGACATCTGATACTGGGTGGTATCAAGAAGGAATTTGCTACAGGATGGTAATGGGAAGTCATCTCTGCAACAGTGGTAGAAATCAAGTATCTGTTTGCTTTACTCATTCAAAAAAAAAAAGCAAAGCTAGAGCAAAAAAGGATCAGGAATCATCAGTAAAAGTTAGACAGTTTGCAAGGAATGAGAATATAGAATCTGAAGTTTTCAACCTTAGATGATAAACCATTGGAGTCAAAAGCAAAGAAAGACAACCAAATTAAAATTTTTGCTCTTTTGTTGCTGTTGCTACTGTTTTCCAGAACTGACATTTGTCTGGAGAACAGACTTGCATGGAAGTGAAAACAGAAGTAGCAAAACCAATAAGAAGGTAATGTAAAAATTCTGGCAGAATATAATGATGGCTAATGTCTAGACTTCATAAAATCATGAAAACATAAGTGTGACTTGATAGAGATTGAACAATCAAATTACAAAACATTGAAGTAGAAGATGAGGCATTAACATTTGAAGATGAGTGGTTTCAGGGATAGCGTGGAAAGTGCAAAAGGAAACTGAAGTTGTTCAGTGGCTACTGTGTGCTAGTCGCTGGGCTGGGCACTTGGCATATGTTATATCTCTAATGTGTTTAATTTCTCAAAAAAGAATCGATTGCCAGTTTTAAAAAGAGAATGAATGTGACTCAGAGGTTAGATGTATGATCTTGGGTAAAAAAGTTTTTAAGTTGCTGGATGACATTTGTTTCAAAGTGTTATCTGACATTAATATACGCAAATATGAGTGGAAATTTTATCCCTAAGAAATACACACAGGCTCAAAACATAAAGAATGAAGAAACGTTTAGATACATTTGTGGAAGATTGTTTTAGGTTATATTTTTAAAATACTTAATAATACATACTCTATACGGGATCCTTTGTAGAGCATTGGTTGGGACAAACCAATGAATTATTTTGTAGTCTGACCCCCTATGTAACTTCTTAACACTACCATGAAAGATGAAGTCACAAGTGGGTAGAATTGCTTTAGTCTCTGGAGGTTCCTATGAGGAAACACAGTCTTGTTTGAGGCAAGAAATCAGGCAGACTCTCTCTACCTAATTAGTTCTCCTGGCCAAGGGAGCTCTTTTATTTGTGGTAAAAAGACAGCTCTCTGCTTCCTGTCCCAATTTGATGATTGAAAAAAATAATAGTCTCATAAAGTTATTATTGACAGGTGATATGTTATTATACAGGGCCATTTAAAAATATTAACAAATGGGTTTATTGGAATATAGACATTATAAAAGTACTTTACAATTTAATCTTTATTTTGCTAGCTTTAATTTGTATTTAAAAAGCTACAAAAGTATTGGAACTTTTTTAGCAATTTTCTTTGACTCCCTGAACACAAAACTCCAATTTCTGATTTTTTTTCTGAAAAGTTTGTCAAAATTATTACAAATTACAACAGTTTTAGAAGGCTTTTTCCATATCTAAAAGGGTGGTCGGGAGAACTAAATGAGTTACTTCCATTTTATATGTCATATTGAAAATTATTTCTAAAAACTTGGTGTTTATCTCATTATACACCATTAAATATATTTTTCATCCTTAAGATAGAGTATATATTTTAAGGTACAATAATATTCCTGAAAGAAAATTCTGATGAACAGTGAAGAATGAAATAAGTTTTCAAAGTCATAATAGCTATGGTTTTGAAAATTAGGCTTTATAATTACCATGACTTCATATCCAATATTATCATTTTTTTAACCTATGGCCATTTATAAAATTTATTTAACAGTGATCCTATGTTGGTAATATATACATATATTTTTTTAAGATCAGAGGAAAAGTGATAGTAAATTTGCAATTTTCTTATGTGTAAATAGAGCGTATGATTTAAATATGTATTCTTAAATATATAATCACAGATACTATACAAAATCATACTACTAGCATTTTGTCATTATGTATTTGGCAATCTTGTAAGCCTTGAATGAAATACAAATTATTAAATTTTGTGATAATAGCTACAGGAAAGTGCTTGTTTTGTAGGTAGTTAAGTATAAAATAAAACATTTTAATAGAGGTGTGTGCGCATGCGTGTGTGTGTGATATTATCTTCTCCATGCAAAAGTATTACCTCTGTATATTTTGATGTGGTTTTATACAATTTCCTTTCTACTTTGAAACATAATAGAACATTTCCTATGATGCTAAATATTCTTTGAAAACTATATTCCAAATAAATAAAATATTATAAATAATATAACCAAGTCCCTGTAGTGACTGTTTTTTCCTATTTATTTTATCACATCATATTATACAGATTATCTGTATATCTAAAATCTTGAGCATATTTTTTACTATTTCCTTTGTATAAATTAATAAATTTAAATGACATTCAAGTTTACATGATATCAATGAATCAAAGAAATAAATATTTGAGCCTTTTAAATTTGCTTACAATCTGCTTCATAAACTTACATCAGTTCACAAAAGTCACAATATTAAACAATAGTGCATATTATATCTGTCATGATATCAAATAGTTAACAATCACGTTTAAAATTTTTCATTTATTTTATTTCTAGTTATCTTTAAATACTTATATGTTACTTAAACATTAATTCTTTCTGAATTTCCTGAATATGCCCTTTTCCCAGTATTATGTAAAAATTTAGTTTTTTCTTAATGATTTCTATGAATACTCGGTGTATTAACTATTAAATTGTCATCTGTTTCTTCTTTTTTTGAGAATTATCATATGCTTATTAATACTTATATGATGTTGATAATATACTAAAGTTTAAATTTTTGTAACATAATTTTTCAGTTTCATTTTATATTTTCTTCTACTGTTTTCATATAAGTATAGAAATTCTTTTCCTTTTGAATATTAGAAAAATATACACACCTTTGCTTCTCACCGAATTGCATTATCTAATTCTTTATTGTTACTTTGCATTGAAATTCTTCTGAAGTTCAAAATTTGTTTTATCTTATGTTCAAGGTGAAATTATTAATTATTTTTACATTATTTAATCACATTATATTACATGCTTCTTCATTTTCTGTTATTAAGTACTATATAATCCATATTTTTAAAGCATTTTAAATTTCCATATTTTTAAAGCAAATAGTTCTGGGCTGTCTATTCTATCCAATTTTATTATTTTTTTTATTTTTCTGTTTCAAAAAAATGGTTCTGGGTAATTGTGTTGGGAGATGATTAAAAGATAGTATATCAATTCAATTCACCAAACTAGTGGCCTGGGAAAGTAGTAAGAATGGATATTAATTTACCTTGTCTTTATAGCCACCTGGAAGAAAAACATGTTTGGTACTCATATACAAAGAATTTTTATCATTTTTGGCAAGGATATTCAGCAACATTTAAGTGTTGTTTATAATTCAAATCACTCGTAGATATGTTTATGTGTAATAATGGGAAAAGGCTTTTGGTATGAGCAGCATACTTAGATTTAATCTCATGGGCATCATAATTTCAAAATAGCCATAGAAAACCTTTATCAAGGGAAAAATATATTTAAATTGAGACTAATATATCAATTCCAAACCCAGAGGATTCCCAAATTGAATATGTAATGATGAAAGTGCCTAGAGTATTTTGATTCTTTCAGGGAAAAAAATCTTAAATCAGATTAGCCAATGGATTGCTGGCTTTCATTGTTCTATACAAAATGCCAGCCACTCTGCCCTTATATGGTACAATCAGTTTGCAAAGGTATATTGGAGAGGCAATGCAGAACATACTTGGAGTTGTCTTAAACCATAATTGTTCTTGTAACATATTTGTCAATCTCTCTTTCAGCTAAGAGTGTCCAGGTGATTAAGTTTTAGATAAAAGGGATGTGAGTAGAAGTATTATGTCTAATATTCAAGTGATATCCTTGAAAGGAAGCAAATTTCCCTTCTTTCCCCACCCACCATGTTTCTTGCAGTTTGGAATACAGTTGTGATGGTGGTGAACCAGTTCAGGACTTGGGATGAGACTTAGGCGAGGGGAAAGCAATGACAATGATAAATCTGTGTACCTAAATGACATTGAAGAGAAAAACAAAAACAAAAAACAAAAAACAAAAAAAACACCTTGCTTCTGTAGATGTTTATGTTGGAAGAGAAATAAATCCTCTGTCTTGTTTTTAGTTTAGTCTCTCTGTTATAACAATTGAAAGAAAACCTCTTCCATCTGCCTAATGACCACACCTTGAGCTTTGTTTAGTACTTGTCTTCAGCTAACATTTTTTCCACACTTTCTAGTTGCCAAAAAGTATAGATTTCACTGTAATTCTCAATGGACCTTTATATTAAATAAAAATTGTAGTTCAATGGTCACTTTCTTTAAACTCTTTAAATATATCATCCCTTTTGTACCTTGGCCTCCATTGTTTCTTCTATTGTTCCACTGATAAACAATTTGATGTCAATCTAATTACCAGGGTCTGTTATAGCGTGTCAGCACCAAAATCGCCCTTGTACATTTTGCTTTGTGATGTTTGATATTATAAACTGTAGATTGTGTTTCTGCTTTGCCAGCTAGCCTCACATTAACCTATGCACAAGAGATGAGAGAGGAAAACGACAAGGCTGGAGGAGAAAGAAGAGGATTGCTTCTTTACAGTTGCTTTGAGAGATCTTCCTATTTGTTTGCGGTTTCTACTACAGACTTGAAAAAATGTCCTATCCATAATTATCTTTCTGTGAATAGCTTATATACGATATTTTAAGTGTTCATAAAGATTATACTAACCATGCTTCTTTATAAGTTTTATACATTTCCTTTAAAATATAACAATTTTATCTATAAGTTTAATCTTTCTCTAGACCATTTGACATATTGCTTGTTTATATGTTACACAAATAAAATAGTATTTATTTAACCAATTCCTATCACTAAACTATCAGGTTTCTCTGATTATATTTTTATTATGTATTATAATTATTGTATTATTTTAACATATAATTTATCTACCATATAGTACTTATTCTCCATCAAACAATAAGCTAAGCATTTTATAAGTACCATCTCTGTAATGACACAAAAACCCTGAGAAAAAAATGATTGCTTTTTTTTTTGTCGTGAGGAACTTGAAGTCTGAGAATTTAGAAAGTTTGCTTAAGCTCACACACTAAATAATTTTTTAAAGGTTAAATCAAAATAAATTATTTCAATAACATTTACATCAAATAATTTTTATACATAGCTAATCTTTGCCTTTTTTTCTTGCTTTCTTGTTCTATTGTTTTGGTCTCCAATATCCATCTATATGACATACTTGTGGTGAAAAATCAGTGTTCATTTAAGGATCAAAATCTCAGTCACCCTTAAGAGTTGTGGTTTGGGTCAGACTTCATCTCTGCAAATAGGTAATTGTAAACCAAATGGTGGATTTACCTCTTTGGTAAAACAATTCAGGTTTGAACATGTGATTCAAGTAATACCAACCAGGTTTATTTAAACCCACATTTATATGTGTTTTGTTTTTTTGTTTAGAAACTTTAAGGACCCATTTGGAATTGAACTTGAGAGACTGAGCATGTGAATCTGAGGGTGCTGCAGTCATCCTATGAAAATGTGCAAACTGAGAATAAAACCAACACCTGGAGAAGAGAAGAGCTTACCCAAGCAAGAAACAGAAGCAAATCTCATTCTGATTATATGGGAAGTCTGGAATTCAATAATTACCAAAGTCAATTATGTCCACCTAAAGATCCTTTTAAAAATAACCTATTAATAGCCAATTACAAATTGAGCTTCCTCATTGAACCAGTCAATGTGGTAAGCATTTTTCCTGATGTAGTGATTTTTAATTCGCAAAAGAAGCATGTGAGATAGATCTCACTGTTATCCCCATTTAAGAGCTAAGGAAAATATGACCCAACGTTTTTATATAACTTGTAACATGTCAGAATTCAGATAATTGGTGAAGTCATGATTAGAACTGAGTCAGTCAAAATGTAAAGTACAACATCACTCTCAACTGCTTTTTTTGAGCAAGTGTGATATGTATTGCTGTCCTTACACCACAAATGTCCTTAAGAATAGAAGAATGAGGGAAGAGATCAAGATAGCAAAGTAGATAAACATGGTGCCTACATCCTTCCATGAACACATTAAAATTACAACTAAATTATAGAAAAATCAACCTGGGGAACCATATGAAGTCTGGCTAAAAATAAGTTTTATAACTAAGGACATAAAGAAGCTATGTCAAGACTGGTAGGAAGGGCAGAGGTGAAAACTAGGCCAGCCCTAAACCTTCATGGGGTTTGAAAATATGTGGGGGGATAGCTCAGCCATAGAGGTTCCCCCCAAAGGAGTGAAGGCACCCAGTCCCACACCAGAGCATCGGTGCCAGGAAGAAAAGGCCCCACAATATCTGGCTGTAAAAAGCAATAGGGATTCTGACAATCCGGGTTGCATGGAAGGCTGTAGAAAACCCAGATGTCTTAAATGGCCCACACACAGACTCACTGGCTTGCAGGCACTCACCTTGGGTTCTGGTAGATGGATGGTGATGGGGGGAGGCATTAGAAGCATCTGGGAGCTGACAGAGTTGTGTGGCTGTGAGGCCAAAGTAAGAGAACAGTTGCCATTTTCCCCATTTGAGGACCTTCTACTCTGCAGCAGGCAGACGGCCGCCATCTTTAATGTGTTGAGCCTGCCCCCCTACGCTTAGGCCCAAATCAGAATCTTATTGGTCTGGTGAGTTCAGACACTCCACACTGCTGACTCTCTGGGACCCTGGCATACCCAACACCCCAATGCCATAGGTACTTTATTGGCGAGTAGCCAGTCCCTGCAGCATTGCACTCTTCTTTTGGGAAACAATCAGAGTCCATTAGACCCAGGAAAGCAACAACTGGCCTCAGTGTGAGCTGAGACTTATACTGATTAGCTCCAGGCTCAACCCTAGCACCAAACCAGAGTCTGCATTAATCTGTTGACCACAACACTTCCCACTGTAGTGACTCTCTGACACTGTGCTTCACCCAACTCAAATACCTTAGGAGGCTTTATCAGTGGCTGGACTTTAAGGGAGTTGGCAAGTGGCAGCAGGCCTTCGGGTACCCTGGGTTTTCGCTGAGCTACTCTAGGCCTAATACTGGGGTACTCGGTTCTCAAGGTGACCTCTCTCACACACCTCCAGCTTTAGAACAGACAGCAAAAACTGAGATTGCTTTGAAGATCAACCAGGTAGTCCCCGGCTGCTCACAGGCAGTGGGTGACCTGGGCCTGCACTGGAGCCCCTCAGAAGAGGTCCTAGAACAAACATACCTGGAGGTTGGCTTCAGACCACAGCAGTGAACCACCCAATTAGCTCCACAAGTGGCATACACAAAAGGCAGTCTCAATAGGCACCGGGGCCTGCTGGGGTGAATCCTACTCACTCTGGTAATCCCTGTGCACAACAGCCTATAATCTGTGGACGTGGCCAAACCCCACAACCAATCAGCCTGAGGGTCAGTTCCACCCACTAACATTCCAATAGCAATCAAGGCTCAACTATAAGAGGAGGGCACACACAACGAACACAAAGGAAACTCCTGGAGAACCCAAAGCAGGTGACCAAGGAGACTGTGCCAGGGCTATTCAGCAGAGACTGGGAGACATAGCAGATCTACCTAAAACATAGAAACAAACACAGAGAGGCAGCCAAAATTAGGCAACAAAGAAATAAATCAAAAATAGAAGACAATGAGAAAACTCCAGTTAAAAACAAACAAACAAACAAACAAAACAAAACAAAACAAAAAAACTGAATGCAATGGAGGCAAGAAACAGAGTTCAAAAAAATGGTTATAAGAATGCTCAAGAAACTCAGTGGGAACTTCAACAAAGAGAGAGCAAGCATAGAAAAGGACATAGAAACTATTAAAAAAAAAGAAACAGTCAGAAGTGAAGAATACAATAACTGAAATGAAGAATGTACTAGATGGGATCACAAAAGACTAGATGAAGCAGAGGGTCAACTCAGCAATTTGGAAGACCAGGTAGCAGAAAACATCCATCAGAAGAGCCAAAAAAAAAAAGGATAGTTTAAGAGACCTCTGGGACAACATGAAATATAACAACATTCACCTGATAGGGGTACCGGAAGGAGAAACGAGAAAGAAAGGGATTGAGAACCTATATGAACAAATAATGACTGAAAACTTTCCTAATTCGAAGAAGGAAATAGACATAAATGCCCAGGAAGTGCAGCGAGTTCCAAACAAGATGAACCCAAACAGGCCCACAGCAAGACACATTATAATTAAAATGGCAATGGTTAAAGACAAAGAGAATCCTAAAAGCAGGAAGAAGAAGAGAACTAGTAACTTATAAGGGAGCTTCCAAAAGACTGTCAGCTGATTTCTCAATAGAAACTTAGCAAGCTAGAAGGGACTGGCAGGAATTATTCAAAGTGATGAAAAGCAAGGATCTACAACCAAGACTACTCTACCTGGCACGGCTATCATTTAGAATTGAAGATCAGATAAAGAGCTTCCCAGACAAGAAAAAGCTAAAGGAGTTCATCACCACCATACCAGTATAACAAGGAATGTTAGATGGACTTCATTATGATGAGAAAAAAATAAAAATAAAAAAATGAATAAAATGGCAATAGCTACATATTTATGAACAACTACTTTCAATGTAAATGGATTAAATGTTCCAATCAAAAGACATAAGAGGGATGAATGGATAAGAAAGCAAAACCTCTATATATGCTGCCTACAACAGAATTACTTCAGATTGAATGATACACAAACATACAGAGAGGAAGTAAAGAGATGGAAAAAGATATTTCATGAACATTGGAAAGAAAAGAAAACTGGGGTAGCCATACTTATATCAGACAAAATAGATTTTAAAACAAAAGCTATAACATGGACAAAGAAGGACCCAGTAACCCCACTTCTGCGTATTTACCCAAAGAAACCCAAACACTACTTAAAGGGGACATGTGCATCTATATATTCATTGCAACATTGGTTATAATGGCCAAAATGTGGAAGCAGCCTGGGCACTGGTTGATGAAAGAATGGTTAAAGAGGAGGTTGTTCATATATACAGAGGAATATCACTCAGCCAGGGAAGGGAATGGGTTCTTGACATCTGTGGCAGCATGAATAAACCTGGAGAGTATTGTGCTAAGTGGAGTATGTGAGACAGAGAAAGACAGATGCAATGTGATTTTGCTTATATATGGAATATAAATGAATGAATAAATGAATGAATGAATAAATAAATAAATAAATAAATAAATAAATAAATAAACAAACAAATCAGAAATAAATTTGTAGATACAGAAAACATTTTGATGGTTGCCAGATGGGAGGGGGGTTGGAGGTGTGGGTGAAAAAAGGGGAAGGAATTGAGAAGTACAAATTGGTTGTTACAAAGTAGTGATGGGGATGTAAGTTATAGCATAAGAAATTTAGTCAATCGTTGTAATTCTGTAAGATGTCAGATGGGTGTTAGATGTGTTAGGGTGATAGATGTGAAGGGTTGGTGGGCAGAGTAAAAAAGATGAAGGGATTAAGAAGTACAAACTTCTTATAAAAGTAGTCATGGGAATGTAAAGTGCAGAACAAGTAACATAGTCAATAATATGGTAATATCTATGTATAGTGACAGGTGGGTACTAGACTAGATAGGGGTATCACTTCTTAAATTATACAAATGTCTAATTACTATGCTGTACACCTAAAATTAATATAAAGTAATACTGAATGTCAACTGTAATTGAAAATTTTAAAAATGTGTGTGGGGGGCGGGAGATGAAGAATAATAAGTGGTCCAAATTTCCACATATAAATATAAAAGTCACATGTATGTAACATACAGCATGGGGAATATGGTCAATAATATTGGATAGCATAGTATGGTGTCAGATGATTGCTGGACTTATCATAGTGATCACTTCTTCAGATATATAAATGCTGAATAACTATGGTTCTACACTTGAAACTCATTTGATATTGTATGTTAGCTATATTTTAATAAAAATCTTAAAAAATATAGAAAGTAATTATCCCTAATTTCTTTTTTAATCTATTTTATTGTTTTGTGATACTCTGTCTTAATTCAAACCCTTTCCTAAAAGTCAATAAAAATACATAGAGTACATTTGTCTAATGTTTTATATTTAGATTATCTTTGTGATTTTTATTTATTATATTTTTCATAATACATAATATGTTGATAATTGGAACCAAAGGGAAATATGTTAATTAGTTATATTCCTCATTGCCCCTAAATTTTAAGAAATAACATTCCTTGGATATAACAAATCTGTTATAAATAATGACTTTGTCCTAAAATCTGAATGAACATATAAAGTAACCCATAATAATGCAGTTAGCTATACTTATGGTGTGTTTGGACATAAAATAAGAGTTAAACCTATTTGACAATTTTTTGTAATTTTCATAGTTTTGGTAATATCAGTAGATTTCTTTGGTACTTTTTCAAATATATAATGTGATTTATTTGATTTTTTTGTCTTCACACTATTTTATAAAATCTTAGTTGATAATTTTTGGAATTATGAAATAAATATTTCATATTGCAATATGTTATTTTTGGTAGAAAGAATCTAATGTATTAAAAACTCTTTAAGCCAACTTTTTATTATTACTTACCAGTATATTCATAGCAAATTTTTAATGTAAACCTTTTAAATATGAATGAATAAAAGATACAATCTAAATGGAATAAAAGAAAACATTTTCTTGTGTGGTAATAGTGTAATATGACTATAATTCACTTCACAAAAAAGGATAGCATTGTCCTGCCACAGAAATAAGACTCCACGTTTTTTGACAGGAACTATAAAAACTTACATTACTCTGTTCTAAATTGAACCATTTAGAAAACTTGCTACTGTAAAATCACATAATTTTTCTCTAAAAATTTAAGTCTGGTATATCCTAGGATACTATTATTGGAAACAATAAAATATACTATTGTAAGATCAATGAGGGTTGAGATGACTATATTCTCATAAGCTGAAAAAGACAATCAGTATGGTAATTAGAGCATGTTAATTACCACCAGCAACAAAAATGAAAATGATTTACAACAGGAAATTAACAGCAGTTACTGCTCAATATTGCATGACTTTTCCATTAAGAATAATATGAGGACTTGTTAAATTATATAAAATGAGAATAATGAACCTAGAATATTAAAGAGCTTTAGATTTCCTGTCTGGCTGTGGTGGAAATCATTAGGAAGGATTCTGAGCAAGTATTACATTCTGTGTGGGTTCAGCAAGCTTGTTGAGTACAATGGGGAAATCTTCATGTATGCTTTTGTTTTTACAAGATAAAATAAGACTGGGTATTCTGGCTCAGCTAGAAGCAGTTCAGTAACCTTTCCTGAATAATACATTTACCAAAATCTGCTAATACCATTTCACCATTTCTTTTAAAATTGTTGGACTGTTGGAACAAAGAACATAATTTGCTACAGTCCCAGAACAATCAGAGGAGTTGAAAGAGTTTTCATAATTACAAATAATTTTTAAAGAAAGGAAAACAATTATGTGACTAAGATTTAGATGAAATATACAAATGGTAAGAAACCTCAACTTTTTTATATGTGCTACAAAAAAATGTGGTATTAACTTTCTTTTGGAAAGTTTTAACATGAGAGGAAACTGTATTATAATAGACCACCTAATGCACCATCATCACTATATAATTCAGTCTGTCAAATTTGACACAAATAAAGCAGAAGTGAAACCTAGAAACTTTGATACTAAATACACGTTTGAAATAATGTATAATTATAAAATATGCCTAATGGAGAATAAACTGTTCCCAAAGTGAAAATCATATTAATTTATTCAACCCAGAGGGATATAATTTAGTACACTAATAAACTACATGAAAATCAAAACTATTGTTCTGGTGAAAAAGGAGAGAGGGTTAAAACAGAATATTTACAACATGTTTAGTTTTTTTTATTTATTTCAGATTTTTCAACAAATGGATATATTAATATAAGTTAATCTTGATATGTGCTATAGAATATATACAGTCTATATAATTTGATCTGATTTAACTATGTTATTTTGTTTTATTCCTTACCTAAGTTCTTGTATTTAAAGTTTTCTAACATTGCAGTGTGAAATTAATAACTATTTATGTGTTTGATATCCAATTTATCTGAAATCATGATCATTATATGCCTTGAGTAATCTAATTATTTTCATCCATAGAGCAGAGTTTGAGTTATAACTTTTTATACTGTCCAGGCCACTCCACTCGCCCTATGAAAATATTTCACCTGGCTCAAACTGGCTCAAACACAGCCAGTTTTTCCTGATACAGTATTTAGTTATTATCACAAACTCCTTCTTTGTCTTATTTTTCTGTTAACATCTATTTGCTACAGTTTGTCCTTGTGGTTTCATTTGTGGTAAGACATTTTAAAAGCATCCTGGTAAGTACCACATCACAAAAACTATTCCACAACAAAATTATTGGCATAAATAGACATATCCTAGCTAAATACAAGCTGTTGCTAACTACACATAAGCAAAATTAGCCATCTCTTGCATAATATCATTGCACTCCAGGTAGGCAATTCATTCCTTTGGAAATATCTCTGAAACAATCCTCAAAATTATTATTTCCCAGTAATTATACATCTCACCACTTAGTGTCTTATTGTTATTTTTGTTGTTGTTATTTTACCACAGCAGTTTTAAAAATGTTCTCTGAAACTAATATCATACTGTTTCAAAATTGTAGAATCCATGCCAGCATTTTCATCTAAATACAGGCAAATAGGGATAAGGAGTTATTCTTCCCAAATGCACCCTATGACTGGTAAATTTCAGAATACCTGGGGCTGGCTCTGCTTAGCATCTTCCTTTCTTCCTTCTAGGAGTTTCCAAAGGTAACCTGCAAGGGAAAGGTATAGCAATTAGGGAGAGGAAAAAGAGGAATATGAGAAAGGAGAAAGACCAATGCTAACAGTGGTGAGCTGAGCTGGTAAAAATGAGAAAGTTCCAACAACAGGATGACTAATATCTTAACTTTTCTAATTTTGTGAAAACCATCTCTATGTGATATGGCAATGTAACCAGCTTCAGAATCAATGTTCTTTCAAGAAAGTCTGCCCTCCACACACACTAATACAGGTAAATAGGATCATAAGGAAAAGTAAGATTCTCCCTCATCTTTTACATTTTTCACTATTTCAAAAAGATTATGTGGTGATCTTTTTTCAGGAACATACAATAATTAGATAGGTCTTATTGTGAAGGAATTGGATGGATGTCATCATATGAGTCCTCTTCCTCATTATGGCTCATTGTCACACCAAAATCAATCACAATGTGACCTGCATATAAAATAAAGTGACAACATTCAAAATGAAGGAGATATACAGGAATTGTTTTTATGATTATATGGCAGCAGTAGATAGGGGGGTCCAGGATCTGATATAGTCTCAGCAGAAACATTTCAAAAGAAAGATGGAAGTGAAAACATGCAACAATACCAACACAATATTTGTGCTTCAAAAGCACTTCAAAACCCACAATTTTACATAAACTATCATTTGTTGTCTATATAACAGCCCATCATGACAGGCAGGGCAAGTGTTGAATAATAAAGTTTGAAACTAATTTATATATTGAAGTGCATTCAAATAATGCAATTTTGCAGACATTATAAAAAATAAAATGTGAGTGATAAAGTGAATTACAACAATACAAAAATATTTTATTGTTTGTTGTTTTCTGTTTCAAACTAACTGGTGTTATTTCCACAACACCATGCTGCCATTCAAATCATTTGCATAAACAAAAATCTTTATTTTGTACAGAATGTAGTTTATACAGCTCTTTCACATATATCATAATAGCTAATCTGATGATGCTACAAGGGCCACATTCCTTTCCCTAATTACATATGAAAAATATTGATAAAACTTAAGAGATTGGTACAAAAGTGGCCTGGTTTTAAAAATATTATAATTCTGGCCCAAATTTTTCTATAGTGTCACAGAATTAACACATATGAGATACATGATCTTGTTAAAATTTTTATTAAATTTCTTGGGATGACATTGGTTAATAAAATTATATAGGTTTCCAGTGTAAAATTCTATACTATATCATCTATATAGTACATTGTGTGTTCACCACCAAAGTCAAATCTCTTTCACTCACCATATATTTGACCCACTTTACTCTTGTGTACCTCCTTCCCACCCCCTTTTCCCCTGGTGACCACTAAACTGTTGTCTTTGCCTGAGTTTCTGTTTGTTTCTCTAACTTATTTGTTGTCGTTTTTAGTTTTATATCCCACATATGAGTGAAATCCATCCCTCTTCTGGGTATCTACCCCCTGACATAAAAAAAACATTTATTTGTAAAAATGTATGTACCTTTATGTTCATTGTAGCATAATTCATGGTGGCCAAGACATGGAAACAACCAAAGTGCCTTTTGATAGATGAATGATAAAGAAGATGTGATATATATATATATATATATATATATATATATATATATATATATGATGTGATATATATATATATATATATATATATATATATATATATATATATGACAGAATTCTACTCACCCATAAGATATCTGGTCTTTCATTTATTTAATAATAAATACTCATCACCCACCAAGTGGTAGGCACTTGTCTAGTCCCATGGGTACGCTATGAGAAAAACCACAAAAACGTTCTGGCTTCCCTGCATTGTGTGTGTGTGTATGTGTGTGTGTGTGTGTGTGTGTGTGTGTGTGTGGTGGAGAATGCTGGGGAAAAATAGAGTAAGAGAATGAAAAAAATTGAACACAATCAAGATAGGTGTCCATGCCTTCGTTTTATATGGGTAGTATTTATGGAGGACCCCAATTCATCGTAACTCTCCACTTAAACCCATCCCTGAGTTTAAAGGGAATTTTTACGGTTCCTAACAGAACAGTTTCTTATTTATCTTCTTCTTTGCAAGAATATCTGAATATACTTATCCTTCATTCTTTATATAGTTGGCAGTTGGCCTTAAAGACACAACTTAGTGTTAATGTTCTCTGAGAAGTTATTGGACAACTTTGTGATATTAATGTCCACGCCTTCATTTTTCCTTAGTTTCACAGCTTACGGTTATAAATGAAATGCTACAGTTTACTTTTACTCATCTGCTTGCTTGTTTACTTTCCACTTTGACTATATGATATCATTGAATGAAAGTTTATATTTATTCCCAGTAGCCTAGTGACTAGTACTTGGTAAGGACCCAGTAAGTTTTAATTACCCAGTTGAATGGAACTAGAGTTTTAGAGTGTTAATTGTTATACCATGATTCCCCCAAAATAAGACCTAGCTAGACAATCAGCTCTAATGTGTCTTTTGGAGCAAAAATTAATATAAGACCTGGTATTATATCATATCATATCGTATCGTATCGTATCGTATCGTATCGTATCGTATCATATCATATCATATCATATCATATCATATCATATGGCCCTAGTCTCATATTATGTGATATTAATAAGACCCGGTCTTATAGTAAAATAAGACCGGGTCTTATATTAATTTTTGCTCCAAAAGACACATTAGAGCTGATTGTCTGGCTAGGACTTATTTTCAGGGAAACACGGTAATGATTGCCCCAATCAGACAATCATAGAATAACCTTGTGAAAAGGACATTTTTAAATCAACATTTTAAAATCATTTTAAAGAACTCCAAAGTGTTTTGTTGGCCAGTCAGATTGAGGAATCAGTTTGGTCATATTGACTACATTTACACCCACCACTTTTTAGCTTAGAAATTATTGAGGTATTTTGTCTTATTGGTAAATATGAAATAAAAAAATGTTAATAATACATTACATAAAAATCAACAAAAAGAAAATGAACACCTGATTAAAAAATGAACAAGTGATCTGAACAGACAGCTCACCAAAGAAGATATACTGATGACAAACAAGCAATGAAAATGTGTTCTACATCACATGTCATTAGGGAACTGCAAGTTAAAACAGATAAAACTATTTGAATTATCAGAATCTGGGACACTGATGACACGGAATGTTGTCAAGTCCTGGAGTAACGTAAACTCACATTCACTGATGTTGGGACAGCAAAATGGCACAGCCACTTTGGAAGATAGTTCATAGTTTCTTACAAAACAAAACAAAAAATTACTGTCATTTGAACTAAAAATTGATGCCTTAGTATTTACCCAAATGAGTTGCAAACCTATATCCAGGGAAAAACTTAAACCTGGATGTTTATAGCAGCTTTATTCATAAATGACAAAACTTGGAAACAACCAAGATGCCCTTCAGTAGGTGAAAGGATAAACAATCTGTGATACAGTCCACATAATAATGAATATTATTCAGCACTAAATGAGCTATCAAGCCACAAAAAGACATGGGAGAACTTTAAATGTATGTTACTAAATGAAAGAATTAAATCTGAAAAGGCTACATACTATATGATTCCAATTATATAGCATTATGAAAAAGGAATAACTATGGAGACAATAAAAAGATCAGTAGTTGTCAGGAGATGGGGGGGAAGTAAGGATGGATAGGAGACCTGCTAGGCATACTTAGGGCAGGGAAACTATTCTGTAGCATACTATAATGGTGGATGTATATCATTATATTTGTCAAAATCGATAGAATGCACCCTATTGTAAATTCTGAACTTTTAGTGATAATGATGTGTAATGTAGGTCCATCAGTTGTAATAAATGTACCACTTTGGTGGGGGATGTGATGGTGGGAAGTTGTGTGTGCATGGGGGTGGGTGGCAGAGAGTATATGGCAAACTTCTATACTTCTTGCTTAATTTTGCTGGCAACCTCAAATTGCTCTAAAATAATAAAGCATATTAAAAAATATCTAAATAATCCTAAAAAGGGCCAAAAAAGCCATACAATAAAACAAAATTCAACTGATTTTAATATGAGTTCAGGACGTCACATCTGAATGAGTACTGTGCCATCCAACCAGTGCTGTTTCTTCCAACTAAAGACTTATGAAAATGCCACCAAAAGTAACTTTTAAAGCTTCTATTTTTAATAAAGATTTGTCTTAATATTTCAAACAAGAATGAGATTACTATTTTATAGTCTCCCTATTATTTTTATTATTTTTTGTATCTCCAATTGTGATTCTCTTTTTCTCTTTACATGTATAGACATAAACTTTTCAATGTTTCAAAAAATCCAATATATCAATATAATATGTGATTTGTCAGCAAAGAAAATACTCAAACAATTGTGTCATTGTAGCCAAAATACATAAAACTATAATTAAAGAAAAAAAGCAATAAAAATAGGAAGATTTTGAACAGATATTCCACAAAAGAATATAAAAGTGGCTAACAAGTACATGAAAAGATGCTGAAGATTCTTAGTCATGAGTGAAAAGCTAATTTAAACCACAATGATGAACTACTTCACATTCATAAGTTAATAACATGAAAAAGCCTAATAGTTTTAGTGGGGCGAGGACAGTTGGAGCTCATGTATTGATGGTGGGAATGTATAATGTACAGACACTTAAGAAAATAGTTCGGTCATTTTGTATAAATTCAATATACAACTACCAAGTGTTAGGCACTTTTATATCACATGGGATATATTGAAGGAAAAAAATACTGCATTCACGCAGCTTATATTTTAATACTGTAAAATGAGACAATAAACACAACGTGTAAGTGAATTATGTAGCATACGCAGAGGCAATAATGACCAAGAAGTTTCATTTTTCTGTATTTTCCCAGAGGAATAAAAATAAATATCCACAAAAAAATCTCTACAAGCATATTATTAGTAGTTTATTACCAATAGCCCAAGACTGGAAAGAACCTGGATGTCTATCAATGTATTAGCAGATTAACACACTGCAGTGATTTAATACAATGAAAAACACTGTGTTTTATTTATATATGTCAACTATCATTTGATATATATATATATATATATATATATATATATATATAAATATATATATATATGACAAAGTATCTTTGTTTTAAATAAAACAACTATCATTTCACCATTATATGTTACTTCATAATTATATGTATATATGCAAATATTTGCATGCATATGTATGGAATGCATATAATATATACATAATGAATAAATACATAAATAATTCATGGTTGATATTATTTTGCAAAGTTCTAAATAAAGTCAAAACTAAGTTACCGCGATAAAAATTACAACAGTTTAGTAGGTGTGGTTTGATTGCAAAATTCACATGGGGAAATCCGAAGATAATGGAAACTTTCTATTTTGATTAGGTTGGAGGCTGTATAAAACTCATCAAACATATGGAATTTATGCATTTAGATATATGTAAATTATATATCAATAAAAATTATTTTAAAAGCTTATTATAAAATATCAAAGTAGTTTGTGAAGAATATCTTTAAAATGTTTTGACAAGTAGAATAATTTTAGGATAATTAGATATCCCTTTAGACTGTGTACTTTGTAAAAGTCAGTAATCATTTTGATAAATTGCATATTAGTGCTTAAAATAAGTCATTTTTATCATATTCTTATTTATCAACTGAAAAATGTAACATATGTTTAGTAAATTGTATATCATAAGTGTATATCTTGGCAAAATATTTCAAACTGAACACACCCACATAATCAGCACTTAGATAAAAAAACTGATGATTAGCAGACCCCAAAATCTTCTCCTGCCATTCTTCCCAGGCATTATACCCCAAAGGGTAAATTAGATTATTATTTCTAAAAGCCTGGATTAGATCTTCAGAGAATCTAGGTGTATAAATTATCTTTAGTTTCTTTATTTCCTTTATCCTCCAATTTTTGTTGACATTTTGTTAAGTTTATTTGTTTCAACAAACCATACCTTAATTTTTGTTCCTAAACTTGTGTATAAAACTTTAGTAGCTTCCTAAATAGTTTCTAATTCAAAGCTTCTAACTCATCCAATCGATCTCATCATCATTAACTCAGGTTGTATCATAACACCTATTTGTGTATATGTGTGTATAATGTACACATAAGTTTTGTGCACAGCTCAATTTATTAAAGTGGCTGAATGACAACGTAGAGAAATCAATGGCATCAAAAGAAAAGTTGAATGCTACAATTCCCCTAGAAACAAGAGGCATGGCTCAGAACTCAGGACTACTGGAGATACACCAGGTTTTAATCAGAAAGCAGAAGCAGGAGGGAGGGCAGAAACTAGGCCTAGACTTTACTGGGTTTCCTCAGGAAAGGCAAGGCGGGGTAAACAGTGTAGTATTATCTACTTTGAATAATTGTGGTGGGCTTTGAGCTATAAGGGTGATCTGTGGTTGCCAAGAACCTGACCTAAGGTGTACAGGCCAGACAGAGGAAATATGGATGTGGAGTAATTCATCTGCATATCAAAGGCTGCCCTGGCTGAATTTTTTGCTATCTCTAAGAAATGGCTAGCCCCAGGAGGGAGAGTTTCTCCCAAGCTAGGAAGCATTTATTTTTAAAAAGTGTATTAATAATTTTAAAATAATTAATACAACATGTATTGAATACACGCACGTATGTATGTATATATGCACACCACTCTGTATGTGTATATCTATTTCTGTCTTCATATATATCTTCATATATATCTTCATATATATGCATGTATGTATATATGTGTACTTGTGTATGTGAATATATATGTCCATGCCATCATGATGTTCATCCAGTACCCTTTGATTTTTATCTTCTCTGTAGTTTCATCCTTTCTTCTGCTTCACTGATTACTGACTTCTTGAAATTTCACTTATTCTTTAAGTTTCACCATTGGTTAATTAGAAGCCTTTTCCAATGCCACCAAAATCAATCTCTTTCTCCTCTGTAAATCCATAAAACTTTTAAAAAATCTAGGTAAACTGGAAGACGATCCTACTTGAATCACGGTGTGATACCGACAACATCCCTGAGTAAATTTGGGGATCCATGACGATTGTGATGTCACAGAAGTCCATAATTTTATTCATAACAAATATCGTATTCTCTGTTTGCTCCATGTGATGTGCATTGGAATTATCTGTTAGTTTGTTTAAACTGCGGAATCCTTAGACTTACCTAAGACTGGTACTCAGCCCAAGGACTGTTGTGGAAATCTAGATTTTCATCAACATCTCTGGTTGTTATTTGGCACACTGGATTATTAGAACAATTGTTCAAGCCAATGGCCCATCTTTTTAGTGATTTATGTACCATGCTTAATTAGAAAAGTTGAAATTTTATTTCTAAACAATTGTAACTAACACAGATAGCACTTAATGTGTATCGAATGCGTTCCTAAGCTTTTTGTATATATTAACTCATTGAACCTCACCATAATTCACTGAGATGTTTCCTGTTGTTATCCCATTTTATAGATGGAGGAAATAAAGTCAGAAAGCACCAGGTAACTTGCCAAAGAGTGTATAGCTTTTAAATCTAGCTGTAGTCTGTGTTCTTGTACATTAAACTACATGTATTCAAGTACATAAAGAAATTAGATAGTTGATAGTTGATAGATACAGGTGATAGATAGATGATGAATTATAATACTTGTGAAAGGTAAAAACGAGATCACAGTTATTTCAGGAAAAATAGAAGTAATAAAGTATCAGATACTCACATGAAAAACAAAGACACCCTTTTCAGTCTTTTAGTTATTCTAGATATGGAAACCAACAACTTCTTTGCAATAGAGACCTCACACATCTATAATACAGCCTAAACTGCTAGCTTATGTAAATTAGGTGTTTGCTACAACCAATATTCTTAAGATACTGTCTGATTTAGAGCAAATAAATATTTTTGAGAATTAGTCTTAAAGCATTTTTCACTCTTAATAGTGTCTATATTCATTAAACCAGATATTTCTAAAGAAAAACCTGATCATGAATCTTACCCATTGACAATTAATTTGGAAATTTAAATTTTGAGAACCTATTTAAGATTTGTTTTAATGTATGATTATGGGTATGTAAAGTATTTAGTCTCCAATGAATGTTTATATAAGAAAATGACCGTGCTATTCAGTAACTTGTCTGAAGGCATAACTCAATTCAAAAGCAGTCATGCATTTTTTTATTACTGTATAGTAATTGTTTATTGGTAAAAATTATTGTTAACTCTGGCTTGAAGTTATTTTATCAGCTTCTACAGGGAAAACACTTTATATGTATTATCTCATATAAGCCTCATAACAAAAGAAACTAGATAATATTTATAGATGAATGTACCTAGATTCAGAAAGTGACTTGCCAAGCACAGCAAATAATTTTCAGATCTGGGAAAAAGAAAATACTTCTTGAAAGGAAAAAGGACTTCTAGAATAGCCTATTTAAAAGATGATAGATAGATAGATGACAGATAGATAATAGATGATAGATAGATAGATAAATAGATAGATGATAGATAGATAGATAGATAACCTTTGTGTGCATATATGTGTGTATTTATAAATGGGTGTATATACATTAAGTACTCATTTAACATTCTCAATGAGTTCTTGGAAACTTCAACTTTAAGTGCAACCACTTGTAACAAAACTATTTTTACCATAGGTTAATTGATATAAACAAAATTAAGTTCCTATAGCATTTTTCTAGTCATAAAAACATCACCAGAACACTTGTAATGTGAAACATTGAAATAAATGGGAGCTATACATACACTAAGAAGGATTTATGAAAGCAAGTAAGAAAATGATTTTCCAAACTGCTTACTCCAGTTCAAGGTGTTGGGTGATCAGAGTCCCTCCTGGCAGCTCAGGGTACAAGGTGGGAAGAAACCCTGGACAGGACACCCTCCCCATTGCAGTGCCACTCAAACATACATTCACTCTCAGATGGGGACAATAAAGGCATGTAAATTTACCTCAGATGCACAACTTTGGGACGTGGAATGAGAACAGAGTCCCAGAGAAATTCCACACAAACATGGAGAAAAACTGCAAACTCCACATAGACAGTGGCCCTGGCTGACATTTGATTTTTTTTTATCCCCATTATAATGAAATCATGTTATTCAAGAAACATCATACACACACACACACACACACATTTTTGATACATATATACCGAAAAAGGTATAGATATTTTAAGAAAGGAAAACTGTATTAAAACTGTAATACTATATATATATATATATATATCAATAACATAAGATGAATACAAGTCATGTTTGACTTCTGCAATTACAAGAGGTGCTCGAAGTGTTTACCCTCAGCGTCCAGACACTTCTGATTACGGCGAACTACCGCTTGAACAATGTTGAATGAAATGTCCACTTGTATACATTTTTTGGCACCCCTGGTATATTCACAGACTGTAGATATATATACACATATACATATATGTATATATGTATATGTACATATATATGTACATATATATACATATATACATATATGTGTGTATACATGTGTATATATACATACATATATATGTGTGTGTGTGTGTATATATATATATATATATATATAATATCATTTGCATCCAGTATTTATTACCTGCTTATAGGAGAGCATCGTATCTGCATTTTCTACATGGAGAAGTTGAACCTCACTCATTCGCTCTTTAAATAAGCTTTTACTGGTCGCCTCCTTGGTGTAGGCGACACTCTAGGTGTTGAAGAGATATAGTCTTGAACCCCATGGACAGAGACTCTGCTCTTAGAGACTGACATTCTTGAGAGAAAATGGAAATAAAGTAATAGAATTAAAACGAAAACCTGCTGTGTTGGAGAAAAAACAAAGGATTTCTTACATATATTTGACAACACGGCAGGCAAGCACTCTCCAAGGAGATGACATTGAGGCTCATGTCCCATTACAGGAAGTCAGGTTTTCATCCCTGACCTTCTAAGGCAAAAGCCAGTATAGTTCTGAAAGAGAAATAAGCTTAATTCGTTTCTAGGACTAAAAAAATGTCAGCTGTGTAAAACCTTTTTTAACATAGTGTTCAAGGAAATACGGCTGTATACTTCAGTGAAATATTTTATCCCACTTATTTTTCTTAATGCTAGGTAAGGCTGGGAGGAGGAAACGATAGTGCTGGAAAAGGTACTAGTGGACACAGGAAGAATCGTGTGAATTTGAATTTTTTCTATGTGAAATTGCACATTTCTTTTTGAGACGAAAAAATCGAAGATATATATTTCAGTTACGTTTATCAACATCAAATTGAACATATTTAATTGTTCAAAAATTTATTGAGTTCCTATTAAATAATAGCGATCATAAGAGATAATGTCAGAAAATATAACAAACTTTGAAAAGAAATAACTTCGTAGATGGTGAATCCATTACAAGAGTAGCACAGAAATATATTTTTCTGAAAGAGAAAAAGGAAGTGAAAAAGAAGTAATGGTCTTTGGCCTAAGATTGGATACATACGACATTGGAACCTTAAAAATAATATACACTCTTTCTTAACTGTTTGAACTTGCTACAAACTTTTTAGTATATAAATAACAATCTTTGCACAAGAGAAGCTATAATCCAAATATGAACATTAAGAATATAAGCATGAAAAAATGTGTTATTATTCCTCTAAAACTGTACTAGATGTACGCTTAAAATGAGGAATAGAATGAGGACTAACAGGTATTTTTTCTGAGAAACAGTGGAAATGCCTAGAGTTTCTAAGGTGAAAAAAACTCATATATATATATGATGACTTGAAGAATAAAAAAGAAATAGTAGCTGTGAATTCACTCGATTTAAAAATGTCATCCTAAGCACAGAAAGAAGATATCTATAGAAAAGATGCACAGAATATCGAGGAAGACCAGAAACTATTATTAGCAACAAGGGATATGAAGTATAGCTCTTCTGCTGACCTCAGGTGTCAAATCCCATATGGATAGCACATTCAATATTGATGAATACATTTTCCCATTATGGATTATCCTACCTACAATGTACTTTTAGTTTTTGAGCTAACAAGTACCATGAAAACTGAACTTGGAATCTAGGGCATGTTAGACAAATCAATCTTACACAGAGACACAGAAAAGTCTCTTGCTTACTAGGAAAAAAAAAATTACATGATTCTATTTCACAGAGCAAAAAAGACCTCTAAGTGACTTTTACAAATAGGTCAAGTGGATGAGAATAAACATTTTGTTTTCCCATCCTATGCAGCCTGAAGAAATAGGCTAAGCTGGTGTTTTATCTATTTACTACAACTAGCATACTCATGGATTCAGATACAAATAAGGACACTAGAGAGAAATAAATTAAAGTAAATGACATAATAACTGTCAGCACAAACTTCTGAGACTGCTATACAAACTCCACTGTTGAGTTACTTGCTTCTGAAAACAGCCAACTTCTGCAGGACACTTGCTTTCAATATTTACAAGAATGCAGGGTCTTGTTTAAGGAAAACAAAATAAAGGTCTTGTGGAGGACTGGAAACAGAGAAAATAATCCTTGTGCTTATTAGCCTATTTGAATGTTGATGCTAAGAACAACAACAAAAAAGTAAAAGCAAGAATTCTAGTAGAGTTTTGAGTCAAACTGAAGTAGGTGATGACAAGGGAAGAAAATTGAGCCAAGAAATGAAATAGCTGTAAAACTGCTACCCAGCTGGCCACCACCATGAAATAGTTTTAATTTAGTGCTGGGAAAAGCTCATAGAACAAAAGATGATGTGCATCATAGGAGAAAAAAAATAACAAAATAAAACTATGTAATTTTATAGAGCATTTTATAATATTTATGAGATTTTTAATAAACAATGGATTAAAAATATTCTTACCCTTGCCATGTCCAACCACTGTCATCTGTCTGTAGATTATGGCTTAGACTATTTATTTATTTATTTATTCATTAATTTGACTTAATTACTGGAACTAGTCATTAAGCATCTTCTAGATACATTATGCTTTTTGATGCTCTTCAATGAAAAATATTTTTAATCATTCCACATAATCAACATTACAGAAAAATTTCAATAAAAGCCATTAGAAAAAGCATTGTATTAATGCAACATATTTATTACAAAATATTGTGCTTAATAAAAGAAACCAAAGCAAAGTAAACCAGAACTAATTTAGGGAGCAAACAATCAAGATGTTTGTGCCTGAATTTTTTTCTAAGAACTGTGCAGTTATAATTCAATTTTACAATTATTACGGAATATTTTACTGCTTTCCGTAGCAAATACAGATGGACGTATATATAAAGAGCTCACAATTAGCATTTTATTTATTAACAACATGAAAACTAATAATAAAAAAGTTATGTATAAGTATTCTGATAAAATTGAGTTAACATTTAAATAAAATATTCCACTTCTTATAATTTCAGTGTATTATTTTTATCTACTTAGTTATAATAATTAAAACAGTAAAAATTGTAGACAATATGTTCATTAACATGCACAATTCTGTATCACACATGGAGGAAGCCACATATATGCACATCTTTATAATTTGTAAATCTTTAATTTACAATGTATAGTATTTGGTTGAAAACATATTGACAACTTACAGTTTGAGCTATAATATCAAATGGCCTGTTTACCCCCAGAACTAGCATTAGCTTCCTAAAAATATTATTCATTATTTTGAAAATAAGTATTGTTCCTAAAAATATCAAAGCATAGGGTTACTTAAAAAAAATCTTGTTGAAAAAATAAAGTATATATTTTTATTTGATTATTCAATATTTTTAAAACCCGATCCTTAATTTCTTTAGTTTTACTTTTAATTATTTAAAAATAAGCAAACTTGTTTGATACCACAATGATTTTAAAAGGAGTGTTAAATTGATATACTACTAATAAAAATGTTAATAATGATAATTCTTGGCTGGATTAAATAAAACAGATAAAAGTATGTTCACAGAATAACTGTTGCTAGAAATTATCAAACTTTGACTTGTGTATTATTATTTTTAGATCCCCTAATTTTTTTACTTCATTTTTTTTAGAGCAGTTTTATGTTCATAACAAAATTGAAAGTACAGAGATTTCCTATGTACTCACTGCCTTGGCACATGCATATTGTCCTTATTTCAAGATCATTCACGAGAATGACCCATTTTTACCAAGTACGAGCCTACACTGGCACATCATAATCACTCAAAGACTATACATTACAATAGGGTTCACTTCTGATGTTGTACATTCTACGGGTTTCGACAAATGTATAATGACATATCCATCATTCTAATGTCATACCGAATATTTTCAGGGCTTGAAACTCCTCTATGCTCCACCTTTTCATTTTTCCTCTCCCCCTACTCCATCCTTTGCAATCACGGGTCTTTCTACCATCATTTCCATAATTTTGCCTTTTCCAGAATGTCACATAGTTAGAATCATACAGCAAATAGCTTTCTCAGATTGACTTCCTTCACTTAATTATATGCATTTAAGGTTCCTCTACATCTTTTCATGGCTTGATAGCTCATTTCTTTTTAGCACTAAAGAATAGCAATTATGAATAAAGTTGCTATAAAGATCTATGTGCGGTTTTGTGGTATGCACATAAGTTTTCAAACAGTTTGTGTAAATACTTATACATGCAATTGTTGGGTAGTATAATACAGGGTTTTAGTTTTGTAAGAAACAGCCAAATTGTCTTCCAAAGTAGCTGTACCATTTTGCATTCCCACCAACAATAAATGAGAGCTCCTGTTACTCCACTTTCTCACCAGCATTTAGCCTTGCCATTTTGCTAGATTTTGGCCATTCTATCATTTGTGTAGTGACATTTCATTGCTGTTTTAATTTGCATTTCCCTGATGTGGTATCATGTGGAGCCTCTTTTCATATGATTATTTGTTATGTGTGCATCTTCTTTGGTGAAGTGTCTGGTAAAATATTTCATCTATTTTTATTGGGTTATTTGTTTTTGTATTGTTAAGTTTTAAGAGTTCTTTGTTTACTTTGGATCATAATCCTCTATCAGATGTTTGTTTTATAAATATTTTATTTCTGGTCTTCCCATCATGTGTATTCTATATCTTTTATAATTCTCTCACAGTCCTTGAGTATTCTGTTTTGTTTTGTTTTGTTTTCTTCAGTTTTGTTCTCTTTGCTTTCTGGTTTTTGAGCATTCTACTTACATATCCTCTAGCTCAGAAATTCTTCCTCAGCTTTGGCCTGTGTACTAATAAGTCCATCAAAAGCATTTTCATTTCTGTTGCTGTGTTTTTGATCTCTAGCATTTCCTTCTGGTTCTTTGTTAAACTTTTTATCCCTCTCCCTCCATTTCCCACCTGTTCTTAAGAGTTGTGTACTTTATCCATTAGAGTCCTTAGCATGTTAATCATAATTGTTTGAAATACCTGGTCTGATAATTTTAACATCCCTACCACATCTGGTTCTGATGCTTGTTCAGTCTCTTCAAATAGTGCCTTTTTTCTCCCTTTGGGGATGCTTTTAATTCTTTTTTCCTTGATAGCTAGCCAAAATATACCAGGTACAAGACATTACTGTAAGTAGGCCTTTAATAATGTGATTCTGTGGTGTGTGGGAGGGGAAGCGATCTACAGTCCTACACTTAGGTCTCAGTCCATTAGTGAGTTTATGTCTCTGCACTATCAACTTCACACGTGTTTCTCAGTTGTTTTTTCTTTCACTTTAGGTGAGATAAGATGGCGAAAGTGGGCTGAGTCGCATGTCTTCCATCCCCAGGTCAGCTTGGCGCTGATAATTCCAGTACACCAATAGGTTAGGATCTGATTAACCAGTTTCCCTTGAAGGCAGTCTTTGTTAAAAAGAATGGAGTGTTCTATCGTATTTCAAAATGGTTCCTCTTCCCCTCCCGCTGGAAGAAACATGAAGGGATTTTTATCTGATATTTAACTGTGGAAATCTAGAGATAGAGACAGATCTCACAATAACATGGGGATTGGGTGCCTCCAAAGTATTTAATTCTCAGAGTTGTCCACATTGATCCTCCAACAGTTCATCTGTCACAGTTAAGTTTTCCCACCCAGGCATTTGATCCTGGGGTGGTTTTTCCTCAATGAGCCTCGGTCCTGGTAAGCTATAACTCCTTGTATCTGTCTGTCTCTTCAATCTTGGGGCAGACATTTTCCCTGTCTCCTCCCCGATCATGGATCCAAGAAGTGTTGTTGAATTTTCAGTCTATTCAGCTTTCTACTTGTTGTTAGGTCAGAGTGAGGACTTCTAAGCTCTTTACATGTGGAACCAGAAACATGAAATTCTTCTCTCATGTTTAAATACATTTTTGTTTTGAAATATAATTTGATATGATGGTATATGTAGATAAATAATTTTATAAATAATAGTAACCAAGTGAACCCCAATTAAATGTTACTTGGCTTAATAGGTAAAATATAATTACTATTTGTAATAACATTGAAGTCCCCTTTTTTCCCCTTGGAGGTAATCATTGTCCTGGACTTAAGGTGAGGTTTACCTCATCCTTCAATTTGGTAGTTTTCCACATATACAATCTTAAACGATATGTCAGTTTATTTTTCTGTTAATGACTATTTTTAAAATGATTCATACTTTATATTTTACTTCTTCGAATTGTATCCACGCAAAAATAATTTCTATGATTCACCGTTTATGTATATACTTACAGTTCATTCATTTCCATTGCTCTTTCATATGCATCTATTATAATCTATCATTTACTAATGGTGGACATATGGATTCCTAAACTCTTATATTTATATTTTATATAATGCTTACTTTGAACTAAATATATTAGTAGATGTATTATGATACTAACTTGTTTAATTTATTGTGTCAAGCTCTTAAAATGTGTGACAATTTTCTGGGTATATGTGAAAACTTTCTTCTGGAGTGACAACTTTTGGAAAGGATGTACTGTGTCATATTCATGTTCACTAGGTAGTGCCAAATTAATTCAAATTGGCTCAAATTAATTGAATCAATTTATAATCCCACAGTTTTATACTTTGTTTAACATGCTAGCCAATACTTGGTATTATTTGACTTCCTAATTTATACAAAACTAGAGGGTGTGAAATCTCATTTGTATTTAATTAACATTTTCCTGATAAATAGTAAGGTTGACAGTATATTCATATATTAAATCATTGATGCTTTTTTATGATAAGCCTGTTTATATATTTATCCATTTTTCTGTTGTTATACATTTTTTTCTTATTGATACAACTCCGTTCTCTATTAATGTTAAATCTAAGTATTACAAATGCCTTGCCCTAGCTTGTGTTTTTAATGTACACATGCTACACATAGCTTGAGGTTGTATGGTATCTTGAGTTATGATGTTTTTTGATGAATGGAAATTCTTTATTTTAATGCACCATTTTATCTCTATTTTTTAATAATTTCTGTTTTATGTATTTTAAGAAATGTTTGCCCATAAAATAATAAATGCATATACTCCTGTATTCCCTATTCAACTTATTAAATTTAAATTTAATGTTAATGTGAAATCCATCAAGAAGTAATATTTTGTGAGGTTTTAAACTGTTATTCATTTTCAGTTGTATGTTCTACTGATAAGCAGATACATATCATTTGTTGACATATTTTTCTTTTCCAAATGTAACTTCAGTGGGAAAATTCCTATAATTTTTATCCACACATGGCTGTGTTCCTGTGCTCTATTCCATTTGTCTATTTGACTATACATGCAATTAAATAACATTGGCTTAATTACTATTAATCTATAATGAATCATAATCTCTAGCAGGATAATTACCCATGTCTGGTTCTTTTACCTAAAGTGTCTCTTCTTCATATTGTACTTCTGCTTTTCTTAATATATTTTGAAGGAAATTTTAATTTGTATGGAGCAATTATTGGAATTTCATTGAAACTGTCAATCAATTTGGAGAGAACTTTTATTTAGTTACTATTAAACTTACATACAGAGAGCAAATGCAACTCCATTTATTTATGCTTGCAATGAAATTTAATAAAGTTTATTAAGTTCAAAATGAAAGTCATGAGCATAATTGGCAGAACTATATGTAGAAAGCTTACTTAACTACTATTTTAAATGTTTTTTTGTTAAATTTTATTTTCTGTTTTCAGCTAGCTGTCCTTGTACAAATCAAAATATATATTGATTTTTTTTTCTTGGAAAACCTGTTAAATAATATCTTAATTCATATAACATACTTATTGATTCCTATGTAGTGTATATGTAGACAATCATAATCTGTGAAACAATCATTTTTATTCTTCTTTTACTTTTTTTTTTTTTTAAGTTGTATTTCTCTTTTCCAATCTTATTGCCCTAGATAGGGATTCCAGTAAACTGTTAAATGTGAATTGAAATATAAGCTGTTCTTGCCTTTTTCTTGTCTTTAATAGATAGCTTTTAAATACTCAGACAAGTTTACTTGTAGGAATTTGGTAAACATATTATTGTGGGTAAATTAGGAAGTTAAAGAAATGTATCAATTTTTTAAAATGTTTAATATAAAATTAAACTTGTTGGTATAAAGTTTTTGATAAATGCAATTGTATCTGTTGCAACTTCTGGGTTTTTATGGTTTTTAAGCAACTAGATTGTCATCAAGCTAGTTGCTTATAAATATGCCTTCTTTCTTTTGTCATAATAAACATGTCCTACATTTATTCATTTTATTATTTTCTTTTATGAATCAACTTCCAGTTTTGTTGATCTCTACATTTCATATTTTTCTATTACTTTATTATCTACTGTTAGGTGCATTATTTTATTTCTCCAACATTATTTGGGTTCATTCTAAAGTTAGTTGCTTAATTCATTAATATTTCATATGTCATATTTATAATATAAAGCATTTGGCTACAACCCAAGGGTGGACTAAATTAATACAACTACATTTGTTTTGTAATTTTAATTTGCTCATAAACTATGACGCAGCAGTTTTACTCAAAAGTACATACCCTAGAGAAATACTTGCCTGGGTGCAACAAGAAATATTTAAAATAATGTTCATAGAAGAATTATTATTGTAAGAAAAGCAAAATGTATATGTGCATAGGTAGATTATAGATGATAAATAGACAGATAGATAGATAGATAGATAGATAGATAGATAATATTGCTTATTTTAAGGAATTTGCTTATTTGATTTTGGAAGCTAGCAAATTCAAATTCTGCAATGTGGTCTGGCAGACTGAATGCCGAGGAAAGAGGCAATGCTACATATCAAGTCCAAAGCCCAACAGACTGAAGACCCAAGAAATAACTAATAATGCAGTTTAAGTCTGAAGGCTGTCTGCGGATCGAGTTACTTATTATTGGGGGAAGATCAGTCGTAAGGTATTTGATTTATGTAATGAGAGGCACGTATATTACGGAAGACAATCTGCTTTACTCAAATTCCAACAAAGTAGATGTTAATTTTATATAAAAAACACAAGGATAGTGTTTAATCACATATCTGGACACTGTACCACAAAATTGATGCACAAAATCAACCATCACACAAGGGATGGGAGCAGGAATGGTTCTATGTATCATCACTTCCAGTAACTCATTGGGACCTATCTCTTCTCTAGTTCCATATAATAAAAAGCCCACTTAACACCAAAGAGCACCTGAGTATTGCCTGACTAGTTCCAAGGAAAGCAAAATCACTAACAATTAAGGAATAACTTTTCTATGGACCAGCAGAGGAAATATGAGGTGGGACAATTAAGTTTGCAAACTCATCCTAGAAAAAGTGCTATATATCTCATTTCTAAATATCACTATAGTCACCTTCGAAGTACTCCCCTTGGGAAGCCATGCACTGATGTCAGTGCCGAATCCACCCTTCAAAGCAATTTGGGAACTCTTTTTCTGGAATTGTCATTAGGGGTTCTGTCGTATTACCCTTGATGTCCTGAATGTCATCAAAATGTCTCCCTTTCAATATTTCCTTTATCTTCGGGTGAAGAAAGAAGTTATTGGGGGACAGATCAGGTGTGTAGGGAGGGTGTTCCAATACAGTTTATTTGTTTACTGGCGAAAAACTCCCTCACAGACAGTGCCTTGTGAGCTGGTACACTGTTGTGATGCAAGAGCCATGAATTGTTGGTGAAAAGTTTAGGTCATCTAATTTTTTCACGCAGCCGTTTCAGCACTTCCAAATAGAAAACTTAGTTAACTGTTTTTCCAGTTGGTACAAATTTATAATGAATAATCTCTCTGACATTGAAAAAGTTTGGTAACATCATTGCATCAAGTCCGTGAATTGTCAGACCTTGTATAATTTAAATTCACAATTAAAATTCATGTTAAATTGACAAAATGCAGTTTTTTAACTACATAAGATGCGTTTCACTTGCCTTTGCATAGTTTTTAGGTAATCTGAAATATAAAACTTTCTTTTAGAGTCAATCACTAGTTCTCTTGCCCCTAATGAACTATGGAAAAAGGGCCTACTTATGTTTTTCTTTTTTACTTCAACAGATTACCACCCAGGGTCTCTTCATTTTCCAAAGATATATATTTTTATATAGCAGGTGACTTGTTCAAAATAAATCATTCATAAGAACTACTTTATGTCTCTTCAGGTAATAAGGTTAAGAATTTCACCAGAAAAGGAAGAATCAATTTCTTTTCTGATTCCTTAAATTCAAATGATAGGCTCTGTGGGTGACTATCACAGAATCATCAGCTTAGAAAGGAAATTTTCTTTAGTGTGGTGATAAGCACTGAAATAAAGTCTTCTTACAGGGTCGTCATGGTAACATGCATGCATCACTTCTCCTGCTCACATTTAAAATTTGGTCCTTAATATCTTTCATATGTATACTTGTTTCTTAAATTTTATCTATATAAATATATATATATATATATATATATGTATATATATATATATATATATATATATATATATACACACACACATATATATGTGTGTGTGTATATATATAACCTGTGCTACATTTGGTAAAATTGAAGTTCAGATTATAACTAAATTCAATAATTAAATTAACTTATTTGCAAAGTTGCACACACTGTTAAGAACCTACTAAGCTCATAGAAATGGGCATGAGAAAAAAATCATGGCAATTAATAGCACTGTATAGTTTCACATCAGGCAACATTTTTAAGATATATATGATCATCAGCTTAATTCAGTTCTGTGATGATAAACTCATCCCCATGGAATTAATAGAAACAGTGGAGTCAGCTGGAAAAGCTGGGTTACAAGTGCATCAGGGCAGTCTTGCTGCTGCTATAGCTACTGCTCCTTAATCATCAGTGCTACTACAAGTAAATAGTTTATTCAATGCTTAGTGTGCGTGACGTACTATGCTAAGCACTTGACATACCAGTTCTTGTTTTATCATTAAAACTACCCTGGGTGATGAGAATTGCCATCATTTACAGAGAAAACAATGGGGGATTAAAGGTTTAAGCTCCTGCACAATGTCAAACGGCAAATCTGCAACAAACCTAATTCCAAAAAGTATATTTTTGATTTTATGCTACACTTCATTTTTCAGAATGATTCTTAGGAGAACTCATTGGAAAACAAAAGGCAAGGACTAAGTTACACACCAGGAGGTGCATACCTCTCTAGAATTGTTACAAAAAGGGTGCAGAAAGAAAATGCCATCCCCAATTTAAAAAGCTGTGACCTGGGTATTTCATTGGGTCATATTTCTAATTAATCGTGAGTATTTTGATAAAAAAAATATAGGATAAGTGTCAACCTATTACGTTGGGAACGTTCCTGTGCTGCACAACATCATGGTAGTCTCTCCTGGAAAAAATACTATTATTATTTCTAGCATTCAAAGAGTGGATGTGTCATAAAATTATTTTGCAACTCAACTCCGTTCCACCGCAATGTGACCATTTCAGTCACAAGAGACTTCATGTTTGCCTATTTCTCTCTGAAAGATTTATCTGCTTCTAGCATACATACTTCCTACAGAGAATACTGCAGTGTTCTGCCCAATCCCTTCTTCAGGGAACACACTCCTCCCTTATCTGCTAGGAATTTTAGCTGTGGATGGATTATAACTTCAACTGTCAATGGAAATTGCTGTGGCCAAAGGGATCTACCTAACGCAAAGTTACAGCTCCATCCAGCAATAAACAAGCATCCAGTGATGCAGGAATTCAAAGGCTAGCAGCCTTGTCTTAGTTTGAGAAAACTCTGAAAGGCCATCTGGCTCCAGTGGTCCCTGTACAATTGGTTGAGGACTCATGGGTAACCACATTAGTATTCAGCTGTTTGCCCTTCCCAATCCTGCCTACCACAATTCCTCAAAGGCACATCCCCATAGAGTGCTACCTAATAAACTTATGCATGCAATATTTTATTTCTGAGTGGGAGATTTTTATATCACTATAGTTATGGAGCAGAAAATTCTTTATTTTCTCTTGAAATTATAAGGAAATCTGCTGTTCTCAATTATGTCTTTTATCTTTAGTCTCAGAAGAGAGGGTTCTTTTTCCCTCTCTTTACTAGCTTTGATATTCCTGATACATTTCATAGTACCAAAAATGAGTTCAAATTACAATGTTTTCTCAAATTCATTACGTCCCTTTGACCCTTATGTCCGAAATTCAGAAATGGGCCTTTAGTTTTCAACTTTGATTCCATTCCTTGTCATTTCAATTTGAGTATCATTTTTTTAAAATAATTAAACTTATCATTCCTCTTCAATTTAACATACAAATACACATGCCATGATGTTCAGTATCTCAAATAAAACCAATATCAATGAATGTGTAATATTGATTTTGTTGTTGTCATTTTGTTTTTGTTTAATTTTATTGGGGAATATTGGGTAACACTGCGTTTCTCCGGGGCCCATCAGCTCCAAGCCCTTGGCCTTCAGTCTAATTGTGGAGGGAGCAGCTCAGCTCTACATCCGGTTGAAATTTTCAATCTTAGTTGCAGGGGGGACAGCCCAACATCCCCCTTGGGAATTGAACTGGTAACCCTGTTGTTCAGAGCTTGCGCTCTAATCAACTGAGCCATCCGGCCGCCCCAATACTGATGTTTTATCTACAACTCTCTAAAGTTCTATATTTTCATGGACCTTAGCTTCCTAATTAATCTTTTATCTCAGACATTTTTAGTGTTAACCTCTTATTTTTAAAAGTTCTTTAGGTGAACTATAGATATTTAGTTATCTTAGAAGTGTATCTGTCTTGTGACAACCAACCAATAAACAATGCCAGCAGAGGCGAACCAAATTGTAAACTGGTACTCAAAATGCTCAAGTAAAATAATTTAATAGGTCCATTTCAGTAGTTCATACTACATTTTTATTACCATATAGACTTGTTTCCACATGCTCCAATTAAACACACACACACACACACACACACACAAAATACACTAGGTTTATATTTAGATCACTGTTGTATTTTATGTGTATGATTAATTCCTAAACATTTGGCCTTATATCCAGAGGATTTTATTCATATGAAATTAACACAAAATATAGCCATTGGTAACTACAAAATTTGGGGGATATGTAAATTATTGCTTAGGCCAAATCATGCCATGCCTGATTTCTTGTTTGGTGTTAATTGCAGTGATGCCAGCAGAGAAGAAACAGAGAAAGATGTCCTTATAGATAATTTTTCAGATAGGATCAAATATGCTGTACAGGTATGAGATAGAGGCTTGACAAAAATAAGAGGTAGATTTTTATTGGGGTTTTTCCTGGAGCTTTTATACACATGACCAAAGATTTATTCTGCATAAGCTCTCCCCTCTCCCTAATAAAATAAAGTTCAAGAGCTACAGACTTATGTTGGGGCTAGAGTAATTCTAGGCTTGTATATATCATATTCATTAGGGCAGGAAAAACAAGGATACTTGAGGACTCTACCTGGTTCTCTTCTCAAATCATTTTACTATCACATACACAGAGCACTCCCAGTCTCTCCAAAAATGAAGCCTTATTTTATGTTTGCTTATGACTGAGGTCAACTTATTTTCTACAACCCTCACTAAGTAATCTAGAAGTTCCTCACTAAAACTTGTTCTCTCATCTTTCAACCTTTTGATTTCCATTATTTCCATGGTATCTGGAAATATTGCTTGTTTCTGAAGGTTTTATTTCAGACTTCTCTTTATGGACATGTTTACTTTTAAAACTTCTGAGTCAGAATGTTGATTGTGCAGGAGACTCATGAGAGTTGAATAGGTCTCTCACTGTTCCTTATAACAAGTGGTTGTCCAAGAGGACATCAACTGGTACTCTGAGCATCAGAAATATTGATGTTGATAACTCATGATATTTACCATTATTCAATAAGTTATTCTATATTCAATATTGTCAATTTAACAACCCACATACTTTTTAAATATTTTATTAAGGAAAGTATGGTGATGGTGATATAAAATCTCATATGACAGTGTCTCTAGATTTTAGAACCTCTGCCATTAAAAACGTTGCGTTCAAGGTCTATGTGCTCTGATCTTTAGGACCCACAATTTCAGAGACAGTTTCCCTATTCATCTAATCCCCAACCTGGTATTTCTGTTTCAATTTCTGCTGAAAAATATCATGTTCTCAGCCACATCCTAGAAATATATCCAGTGGGACTTGAAGAAGGAGATAATTTTATCACAGACATATGAAGACAATAAAAAAGCGAGCTGCAGCACGGACTATAAACTGACATAAGGAGAAAAGTAAAAGATGTTTTTACATTATCTTCTGTATTCAGTTAATGTGTTTGTTCATCTAACATTGAACTTTTTTTCTCTAGTAATTCCGTGAAGTGTTTAACAATGCTACCTGCATATTTAAAGGTTTTGCACATTTATTTAGTCATTGATTCATCGAATAATTGCCTATTCTTAATGTGCACATTTTTGTCTATTTAATTATTCATTTATTCCTCATTTAAGTAAATAAATAAGTAAATATTAATTATGTATAGATATAGATATAGATACAGATATAGATAGATAGATAGATAGATAGATAGATAGATAGATAGAATCTACATATATATTTTTTTCAATTTGTCCCCCACCTTTAAATTTTGTTTATAGTGATATTTTTGGTTGGAATACCATATAAAACTTTTAGTTGATATTTTTCTGAGTAGTTTTTGCTCTAGGTGTACAATTTAGAAATGCATTTTGCATATCAAATGCTCATTTTGTTCAGTTTTATAATTTTTATTGTTTTATTTTTAGAAACAATAATCCTTCCAATGTTTTTTCATAAGTTCTTTAGGTGCAATCCTTCATTCTTTCCCAAAGAATGTTCTAATAGAAAATGTTTAATTTGTATTAAAATTAAATTTACTGAAAATTTATTTTAATAAAACATGAGAAAAAGTTGTATGTTTGCAGTTGAATACTTCCATCAACAACTTTTATACAACTCAATTTCATTCATGTCATTTAAAATCTCAGAGATCTGTTATTCACTATCAAGTGTTCATTGGCCTATCTTCCATGAATACAGCTTCATTATACAAAGAGTGAGGTATTTTTAATAAATATGTATTGGGTGAATGACTTTATCAACAAATATATACATGAATGAAAAATACTGTAAACTGATCTAGATACCTTTACCTTGGTGTGTTCTGTTTGGGACAGTGGGACAGAGAAAAACAATCTTGAAAAGAGAGTATTTATTGATCATACAATATAGTGCTAGAATCTATGCTATTTTTATGTCTATGATTTCATGCTTAAAACTATAGAGTCAATATTGTCTCTCTTTGTTTTATAATATATTGGTAATTCATTTAAAAGTATTAGAGCAATGAGTTCAACCCATCTCTGAATAATTTCAAAGTTAAGGTCTTTTAAATAAAGCAATGAAGAGACATTTTTTTGGATTCTGGGTTACCTGTTACATCCCTTTCCTTATTTGAGGCAGAAATGCATTTTCACCTGGGAAGTAAAAAAAAAATAAAATAAAACAATTAAAAAATTGTATTTTAATTTTAAAATTAGTAAGCACTCTCTCATTGACCTTCATCTAGTCCTTAACATAATTAACAAAGTTTGAAATTAAATGTCTTTCCCATCTCTTCTTAGTATTATTTTAATTTTGAATGGAAGAAGAAAGGAAAGATTTAGCACTCAGGCTTTTTTTTTTTTTTTTCCTGAATTAGTCTACTTTCAAAAAATGCTGCTTACTGCCACAGCAGATCACACTGCCTTCTAGCACAATTTACATTGTTGCAATAAATCAATATGCATTACAAAGCTGAGGAGGAAAGAAGTATATAGATGTTGAGTGAAGATTTTTTTTAAATTTTGAATTATGAATCAATTAAGTATATTTTAAGCTTAAGTGAGTCTATAGCATGATGATGAAGAACAGAAGCTCTAAGATCCGAGTACGTGTATCCAACCCTCTTTAAGGTACTACATGTTGAGGTGAGGCATGATGTTTAAGTTTTCTAGATATTAAAATACTTTTTCTGAATTAAGATAATTAACATCAGCCTCCTTGAGTAGTACAAAGATTAAAAGAGATAATGGATATGGAGTGCCTGTCATATAATTAGAAGTGAGTAAATGCTAGCTGTGATTAATAGCAACTGAGAAACAGTGATCATTAAGAGTGTGGTAATGTAGAGACAGCATCCTGAGGACAGTTTGCTGTCTACTCTTTCCCCATGAAACACAAAAACAGGATTCAAATGAAGCTGCTAGTTGAACAGAATTGCCACATTTGAGCAAAATAACAGCACTCATATATAGGGCCAAAAAAGAGGTTAGGTAAGCAGATGCTGGGAAAATTGATTCCCAATCTATCCTGAAAATGCCTCCTCACATTTGATATCAACATATCTTCATTTGCTGTGAAATTAAGACATTTAAGAAACTATTCACAAACAAAAAGAGAGAAAATTGAGGTCACTTTATGCTTATATGCAGAAATATTACATCTAAAGTTTGCATCTATACATGTAAAGAATACTATGAGCTATGATTTCTAATATATCTGGAATGTATGTTATCATTTTGTTAGATGAGCAATTTTAAAGTTATACAGTGTTTAGATTTATTTGACTCTTCCCTGGGTATTTTTCTTTGGGCATTGTTCAGATAGTCCTTAAAATTTTACTGTTTAATTAGCTTTATCATAATAACCTAGGAAAGCAATACATTACAGATAACACAGATGATACAACTTACTGTTAAACTTGGTGTGTCCTGTAATATAGCAGGTAAATGCTTAGGGATAGCAAATTAATAAGATTTACTCAAATTATCTTTAATCTGCTTGGAGTAAATCTTACACCAGTGATATTAACTGACAGCATTTTTAACTATTTAAGTTACTGCTGAATCTTAAACTATTTTTAAAAATTATTTCTTATATATTTTAAATGTTAGAACTCCCTACAAAATCAATATTGTATCAAACTAATCTAACTTGAATAACAAACAAATTGCAGTTTTGTCTACTATCTGAAGAGATATTTGTTTGTTGTTTTTACTTTTTCCACCTTCCTATTTCAAAGCTAAATAAAATTACAATAGCAAAGATGAAATTACTCAATCATGATGTAGTAAAGTTACTCAAGGAAAACCATGTAGAATATAGGAAACTGATATCTACTGCTAATAATCCCGGAAAACTATCTTACGTTGACTGCTATTATTTTTTAAAGAATGTATTTCTCTGTATGCCTTTAATGCTCAAAAGAAAAAGAAAAAAGAAAATATTTGGGAAGCAGCCTAGAATCATTAGTGATGCAAAGCCAGAAGGATAAGGAAGCTCTGCATGATAGAGCTCAATGACGGGGAAGCAACAAGGCGCTTTGTAGAGAGAGCAGAGGTGAACTATAAAGATTCCAGACAGCGAAGCATGAGTGTTGGGGTGAAGGGCATCCACTGGAGTAAAAACGTCATTGCTCCAAGAAGCAATGGACCTAATGTCTATGGAATAAAGGACATAAGTTGTTTAGTGAGAAATTGCAGAGGTGGGAGGACCTGCAAGCAAATGTTTCTCCTGTGTTAAAATACGTGTAAGTGTGTATATGTAAATAAGTATGGATAAATAAGTTATATAATAAGTTATAAGTATATACATGTGTATATATATACACATGTATATGTATATATATATTATACGAGCACGATATTTACATTGTTACACATAAAATACATTTATGAATATATATAAACACATATATGAAGCATCACTTAAAATTATAAAGCAAATAGTAGTAAATATTTGTATTCATATGCTTTTGAGAACATACAAATGTTTTCAATTTGCATTTTGACCAAAATGTACTTTGGCCATTTTTATTACCATGTTCTTATTTCTAATCAGTATCAAAATAATATAATTTATGATTCTTCTGCTTTCATACTTTCTTCAATGACAAGTTAATTAAAAATTAATTTATTATTTTTAAAATTGAGAAGGACTGTTACATAACTTGATAGTATATCATACACAGAGGGCGTACAGTACTTCTACATTGAAAGCCCTGCTGCGTGGAACCTATGAGGTACAGTATTTTCATTAAAAAAAAAGTCAGAAAGTCTCTTCTTAAAATTTCTCAAAGCTTCATTAACTCAATTTGTTTATCACATTAGTATAATTTGTATATACTAATATGCTAGTATATTAGTACAATTTTTTTATCAGATTAAGTAGGAGTCACACATATGGTGTGGAATACATGTAATTCTATTCCCAACTTGTATGTTTCAGTGCAAATACCATGTTTCCTCGAAAATGAGACCTAGCCAGACAATTAACTCTAATGTGTCTTTTGAAGCAAAAATTAATATAAGACCCGGTCTTACATTATATGATATATGATATGATTTGATATGATATATTAGGTAATACTGGGTCTTATATTAATTTTTGCTCCAAAAGACACATTAGAGCTGATTGTCTGACTACGTCTTATTTTGGGGGAAGCACAGTACCTGGGGGCATTGGGGACAGGAAAGTGTATAATATGAATTCTAGCCAAGGAGGGCGGGTAAAAATCAATAAAAGCTTCCACTCATGAATGAAGACCTCAATCCTTTACCCCCATGTCACATAAGTCAGGTTGGTGCCTAGAGAGAGTAAAGAATGTACTGAGGATGATGTGGTACGGATAAAATAATAAAATAAAGATTACATTTTTTCCTGTCCAGCCTTCAAAGATGGTATCAATGGCTAATACTTTCAGTAGAACTCTTCCTTTTCTTTAAAGTTCAATAGAATTCTAAAACAAACAAACAAACAAAAAACTGCAAAACCCTAAAGACATGTGATTGAGGACTTTAGTTCTAAAAGGAACTCCAGCCCATACTCATGTACTTGAGTTATAATGTCAGGAGGGGCATGCGGTCTAAAGGAGAAAACAGCATAAATGCATTTGATCGTTATTATAATAAATGTTGGCATATTGACAGTGTTGCCATTATTCATACACTATATACATAAAATTATAAAATGAATGTATAACATCAGTACAAAATTAGTTCAAGTGATTCAAATTTATTTTACTAAACCCTTGCATGTTGCTATAATGACACAAAGATCACAAAATCAGACTCTGTCCCCAAAGAATATAAAATCTACCATGGAATATATTTTAATATGCAAATAACAAGGATTCATATCAAAGCATAATATATACTCCAAGACAAGAAAAGCCAAAGTGTTCTGTCAATTCAAAGGAAATAAATAATCATAATTTATTATTTTGGCTACTATTAATTTTTACTAGACTTCTATGAATTCTACTGCTACTCATTTCTGCCATGATCATAATTTTATTTTTACTTCTACCATTTTTTTTGCAGTGAGATGGAATAACTTCTCTCTGTTTGCTAGCTAATTAAAAGTAAAAATAGCAGAATTTAAATAATATAAGAAACGATGGTTATTACTGGAGGAAAAGAAAAAAATATGGAAAGAAGTCAGAGTGTAGGCTGGGAATTTAAAAGGCAAGTCTAACTGGAGCAAGGGAAAAATCAGAGATTAACTCAAGTAAGTTGTGATTATGGTAAAGAAGACCTTGAAAAGAGATTTAGATAGCAATAATTATGAAAAGAAGCTTAAGTTAATAACCAGAGAAACAAATTGCAGCCTAAAAGATAAACATTTTTATCCAAAGGGGTTTGTATTTATAAAAGCTAAATCAAAATGCATATGTGACACAAATCCATATGCATTTTCTGTGAAATCAGTAGCTCATCTTTCATATACTATATATATTTTCTCATTCTGTTTTTCTTATTCTATTATAAATAAATCACCCTTTGTTTGAAAATAACAGTTACGCTATCATTCGCCTTGTCTGATTGGTAAAAATTTGCATTAAACTTTTACAATTGAAGGCATTAAAATAGTTAAGAAGTGTAAAGCAAATGACTGAAAATATTTTTATTTACATGCCAGTAAGAGCATATAAATAGTTTCCCTTTGCACTTTGATTAGAATACATTTTCACCATATGTATCATTATGTTATTAATTCCAATAATCATCAGAATAATACCCTTTATGACTCTTTACCTGTTTTTTGTTACTTTTTTTTTCTTTTTTTCTTTTTTTACTTTTTTCAAACAATTTCACTTAAATTCTTTTACCTGACATGATAATTTATGAAGATGAACTCAGTCAAGCTAGTTTAAGTAATGAAAGTTTGGTATAATTACAGAAATAGAAAAAAAAAAAAACACAACACATAACATCAAAGAAATTGAATAACAAAACCGTTGTATGGCAGAGGCCTTATGAAGAACTAGGACTTCTGGAAATGCTAGCAACCTCAAAAGCAGTTACTTGGTCATTAATCTTGGCTCAACTACTCTCCATATATCTGTTTCTCTGTTACCTGCCTTAGTGTTTACTGGTCACTCCCAAGTGGCTTTTGTTTTCTTAGTATCCTCTTTCTAGTCATGGATCTTCAGGATTCTATTTCATGACCCTTCAGCTTCACTTTCACTTCCCATTTCTAACAAATTGTATCTCTATTTTCCCATTTAAATTATAATCAAATGTATTATTATCCTAATGAAAATATTGTTACTCATTTCACAGGAAAATTTACTTAACAGGGAGTTTATTCACCATTTAACAATCTTGCTAGTTGCAGAAATACCAATTGACTAGTAGCAGTGGAGCCCCCTGTGGGTGGTGGTGCCTCAGGCTTCTGATGAGCAAGAGGTTGTGGCCCACAGGCCTGCGGAACACAGACTGCAAAATGAGTGCAGATGCAAAGAGCTGCAGCTTACCCTCTATCCAAAGTCTTTCCACTTTAAGAAATTAAGGATGAACCTATATGAATTTATGTTCAAGAAAAGATCTTTATTCAATGTCCATTAAAAAATACACACACCATTAGCATCACTAGGAGTTTAGTATTATTTTATTTTCTGCAGGGATTTGGTACTCTGTGGCAATCAGAACTTTTTATTTTTTTTTCCTTATATGATGCAACCATATATGTATTTTTATTAATACTGATTTGAGATTTTTATTATCTAACTTATTTTATTTTGTATTATTTCCTTGTCTTTATTTCAAATGTAAAGTTTAAATGTTCCTCATCCTTATCATCTTAAAATTATTTTTTAAAACTACACTAGTTTTAAATTTCTCAGTTTATGTGAACACAATTAATGTGTGCTCTTATTTTTACATCGTAGTGTTAATATTTGTTTTGTTTAAAAGATGTTTTATCTCCATTATGTATAAGTTATTTTTTTCTCTGCTAGAGTTAAATTTTACTTACTTAAAAATGTATTCTCTGGCTTTCATCAACAAAACAAATAGTAACAAGTGTTGGAGAGGCTGTGGAGAAAAAGGAACTCTCATACACTGTTGGTGGGAATGCAGACTGGTGCAGCCGCTATGGAAGGCAGTGTGGAGGTTCCTCAAGAAATTACGAATAGAATTACCATATGACCCAGCAATCGCTCTCCTGGGTATCTACCCCAAAAATATAAAAGCATTTCTCTATAGAGACACGTGTACGCCAATGTTCATTGCAGCTTTGTTTACGGTGGCCAAGACATGGAAACAACCAAAATGTCCTTCGATAGATGAATGGATAAAGAAGTTGTGGTACATATACACAATGGAATACTATTCGGCGTTAAGGAAAGATGATATAGGAACATTTGTGACAACATGGATGGATCTCGAGAGAATAATGCTAAGTGAAACAAGTCAGACAGAAAAAGCAGAGAACCCTATGATTTCACTGATATGTGGTATATAAACCAAAAAGAACAAGACAAACAAATGAGAAACAAAAACTCATAGACACAAACAATAATTTAGTGGTTACCAGAGGGTAAGGGGGTGGGGGGTGGGTGATGAGGGTAAAGGGGATCAAATATATGGTGATGGAAGGAGAACTGACTCTGGGTGGTGAACACACAATGGGATTTATAGACGATGTAATACAGAATTGTACACCTGAAATCTATGTAAATTTACTAACAATTGTCACCCCAATAAAATTAATTTAAAAAAAAATGTATTCTCTTGCTTTCCTAATAATTTTGTACTCTTCTTAATAAATTATTCTTATTTTTTTATGTTTTTGTTAATTCATTTCTCTCTCTCTCTCTTTTTTTTTTCTTTTTTTTTATGATTCCTTACTATATGGAAAAATTTAAAGCTTATCCACTGGGAAAATATCAAAGATTGTCAAAGATTCAATTAAGTACTAATCAAAATCCTAAGAGAAGTTTTGTATACTGAGCAATATGATCCAAAATTCATGCATAAAATAGAGACTATCTTGGAGAATTTGAATAATAAAATAGAGCATGAGCAGCTAACCAAATACTAAATTTGTTTTGAAGCTATAATAATTAAAACATTAAACTAAGCATGGGATTCCTTGAAAACTTTTAAAGTTCATGGTGATAAGCCTGGGTTTTATCCCAATTGTCAAGGGAAATTTTTGGAAAGTTCTGCACGAATAAATCATGTAATCTGATTTGCATTTTTAAAACATTACTCTGGTTGGAGAACCAACTACAGAGGCAAACTATGGCATCAGGGAGACTAGTTTAGAGATAATTGCAGTTGTCAAGACAAGAAATTACAGTGGCTTCCCTACGATTGGAGATACTAAATGGTTATAGACTAAGATAAAATTTTCAAGTAAAGCCATTTAAACTTGTTAATGTAAATGGACTGCATGTGGATGTGAGAAATAAAAGAAACATTACAGTTTAATTCTGGTTTGGAACCTAAACGGTTGGGGGAGAATAGTGGTGAATGTATTGAGTTAATATAGATTGGGGAAATAGTAGGTTTGAGACAGAAAAATTAAAGATTTGTTCTTGGATGGTTTACATTTAAAATGCTTATCAGATATCCAAGGGGAGATGTAACAAATATAATTAGATGAATCTAAACATAAAGACTAAGATATAAATTTGGAATCATCAATGTGTTTCACTATTTAAAATCGTATGTCAGAAGTGTAGTTGAGAATAAAACAGATATTAGTCCAAATTTAAACAACAACAACAACACATGAGAGTCTGCTTATTGTGAAAGAAACACCCAGTAGAGCCTGAGGTTAACAAGAAGAATAAATCATATGTTTCAAGGAGAGATCAATAGCATCAAAAAGTGCTTAGACATTAAGTGAAATGAAGACAGGTGTAGCCATCAACTTGGCAAAATTAAGATCTGAAGTGACAATGGCAAATACTATTTCAGTGGGGTGAGTTTTCAAAGTTTGTTGAGGGGCGGCAATCATATACAGAAGTACAGGTGCCAGTATAAAGAATTTTGCAAGGCATTTTGGTTCAAAAAGGAGCTGGGGATAAGGTAGTAGCTGGAAGACACAAAGTTAAGGGAGAATCATTTTAACAAGGTTTTTGAGCTGATGAGAATAATCCAATAGAATGAGCAAAAACCAATATGGCAGAAGACAAGATAAAAGGAACAGTATCAGGAGTAACTTTAGAGAAGGAGGAGATAGAACGGGATCTACTGCACAAGTGAAATTATTGACATTTGATAATAGAGACAGGTCACTGCTTAAAAGAAAATAGGGGTAGGTAAGTAAGGTAGGTTAATGCTTTGGTTATTAAATACATGTAGTAATTCTCCTCTGTTGAAGTTTTGTATTGATGTAAGAAATCAAATCAACATCTAAGAGCACATGTTAGGTAACTGAGATTTGAAAAGAGGAAAGACTATGTCTAAAATAATTTAAATATTGGAAAATTAAATTGAGTTGGAAAAATGCAGCCGGAGTTCTGAAGAAAGCTAAGTGCCAATTAAGATTTCCTGAGTAAGTCATAAATAAGCAAAAATAAATAAATGAAATAAAGAAAATTGTTGATGAATTGGAGTTCATCAAAGTTAAAAAATAAACATAAGACAATTGTATTCTAAATGAAGTTAAAGTGACAAATGCAGACTGTGAGAAGGTACTCACATAACACTGACAGGGGTTACTATATTATGATATATATATATATTCAAATAAATGAAAAATAAAATGAGTAGGTAGAAACATCACCAAAAGATATCAGCAGACAATTACAGAGGGCAAAAGGATTCTGAATTGCTATTTGACTAAAAGAAATTTAAATTATAACCACGAGATAACATTTCACGTCCAACAGATTGTCAGAATTAAACCTGTCCATTACCTAATGTGAATGTATGGGGTTTCAGGGTCCTTTATACACTGAGAGAGGAGTATATGCTTTTACACTCATTGTGGAGAGCCAATTGAAAATATATAGTCTGTCTTGTGATACACACATTTCATTTATGGTCCTGAAGGAACGTTTTGAAATCATAAATGTACTGAATTTATGTATATATTTAAATACATTTTACATCTTTATATATGTAGTCAAATATATATGAACGTTAATGGTGAGGTTGTATACCAATTTTCATACAGGGTTACTTCTGGAGAGGAATAACAATAGCTTGAGTGAGGCTGTCTTCAAGGTGTGCTATCTTTTTTTTTTTTTCATAAATTTATTTATTTATTAGTTTCAGGTGTACAAAACAAGGTAATACTTAGACGTTCATCATCCATATCCCTCACACTGTGAACCCCCCTCCCCCCATCCACCATCCCTCCGACCCCACACCGAACCATCACATTATATATATAAAATTATAGTTGGCATTCATTAATGCTATCTTTTTTATAATAGTTACCCAGAATTAAATATGGCAAAATGAATAATTGGGGTGAAGTATTTATGAATGTGTCTCACATTATTTTCTCTACTTATCTGCATGTTTGCAATTTCTCAATTTTAAAAATATAAATATAAATTTTAAGAATGTAAAATCATTAACACCAATTCTATGTGAAAAACAAAGGCAAGTTAAAGGTTTTCTTTATTTTTCCTTTTCAAGGTTGTCTTTACAGTTGCTCTCAGCTCTCTCTCTAGAAAAGTGAATACTTAAAAATAACACTAACAATAAAAACAAATGCAACTTTTGGAATATATAACTTTTGTCCAACATATTTAAAGAGATGCATAAACTTGCAATCACTTATTTATAGGTTTATAAGGAAAATATTATTTTTTCACATTTAATGGATGAGGGAACTGGGAATTAAATAATTTCTTAGAATTTAAATACCCTTGGTTCGATCACACAGGTAGTTACCTCCCAGTATGAGTTACTAGCAGTATGACTCTCCACAGTATGACTCTTCATGTTCTTAAAATATAAACTTTAGTTATATTTACTAAAATATAAACTTTAGTTATAGCTAAAATCAGATGGCTAATATAATTTATAAGTACCTTTATCTAAAGCCAGTTACTAATGTTGCTAAATTGTATTGAATGAGCTTTAAATGAGATTATATATATATACATACACACACACACACACGTGTGTGTGTGTGTGTGTGTGTGTGTGTGTGTGTGTGTGTAGTCCTTGGAACAGTTCCTGGAATTGTTTAGCACTATACACTGTTAGATCCTATTGTCATTGTGATAAATTTCAGAACCACTGAGTTGTACTAAGGGTTGTGACAAATATAAAGATAAAGAAAAGATATCTGACTTTTAAATGAAGAATTTAATGTACTTTAAATTAAAAAAAATGGAAAAGAAAGTTCTGTATACAACTAGGTATAATCCAAGGCAGAATGAAATTGGAATTATAACAAAGTTGCAAAATATGAATTCTAGATTAAAGAGAGGCTAATTTTCCCTCTGAGACTTGGGGGGGGGGAAGAAGATGATTGGTTAAAGAGGTATAATTCTGACTAATTTTGTAGAAAATAAAAATTATGAAGAAGGCAAAAAAGAAGACGATTTTAGATTGAGGAAATAATACGAACAAAGATAGAAGCAAATTATGCGATTATGTGGGTTGAGTTTGGTTGGGGATTTATGCTGGACGAGTTGTGCTAGAAAAGTAGCTAAGATGTTGTGATGCAGAGTCAAGCCAGGAAAGCCAACTAAGGCATTCATTTCATAATCTCTGAAAATATAAGTATTTAAACAATGTCCTCAGTTATCCACGGCTTATTTATCAAACTATATAATTGTACTTCATTGTGGCATGATCTAGATTGAAAAGTTCTCAAAGAAAATCTCAGATTTCCATATCTTCCTCTCTCTGTATGTTTAAACAAATACTGTTAAATCTCCCTACATTTGCCATACATACTGAAAGGAGAACTATGGTTATTTTACTTTATAGACTAAATAAGATTAGGTATTTCATATCGGTCCTGATTTATTTTATTATTATTCTATTATTTTGATTAGCCTTTAGTTTTTGCTTCTTATTGCAGTGAAAGCATTTATGAACTAGTATCCTTCAGAGGCAAGAAATGTTCTTAATGACCATTCTTTTCTTGTCTTGAGAAAAAGGTAATTAGTTTAAATGGTCTCTCTTTGCCACAGTATGTAAGAAGACCTCCAAAAGACTACCTAGTTAAAGTTTTGAGGAAATCATAAAGGCATTAGAAACTTCTTTTTGAGAAATAATAATCCATGTCTGATTTAATTAATGAAAATTTTAAGGGTCGTACCTTGCATTCATAAAATTGTACTAAAATATTGCAAAACATAGAATTCTGTCAGTTCTGAACTAGAATAATCTTGAATTTTTTGGTTTTATGACATGCATTCTTCATTAATCACTCAAGACAAATCTGACATAATTATACTTAGAATGAATTACAGTATAAAGAAAGTATTACGTTTGTTTAAAAGGGGTTATAATTAATTCAAAATTCAAATTTATAGTTAGCATACTTGTATGACAACCAAGGAAATATAATTGGTCTTCAAAGAAAATAATTTTTGAAGAGTAAATGTAATAATTTGTAACACTAAATAAATATTGATTTAAATTTTGTTCATATTGGCAGGACATATTATTTCATAAATTTACTTATAGATTCTAACACTATTTCTGTATACCTATATTTTTTTTCAATATTTTTTATTCAAATTTATGTCTCTCTTATGGATTACAAATTTAAAAATTCTTTTGTGTTTAAAATTTGTTTGGATAGAAATGGCGGCAGCGGGGCACATTTTCTGAGTTCTCCTCCGGATTTTATTACAAACAGGACATATAACCCATCAAACAACTCTTCGCTCATCACGCAGAACAGCTAAGAGACTCCTAAGAGACTCGTGTAAGGATTACTTGAAGGTGCGCAAATTGGGCGAGCAGGGGAAGAAAGAAGGGAGCGGAGAGGAAACGCGCGGTCTCGCGGTGGAATCAAGCCGGCGGCGGCTGCGGCGGTAAACCGCAGCTCTAAAGACACAGGGAGATATAGAACACGCAGAACAGCGGGGAGACTCGTGGAGGAATTTACCTGAAGGTGTGCGCGGATTGCAAGCAGGGGAGGAGGCAGGACAGCGAAGTGGAAGTGCGCCCCCCCACCCCCACCCCCGCGGAGCCGAGGCCAGCGGCAACCGCCGCCGCGGCGCCAGGACGACGGAGCGCAGACTCGTGGAAGGTTTGCTTTAGAGTGCGCTAGTTAGGCAAGCGGGGGAGGAGAGAGGGGCGCAAAGTGAAAACACTACCCCCCCCCCCCCCCCGCAGCGCTGCGCGGCTCCCAGGTCGGAACGGAGGCTCGTGGAAGGTTTGCTTTGAGGTGCACTAGCTGGGCGAGCAGGGGAGGAGAGTGCCCACAGGAGCAGCGGACGGAAGCACCCGGGGCTCTAGAGTCCCACGGGAGCCCAGGGTGCAGCGGAGAGCATAGGGTCCAGGAGGTGGGCTCTTTCCCTGCGTCCCACAGCTGATCACTCCCGCCGGGGCGGGCAGCTCGTGGGCCCTAGGGCAGACAAAGAACTCAGACGCCACACCTGGGCCCCTCACCGCGCTTTTCGAATCCTCCCCCCGCCCTTCCAGAGACGTAAACTACCCCTAAATTGAGGAGTAGTGTCAGATTACAGAGGGGCGTCTGCGCTCAGGCGCTGGGAAGATTGGCAGCCGGCTCTGACCTTCGGAAGAGGCTGGGAGGAGGGGATTTTCACTGGACAAGGAGAGAGGAGACTCCCACACCCCCAGCCACCACCTTTTCAGGCCTGCAGGAGGAGTGTTAGTGGCTGGCCTGGGAGGGAGGAGACCCCTCCATCCCCAGGCCCCACCCTTTCTGGCTGGCCTGGGGCGGGGCAAGGGCAACCGCAGGGAAGCACTCCCTGAGTTCAGCAGTAAGCGGCAGACGCAGCTCCCAGCTTTCAGCAGCTTAGAGATCTCCCGCCCGCCCCCTCCCACTCACCCATGGAAGGAGGGCCCTAAGACTCAGGAGTACTGGGCACAGGGCTGGTGGAGCTACTCTCAGCGTGCATTTGTGCAGGAAAGGACAGAAACTGCATGGTCTCTCTGAAAACTGTCATACAGACCCCTCAGCCCCTCGCATTTAAATCTACACTCCCAAATTCACTCTGGGCACCAGGTGACTAGCGCTGCCTGTGCACTAGGCAGGGAACTCTTTGGCACAGCGGAGGACAACCTGGAGATTACCTGGTGGGCTTAAGCCAAGATTGGTGCTGCTTTCTGTTTTGCTTTGCTTGGTGGTTTTTTTTTTCTTTCTTTTTTTTTGATTTGTTTTGTTTTTTGTTTGTTTGTTTGTTTTGTTTTGTTTTTTTGTTTTTTTTGCTTTTGTTTTTGTTTTGTTTTGTGTTGTTTTGCTTTGTTTTTCTCTTTTTTCCTTTCTTTTCTTTTTCTTTTTTTTTCTTTCTTTCTCTTCTTTTTTCTTCTTTTTTCTGCTCGTTGTGATTTGCTTTGTTCTGTCTTTATTTCTTTGATATCTTTGCCTATGTTGAGTGGGGATTGTCGGTTGTATTTTACATGTGAATGTACTTGATTTGTTTTCCTTGTTGTTGTTGTTGTTGTTGTTGTTGTACTTGGTAACTTTATTTGTGCTGAAACTGCCCTACCAGGGCCCAGCTTAAGAGGCACAAGATTCAACATATCCAGAAGCCAACTCTGGACCAAACCAGAGTACTACCGGGTTTGACCTACAAGTCACCCATGGAAGGAGGGCCCTAAGACTCAGGAGTACTGAGCACAGGGCTGGTGGAGCTACTCTCAGCATGCATTTGTGCAGGAAAGGACAGAAACTGCATGGTCTCTCTGAAATCTGTCATCCAGACCCCTCAGCCCCTCGCATTTAAATCTACACTCCCAAATTCACTCTGGGAACCAGGTGACCAGCGCTGCCTGCGCAATAGGCAGGGAACTCTTTGTCACAGCGGAGGACAACCTGGAGATTACTTGGTGGGCTTAAGCCAAGACTGGTTCTGCTTTCTGTTTTGCTTTGCTTGGTGCTTTTTTTTTTTTTTTTTTTTCAGCTTGTTGTGATTTGCTTTGTTCTGTCATTATTTCTTTGATATCTTTGCCTATGTTGAGGGGGGATTGTTGGTTGTATTTTACATGTGAATGTACTTGATCTGTTTTCTTTGTTGTTGTGGTTGTTGTTGTTGTACTTGGTAACTTTATTTGTGCTGAAACTGCCCTACCAGGGCCCAGCTTAAGAGGCACAAGATTCAACATATCCAGAAGCCAACTCTGGACCAAACCAGAGTACTACCGAGTTTGACCTACAAGTCACACACCCAGAGGGAATTCTCTGAAGGCACAAGAGCCCATAGAGGCCAAACCTCATTTAAGTGGCCAACCCTCACCCAGCAGAACACCCTGTGGTGAGCAGAGCCAAGTTTCACAACTAGACGGCCTAGGAGTTAAACCCACCTACTCACAAGCAAAAAGCAATTAAAGTTCTTCTTGAACAGGACGATATACTAAACACACGAGCCACCTGTGGAGCACATGCAGAGAAGAACGAAGTAGTCCAAGTCAAATATAAAGGACACATACTACATAAGATAACCCAGCAAGAACTAAGAGCTCTAGGGGATCTTCCTAATACATCAAAGCAAACACAGAGAGTCAGTCAGAATGGGGAGACAAAGAAACATGTCCCAAATAAAAGAACAGAAGAAACCTCCAGAACTGGAACCAAATGAAGCAGAGGTAACCAACATGTCAGAGACAGAGTTCAGAACACTGGTGATAAGAATGTTTAAGGAGCTTAGAGAAGACATAAAGAAGGATATAGAAATCATAAAGAACAACCAGTTAGAGCTAAAAAAGGATGTAGAAATCTTAACGAACAACCAGCTAGAACTAAAAAACACAATTACCGAAATTAAGAACTCACTTGAAGGAATGACCAGCAGGTTAGATGAAGCAGAGGATCGAATCAGCGACTTAGAAGACAAGTTAGCAGAGATCACTCAAACTGAACAACAGAAAGAAAAAAGAATAAAAAACAATGAAGATGGGTTAAGAGACCTCTGGGATAACATCAAGCGCAACAACATGCACATCATAGGAATACCAGAAGGCGAAGAGAAGAAGCAAGGGATTGAGAACATATTTGAGGTAATAATGTCCGAAAACTTCCCTAACCTGATGAAGGAAACCAACATACAAGCCCAGGAAGTGCAGAGAGTTCCAACCAGGATAAATCCAAACAGGCCCACACCAAGACACATTATAGTTAAAATGGCAAAGCTTAAAGACAAAGAGAGAATCTTGAAAGCAGCAAGAGAAAGGCAGAAGGTGACATACAACGGAACTCCCATAAGACTATCAAATGACTTTTCTACAGAAACATTGAAGGCAAGGAGGGAGTGGCAGGAGATACTCAAAGTGATGGAACACAAAGGCCTACAACCTAGATTGCTTTATCCAGCAAGGCTATCATTTAAAGTTGATGGAGAGATAAAGAGCTTCCCAGAAAAGAACAAACTGAAAGAATTTATGACAACCAAGCCAGCATTGCAACAAATACTAAAAGGACTTCTGTAAATAGAAGAAAGATGAAAACAATTTACTACAAATCTAAAAATGGCAATAACTATGTACCTATCAATAATCACTTTAAATGTAAATGGATTAAACGCTCCAATCAAGAGACATAGGGTGGCTGAGTGGATAAGGAAACAAGACCCTTGTATATGCTGTATACAAGAGACTCATTTCAGATCAAAAGACACACACAGGCTGAAAGTGAAGGGTTGGAGTAACATATTTCATGCAAATGGAAGCAAAAAAAAAGCTGGAGTTGCAATACTTATATCTGACAAAATAGACTTTAAAATGAAAAACATATTAAAAGACAAAGATGGGCACTATATAATAATAAAGGGATCAATCCGACAAGAGGACATAACCCTAGTAAACATCTATGCACCTAACATAGGAGCACCTAAATATATAAAACAGGTACTGATGGACATAAAGACAGAGATCAACAGCAACACTATCATAGTAGGGGACTTCAACACACCTCTGACAACAAGGGACAGGTCCTCCAGACAGAAAATCAATATGGAAACAACAGCCTTAAATGATACTTTGGAGCAGTTGGATTTAATTGATATTTTCAGAGCATTTCACCCCAATGCTGCAGAATACACGTTCTTCTCAAGTGCACATGGAACATTTTCTAAGATAGATCATATGTTAGGACACAAGACAAGCCTCGATAAATTTAAGAAAATTGAAATCATACCAATTGTCTTCTCTGACCACAGTGCTATGAAATTAGAAATGAACTACAGGGGAAAAAAACCAGGAAGATACACCAATTCATGGAGGCTGAATAACATTTTGCTAAATAATGAATGGGTCAAGCAGCAGATCAAAGAAGAAATCAAAAGATATCTTGAGACAAATGAGAATGAGAACACGACGACCCAAAATCTATGGGATGCTGCGAAAGCAGTCCTAAGAGGGAAGTTCATAGCACTGCAGGCCTACCTAAAGAAACAAGAAACATCACTAATTGACAGTTTATCTTCACACTTAAGGGATCTGGAAAAAGAACAGCAAAATAAACCCAAAGGGAGCACAAGGAAGGAGATAATAAGGATCAGAGCAGAAATAAATGAAATAGAAACCAGAAAAACAATACAAAAGATCAATGAATCCAAGAGTTGGTTCTTAGAGAAGATAAACAAAATTGACAAACCTTTAGCCAGACTCATTAAAAAAAGGAGAGAGAGGACCCAAATTAATAAAATCAGAAATGAAAGAGGAGAAGTGACAACAGACACCACAGAAATACAAAAAATTGTAAGAAATTACTATGAGCAACTATATGCCAACAAATTTGACAACCTTGAAGAAATGGACAATTTTCTAGAGGCACACAACCTTCCAAGGCTAACTCAAGAAGAAACAGAAAGCCTGAACAGTCTGATTACCACCAGGGAAATTGAATCAGTAATCAATAATCTCCCAACAAACAAAAGCCCTGGACCAGATGGCTTTACAGGTGAATTTTTCAAAACGTTCAAAAAAGAATTATCACCTATTCTCCTCAAGCTCTTCCAAAAAATCCAGAAGGAAGGAAGACTCCCAAACACTTTTTACGAAGCCACTATCACCCTGATCCCAAAAGCAGACAAAGACACCACAAAGAAAGAAAACTACAGGCCGATATCTCTAATGAACATAGATGCAAAAATTCTCAACAAATTATTAGCAAACAGAATTCAGCAATACATTAAAAAGATCATACACCATGATCAAGTGGGATTCATCCCTGGTATGCAGGGGTGGTTCAACATCCGCAAATCAATTAGTGTGATACACCACATTAACAAAATGAAAAATAAAAATCACATGATCATATCAATAGATGCAGAAAAAGCATTTGATAAAATACAGCAACCTTTTATGATAAAACCCCTTAAGAAAGTGGGAATAGAGGGATCATATCTTAACATAATAAAGGCCATATATGACAAACCCACAGCTAACATCATACTCAATGGGGAAAAGCTAAAACCATTCCCCCTAAGATCAGGAACAAGACAAGGTTGCCCACTTTCTCCACTTTTATTCAACATAGTACTGGAAGTTCTAGCCACAGCAATCAGACAAGAGAAAGAAATAAAAGGCATCCAAATTGGTAAGGAGGAAGTAAAATTATCATTATATGCAGATGATATGATACTATATAGAGAGAACCCTAAAGACTCCACCAAGAAACTATTAGAACTGATAGATGAATTTAGTAAAGTAGCAGGATATAAAATTAATATTCGGAAATCAGTTGCATTTGTATATACCAATGATAAAATAGCAGAAGGAGAAATTAAAAAAACAATTCCATTTACAATTGCTCCAAAGACTATAAAATATCTGGGAATAAATCTAACCAAAGATGTAAAGGATCTGTACTCAGAAAATTATACAACACTGAAGAAAGAAATGAAAGAAGACATAAATAGATGGAAACACATTCCATGTTCATGGATAGGAAGAATTAATATAGTTAAAATGTCCATACTGCCTAAGGCAATATACATATTCAACGCAATTCCTATCAAACTACCAACGACGTTTTTCACAGAAATAGAACATATAATCCTAAAATTTATATGGGACCATAAAAGACCCCGGATAGCCTCAGCAATCTTGAGAAATAAGAACAAAGTGGGAGGTATAACGATACCTGATTTCAAACTATACTACAAGGCTACAGTAATCAAAACAACATGGTACTGGCATAAAAATAGATACATAGATCAATGGAACAGAATAGAGAGTCCAGATGTAAATCCATGCCTATATGCCCATCTAATCTACGACAATGGAAGCAAGAATGTACGATGGGGTAAAGACAGTCTGTTCAATAAGTGGTGTTGGGAAACCTGGACAGACACATGCAAGAAAATGAAGCTGGACCACCTCCTTACACCATATACAAAAACAAATTCAAAATGGCTTAAAGACTTAAATGTAAGATCTGAAACCATAAAATATCTAGAAGAAAATATAGGAAGAAACTTCATGGACATTACCCGGAGTAAGATTTTCACTGATATATCCCCTCGCACGAGCGAAGTAAGAGAAAAAATAAACATGTGGGATTACATCAAACTAAAAAGTTTTTTCACAGCAAAGAAAACCATCAATAAAACAAAAAGGGATCCTACTGTATGGGAAAAAATATTTGCCAATGATATATCTGATAAGGGATTAATATCACAAATCTATAAAAAACTTACTCAACTCAACTCCAAAAAAACAAACAACCCAATTAAAAAATGGGCAGAGGACTTGGGGAGACATTTCTCTAAAAAGGACATACAGAAGGCAAGAAGACATATGAAGAAATGCTCAACCTCACTAACCATCAGAGAAATGCAAATAAAAACCACAATGAGATACCACCTCACTCCAGTCAAAATGGCTATTATCAATAAATCAACAAACAACAAATGCTGGCGCGGATGTGGAGAAAAGGGAACGCTAGTGCACTGTCGGTGGGACTGCAGATTAGTGCAGCCACTATGGAAAACAGTATGGAGGTATCTCAGGAATCTGAAAATGGAACTACCCTATGATCCAGTAATTCCACTCCTAGGCATCTACCCGGAGAAATCCAAAACTCCAATTCAAAAATCTGTATGCACTCCTATGTTTATTGCAGCACTTTACACAATAGCCAAGATATGGAAACAACCGAAATGCCCATCGGTAGATGACTGGATTAAGAAGTTGTGGTACATTTATACAATGGAGTATTATGCAGCCATAAAGAAGAAAGAAATCTTATCATTTGCAGCAACATGGATGGATCTAGAGAACATTATGTTAAGTGAAATAAGTCAGAAAGAGAAAGACCAGTACCATATGATCTCACTTATATATGGAATCTAAAGAAAAGACTATGTGAATGAACTAATCAGAGACAGTTTTGGGGACGCAGAGGAAAAACCGAGAGTGGTTAGATGGGTGTGTGGGAGGGGGTTGGGGATAAGGGGAAAGGTGAAGGGATTTGGAAGCAGCTGGTAACCACAAGATGGCCTCAGGGTTTTTTTGAAAATTAATTTGGGGAAGGTATTCTATAATGTTGTAAAGATTTTGTTGGGTATCCGATGGACATGCGTTCTATTTGGGAGACCACCTCAGGGATACTGTGGATACCTGATCATGGCATTGTACACCAGAAGCTAAACATTAATGAATGCCAACTATAATTTTATATATATAATGTGATGGTTCAGTGTGAGGTCGGAGGGATAGTGGATGGGGGGAGGGGGGTTCACAGTATGAGGGATATAAATGATGAACGTCTAAGTAGTACCTTGTTTTGTACACCTGAAACTAATAAATAAATTAATTAATTAAAAAAAAATAAAGACCACAATAAAATCTGCAACACAGCAGTGTGCCAAATACATGAAGTTTATTGTAACTGTCAAAAAAAAAAAAAAAGTTTACCTAAACATCTTTTATTTTAATTGTACCTATTTTGTATAGTAGTTAAAACTTTGAGATTTCAAAGTCAGTAATGACCAAACCTATTTTCTTAACATATTTTTAACAGATAACTAATTTTTATAAACCCAGTTAGAAAAAATTGTATTTTATGCTGATAATTTTCAAACGCATGACTGTGTAATCAAACCAAACTAAAACCAGCTTTAACATCAAATATTTCACCAGATCATAAAGTAAAAAAAAAAAAAAAATTAAAAAAAAATAAAAAAATAAAAAAATAAAATTTGTTTGATACATTTCAAAGACAAGATGATAAGAAAAATCCCAGAAACATCCTTTTTCTAAATTTTTGACCACCTGAAAATATCTCATAAGAATCTGGAAGAAATTCATATCATTAGCATACTATGGAATCTGTCAGGTACATTTATCCCAAGACCTTTGTAAATTCATCCTCATTCTGTTGCTTATCCGGAGGCCGTGTTAACCTCTACTCTCCTAATGCTTCCTGTTTCTGCTTCCCTCATTTTTAATTCTATATTCATATCTGTTAAATATATAATACTTTTCATATTGTGTAATGAGATTTTAGAAAGAAAATCAGTTCCAAGAAAGTTAATAAGTATATTTAAGAATAACTATATAAATACATCATAAAAGTCCATAAGTTATATAATTTATATTTAGACATATAAAAATAGAGAGGGATATCGAATTATAATCAGAAGGAAGTAACAAGTAGGAAGACTTTTCCAGTTCTCATTTATATTTCAATCCTTGTCACTAAACTAGAATAATGCTATGTTAATTCCTATTCTTTATTTAATTTTGTCATAAGAAATGAAGTACTGGAATTTTACCCCAAAGTGTTTAGCAGTTAATGAGACTGCTCCTCCCAAAGCAAAAGTTACTGCCTAGAACTAATGTCAGATACACACAGCTGAAACAACCATAGAGTTTATCAAATGTATTTAATAATGTTTCTAGTGTACCTGATCACAGTCTATTTGACTGATACACTGTTTCCATTACCTCATGCAAGGTCCATGTAGAACCTTATTTTGACTGTTTTAAAGCTACTCGTGTATGTCCACAACAAGCTATTTAATTGGCTGTGTTCAGGTTCTTTCAGTCACAGAGAACTAACATATAGACATTTATAATCAGTGCTACTCTTCAAGGAATTTCCTAAATCTTTTAATCTGCCAAGTACTAAATGACTTCCCATGTACAACAGTCAAATCAATCATGTTATTTTGTGGACTATTTTACTAAGTAATTAAATAGATATTTCTAGTTTGCTCTATTTACTTATAAGCAAAATAAGGCAATTACCCGAGAAAAAGCTATATTTAAGACAAAACTTAAGTGAATATATAGCTATAGGAAATTTTAGAATAGGTAATTCAACATAATTTTTAATCTTATCCTATCGCATCTTTTCTTTATAAATCACTTAGCCTTTTAAATCACTGGACAACCTTCAAACAAATAGCCCTCACCAAAGTGACACTATTCCAAAAACATAAAATATCAAGTTCTCTCTCTCTCTCTCTCTCTCTCACACACACACACACATACACACACACATTCACACACACACATACACACACAACTTCTAAAACCCCTTAGAAGTCATACTGACTTAAAGACAAGTGTCTACTGTAGTGTTTCTTTTAATATTGTTCTTACATGAAATCCAAGACTTGAAATATGTAGGATGAATATGCTAAACCATTTCTTAGTAATTTATTTACAAACCTATCCTTGTGCTTTGCATAGATTGATGCTAAGTCTACATTAATTACTTATAATTGCTAATGTCACATATTTTATCTGTACCTAGAAACTAAAATAAGGATTATTGAATTATTTCCAAACATGAGGTCTATTGACATAGTCAACCAAGGATTTAATGGCACTTTAATGGTAATGTGAACATATCAAAGTTTACCAGATAATTACTTTACCTTTCACCGTGCTTTAATTCTAACCTCTCAATGAAAGAGGAGAGAACTCCAAGCCTTGGATTTTTCTTTATGGTAATTAAGATCTCAAACCATTTCTATTGTCTGCTAGTTGATCTCTTCTAATTAGTGTTTAATTGTGCATATACTTTTCATATTTTTATTTAATTATCACCTATTACTTTTATTGCTTTCTTATTTTTAGTCAACTTATTTGGAAAGTGTGAATGGTCTACCATATTTAATTATTATTAACTGGAAGAAAACTCTAGCAAATTTTTCTTCCAAAAATTCAAAAAACTTAGAAATAAATAAAGCCATGTGACATAATTTATAAATATTTCATATTAGTAATATTCATCAAAAATATTTTGTAAAAGACAGGAAAATGAAAAAAATAGTCAATATGGTTGAATTTGTAATTTGGCCAAATGCGAAGATTTGTCAATTTATGGAGTTTGTTTTGAGATTTAAATATTAAAATATACAGTGTATTTTAAAAAACAATTGACTTATTTTCTTATATTACAGAACTCAAGATTCAATCTTCTCTAATAATTGAAGTTACTAAGTAGAATTTCGGAACACAAAGTGAAATAACTGTGTAACATCCATTCAGCTAATTCCCGGAACTGAATTCTAATATATTTCAAAAAGTAATACCTTTTTAATATTTTGTAAAGAAAATGCCTTTTCATTTGTATCTGATGTGTAAATATCACGGTAAATTCTATTTTATACAATTCAAATCTAACACTTGTGCCCTGCAAAGACCATCAGACTCATTAATGTTTATATTGATACTAATGTTACTTCCAAACGGGTTTTTCATTTCATTATATTTTTCCTAGAGCTATTATGTTACTGTCATTTAGAATTTTTATGATATCATAAACTGTGTTTTTTTTTTTTTTACAATATTGCATTCTTAAAATGTGTCACAGGCAGTGACCAAGTTGAACTGGGAAAGAATGCAGAGTATGGAGGTGCATTGAATATTTCTGCTGATGGCAATAACTCAAAAAGTCATACCTCATTTCCCTCTCCATGATATCTACTATATAACTTCCTGGATATTCATCAACTCAGTAGGGACTTGTGACCCATTCTCCATTCTGTCCTCATGATGTTTTATTGCATATAAGTGATAGAAAGTTCAATTCTGTAAATCTTGCTCCATGTTTCATTGACTCTTTCCCTTACTGGCTATTGCAGAACCCTTACTTTCCCACACAGTCCATCAATCATTTATTAGAGTGTCACACAGTTTCTCCGTATGTGCTCATACACATGGCTTTTCAACTATGTATGGCATTTTTCATGCCCTGCCTTTTGTACACTATCTCTCCTCCAGCATGATGACCATCTCCAGGGGCCTATTGCATGCAAGAATTTGGATGCTAAGCAAGTGGTCTCAGAAATAAGCATATAGCTCCATATATTGATACAAATTGTGAATAGGAATAACAATATGTAATAAAATAGTAAACATTTCAGGCATAGTTTGATTGAAGGGTCATGGAAATTTTCTAAAAATTAACACTTACCACAAAATATATAGCCAATAGGGGAAATTATAAATAAAAATAACATTTCATTTTTGCAAGTTTAAAAAATTGTGATTTCACAATAACTTAGAAAATAGTATACAGGAAGAGCTATGAAGAATAGCCAGTACTGTCAGGTATCAAATCATACTAGATATGCACTATCACTAAAATAAGTGTATGAATATATGGAAATATCAATAGAACAGAAAAGAAAGTCCAGAAATAGAATCAACTACAGATTTCTAAATCTACTATATGACAATTGGTTATATCTCAAATCACGGGGACAAAGACAGTTTTTTGGAAAATGAATGATGTTGAAATCACTGAATATTTTTGGAAAAGCTTAAAACTCTTCACACCACCCACAAAAATAAGCTGGAAATGGATCAATGAGTAAACATTTTATTTGTTTGCTTAACTATATTATGATATAAGAAAAGACTTTCTAACTATTACTAAAAATCCAAATATAATTTTTAAAATTAATTGATTTCAGTATCTAAAAGAAAAGAAAAGAAAAAAAAAACATGGTAGAAAGTTTCAGAAGCAAAATCAAAAAACAAATAAAAAATCAAAAGATAATATTTTCAACATATATCACATATATAAAATTACTATAGATAATATATAAAGAGCGTTTTGAACAGTAAGATAAAAAAATCAAAAATTTAGAATTAGGAAAAAGACATAAACAAATAATCTACAAAAAGATATACAAAACTAGCCCTTAAACATATGAATTGAAATTCACCTTTCAGAATGAGAGAAATGCAATGAAAACTCCTCTGAAATTCCATTTCTTACCCACCAGATTAGCAAAACAGCAGAAGCTTGAAAATTGGCAAGGCTTTGAGAAATCAGGCACTCATGTATTTTGTGTGATTGGAATGAAAATTGATACAATCACTTTGGAGAGGTATTTGGCAACGTCTAACAAAACTATGCCATATAAGCTACTCCTAAGAATGCATCTGGAGGATACAACTCCAACAGTACAAAAATTCATATGCACAAGGTTATTCAGTAAAACATTATTTGTAACTGCAAAATATTGGAAATCACTTATAGGGGATTGGGTGAATATACTATGGTACATACACACAATTTAGAATGTGTAATTTATGCAGCTACAAAAATGGGATGTCTATGAACTGATATGAAATTAGTTACAAAAGATATTCTCAAGTAAAAAGAATATATATGTGTGTGTGTGTATCATTCATCATTCATATATATTATATACACATATACATATATACCCTTTGTATAAAAATGCAGGAAATCAGATTACATTCATATATATGTTTATCATTACAAAATAAATAGAGGAGAGATAACACAGGCATTAAATAGGTTACTCACGACAGGCTTGTAGGAAATGGGGTGGAAGAGATACTTTATTTTTATTATGTGGTGACTTTTATAAGCATATTAATGTTTTACATTTTAAATAAAAATTAAATCAGTAATAATGAAAAGGATAAACATGTAGTAATAGAAGTAAAAAAATAAGTGTATACAGATGAATTTCACATGAATATTGAAGGGAGAAAAAGAAAGAGATAGAAGAGAGGGAGAAAAACAAGGATAAACGGAAGGAGAGACAGAGAGGGGTGGGGTGAGGAATGGAGGGAGAGAAAGATAAAAAAAGATAGACAAAGAAATAACATGACCAAAGTAACTTATAAATGTATACATGACAATATATACTGTCTTTAGTAGTGGTATAAGTTGCAAACAAATCTTGGAATATTTTTTAGTAGATTTACTTTTTGTAGTGTTATGGTCAAAGAAATCTGAAATATTTAGACACATTATAGGATTGAGCAAACAATTATATGTGTTGATAGTTTGGGAGCCAAGGTTCTCACTGAGGAAGAAAAGATAACAATTATGGAATGGAGGAGCGTGAAAGAATTGTGCAATTATGCATTGGAATTGGAGGTATCAATGTAAACTCATGATTTGTAAAATATGTATATACATAATTTATGTAGGTATGTAAACACTTGCATGTATAAACCTGTTTCTATATATTCAGGCTATATGTACATGTGTATGAGTGATGTACTTGTGCATACATGTATATATGTTATGTATGTATGCATTGCACGAATATATTTCTTAGTTCTGTGCCACAAAAGGACCAAGTATCAATGATACGCTAATCCATAGCATTGTATATATATATATATATATATATGTATATATATATATATATATATATATATATATACATATATATATACACACTGCTGTATACTGCTATATATACATATATATATATATATGTGTATATATACACATATATGTGTGTATATATATGTGTGTGTGTATATGTATATATACATATACATATACATACATACATACATACATACACATATATATATATATATATATATATATATATATATATATATATATACTGCTATTCTTAGGAATTAAAAACTGATGTTTTTAGGTGAAAAGGGCCATGACGTATGCAACTTAACCTCAAATACAAAGAGATCTACTGAGAGCAGTAGAACAAATAATGAAGTGAATCTGGTAAAAGGTTAACAATTGGTCAATCTGAGTAAAAAGTATACAGATGTTCTTAGTACTATTTTAATTCTTGTACTTTTTTTGTAAGTTTGAAATTACGTTTAATTACAAAGTTTGGGCAACACAAATGTTATGTGTTACTATATTTTAGCAACTTAAGGGAAAGAAAGTATTAAAGTATTAAAGATTACTTTGAAGACTGACTAATTATTAGAAATATACATTATATACTGGGGATGCCAAAAAAAAAAGTACACACTTTACCTGTATTTATCTTTGTTATTGGTGTATATTGAGTATTATAATTTTAATAGTTTTTTTTTTCTTAAAATATGTACACCCTCTGTATTTATTTGGCACCCTCTGTATTTATTTCTAGAATACGCTTTGTTTTCCTACACAACTGTAGGAAGACTTCATTCAAGAAATGTAAATTTGAAATTTTCATCTGTATTGAATTCTAGTAAATTCCTTGCCTAAGCAGACTGCTCTTAGTTAAGCACACTGATCTCTAAGCAATTATAACAAAGAGAAGTATCAATAGAATTTATTTTGTCTCTTAGCAGGTTGCTTTACTTCCATATCTCTGAAGAGTAAGAAACCAGAATGTCATATAAAAATCATATTAACAAATGAAAATTGTCTATACTATTATGTGAGAGGGTAATGAAGATGAGTAATAAAATATTAAATAGGAAGAGTATATCTCAGATGTAAAATAATATCTACAAACTGCTTAAAGTAGACAAATCAACATATAATTCCTCATAAAAACTGATTCTTTAATTTGTGCATTTTATACATTTAGATGACCTAATCACCAGCTAAGTGACTGAGTACCTTATTTCTACATTCTAAAAAAAACAAAAATAAATAAATAAATAAATAAATAAATAAATAAATAATTAATTTCTAACTGCTTGGAATGACATTTGCAACATTTTCATAATAAAATTTAGTACTGGTACAATGTACTGTATGTCTCAAAGTGTAGGTCAAATTGTGAATTTCTTAAGTGCTGGAAGATTGAATTGTCATTTTTTTCTCACCATATCTACTGGTACTGGATAAACATTTATTTTAATTTATTAATCAAATAGGTGTTAAATATTTAGTATTGTCAAGTCACTATGCTAGGTAATTGGACTATAACAGTGAACAAAATATGGTCCCTTGCATAGACAAGATCAGGGAAGATAATCAGTTGCAATAAGCACGGGGTGCTTGTTACAGAAACACAAATGAGGGGTATCTAACTCAGATTTGGAAAGTCAGGAAATCATGATCGTGAAAAAAATAATATTTACAAAATGTTTACACCAGGAAGATGAATAAGCATGTAATCATACAATTATAGAAAGGATGTTCTTGATTGTGTGTATATGTATGAGGGGTGAGGAGTGTTCCAAGATTGGCAAAGAGCACATACATGGTATAGAGACAAAGAGAACTGATGTGAACTGCAAGCATTTCATTATGGTTGGAACATGCAAAAACAAATATTGAGAGATTAGGTGCCAGTGAAATCCAATGGCTACTTCACAAAGGGCGTTGGAGCCATGTACTTTATTTCGAGGATTATGGATAGGTATACACTCATCCATAAATATGTATTAAATGACTAATATTTGGTTATACAGTTCTGGATGTAATAGTCTTTTCTCTCAGAGTGTTTATATTCTAGACTCTAGAGTATATAACAGACAAAATCAGAAAATAATTTGACAGTGAGAAAATAAACATATTAAGTATATTTGATAATGGGGTAATAATTGATATAATCCATTTGTGAATTCACTGTTTATAATATTTATTCTGTGGAACATATCCTAGAGATAGAATAATAAACAAGAAACATATACTTTTCACTGACAGTGTTTATGGTTTAGTACAAATGGGAAAACTAATGAAAACAAATTGTTGTTTACATTTACTATGTGCCAGTCACTGTTCTAAATACAAATACTAACTCTTTTAATACTTATAACATCTTTTAAGGTACTGTTATCCATCCTATTTTATAAATGAGCAGAACAAAAAGAAGTTAAGTAATGTGATTGAAATCACACATCTAGAATGTGATGGAGCCAGAATCTGAACCAAGAAGTATGTCTCCATTCACTGAACCACTACACTGTTATTTTTGAAATATGTATAAATGTGAAGGGAAGAAGAAAAACAGAATTCCATGGACACACGTTATCTAATCAGGGGTCAGGACAGCCTTCGCTCAGGAATTCTCATTTAAGTTGCAGGAATCACGCTCCATATTGAGGGAATAAAATATGAAACAGTGACTGGAAAAACAAACATAAAAACTGTAACCAAGACAGGATGGCCAGGTGTCTCAGTTGGTTAGACCATGAGCTCTGAACAACAGGGTTGTCAGTTCGATTGTCACATGGGCCAGTGAGCTGTGCCCTCCACAACTAGATTGAAGACAATGAGCTGCCACTGAGCTTCCAGATGGGCAGTCAGATGGATCAGTTGGTTAGAACAGGAGCTCTCAACAACAAGGTTGCCGGTTCAATTCCCTCCGTGGGATGGTGAGCTGCACCACTTCTATTTCTTTCTAAGCAATCACTCCTGTCTTTTATACACCCCAGTACCCAGTATTTCCAGAATTCTTACTAAGAATGTCTTACCCCTTGTACTTTACGCCTAGTTCAAAAAGTCTAGTATCAACACAAGAGCAGTGCTAAACCTACTAATCTTGGCCCAATATATAGTTCTTGAGTCAGTCTCCAGATACAATCAAGCACCACTCAGCTATGTTCTGAGAAATAACACTGTTAGGTCATTTTGTTGTTGTGCAAAAATCATATAGTGTGCTTATGGAAACCTAGGTGGTATAGCCAACTACCCACCTAGCCTCTTGATCTGTAGTGGAGGAAAAATAATTTCCTTCTATCCTTCTGGGTACTTGGCTGAGACATCCACATTACAAACGAGAGATTAACAAGGAGAAAAACAAAGGTTTAATAACATGTATACCTGTTGTATACATGGAAGAGTCCCAGGAAAACTAAGTAACTCACCAAAATGCCTGAAGCCACCACCTTAAATAACATCCTCAACTGCAGAAAAAGATATTGGGGATGGTGAAAGTCAATTATGGGAGGCAATCAGGAAAAACACTCTAAATAAGGGTACTAGGTTTTTATGTAGATTTAAGTTAACTTCTGCATTAATAAGAGTTTCTAGAGATAAAGCCATACCTCCTTTTCCTGGTACAGCAAGGGAGACACCCTCACAAATGTCAACGTCTTTTACAAAAGGTAAAAGAGCCTCTTCTATATCTGCTGCATCAGTCTAAAACAAATCTTGTGCCAAATAGACATAATATGAGGTGACACATTCTGTTCCCCTACAGCTCCTATACTACAAAACCGTATGTGAGTTCAGACAACTAAGCTCTCACACTCATCCTAGTAAAAGTGCTACATACCTCATTACTGAATATCACTATGGTCACCTTCGAAGTCCTCCCCTTGGGAAGCTATGTGTGGACACCAGTGCCTCGTCCTCCCTTCAAAGCAATTTTGGAACTCTCATAAATGGCCATCAGAGCTGTCATCATGTTACACTTTATGTACTGAACGTCATCAGAATGTCTATCTTCAGGTATAGAAAGAAGTCACTGGGGGCCAGATCAGGTGAGTAGAGAGGGTGTTCCAAAACAGTTATTTGTTTACTGGCTGAAAACTCCCTCACAGACAGTGCTGTGTGAGCTGGTTCATTGTCATGATGCAAGAGCCATGAATTGTTGGAGAAAATGTCAGGTCATCTAACTTTTTATCCCTGCCTTTTCAGCACTTCCAAATAGTAAACTGGGCTAACTGTCCAGTTGTTGCAAATTCATAATAAATAATCCCTCTGATATCAAAAAATGTTGGCAACATTGTTGCAACAAGTTCAGGAACTGAATTGTCAGACCTCATGGCATGTTGCTATAGTGTAAACAACTGTAAGACAATGGTAAGTGTTTGTATAATGTATTGGGCTAGCACAGTAGAATAGGGATGATATCACTAGGCAATAGAAATTTTTCAGCTACATTATAATCTTATAGGAACACATATGTGTGGTCTGTCATTGACCCAAGCATTGTTATTCAGTGTGAGACTGGACATTTCATCAGTACTTCTCTTCTTTGATACATAACTGATATATAACGGTACAGGAAACATTTCTATTTAAAAGTTATGTTACTGTTCAGATTCAATCCATTCAAATCTAAATATCATTTTTCAAAATGATGTTCTGCATTACTACATTATTTCCTTTGGTGGCACCACTGTTCTTTAGATCTCCCAGGCTAGGTAATTTAAAAATTGTCTTCAAATTACCTCTTTACATTGTTTGCTAAGGATAATTGGACACCAAATTCTGTAATTGCAAAATTAAGTCAAAATACTTATTTTACTATTTGTGGCATATTGGGTAAGTTATTTAATATTCTGGGCCTTCATCTTCTCATTTAAGAAATCAAAATGAGTAGTTTTCTCATGGAGAGGATAATCTATTGAAGCTAGAAGAAGGCACTGTACTGTAATGTTTCAGAGCATGGATTTTGGGGCCAAACGGCCTGGATTTAAATCCTAGCTCTTCCCTGTCCCAGCTATGAGAACTCTAGCAAGTAATGAGCTGTGTGATATCCGTGATTCAATGTTATAAAAGGCAGATAGTAATATTATTTATCTCATAGAGTTGATACAAGGATTAAATAAGCAAATATTAGGTTAGTGCAAATGTAATTTAAGCTTTTGCAATTATTTTTTAACTTTTTAACACAATTAGCTTTTCACCAACCTAATATTTCTAAAGCTTTTAGGATGGTGCCTGACACACAGGAAGTGTTAGAAAATTACTTGTTAAGTAGAGGCCATATCTACGTGTATATACACAGTATAGTTCTTAGTACATTGTGAGCACTCAACAAAGCTAGCTATATGTCAAATGTTAACAATATGTATTATGATTTATTAATCATCTGAGCTTCCAATGTCTCTATTCTGACCCATGTTTACAATAGCTTTCTTTGAATTATAACCAACACGGATATTTGCCTCTAACCTTTCCACCCTTAACGCTACCTACAATGGATTGTCTATGATTAGTTTAACATCAAATGTGCTCCCTTCTTTATTTATTCTTGCAGTTCTCAAGCTACATTCCCCATAATCTTCTCCTGATGGAATTCAGCTAATGAAAAGTACTCAGGGAAGTGTCAATGATTGTGTGGGCAACCGCAGCTGACATGGGGTATTGCTGACAGATCTTCTACTGTGAGAAAAACATACTTAAGTGCTTTTGGCAACTGATGTCATCATCGATGGTTTCTTTCTCACTTCTTCTCTTCTGGATTCCCTTAGAGTTAGAAATGATTTTCCTAACCTTTGGTCTTTCAGCCCTTTCAAAGTCGTGTAAATTTCTAATTCTCTCTACTGAATCCTTTTCTGCTCCGAATATCTAGTATTTTCTGTCTTTTTCTGTTTTTCCATAATAATGGAATTATTCATGTGATTCCTATATTATCAAACCCAGTTTCTATCAAACGTAAATGACTTTCTATCAGAAAATATTTTCCCCCTATTTCAAATAGATTCTCCTGCTGATCATGTCCTAGGATAATATAATTAAGGATTGGTTCCAGTATTACTAAAAACATAGAAACATTTCCCAAATGAAATGAAGTCTTTCTACTATTCAGTACTTTTCCATCTGATTTTTACTTTTTTCATTTCAGTATTTCATCTTATGTGGCTCAGATATTTTAATCCCTATTGCCCTTTATTCATTTACATTTTACCTTTGTGTTTCTGTTTTTTGTTTTTTTCAGGGTTCACTTTCCTCCATTATATCTGTGTGTTTAGTTGCCTATTGCTGTGTATAAAATTTTAAGAGCAGAAGACTATAGATAGATAGATATAGATATAGATATAGATAGATAGACATAGATATAGATATAATCTTCTGCATATATATATATATATATATATATATATATATATATATATATATATATTTGCTTCTCATTCCCAGAAAGTATTAAACATCCAAATCCATGGGTAGGTTACATATATGAAGAAGCTGGTGTCACATTTGCCCTACTACATTAAGAAACTGGAGCCTACTACAAATATTTAAGCATACATGTTCTTTGTTTAGTTTACCTTTGTTATTAAGAACTAAGGAAACCTATTTCCCAATGAGAAACTACATCAGAAACTACATAATAGAAATATGTTCTGTTTCCAAATCTTGAGATCCAAACAGCTACTCCTGAAGGAGAAAAAAGAAAGATGATGCACTGAAGATAAAGTACTTCTATCTGAAACTAATAAATTTAAAAAAAAAAAGAACTTCTATCTAGCAAAACTCCCTTTTACCCCCAAAACTCTCCACTATGCACACAATTCTTGTTGATATCTAACATGTTTCCTCATAAAGAAAGGGTGTGAGTGAAGAAGGAGGAGGTTAATAAACATCATGTACCTGTTCTGGACTATAGTTTTCTTAATTCCTAAATCATTCTTGCTGATCTGTTTTTCCTTAATTTAAGTCATTTTTTTCTTGTATTTCATTCAGAAACACATTTGGTAGTCCCAGTTTGCCTTGTTTGTACTCCTTGCATAAGGGGAGGGACTACATGGAAAGGAGTAAGCATGGCATTGTGATTAAAAGCATGGCTGCCTGTACTCATATCCTAGATCTAATACTCACTAGATGTTCCCTTGGTCAAGTTGTTTAACTTCTTTGTGACTTAGAGACACATTGTGTTTTACTTTTTTGTTTGTTTTGTTTTTAATTTATAACTCTAAGGTAATAATAATGTTTTCTTCATACTTTTGCCAGATTGAAGAACGATAAATACATGTAAAGCACGTATGAGCCTGTCATGACATAACACTTGCTTCAATACGTTAGCTTATTTAAAGAGACATCAGTTATAAATATTATTGTAAAACTTAATGATTTTTTGAAGCACAGCTTTTAAAACAACCTTTCAAGTCCAAAATTTCTATGTGTTTTCCAAATATCTCCATAATCTGGTGTAGCCAATATATCAACACAATTTTCTATTTCTTGTCAAAGTAATCCTTTTATTCCAGAGAGGTTGAGCTCTCTGTGTCTGTATATATATTTCTTAATAACAAGAAAGTAATAACTAACATACATTTGGGGACTTATAGTTTATAAATCCCTTTCTGGTATGCTACTGCTTCTAATCTTACACTATTCTTTCAAGATAAGCAGTTTTAGACTTGTTTTTTAATGGTAAAACAGAGGTTTAGAGAGGTCAAATGACTTGTTCAACAGAACATTTCAAGTAAAGCATTCAGAAAAAAAAAAAATCGCATATTTTCCCCCTGCTTATTCTCCCCATGGCTTGGTTTAATCTGTCCTAATTACCTGAAATCCACACCCAATATCATCTACATATCCATTTTAGTGTGAAAGTTCCAACTCAGTCACCCTTAGAAGATTCTGTGACTTTGTGCCATGTTACTTTATTTATATTGTTTGTTTTCCTATTTAGTTATAATTACTAAAATACATTAAAATGGTTTCATTTCAAAAAATGAAGAAATAGCAGAAAATGTTGCATATCAGAAAAAAAGTTGAAGTTAAAATAAAATTGCTATTAGACTTGCTTGATTTAATTATTTTTCTTTATATTCAATGTCTAGCACATAAAAACATTTATATTTAAGAATCAAAATATGAGAGAAAAGAGTAATATTTTCTTATTTCCTTCTGCAAATATACAAGGTATTGCTATTATTTCGACATCTGTCTGCACATTTTTTTTGGTTCATTAACTATATTATAATATAGTGTTGTGGTATACATATCTATTTATCTCTATGTCTATCTGTATCTCGATGTCTATCTATATCTATATTAACATAAGATTTTGTATATATACACAATATATAAAATATAATATATTCATTTAGTATTTATTATATATTAAATATACTAAATATATTATTTATTAATTTATTATATATTTTAATTTATATATTTAATTTATATATTTAATTTATATATTTTAATTTGTATATTATATTATATAATTTATTATATATTATATAATACATATATTATATATAAATATATATTATATATTATATATATTTTTACACAGACACGCTAATCATGACAATATACATATGAGGTAAAGACTACTAATCCCAATTTTCATTTGAGAATACTACAAAACAGAGATTAAATAACGTCTTCCATTTCAGTGATTAAGTGACAGCATTAAGTCCATTCCAGAACGACTGGTCCTCTTGTTTTCTTAAACACAATTTTAAAATTCTGTTTCATTAGTGCCTAACAGTATTATATCACTTTACAATTTTGAGCCTTCTTAACTACCAATACCACCATGCTTTTCAAAGCTGCATAGTATTCAATATTATAAAGCTATCATAGTTTAGATTCTTTATTAGTACATTAATATATAAGTTGTTTCCAATTTGGTGCTACTATAAATATTCAAATAAGCTTTTTTCATGTGTTTCATTGTATGCATAATTGGGCTTTTCTATTATGTGTGTTGTGTTAGAAACATGAAAGAACTGGTCATATGGTACATGCCAAATTGTCTTCCAAATTTGGCTGCATTAATTGACACTCTCAGAGACAGTGTATAAAAAAGGCTATGAGAAGAATGATGCCCCATTTCGGCTATGGATAAATTAATTAAAACCACCAAATACTGCTGACTTTTTACATATTTTCAGCTTTTGATTCTATTGTGAGAGATTCTACTAAGCTAAGAGAGAAGAATTGAAATGAGGACCATTTTTCCCTTGTGAGTAATGCGTCTAAAGGATGCGATTGAACAGAATATGTGACCAAGTTAGGAGTCATCAGGAATGTCGTCTTTGTAGGTATGGTAAGGACTTGAATGTGCGAGGCAGTGATACAATTTTCTCAGGTTGTATTATTAATAGCTGTGTATTAATAATTTGAAGGCATTTTAGTTGTTAATAAAGATGCAAAAATTGAAGCTAAAAGAGTAAAAAGCTGTTTTAAAATTGGCTTACAGAATGCTGGATTCAAGACTGGCACACCCCTAACGCAGATTTGGCACTCTTTACTAGAAAAGGGTCTTTTCTTTAAAACAACAGATCTTGGCGGACATTTGCTAAGCATTCTTTGCCTTTTTTATGAAGACTCTTCTCACATATATTTTTTTCATTTTAAATAGTCATTGTTTGGTGTCTTATAAAACACCATTATAAATAATTTAATGGAATGATTAATGATAAAAGAAGCTCTATAACCAAATATGAAAAGGAGATTGAATAATATTTGTTTTGGTAAATTATACCAAGGTAAATAAAAAATCTCTAATTAGAGACATACTTATAATATCTTAAATACCAATGTTTATCTTATCCTGAGTTAGAGTCATTTAAATAATTTTAAATTGTAATTTCCTAATTCTGATTTTCAGACTACTTAACTATAGAAATTTTAAAAATGTATTTCTTGTTTTAATTTTTTTAAACACATATCACGCATTATCATGTTTTGCAAGCTAGACCAGAGTCTCTAATAGTAAAGATGCCTTTGGAAAGACAGATGAAATATGTGGGTTTTAGTGTCATTTAATATAATTTATTTAGCATCGTTGAACAGTGAATGGTAAATAAATGGTAGTTTCAGCTACAAAAAACAACTCAGAAAAAAGCATTTAGTGATTCTTAATGAGATGAAAACATAATTTGATCCCAGAAGTGGAAACTGGAAATGTTAAAACACCTTTCATTAGTTAAGTAGCAATAGTAATATATAAAACCATTTGTAGAAATAAGGTCTGTATACCACATGGTTGATTCAAGAGGGAAAATTCATACCCTGGAAATGCATTAATGACTTAACTGATTCACAATAATTTTCATCAATGGATTAAAGACACACATTGGAAGAAATCACCTGGCACCGAAAATATTTTGATCATTTTGTTTTTGAGATATTCAATATTCTTGATCTTCCTTTGCTCTTTGTGGCTCATTTGACCTATATATAACTTTAAATAGTTCCCTGGCTGACAGACAAGCTATCTCATCATATGGTAAATGGTAACACACTCCATTACACAGTAACTTAAAAATCATAGCCCCACTGAGAAGCTGCTCCAAGAGTTTAACTACTCTCCTGATAGATATCAACCAATATCTAGATATATTAGCAAGGGAAATTCTACTGACCGCTAAAGAATCTGGGAGGGAGTCAGGAGCTTACTTCAATTCTATATAAAAACCTCTGAAATTTCAATAGCTTAATCTATCAATTATTGAATGCACACAGGAAAAAAAATAAATCTCCATATCAGATAAAACTGCCACCACCTGTGTTCTTGATCAGCTCTCTAAAGACACCTCACCACTCGTATATTGCAAAAATTAAATATTATTAAAAGTCATACAGTTTTTTTGAAATATTAGTGGCTTTATGTAACAAGGGCTATGGATTATAATTTGAAATATAGTATGTACTATAATTTGAAATTGGCAGAAGTTAACAGTGGCGTCACCAAACTGATTACCTGTGTTCAAATATCTAAATTGTATTTTTAATTTTTCAGAGATTCCTAGTGGTGTGTTATTCTTTATTTAATGGCACTTTATTCAGCATTTAGTATGCAACATGCAAATATACAATTGTGTAGCAATGAAAAGATCTGACTAGAGGACAAATACACTGCAATTCTCTTATTCTTGCCACATAAATACAAACCAGTGGTTACAGGCACTGGCACGTTGAAACAATATATCTCAGTTAGCAGATATACAAATACTTTCTATTTTTGTTTTCACCTCTGACCATGACATATTTTTAAAGGCACATTTTGGAAATAAAGGAGTTAAGCGTGGGACTTTGTATTCATTGGAAGAAAGCCATTATACACACCCACATAGACGAGTAGATTTATTAAAAAAAAAGTTACTTTGGTCTTCAATTGGTGCAGTATTGAACTGAGCATCTTGATAATAGTGTAATTATTATCCTTGTCACTTATTATTAGTGTTAGTATTAAAAAGGAGGTTAAAACTTTCTTGTGGCGTCTATTGAAGATTTTCAGAATGTAGCCATAGAAATGTTTTGAGTATAAAGCTAGTAGAGACAAAGGTTAGTTTTGACAATTTTCACATTTCTAATTTTTTAGAAAAATCTGTGAAATTGCTTTCCTTCAAGATATGACTGCCTATCATTGAATCATAGCAATCTTATGAATAAACAGGCCATTTATTGCACCGCATGTTCTAAGAAAACAGTAAGTCACCGTAAAGGATAATGAGAAAAGTCACTGAGAAGGAGCAAATGAAGATTGCAGTTGTGCATCATTTTAAAACACAAGTGATCAGTCTCCTTCACTTGCACAGAAAATATATGTTCAATATAGAAAAAGCTAAAATTTTGAAAAACTGCTATATATATATATATATATATATATATATATATATATATATCCCTTATTGATTGACAATTGACATATCCAAAGTGATCATTTTACCTCATTTGCTTTAATACATGGAACTTTGTGCATCAAATTCATGATTTCAATATATGAACAAAACAAATACCATTACAAAGAAAAAAATCTCTTTGAATCCACAGACTAGTTTACCATCTTGCAAATATGTAAAGAATTGGATAACACAAAATCAATGGCTTGTTTAAATCTATTACTATTACTGAAGAACAAAAATAAAACTATATACTAATATTTCATTCCTTCCAGTGCATCTGAATGTTATATACACCATTTATATAACTAGTTTCAGTTTTAAGAAGATATCGCATTGTGTATGTATGTGTTATGTGTATGTTGTGTGTTTACTCATAACTTGGACTTTTAACGTGTCTGCTATAAAAAAGATATATTCTCAAATTTAAAACAAATTCAATTATGGAAAGTGAGAACTTCATGTTAAATATACCAAAAGGCCAGTAGAATGTTATTCTCTAATTTAAAACTCTATCCTCTATTTAAGGTAGAATTGACTTAGCTTTAAAAAGTGTAAACCCAAAAAGTTAGAATAATATATTACTTCATAATTATCTTGGAAATTTTGTGTAGAGCACCAAATAGCTTATTAGACTTTCGTTATTTTTTACCTTACTTTGTGCATTGGTAAAGTACTTTATAGATTATAAAGTACTTTCTTATTCATTATCTCTTTTTATCCTTACAGACTACCTTATGAGGTAAATAGGGAAATATCACAGATAATATTTTTTAAGCTATGAGAGAAAAATAAAATCCTCTGAAGTCAAACTTATACAACATAGCAGACTTAAGATTCATAATAAAACTATGCTTATTGGAAAAATATCATGCTCAGTTCCACTTCAAAAAATTATTAGTTACATTGTTTTCCTAACTGGAGTTAAATTCTATTCATGAATATTTGATTCTGCATTTGTTCACTCTAAGGAGTATGGTCTTTAGAGACGCAGAATCTCAAACTTTGTCAAATAGTGGTTAATCCTCATCGATTTTGGCATTGTATTCGAATATGTTCTCTATGGTGCATGTTCATAACTGAAACCAGTTCCTCCTGAATAAAATGATTAGAATGTTAAGTAGTGACCAATAAACAAAATGGAAAATAGATACAAGGATTTTAAAAAAAAAGTAATTAAGTAGGGATATAGTTTTAAAACATGAAAAACAAAGAGAAAGACAATGAAAGTTCAGAATGGAAAATAAGAAAAAAAATTGGCATAGGAAAGGAGAAAGGGAATAAAAGAAAAAGATAGGAAAAGAATATTCACAACTGTCACTCATTTATGATTTAATTGCCAATTTCACAGAAACATTTCTTTACAGTAAAACTGAAAATGATTGCTTATATAAAGCGGGAGCCAAAAGAATGAATGCACATTTTAAGAAAGGGAAAAAAAAGCTGTTAAAAACATAATACTCAATATACACCTATAACAAAAGATGAATTAATACAATTCACGTTTGACTTCTGCAATTACAAGAGGTGCTCAAAGTGGTTACCATCAGCATCCAGACACTTCTGATTATGGTGAACTACTGCTTGAGCAACATTGACCAAAGTGTCCACTTGTATACATTTGTTGGCACCCCCAGTATTTGTGTTCTAAGTGTCTGCATTTTTATGGTGTACAATGATCTTTCACAAAGCAGAAAGAGCAGGGTTGCTGCAATGCTATGTGCTATACTTATTTTTAGCCTGTGTAAATCAGCCACAAACCTATGAGTTGTTATTTCTACCCTTACATATGCTGCCTACAAGAGACTCTCTTCATATCAAAAGACACACACAGACTGAAAGTGAAGGGATGGGAAAGAGACAGTTCATGAAAATGGAAACAAAACCAAAACAAAACAAAAAACTGAAGTAGCAAAACCTATAACGGACAAAATAGACTTTAAAACAAAGGCTATAACAAAAGACAAAGAAGGACCCAGTAATTCCACTTGTGGCTGTTTATCTGAAGAAACCCAAAATGCTACTGGGAGGGAATGTGAAGATCCATATATTCACTGCAGCATTATTTACAATGGCCAAGATGTGGAGGCAGTCTGGGTGTCCCTCAATGGATGAATACATAGAGTAGGTAGTACGTATATGCAGTGGAATATTGCTTGGCTATGGATGGGAACAGGTTCTTGCCATCTGCAGCTGCACGAATGGACCTGGAAGGTATTGTGCAAAGTCGAGCATGTTAGAGAAAGACAGATTTCACTTATAAATGGAATCTAAAGAACAAAATAAAAATGAAATAAAATAAATTAAAAAAAAAAACAGAAACAAACTCATAGACACAGAGAACATTTGATTGTTGCCAGATGTGAAGAAGGTTGGGAGGTGAGTAAGAAACAGGAAGGCATTAAGAAGTAAAACTTGGTTATTACAAAGTAGTTATAGGGATGTAGGGTATAACATAAGGAATATAGTTGTTAATATTGTAATAACTATCTGTGGTATCATATGGGTACAAGATTTATCGGGTTGATAAATGGGAGTGGGTTGGTGGGCAGGGTAAAAAAGATGCAGGGATTAAGAAATATAAATTGGTAGTTACAAAATAGTCATGGAGATGTAAAGTAAACATTGTAATATAATCAATAATATGGTAATAAGTATGCATAATGCTAGGTGGGTATTAAACTAGTCAGGTGAATCACTTCTTAAATTGTATAAATGTCTAACCACTATGCTATACACCTGAAATTAATATAAAATAATATTGAATGTCAAAATAAACAAAGTGTAGACAAATTAATTAATTAATTGAAGCAATGAATAAAGGAAACAACAAAAATCCCACAAACAGTAGTAAAAATGCAAATAAAATCTTTTATCAGTATTGATATTATTTCCATTCAAAAAATAATAATTTCTAATTTATTTTTTAATTCCTTGTAGGATCTAAGGATGATTAACAGAGGGCAATAAGTAATTGATAATTTCTAAATATTATATTGATTCCTATAATGAACTATTCTGAGAAAAAAACATACTAGAATATTTTAATTTTTTGAAATGCATTGATGATAGTTTTATGGTCCAATTTTTGAATTATATTTATATATCTGTGTGCACTTGAATATAACTTGTATTCTGTCATTGTTAGTTGCAGTGTTTTGTTTCATACAACTGTCCAAATCACCTATATCCTTAACTATTATTTTCTTACCATTTGTCTGTTTGGAAAAACCTATTTTGTATATATTTTGGACTTAATTTTTACTCCATATTAAATTATAGGTTATTTTGTTTTTTCTTTCAGTGCTTTAAAGATAGTGTCTCACTGTCTTTTGAAAGACATTGTTTCTTCTAATTGTTTCTCTGTATATAATGAGTATTTTTCTGACAGCTTTTAAGATTGTTCTCTCTTTGTTTCCTTTTTTTTATGCTGTTGTTGTTTTTAGCAGTTTTACTCTGATATGCTTAGTTAGGCCTAATTGTCTTTTATTTATATAATTTAGGTTTCTCTGAGCTTTTTTGAGCTGGACAGTTTTGTTTTTCATCAATTAAAAATAAAAACTCCAATTCAAAAATCAGTATGCACTCCTATGTTTATTGCAGCACTTTACACAATAGCCAAGATATGGAAATAACCAAAATGCCCATCAGTAGATGACTGGATTAAGAAGCTGTGGTACATTTATACAATGGAGTATTATGCAGCCATAAAGAAGAAAGAAATTTTATTATTTTCAACAACATGGATGGATCTAGAGAACATTATGTTAAGTGAAATAAGTCAGACAGAGAAAGATAAGTACCATATGATCTCACTTATATGCGGAATCTAAAGAAAAGAATAAGTGAATGAACTAATCAGAAACAGTTTTGTGGACACAAAGAAAAAACCGAGAGTTGTTAGATGGGTGTGTGTGTGGGGGGGGTTGGGGATAAGGGGAAAGGTGAAGGGATTAGGAAGCAGCTGGTAACCACAAGATGGCCTCAGGGTTTTTTGAAAATTAATTTGGGGAACACATTCGATAATGTTGTAAAGATTTTGTTGGGTATCCGATGGACATGCATCCTATTTGGGAGACCACCTCAGGGATACTGTGGATGCCTGATCATGGCATTGTACACCAGAAGCTAAACAATAATGAATGCCAACTATAATTTTATATATATATATATATATATATATATATATATATATATATATATGTATAATGTGATGGCTCAGTGTGAAGTCGGAGGGATAGTGGATGGTGGGAGGGGGGTTCACAGTGTGAGGGATATAAATGATGAATGTCTAAGTATTACCTTGTCTTGTACACCTGAAACTAATAAGTTAAAAAAAATAAAATAAAATAAATGAAACTCTTGGCATTATCTCTTCACAAATTTATTCTTCCATATCACATACTTCTTTACTCCAATACTTAGGACTCCAATTAAACATGTGTTATATCCAAAGTTCTTAAAACTTTTTTTTTAAATCAGTATCTTATTTTGGGGGGTGGGGTTAGCGTTTGAATAATTTCTATTGCAATCTCTTATAATTCAACATTTTTATAGCCTCCGTCTCTATACTAAAATTTCACATATAATTATGCATAGTTTTCTTTGTAAACTAAATTCTTTAAAATTATTTAAGAATATATTTTACAGTCCTTGTCTGATTATACCAATTCCAACATCTGGACCATATCGGAGTTTGAGTCAATTGATCAATGACAATTTTTTATGGGTCAAATTCTAGCTTATTTCCTAGTATCATAATTATTTATTGCATGCCTGATATTCTAAATAGGTACTAAAATAAGCAATCCTTATGCCAGGAAAGACAAAAAGAATAAAATAAAAAAATATGGATTGTAGTTAAATAGATTTAGGTACAGTACTTATGCCAACTCTTTATTTCTCCTTTTTAAGATTAATACTTCATGTAGTCACATTGAAGGGTTTAAACCATTCTGCAACACTGCAATCCATTTAATTTTTTTTAAGCAAAGAGTCTTCCAGGCTTCTTTGAAAACAGAACTTGAGAGAGAAAATAGCTTGTTACATTACACTCAATTTTTGTTTGATAAATGTTAAATTAGGTTATTGGGAGATAAAAGAAACATAATTAAGCAATTATTTTTTTCAGGTCTTAGTACTTAACTGTTTTTAAAAGGAGTTTGTCATTGTAGATTAATTACTTCATTAAGACAAGTCTGAATTTATAAGAACAACATATTTGAAATTAACAGAATAGTTCTGAATTACATATTCATTATTTTGATGAATCAGTCACTTTGCAAGGTTCTAAGTGGCCACATAGACATTTTGTTTTACTTAGTTTGCCACCAAGTGATTTAGATTAAATTGGGATACTTTGTACGAAATCTATAAAAAACAAATATTTCTCCATACGACTTGTATACTTTGATTTAAAAAAAATTAATAAATATATATATATGCAATTTTTACTTATTTATACAGCCTTGAAGAATGTTAATACACACATATGTGATTTATGTAGAATCAAATGTAAATGGGGATATCTGAATGCTATACTTTCCTAAGGAATGTCCAATTAAACAAGAGTGACAGTAACTAAAGACAATATCTTGAAGCAAGAAAGAGTCAGAAGATCGGAGTCCTGGTTTAAATTATGTCAAAATAGTACTCAAATGACAGAAAGAGTTGTGCTGGTGTGAGTGTGGTTTTGAATGATTTTGTTTCCATTTAAATGCCAAAGTATTTCATAACAGCAGACTAGAAACATCCAACTAATCACTACGCTGAAGAAAATTAAAAAAAAATAAAATAAAAAATGTCTGGACATAATTTAAAACACATTTTAAAAAGTATCAAGAAGCTAATAAGATAGTGAGATTCAATATCCAACAAAACATGAGAATGAAGGTGGATGACCCCTGTAAACACAGATGGAAAGAAGTTGGATTCCAGGCCTTTGTTCATGCACCTTGTTTGGGGTTGGAAATATGATGGAGTAAGAATGAGCTGGAAGTAAACCAGGCCTCACAAACACTGTAACAAGCCTGGCTTCCTGATGTACAGAAAATTTCAAATCTTAAGACTGTTTGGTGATCACATACATAATTTCCAAACAGAGACAGCTTTAACACTCTAAGGGAACACTAAAAATAAAAACATGTAAAGCTTTTAAAATATGTTATTGACAAATATGTTTTCATTATTCATGGTATACCTGTAAAACATTTCACTCAAAAACTGTTTTAAAACCATAAAATTATTATTTAAAAATTATCGTAAATGAATACAATAAAGTAGCTGACTATAAAATCAATGTATACAAATCCATTGTGTTCTTATATACTAAAAATGAAATTTCAGAAAATTGGAAAACAAAAACAAAAACAACAATTCCTTTTGCAACTGCAAAATAAAGAATAAAATGCCTAGGAGTAAACTTAACAATGGATGTGAAAGAACTATACATCGAAAACTATAAGACATTCTTAAAAGAAATTGAAAAAGACACAGGAAAGTGGAAATACATTCCATATTCATGGATTGGAAAATTCAACATAGTTAAAATGGACATATTACCCAAAGCAATCCCCATAAAAATCCCAATGGTATTTTTTAAAGAAATAGAATGAAAAATCATCATATTTGTGTGGAACCAAAAAAGAACCCTGAATAACCAAAGCAATCCTAAGAAGAAAGAACAAGTCTGGAGGTATCACACTCCCTGACTTCAGCTTGTACAACAGGGTAACAATAATCAAAACGGTATGGTATTGGCAGAAAAAAAGACACAAAGACCAATGGAATAGAATCAAGAATGCTGAAATAAACTCACATGTATGAGCAGATAATTTTCTACAAAGGAGCCAAAAACATACAGGGAAGAAAAGAAACCTTTTTCAATAAATGGTGCTGAGAAAATTGGAAAGCCACATGCAGAAGAATGAAACTAGACTGCTATCTGTCACCATACACCAAATTGACTCAATATGAGATCAAAACCTAAATACAAGACCTGAAACAATAAACTGCATAGAAGAAAGCGTAAGTACTAAACTGATGGACGTTGGGTTCAAAGAGAATTTTATGAATTTGACCTCTAATGTAAGGAAAGTAAAAGCTAAAATAAATGAATGCTACTATAATAAACTAAAAACTTCTGCACTTCAAAAGAAAGCATCAACGAAACAAAGAGGCAACCAAACAAATGGGAGAAGATGTTTGCAAACAATGTCTCCAATAAGGGGCTAATATCCAAAATATATAAAGAATTCATACAACTCAACAACAACAACAATAATAACAACAAAAGCAAAAAACAAACAAAAATGAGTTAAAAAATGGACAGAGGACCTGAACAGACATTTCTCCCAAGAAGACATACAAACAGCCAACAGACATATGAAAAAATGTTCAACTTCACTAGCTATTAGGGAAATGCAACTGAAAACTGCAATGAGATATCATCTCACACTGTTTAGAATGGCTATCATAAATAGGACAAATAGTAACAAGTGTTGGAGAGGCTGTGAGAAAAAGAAACCCTTATATACTGTTGGCAGGAATGTAGATAGATGCAGCCACTATGTAAGGCAGTACAGACATTCCTCAAAATATCAAAAATAGAATTACCATGTGACCCAGCAATCCTTCTCCTGGATATCTACCCAAAACATCTAAAAACATTTATCTGTAAAGATATATGTACTCCTATGTTTATGCAGCATTATTTATGATTGCCAAGGCATGGAAACAACCAAAGTGTCCTTTGATAGATGACTAGATAAAGATGTGATATAAATATATATATATATATATGTGTGTGTATATATATATATATATATATATATATATATATATATATATATATACTCATATATATATACATATACTTTAATACTCAGCCACATCAAACTTTAATTCTATGTTTAGGCAAAATAATTTTACAGATAACTTTCTTCTTGCCTCCATTTAGAATACCTTTTTCAACAAATACTTTCACAAATCAAAATTTATCAGTAAGTTATCTCTTTATAATTATTAAATGTTTTGTCAAATTGGCAAAATTATAGGCCTTTTCAGTTTTGGTTCTTCAGTGTTGAATATGTATGCATCCTATCAAAAAGAGAATATTCATAAAAATAAAATCTTTTATAGGTTGAATTATTTGAAATTCTGAATTTCAAAATTAAACCTTGTATACAATTAGAACTCTAAACTTTTAATTTTAATTAATTTCTTGTTTTTATCAGACTACATTTTGATGCTTTAAATTTAATAACTTTTGGCTTGCAAATTTTAAGTACATTTACGTCTATAAATTCTTTAATTAAGAACACTATTTTTTCAAGATGTTCCACCAAATTTGTATTTGCATTATCTCTGCAAAAAAGTATTTATTTTATCCTCAATGTTGTGGTTTTAAACTGGATTTACAATGGCATTAACAATAATGTTGGACTTCCACCTTCTACAAATAAACTTCTAATAGATTTACTTTGATTCTACTTGTTGGGTGAGAAAACCAAACTATTACTGGAATTTACTGGCTTTGTATCTGAAGCCTCTGAAGACACCAATATCAAGGTATAGCCTGTGGAAAAGGATTTGTTGATTCTTTAAAATAAAATGCACTACAATTTTTGAGATTCAAATATATGGGAGGTTTAGGTTGAGTGTTCTAGTATCAAATATATATATATGGCTTCTAAATACTAGTCACTATTATTTTATGCTGAAATATTTACAAATTGGGGTAGGATAGGGAAAGTAAAAAAATAAATGAGTATATTTTAATGAAAACATAATTATCTTTAAAAAGGAAGTAAGTTGTCAGTTCTTTTTTTTTTTTTCTTTTCATGAGATTATACTGGTTTATGAAAGCCAAACGTGTGAAGCTGCTGTAATATGCCTCGTAATGGTAAACTGAAGAGTATCCACAGAGTAAAATTCTTCAGGCACCAGCTCATTTAACAGCACGGCCTCAGAGTTGCTGAGAAAGGGAGATGTTTAATGGCTGAACATAGGAGAGGAATGGGCCCAAACAGGAAGAGACATATTAGGTTGTTGCAAAAGTAATTGAGGTTTTTGCAATTATTTTTAACCTTTTAAACTGCAATTACTTTTGCACCAAGTTAATATTTTCAAGAAATTACTTTTCACACAAATCAGGGTGAAATTGCTCCTCCTATGCCTAGAGGAGGCAGAGAATGCTGAGGGGATCGGAAACAATGCAGCCAACAATGGAAAACAAATTGATTAAGATGAAGAGACAGTTTTGTCATTCTATCACAGTTGGCCTTCAGAGTGTTAAAGAAAATATTGAACGGAAGCCACGCCTTCTATAGAAACCATCTAATAGAGACACAGTGTGTAAAAACTCCTTTAGAATATTTTCAGCAATTGCACAGGCAAAGAAATTCCTGCCTTTAGCGAAGAATCCTAACAGCAATAATCTTAAGCCTCAGTGCAAGGTGCCATGAAATGTACAGAACTGGAAGGCAAATCTTGGAAGGGTAATGATATAAACTAAACTGGAGTCATTCTCTTTAAACCAGTTACTGAGTCAGTCTTTCCTATATGTTAATTAGTATTACCTGAAAGAAAAAAAATGTAAGTGACCATAATCTTGCCTCACTCAACACAAAATAAAAATGTCCAGTTGACTCTAATGGGCCATTGGTTTTGCCACCACTGAATTGGCTAGAATTTATCATTAGAATGTTATCTTAAGATACATCTGGATAGTTCTACTAGATGATATTTTATAGCCATTGTTGTTTAATGTGCAATGGTAATTGATTAATCCCAGTGAACAAAAGCACCTAGAACATGTCTATAATATAATAGGATGGGATTTATTAATTGCTTCATCAAGAACACCACACTCTGTGGGGAACTTTGGAGTTTCTCTGTAAAAGGTATCTATGAAAGCCTTGCTACAGTGTTTGAGGTTGTCCTGGGTGATTTAAAGGAGGATTTGAGAAAGGGTTTAAGGGAGGGAGGGTGTATTCTGGATTGTGTGCTCTCAGGAAGCAGGGGCAATTTGATGATTGACTTTAACAAGTTTTATCTAGAAACTGAAAGGAATAAAATACTGAATGAGTCTTTTGTAAATATAAGGGGTCACTCAGTGAACCAACAGAAAAAAGCATATTAGTTTATTTTTGTGGTAGAACAATGCTCTTTTCTTTGGTTTATGTACAGAAATGAGGCTAGACTGATCTTCTTTTTGAATGTGTTCAAATATTTTTGCCAGTCTGTGATTTTTTTTGTTGTTGTTAAGTTCAGTAGGGAATACTACAGTATAACCTTGACTTGTCAGCTTCTAGAGACTTTTTAACATCGTATGCTTATATAATAAGATATAATACATAATTTTAGTTCAGGATGTTTTCATTCATCTTCAAGAAATCATATTATACCTCTATTAAGTTTAAGATGTGCAAAAATAAACTTTCTAGGCTCTTATACATATAAATTGGCATGGAGAAACCTTATATGAGTTTATATAATAATAAGGAACATTGATAAGAAAACAGGACTCCTGATGGGATACTTTAACATGCTCTATTTCCATTGAGTATGATAGAGTTTGTTTTGTTTTATTTTTACTGAATAACAGATGACATTACTTTCTCCTTTGAATTTTACAACAAATCCTAAGTCATATAGATTTCTATCGGTTGTTTGTTTGTGCTAGTGTGTGTGTGTGTGTGTGTGTGTGTGTGTGTGTGTGTGTGTTAAGGTGTTTGTGTATGTGTATCTGTATATCAAAGAGGAAATAGTTGAGATAATTATCATTACTGGTTACTGGGTTATGATAATCTTCTAGTTCCAGGGGGCTAGAATTTCTAATATAAATTCAAGTAGGAAAAGGGTACTGATTTGCAATTGAATCCAGGACTGACTTCATGAAAAGAAACAGGTAAAGAGGCTAGAGGGAGAACATGTCCACTTCTTGAGACAAACCAATCTAAATATTATAAATAAGAAAAATGACTAAACATTAATTCTGCATGTGATTTAGGGACACTTTTCCTAGGAATTTAAGAAGATTTTTTTAAGTATCACGAGGAAACAGTTAACTTCAAACATTAACATAGTAAGCACTTATAAAATCATGTGAGAAAAGCAGTTCCCTATGACATAGGAAAAGCGCCATTAAAATGACAAGGTAAAGAGAGAACAGAGCAGGATACAGTGGTTTTTCAAACAGAAGTTTTAGCATATATAGGCAGGGCAGTGTACAAATTAAATCTGCATAAGAAATACTACAAGAAGTTTGGAAGAGAGCATCATGAAATTAAATCTAGAAACGTAGACAGATTCTTGTGAGTTCTGGTAAGAAAGTGCAGCATAAAGACACTCATGTTCTAATGTTCATTGCAACTTTGTTTACGGTGGCCAAGAAATGGAAACAACAAAAATGTTCTTCGATAGATGAATGGATGAAGAACTTGTGGTATATATACACAATGGAATACTATTAGGTAGTAAGAAAAGATGAAATTGGACCATTTGTGACAACATGGATGGATCTTGAGATTATAATGTTAAGCAAAATAAGTCAGATAGAAAAAGCATAGAACCATATGATTTCACTGATATGTAGCATATAAACCAAAAACAACAAAAAAACAAGACAAACAAATGAGAAACAAAAACTCATAGACACAGATGAGAGTTTATTGGTTACCAGAGGATAAGGGGGAGGGGTGGTAACTGTGGGTAAAGGGGATCAAATATATGATGATGGAAGGAGAACTGACTCTGGGTGGTGAACACACAATGGGATTTATAGATGATGTAATAGAGAATTGTACACCTGAAATCTCTGTAACTTTACTAACAATTGTCACCCCAATAAACTTTACTAAAATTAAAAAAGTCAGTAACAGCATTCTCAGATTAATGGAATGTCAAGTAATGTCAAACTCATTTAGCATTTGTGATGTTTCTACACTAGTAATTGTAGCATGAATCCCAGTGTAGTCAAATAAAGATAATTCTTCCAATCAAGAGGTTATTGCAATAATCCAGAGAAAGGATTTAAATTTAAAATAGGATATTAGGGTTTAAATTTCATGTAGAAACCATGGAATTAGGCAGGATGAGATGAAAAGGAGATGTTAATAAAGTGAAATAAAAATGCTTTGTGTGTTCTTAGAGAGATGGTGAGAGTGAGATTTCTCTTTTCTTTCTCATTTGCATGTGAAGGGAGGGAGGTATCATGAACTAAGATCAGAAATACAGAAGATGGGGCAAGACTAAGAATAAGGAAAAGGATAACAAAGTGAATAGATTAGATCAGAACTCTTCCAAAAGTGTACTCAGTGTTAATGTAATTTGAGAATTACCCCGTGTTTGAAGTGGTAGAATTGTAGTGATAAAAACTTGGAGGGAGAAAACCATCAGGAAGAGAGGCAAATAAAGACTATGGAACGGAGATGGCCTTAGAGGTGAAAAAGAAAACATTTGGTGCTGAAAAATGAAGGAACAGACTTAGGAGGAGCCACAGACTGAAATGGGACAGGCAGCAATTACTGTGAGACTGTTCCTTGGATGTAGCCATTGAAAGATCATTTTACATATTTACCACCATACTTTAGTGGAATATAGAAGTGAAAACCAGATTGCAGTGGGTGGAAAGAGCAAATATGATGTGAGGAACATAAGACAGGAAATATGCTCTCTTATATTAAAAAAAAAAATCACATACCCAACAAAACTTGTTTTCTGGAAAGGAAAAATAGGGTGAAATAAGTGAGGGAAATTCATGTGTGAGCAAGAGTGTACCCTTTGATTGTTTTAATGCAATAAAGGTCTTGTTGTTTTATCCATCAAGGAGGTAAACATTATTGAATACCTAATATGTGCCAGTTATTACATAAAACCAATATTATACTATATATGATATTGTTATATGATATTGTTTCCCCAAAATTTAGGGCTATCATCCTATGTGATTGAATAAGATTTGGAAATAGAAAGATGATGGATAAACAGATAGATGATAAATAAATAGATAGATAATAGTTATATATTGTTATTTTATAATACAATTATATAGATGTTTTATACACTTAGGATGTTTCAAATTTGAATATTATTAACAAAATTTAATTAGTATCTTTTCACATAAACTTGAGTACACAGTAGAAATAGTTATTTACTTAAGAGTGTATGTTTTTTGAAAAGTCCAAGAAGAAAATATAGGAAGAAACTTTACAGACATTACCCGGAGTAAGATTTTTACTGATATATCCACTAGGGCAAGGGAAGTAAGAGAAAAAATAAACATGTGGGATTACATCAAACTAAAAGGTTTTTCCACAGCAAAGGAAACTATCAATAAAACAAAAAGGGATCCTATTTATTTGCCAATGATATATCCGATAAGGGATTAATATCACAAATTTATAAAAAGCTCACTGAACTCAACTCCAAAAAAACAAACAACCCGTTAAAAAATGGGCAGAGGACACGAAGAGACATCTTTCTAAAGAGGACATACAGATGGCAAACAGACACATGAAAAAATGCTCAACCTCACTAACCATCAGAGAAATGCAAATAAAAACCACAATGAGATACCACTTTACCCAGTCAAATGGCTACCATCAATAAATCAACAAACAACAAGTGCTGGCGCGGATGTGGAGAAAAGGGAACGCTTGTGCACTGTTGGTGGGATTGCAGATTAGTGCAGCCACTATGGAAAACAGTATGGAGCTATCTCAAAAATCTGAAAATGGAACTACCGTATTATCCAGCAATTCCACTCCTAGGCATCTATCCAGAGAAATCCAAAACTCTAATTCAAAACGAAATGCATGCACCCCTATTTTTATTGCAGCTCTATACACAATAGCCAAGACATGGAAACAACCAAGATGCCCATCGGTAGAGGACTGGATTATGAAACTGTGGTACATTTATACAACGGAGTATTACACAGCCATAAAGAAGCAAGACATCTTACCATTTGCAACAACATGGATTGACCTAGAGAACATTAAGTTAAGTGAAACAAGTCAGACAAAGACAAATACCATATGATCTCACTTATATGTGGAATCTAAAGAAAAGCATAAAAGAATGAACTAATCAGAAACAGTTTCAGACACATACAGGAAAAACTGAGTATTGCTAGATGGGAGGCGGGGGAATAAAGGGAAACGTGAGGGGATTAGAAAGCACAGTCAGTAACCACAAGATTTCCATAGGATTACAAATGTAAATTTGGGGAATGTAATCAATAATGTTCTAAAGATTTTCTAGGGTATCCGATGAACACTTGTCTCGTTAGGGAGACCACCTCAGGGATGATGTAGATGCCTGATCACTGCACTGTACACCTGAAGCTGAAGCTGAACAATAATGAATGTCAACTACAAGTTTATATATACACGTGTATATGTGTGTGTGTGTGTGTGTGTGTGTGCGTGTGTGTGATTACAAGAAGTGGGGTACAGCATTAGGAATAGAGACAGTGGAAATGTAATGGCTGTATGCAATGTCAGAGGGGTAGTGGATGGGGGAGGGAGGTTGACAAAGTGTCAAGGATATAAATGATAAATGTCTAACTATTACATTGTTTTGTGCACCTGAAGCTAATAAAAAACTCAGCAAAACAAAACAAAACAAAATTGAACACAACAAAGGAATAAGACAACTAAAGAAACAAAAACTCACAGACACAGACAACAGTTTACTGGTTACCAGTGGGTAAGGGGATAGAGGGGTGGTGATGAGGGTAAGTGGGATCAAATATATGGTGATGGAAGGAGAACTGACTCTGGGTGATGAAGACATAATGCAATATATATAGATGATGTATTATAGAATTATATACTTGAAACCTATGCAGTTTTGCTGACAAGGGTCACTCTGATAAATTTTAATTAAAAAAGGAAAATAAAATAAAAATAATAAATAAATAAAAAAGAATATATGTTTTTTTTCCAAAAAAAAAAATATGCTGGGGAGTTTCATTATCATTTTATACTGACTCACTGCAAAGCATCTGTAACGAAGGCATACCACCCTGCCTTGGTTCTCTGTGTCTTAAGGCCAAGTTGCAGAATTCCTTGCCCTGCAGCCTAGAGAATCTTTTATAAATTTAGATCCCTATCAACACAGCAGCCTCTAAGACACCAACTAAATAGACTATAACAACTAACATATGAAGTTGGGACTATGCAAAGTGTAGTAGTTTTTTTTTTGTTTGTTTTTCCTTACATTGTATAGTAGTTACCTCAACAAATCCCTGTGCCCTCAGAAATTTCATTGAGGAAAGAAACAATTGTATTTGTGTAGGGTTTTGGTCCTACATTTTGGCATACATGTGTCTCAGGCATCTAGACTGTCTTGTACTTTGGGACATATCAGCATAAGCTTGTCACTCCATTGGGTCAGAAACATACCTTGTTGTAAGGTGAGCTGATCATGAACTCTGAGGCCTACATTGTAGCAGAGAGGGAGAGTTGTTGTAAATACACCTGAGGCAAGAACATGCAATTTCAAATGTGCTGGGATCTGACTACAAATTTGAGAAAATGAGGTTAGTCATGGGTGACGCTTGAGTTGAATTGGCTAAGTTGAATTGAGTAACTTCCTCTGGTGAGATGTTCAGGAAAAACATTAACAGACTTGATACAAAAAGGAAGAGTAACTGGCCCAGCTATCAGGGAGACTCAGTCCATCAGGGTCCCTCTCATTCATCTTATATATTTCCATTTCATGTATGAGGACACTTTCTACTGTGACAGACGCAATGCTTTCTGCTCAGTGCCCCCAGATTTTGCATAAGTGTCCTGGAAATTCTGTGAATTCTACTTATGTAATTCATAATTTAGCGACTCATAGGATCAAATATTGATTTGATTTACAGCTATCTTAGCTCTGCTCTTTCTAGTTATAGATACAGTTAGCACTGAACAAGATAATTCCTAACTCTCCTTCTGTACTTCCAACAAAGATCTTAGAAACGTGAATATGTCATTCTCATTTTAACTCTACAGCACTCTTAGGATAATTTGCCTAAACTTCTCAGTATTTAAAACCATCATGGCCTCATAGAGCATCGATCAGTAAGAGCAGAGATTTAACCAAATCATCATGACTTATTTTAATGCAAAATTTTTGACAGTTATTTATTTTTAAAAAATTGTGTAAATACTAAACCAAATAGAATACCAGGAAAACAGGCATAAATCAGGCTTCTTCAAGCAAAATAGATATGCTGGTATCCTGTTAAGTTGATCTGTAATTGCTGGTGCCTCTAAGCACCTGAGCAGGAACAAATAGAAAGCATCTGTGAGAGAAAATTAAAACCTAGGGTGTAATTATATATACATATACATATATATTTATATATATGTATATATATATATATATATATATATACACACATATATATATATATATATATATATATATACATATGTACGTAATTGCATACGTATATATGTAATTATATATACATATATATGTGGGCATATTCTGAGGGGCATCTAACAGAAACAACACAACAGGAAAAGAGCCATAGGCATCTCAGTAATGGAATTATGAAACATAGATTATAACATGACTAAGCTAAGTGTGAAAATGTTTCTCAGGGAAGAGAAAACTATAAAAGATGACCAGGCTGATTAAATATCACTTTTACAAATTAAAATAAAAAAGACAAACAAAATTTAGAACAGAATAGAAAAGTTTAATATTTAATTCTATTGTATTTCAACAATTAAAAAATGCCACTTTCATTTGGCATTCAAAAAGCCAACATGAACTCTAATTGTATTTCCTCTGTATTTAGTATATCTCTATTTATAACATGTTTTTCTCTTTATCTTTGCCATTCTGCATTGAAACAATAATTTGTTTAATTTAACGTTTCTTCAATCTTAAAATTTATATCATTTGCTCTGAAAAATTATCAGCCATAATCACTTCACATATTGTCTTGCTTCTATTTTTTTTGTATTGTATCCTTATAGAACTCATTATAGATTAATGCAGGACTTTCTCGTTCTATCCTTCACTTACCATTCTTTTATATTTTGCAAGACATTTTGATAATAGTAACATAGTACTAAGAGCTATAGTTCTTATACACTAAATATGTGCCAGGAACTGTGTAAGTATGGAAAAGCCACTAGAAACAGCTTGAGTGTGCCACCATGTTGGGTGGGGTGGTGTCTCAGTGAATCACCATGACAGGAAGAATTGTTTTAGGCAGGTTGATGGAGTCGCACTTACGGCACCTGCCTGCATGTGCAGGTTGGGTGGTGGAAAGACTCAACAAAGGAACAATGACTCTTGCCAGCATTTTTGTCAAGGATAAAGCTGCCACGCCAGTCCTCAACCTGTAGCCAGACAATCCCTTCTCATATATATATATATATATGATATATAGGGATATATATATCCCTGATATATATATACCCCTGATATACAGGGATATATATCCCTGGTACCTTTCAAGTTACTCCCCAGTGCTAGAGCTCAAAATGAGTGAGTCTGTCGATGAGCAAGTCCATGCATGAGCCATTCAAGAGGAACATCTGGGACACCAGCAGCCCTCTGTCTCTCTCAGCCACAATCTCTGCTAGTTTTCACAGCCAAAAGTTATGAGGATTTCTCTTCCTGGCACTCGAACCCTGGCCTGAGAAGCCTGATGTGATGCTGTGACCTCTCACTTTTTTCCGTAGCTGAGATAGGCTGACATTCTTTTAAATGTTCTTATATGAAATGATCGTTTTTTTTTTTTAAACTAAAGTTTGTTGAGGTGAAAATTTTTGGTAAAGTTACATAGATTTCAGATGTACAATTCTGTATTACATCATCTATAAATCACACTTTGTGTTCACCACCCAGAATCAGTTATCCTTCCATCACCAAATATTTGATCCCCCTTACACTCATCTACAACTCCCCACCCCCCTTACCCTCTGGTAACCAATAAACTATTGTCTGTGTTTATGAGTTTTTGTTTCTCATTTGTTTGTCTTGTTATTTTGTTGTTTTTTTTTGGTTCATACATCACATATCAGTGAAATCATACCTTTCTCTGCTTTTTCCGTCTGACTTATTTTGCTTAGCATTATAATCTCAATATCCATCCATGTTGTCACAAATGGGCCTATTTCATATTTTTTTTACTGCCAAATAGTATTCCATTGAAAAATGGGCAGAGGACCTGAAGAGACATTTCTCCAAAGAGGACATAAAAATGGCAAATAGACATATGAAATATGCTCAACATCACTAATCATCAGAGAAATGCAAATAAAAACCACAATGAGATATCACCTCACCCCACTCAGAATGACTATCATCAACAAGACAAATAGTAACAAGTGTTGGAGAGGCTGTGGAGAAAAAGGAACCCTCATACACTGTTGGTGGGAATGCAGACTGGTGCAGCCGCTATGGAAGGCAGTGTGGAGGTTCCTCAAAAAATTACAAATAGAATTACCATATGACCCAGCAATCCGTTTCCTGGGTATCTACCCAAAAAATCTGAAAACATTTATCCATATAGACACGTGTGCTCCAATGTTCATTGCAGCTTTGTTTACGGTGGCCAAGACATGAAATGATCTTGATCTCCCCTTCCCTGAAGTTTTAGCTCCAAACTGTAGGGGAGATTTTTCACATATTATCCTAATTTATTTATTAACCAAAGTCCTTCCCAGAAGAAGTAGCCCATTTTAATACTCCCCAAAGCTTTGCCACTTCATTTTCTGCTCTACAATGGTATCTTTTCCTTCTTCACTTCTAGCATGTGGGAATTCTCTTTGTTGTTTTGGAGCTGAAGTATGCATTTAAAATATCCTATTTTTATTCATTCAGACTTTAGCTTTGTGTTTGAACTGAAGATGAGAGATGTATTGAGTCCTCTCTTTCCCAGAAGGGAACCTCTTGAAACAGATACTAGAAAAACAGTTTAATCTTCTGTCTTCTTGATTCATGGTTCGGGGAAATCTACCTGCACATGCAGACTTGTTGTAGAAATGCAACAGGATTCACTGTTCACTGGAGAGCGCTCTCATTGGAAAATTCTAGTTTCTCCCTTGCCTCTTGTTCTACAGTTCTAACTTTGTGTATTGGAAGAGCACTTCAGTCACCCACAATTTTGGTACTTCTGGGGGGAGGCAGTGAATGGGATGAATAGCTCCACTTCAAGAATGAGCTGTTCCATCAAAATGATTACTGCTTTGATCACTGTGCATATTTAAATAACTTATGAGAAATAGTCACATTGTGTAATGAAAAATACTGAGGATTATAAATGTATCTTCAAAAACTAGTAATTTAGAAATGACACAAAAAGTCAGTATAATTTAAGATTAATTATACATCTTGGAATAGTTCCTCTGATCATGGATTTTTGGGATGTAACATATTTATTCTTCTAAAATTCCTCAGTGACTATGCTAGCTCTTTAGCGTATATTAGAAATTGATAACTCATTAACAGCTCATTAGGAATGCTGTTGACTTTGTAAAAGATATATATTTTGCACAATAGATTCTTACTTGTTAAATGTAATGAAGTTTGAGCCAGATTCTGCATTTCAGAATCTGCAATAAATATCCCTGCTAGCAATAATGTAAAAGCACACATATGCAGGGTTAAAATGATAAAAAAAGAAATGCCATAAGTTTTACGATATTTCAAAAGGTACCTCAATGTGACATACTTTTATTTTCTGTTACCTTCTTTCCTGCCAATTTATAGAAGTTGCTTGTCAATTGCCAGTTCCCTTAAAAACACATGCACTCATTATTCATTCCAGTTTCTTAGTCATAAAACTATTTTATCTAAACTTTGGAGAATTTTTGGAATTATTCATCAACAAACAAAGACAAATCAGGTTTTATGAATAAATGCATTAAAGAAAGACATATTAAAATATTTTTTTGAATAAAGAAAAATTATCCCACAGATTTTTTTTTTTTTTAATACCCACATCTATGCTTTGGAACATAATTTTAACTCAGTAGCATTTAACAGTAGTCAAGACTAGGGATGGGAAAACTGTCCCATTGACCAAATCCAGACCATTGCCCGTTTCTATAGATGAATTTTTATCGGAATACCACCACACATATTCATTTTGGAATTATCTATGGCTGCTTTCATGCTGTAATAGTAGAATAAAGTAGTTGCAGATATAGCATATGGCCCATAAGTCCTAAAATATTTACTATTTAGCTTTCACTATCTTTTTAACCTTTTGTTAGATTGAGATATCTATTTATTTTTCTTGAGATTTATGCCATTTGAATTAAAATAGTACGTAGGTATAGGGAATATATCTTTGACTGGAAGTCCACAAAATTGAACATCTTTAACTGGACACCTTTAACTTTGGATTTTGGAAATCTTTACATATTTAGCTATAAATAAGTTATAGATAAACCATAGAGTGATTTATAAGCTTGGATTACAATTTTTATTTTCACTTTCTTTCTTTGTTATTATAACAGGGATGGAACCTCAGTCCACAACTGTAGAGTTCAATAAGTATATGTCAAAATATTTTAACTATAATTTCTATTTGGAACCCAAAGTCCTTCAGGGAAGGAAGCACTTAAATTCAGAGTGTCAATTTGTGGCTTTTCCTCTTTTCATAATTTGTATTATCTGTTTGTGCTACAGAAATATTGAGAAGACCAGCTATGGCAACTGACTATTCTCTCTTCTAATCTGACAATTGTTTTTCTCTGCTTTTAGTAATTAATTCACTCATGTGACTCCAGGGTTAGCCAATATTCTGTATGACATTTGCTCACAGTAATATAGACAGTTCATCATAAGACATTATTCTATCCTCCAGTCCTTTTCATGTATATTGAATCTTAGGTCTATTTCAAGGCCATTCAAGGCTACAACACATGGGACTTATGGATCACCTTGCTTCTCTGTGACAGAGAAGTCTCTGTAGGCCCCATTTTTCTATTTTTAATATATATATGTCTTACAATATAATATATATATTGGTCTTTTGTGCAGCCTTTTGTGACTCTGCCTGAGAAGAAGCAGAGACCCTTTTCTAGAACATACCAATGCCTATCATTCTCACTTTGTCTCCCTCCATTCAGTGTACAAAAGAAAGCTTGACATTTCTTAAGTCCCATTTTTCTAATACTGTAAGAGATAATGGGCTATAAAAAATAAGCTCAAAAGAAGAGCCCATATTAATATATATTGCCACATCTCTCTGTAAAAGGAAGGAACCCAAACATCAAGTCTGTTTAAATGAAAATGAAAGAACAAAAGGAAAACCAAACTGGGAAACAAAAATAAGTCTCTTAAGATTCTGAAATAATATTTCAGAATAATAAGTACATGTAAAATAAGTTAATATATTTCTTATAACTATATTAATATAGTTAATATATTAACATAGTTAATAACTTAATATGTTAAATAAGTTAAAATATAAGTTAATAACTATATGTTATATAAGTTAATAATATTTCACTACACTGAAATATTATGTCATAATCTTAAGAGACTTAAAACACTGATTGCTTGCTGTTGCCATCTTAATCTTAATCAAATATTAATTTGTACATCAATATCTGTTCAAACAAATATATTATTGGTCAGGTTAGGTTAGGTTTAAGGTAAAGCAACAACCACTAAACGTTAGTAGCATAATGTGATAAATGTTGTACCATTTCAACATATATATTCACTGCACGTTTGTGTATGTACCTATGTCATATGGTCACTCAGGGCTTCAGTATGATGGAAGCTTCACCATTTTGAGATCCACAATTGGAACATGACACTTTTCTCATCATCAAAAAGAGGGGAAAAACAATAAAGAGACTTTTCTGTGACTTCAGCTCACTTATTATTAACCAGAGGTAGTACGCCATTACACTTAAGTATAATTAGTAGAAAGTGAGTCTTTTGTATGTCCAGAAGGAGAAATTGAAATTAAATATAGTAGCGTCTCTAACACAGGAGACATTATGTGTTGGTAATTTTTTAAAGTCTTTTAAAGTTTTGTAGAGAGAATCTTAGAATCATATTTTCAAACCATCTGATAAAATATATCAATGCAAAGGAACAAATCTATTTTGGAAAAAAGAGAATATACTAAGAACAACAGTTATTCTAGTCAGAAGCAAGTGAAGATATTTCCTCATTCTAAAGGAAATAAGTGAAGGAGCATTCATACTTTCTTCTCCAATATTTTACACATATCAGAACCTCAAAAGACATGCACAATTTAATTTTATTCCTTCACTTGCATAACTGTAATAAAAAGATAAGAGTTCATAGCGAAAAAAAATCAGTTTAAAGCTTTTGCTTTTGTCATTTCAATAAAATATATCATTCAGAAAAAGTTATGGAAATGTATGAATATTTAATAAATAACATTTATTATTGTTTGATTTCTCCTTACATCGTTTATTCAACTTCATTAAATATATTTTCATAAAAAACAGGAAAGACAGTTCTACATTCAAAGAACTTATTGGCATGGTGTGCCCTCTCATTCAAAAACGTTCTTAAATGAGAGGGAGGGAAGGGTTATCATAGAGAAACATGCAGTTTACTTTGTTTAGAACTTTTAACTTCATAACACACCTGTCTGCCATATTTAATTTGGGATAAAGTGATTTTAAAAATAAAGAAATCAAAATTAAAAGATTAAAACTAAAAATATAAATTTAAACTTTGTTTGAACACAATATAATACTTTTCCAATATATATATTTAAGGCAATCGGGAATGTACAATTTTTATTTATTGATTTCAACCAAAGATATGAGTTTTGCAAAATATATGGTTTTTAAATACTAGAAAAGTAAAAATGATTGCAAAAAGAATGTATCTGCAGTTGTATATTATAGCTTTTTCAATCACAAGTCTATCACAATATAGGAAATAAACTATTTAGTTTGAAAGAACATGGAAAACTAAATAGGTTTGAGTCAGCAAACAGGCCACATGGCTGTGAAGTCCTGATTCACTTCCTTTCATTAGTTCACTCTATTAAGTAAACTGAAGTTTAAATTACTGTCTTCAAAGTTTAATTTATTTTCTTAGTCAAGCAGTTAACCATATTTATAGAGGCCTGACAATTCTAGGAAGGAAAAAATGCTTACCATAGCATCAATATGAAGAGAGAGGCACAAAAAACATATATACATCTCTATTTAAAATGTTAGTGAAAACTTTCCTACAAAAGCATGTGATTATAATTTACCAACATTTTACTTTGGGGGCACTAACATATTAATTAACGTTTAATCAAAATTTATTTTTTCTTTAATTATATAGCCATTTATTTAATCCAGATTCACAACTATGTATCTTACATAAGTAAATTTAAGCTTCACATTGGGAAAAAATAGAGAATTATCTCAGCCTGTAGAAAGATGCCATCTTACTTTAACACACATAGAAAAATTGACACATTTATTTTATGTCATACATATATAAGTGTATATATGAAAAATGTCTGAATTTAAAGTCATTAGAGGTACATGTCATGATATAATGCATATTATTTTACTGGAAGCGAGCATCAACTTAGTTAACTGCAAGAGATGTATAATAGATCAGGATTCTTATATTAGATATGGTTTGAATTACATGTATCCTAAATAATATTCAAATTGCAAATTAATATTTTAGATTCAAACCCTCATCCAATATAAAAATCTCCATCTGTAATACACTTCATGCAGTTAGCTAAGTTTATGCTTATGCACTTCCAGTAAAAAAAAAATACTCTACATCATGACATAACAACTCTAATGACTTTAACTTCATAGACATTTTTCTTAGGTTGGGCTTTCTAGGAGAACATGTAGGAGGTTTACTCAGTATAGGATGGGAGTGCCCTTGGAATCAACATCTGTGACAGAGTTAAGGAAGAAGGATTACGCAGAGGAAGTAATTCAATTGGAATACAATTTCACAAAGGTCCCAGCCAATATTATGGAGAAGTCTGGAGCTAGGATAGCCTTTCAAAGTTATAAGTATTCTACCTTCAGAGAAAGGAGCTCATTCTTCATACCACTGTATGAAGCAACTATTGGATATAAGGTGCACAAGGGGAGGCTCTATGACTTTGATGGAGATAGCATTTCCTGGAGAACAACTTGTCTGGGCTTTCAGCCTTGAATACACTTAGCAGCTGGGGAAATAAATGCTTCAATCCTAAAGGATAGACATGTATATCCTACCAAAGATTTTACTCAGCCCACTCCTTTCTCCACTGAGATCAAGTTTCTTTTAATAATAAAATATTCAAACAGCTCCATAATATTCTGGTTGATCTCCTTTCCTGAGAAAATTTCAAAAGGTTAATGGGATGAACTACACCCCCACCTATCCACACCACCACTGTCACTGGACTAGAGGACTCAACTGGTATTCATCAACTCTCAAATATGCATGCAAGATTTTTCTTAACCTAGGCTACTACTTTTGTGGCCGGATGGTCAAGAACCTCATTTCTGATGGTCTAAACTCATGGATAGTATGCCTTTTTCAGGTCATAACAAATACAATAATAGTCTGTTTACTGTCAAGTTTTTACTAAGGAGTACCAACACATGTTCCAAAGGATCACCTGAAGAGCCTCGTATCTCCCTCCATGTCTGCAAATTATAACAGTAGGTCAGTCTTCCATTGATAATTGCGGTCAATTATCCTATATAGGAGAATAACTCCATTTCTTTCCTCATTATTTCTTGGTACAAGCAGCCTGAACTAACCAAGCAGCAGTGATAACCTGGTTATTAGAATTATCGTTATGTTCTCTGGTGAAATCATTCATCTTTAACAATAAGCACTTCTAAACCACAGAGTTGGCATGGGAAGTATAAATTCCCTAAGCAGGTAGCTAGGTGTGAATGGTAAGCAAAGCCCCTACCACTTATACCACTGGGTTTCCAGACTCAAGTTTGCTACCTATTGGGCACATAACATCACATTTTAACCATTGATTTATTGTCAACTCCAAGTTAACACTTTAGTTCCACCTTCAGAGGCCATACTTTGCTCTATCAAGCCAGAAACTTCTGGGTGCCATATGACACCCAGTTTCATATGATAGGTGGATCTCACTATCATGTTCCTTTTTTTTTTTTTTTTTGCTATAAATTGGATCTGTTGGTCTGATGTGATGTTACACGAGATTTTATGTGATAAAATCAATACTTTATAAGCACTCAATTAGTAGTGGTGACTTATGCTTTGAGCACATGAAAGCCAAACACATATCAAGAACATTTGTGGATTCAAATACCAGAGATTACAGGGTCCAACTGTCTGATTGATCTTTTAGAAGGAAATGCCATATTGGGGGAGATAAATCTTGGTTTCCATTTTGGGCAGACTGCATATTCTGCAGCAGCAATGACTAGATGGGCCTCACTGAGTAGGACCAAACCATAACTATGCATAGTCTACATCCCTGCCATCATCGTTACACTGATTCTGCTGCCATTTGTCAATATTGGAGACTTATAAAAAAGGTTGGCTGGTAGAATTGTTTTGATTTCTTTTTTCGGTCATGTCTCTTCCATGGTGGTTCTTAATTAATATACAATACAAAAATCATTACAGTTTATGAACTCCAGCCATATGACTTTCCTCCAGATCTCTTTATCCTAAAACATCACAATCTTTCTATTTCCAGGCCTCTAATAAACCAACTAAGGCATTCATTAATCTGAAAGTATATATTCTTAGCTCTGACCACTTTCTTTTAACAAAACATAGAATACAAAGAATATTACACAAAGATCTGACCATTGGGCATATTGTCTCTGATTACATCTTTCATGGCCACAACTGTATGAAGTATAGTGCAGCAGATTTCCATTTTTAGTGAGTCAAACCATCTCCTAAATTAGGGTGGCAATTTCTTCCTTAATCCATTGGTGATAAGGGATACCCACTCCTTATCTGACAATAAGTGTAAGCTGAGGGAAAGTCCCTGGTGCAACAATGTTTAATGACACTAGATTCTAGGCTCCCTGCTTGTAAAGCTTGATTGTAAATTTCAAACATATTCATTTTCAATCTTATGCATATCACCTTTATCTTAAAATAGATTGCTGTTGGGCAGCAGATTTGGTTGCTTTGACAGAACCAAAGCCATGACAGACTATTTCAACTGCATATTCACCTGATGTCCTCTAATCAGGTGCTTTTTTCCCCACTAGGACTTAGTAGCATTTCAGTAACTGTTTTTGAATGGGTATAATTCAAATGGCTTAAACCTGTTGCAGGGTCCTTTCTTGCATTTACCCTCACTAAATGCTGGAAGAATTCCCTATCATTCAGAAAAATGTATTGAATCTATATTCCAAAATATGGAATTGCCATTATAATGGCGCCACTCTAATTTGGCTATTCATTACAAAAATTATTTTGTGGTTTCCTTGCTTCTGATAGTTAAGCGTCAACATACACCCTCTAATATTTTGGGATTTTACCATCTCTTTGGTAAATGGTGCCCCAGTTCTGTAACAATGTCTTCTATCCCCAGCCCTGATTTGCAGAGACAACCCCACACTGAGATTCTCTGTGATGCTGTTACTTTTTTCTCTAGCACAGTGCCTACTGCTTTGATAGACACTGTATCCTCAGACCACTCCCAGCATCCAGGGAACATAGTCAGTTATTGAGTGTTCAGACCTTGCCTAGGCTATCCACCCCCTTCTCTGAAGCTCTTGATTTTATCTTTCACTGTTTGCCAAGATAGTTGTTTCATTTGTACTTCCCTTAGTGTTAGTCATAACATTCTTCAAGGACCGTCCTATAATGTGTAAGCACAGTTTCTTATGTCCTTAACAGAGTGTTAACACCTGTATTAAGGAGAGTAAACTCATCAATAAACTCCTGATGTAACTTTATACCCAGCTCTCCCATGATCCAGGACTTCAGAATCCAGGCCATGCATACTCTCCGGGATCCTGTCCACATATAGGTTAGTTTCTACAGATCCTTTGAAGTGTAGTCCCTTTTCTCTTTTAACAGTCCCAGTATATCTTTAACCAGATATGTGGTCAATTAACCCTCTTTATTATTCCCATGGCCTAGAGGGGAAGTGGGGGTAGATCATGAATGGGGTACTTATTTTCTCGCAAAGAGAGAGACCACAGTAATATCTTCCATCAAAGACTTTAATGGAAAGTAGTGGACATTCTTGCCCACCCAGAAGGTTCACAGGAATATGGAAATTTAAAGTTTTCCAGTATCCTCATGATGTTTCTGAGGGTATCATTCCTTCCTTATAGGGCCCCAATCTTAGAGTAGCCAACTTGCTGAAGTTGAAATTCAACCTCCTCTGAAGCTCTCTACTCCTCTTAAGTTCTTGGCCTGCAGATTTTTCTGGCCTTTGGCCACAGGACCTGAAACTATATGTCGTCAAGTAGGGAAGGCCTCTTGCTTAGAGATTTAGCTTTAACTACACTCGCTCAGCTATTTGTTCTCTTTCTCCAATGTGTCAATTACCCCGTAGCAACATCCAAACGATTCCATAGTCCTAAAATAAGGACTTTCTCTAAACTTCTGAAATACCACATTCTTGCTCTCATTCATGCAATTACTTTTCTCCATTGGTTTCCCATCAAGGTCACCACAGGGATGGTAGCCACCTAACAGCTGCGATGATCTTTTCATTGCCTATTAGCCATTAGGTGATCATCCTGAAAAATCTCACTTTAGACTCTACTTCCTTTGACTACTGACATCAATTATCTGAGTCAAGTTACCAGGAATTAAACTCTGAGATAGAGATTTGTATGCAGAACATTCTTAGGAGCAACCTAGTAATCAATAACTACGGGAAAATGAAGAAAGTATGATTAGGCAAAAAGAGGAATTAAACTGTGAACAGTCATAGCATAAAAGTCTCATTCTACCTTCAGGGAGATCTGGAACTGGGCCGGCCCTTTGGAATTGTCCAACCCTGAATCAAGGTACCTGAGCCTCTATATTCTTACATATAAAATGGCCTCTATATTCCTGCCATAAATTACAAGTAGGCCATGGAGTACCAGATGACATTGGATGTAACAGCTCTCTTTCACAGACAGCAATTTTTTGGGAAGCTCCTCATTTGAGTGCTCATCCACCAACAGTTTCAGTGGCATAGGAGGGGTGTCCAGGTAGCGTATCTAGGGGGGAGGTAGAGCATAGCTTCCATCCTAACATGTCAACATTTTTTATTCAGATGATCCATCATTTGTGCAATGTATTTTCTCTTTCTTACACACACACACACACACACACACACACACACACACACACACACAGCAGCCTTGACTATTACCTAAGTGCAAAATGTAACTGGCTGAGAGTATTTCAGACTTCCTGCTTCCACATCTCTACCCTCTCAATTTCAGAGCTTATTTTACTCTTTTAGGTTCCTGATACTTCCTTACAACATAATTCCCATGTCTGCAACAATTATAAAGGTCCAACTCTATATTATTTTGGATTTTAAGACTTAGAGAATGTTTGAGTAAACCCATGAGCTATTATATTGTAATTTTTAATGGCATTTTTATAAATACTGTTTTATCCCCTCATGATTTCTCTTTCCAAAATTAGAAAAATGGAGTGTTTGTACAGAATTTAGGAAAATATCAAAGTCAAAAACTTAAGAACATTTAGTGCATAAAATACTTTTTTGGGCTCATCAGATGATTGGAGCCTTCAGTGTATATGCCTTCAAAGAGTTACAAAAAATCCTTCCTTCTTTTATTAAAGACACTTGCATGAACACAAGACTTTGTTTTTAACAGTTCACAAGCTTCTGCTGTTTTTGTACTATCTGAAGGCTGTATCATCTTTTAATGTCAATGCAGTTGGTTGCCATAGAAATTATAATGATGTCATTCACTATTTAAGGCTAGAAATAAACAGCAGGAACAGATGGGCATTTCAGAATGAAGGGCACAGTTTTAATGTAAATGTTCCTAAAAACAAAGAATGACAGGTTAAAAATCGCATGCAAAAACTACAACTACCTTGTGCAACATTAAATATTAGGATGTGTCTTCATAGTTAGCTATCTAAGTTGCTGGGTTGAAATCAGGGGCATAAGAGCTGAAGGAACAGAAACGGCGTTTCACGGAGCAAAGACTGAAACAGAATCTTGTCTAAATAGGATTGGAATAGGATCATGGTTACAGTATACAGATATCAATGCCCAGTTATCCCAAGCAGGGATGGGACTGAGATAGAGTGAAGAGAAAAGTGAACTTAGTCTCAAAGAAGTTGGGGCAGATATGATGACAGTTTTTGATTTTTTTTCCAGTAATATGTATAAGGATAGAGAATCAAAGAAGACACTTATATCTAAGTCTAAAATAGTAATAAAAAATGCATTATTCCATAACTGCTGTACCATTTTGTTGTAGAAAAAGATATACAGCTATGGCAATTATTATATTCTTGGTCAAAAAATTCTCACCCTGTCACATAATATTCACACATTACTCAAAATGTAACATTTGAACTACTGTGGGTACCTGTATTGAGGGGGTCACACTAAAATCAAACAATCTAAGTTATAAAAAAAAAAAAAACTACAAATTTAATATTAAGACAATTTAAATAGGACTTAGACACATGGACTTCTTAGAAACCTTAGTTTTTAAATATTGACTAAAGATTTTAGAAAGTCTAAGGATATTTTCATCTGCAAGCCTTTGTTTAGGTCTGTTAATCTGGCCAGAAAATTTTGCTCAATGGTCACTAACATATAACTAGAAAATAAGAACAGGAAAAAAAATATATGTATTTTCTAAAGATACCCATTCAGCTAATTCAAAGTGGAAATCCCCATGAAAATGCAACACAAAAGTCATTTGGAAGATAATTTTAAAACTATTTTACCCTATGCTGATTTTCACTATTGATCTTTTGTTAAGTTTGTACTGATGTATTTTAAGCATGGGCTATCTTGAGTCTTGAGCCTATGAAATCAGGCATCCACAGGTGACTGTGGAATGATGGTCAGAAACATAACATAAACTGGGCCACCATTGTAGCTTTGTTCCTCTGTTCTAGTTATCCATACATGTGTTCATTGTGTTTGTGGAAGGAGTGACACACTTACACCTAGAGTGCCACATTGGGTCACTGTTTTGTAAGAAGTTCTGCTTACCCCAGGAATATGAACTCTTAAAATGAGTTGAGTGCTTTGAGTTCACCTCTCTTTAATGATTTCAAAAATGTATTTGTGTTAAAAAAAACAAAAATGCATTGAAGTTTTTGTTATAGGCTGAATATTTTTGTTTCCCCAAAATTCATATGTGGAAACTCTACCTACCAAAGTGATGATATTAAGAGGTGGGGCATTTGGGAGATAAATAGGATTAGATGAGATCATCAGGATGGAGTCCTCTTAAATGGGATTAGTGTCCTAAGGAAACAAAAATGGAAATAAAAGGACAGTATTTACCACCTTATATGTAAAATGTCTTCTAATGTCCTCTACCTGGAATGAAGAGGCTATGATTAGATTAATAAATTGTATCTTTGTTATTGAGTATGACCTGATAAAGTAAAATTGAGGGTAACCTACCATCTAGAGAGAGCTTGCTTCTCTCTGCATTAAGATAGCCAATTTCAAATCAGGAAGCTGTCTCTCACCAGACACTCAATCTGCTGGTGCCTTGATTTTAGACTTCCCAGCCTCCAGAAGGGCGAGAAATACATATTTGTTGTTTAAGCCACCCGTCTATGGTAATTTTGTTTTAGCAACCTATATAGACTAAGACAGATTTAGTTTAGGTGGTGAATTTAACTTATTCCATAGAAAGAAAAAATACATTTTTGAAAACAAAAAAAAAACAGACAAAATAGTCTTAATATTATATAAAAACAAAATCACAGAGAGATTCTATTAACTATCTTTATCAATAAGAATAAATGAAAATTTTATTAATTTAATCTCAGGCATAGTCACCGCCCTGATTTTGGTCTGGAGACTATTCCGTTATTTACCTACTTCAGTGCCATCTACAATTTATGTTTTGTGTTCATGTGCCATATGGAACAACCTCAGCTCATCTGACAAAGCATTGTTTTGAACCAAAATTGTCAAACCGTTACAAAGAATACTCATGCCTAGTTTATAGTTGCTAAAAATTACTCCTCTTTGAACAACAACAAAAAAAATTCTGACGGATATGGTTTTACTGTTTCCTGAAAAAATTAAGAATAGAATTACCACAGGACCCAGCAATCCTTCTCCTGGGTACCTGATAAAAAATTCTGAAAATGTTTATACATAAAGACATATGTGCGCCTATGTTCATTGTAGCTTTATTTGTGGTGGCCAAGACATGGAAACAACCAAAGTGTCTTTCAATAGATGATTAGATAAAGAAGATGTGGTATATATACACAATGGAACACTACTCTGCCATAAGAAAACATGAAATAGTGTCATTTATGATAACATGCATGGATCTTGAGATTATTATGCTAAGCAAAATAAATCCGACAGAAAAAGTCGAGAACTATATGGTTTCACTGATATGACAGATATAAAACTGAAAACAGCAAAACAACAAGACAGACAAATGAAGAAATAAAACCTCATGTACACAGATAATAGTTTAGTGGTTACCAGAGAGTAAGGGGGGAGGAGGGTAGTAGATGAGGGTAAAGGGCATCAAATATATGGTGATAGAAAGAGAACTGATTCTGGGTGGTGAACACACAGTGATATTTAGATGATGTATTACGGAATCGTACACACCTGAAATCAATATAACTTTACTAACAATTGTCACCACAATAAATTTTAATTAAAAAATAAAATGGGGTGGCTGGTCAGCTCAGTTGGTTAGAGCATGGTGCTGGTAGCACGAAGACTGTCGGTTTGATCCCCACAGGGGCAACTGTGAGCTGCACCCACAATAATTAATTAATTAATTAATTAAATTAAAAATTCCTTCACGCGGTGCGATGTTCCTTCAGTGGATTCCCTGCATGCCACATAAACAGAATGCCAAAGGCCTTCCTTGTTTGTATATAACTATCATAAAGAATTATTTGAATCATCTTTGCTTTTAGAAGGAAAAGACATACAATATATAACCTAAAGTCTTAATTCATTTTCTCAAATTGTTTTTCTGTAATACTTACTCAGTCCAAATATCCAATGTCCTTCTTTATTTCTCCTAATAAATAATAATCATTTCTAATTTGTAAGTGTTTACAGTTTAGAGTAAAAAGGTTTTAAACGTGTCCTTCTAAGAATATGAAAATTGAAATAAAAGGATAATGTTTACCTCTTGATGTATAAAATGTCTCCTGTTGTCTCCTATGTGAAACTAAAGGGCCATGATTAGGTTTATAATTTTTAATGTCTTCTTCCTTGATCAGGAACTGAATGTAGAGGGTAATTTTCACATTATCAAAAATGTGAAGTAATTTATAAGTGGTTAGTGCTCATATCAAAAGCCAGTTAATGTAGCTATTGAGCATATGGTATTTAATTTTGCTGATAATACAGACTGAACACAGGTACATTATTGAACAATGATACTCAGAAAAGGGACATTTTTTTTTTAAGTATCATAACTTAGTTATCTCTTTTGAACATTTTCCAAAGAGAAAAGCTATCCCTCTGCCTAGAAAGGTGCAACATCCATCTTCATACTTTTTTAAAAAAGGAGTTCAAGTCTAATCTCTCGTTGACTTTCAATGTCAAACATAAACTGCCTCATCCTACTTATATAAACTATTTTTATTTGTAAGTTCACCAACTTATTTGTTGATAGATTTATAAGCTCTTAAATATTAGTTTTGGTTGTTTTACTTATTTTTTTTTTAGATTTAAAAAAAAGTGCAGTTGTCATATAATATTATATTAGTTTCACGTATACAACATACTGATTCAACATTTATATGCCTTCCATACAATGCCACATTAAGTTTAGTAAGTCACCATACAAACTTATCACGGTATCATTGACTATATTCCCCTTCACCTTTTTCACCCATCCCTCAAACCTCAGCCCTCTGTCAATGGTCAGTTTGATCTCTGTTTCTATGAGTGTGTTTTTGTTTTGTTTTACTTTATTTATTTATTTTTAGATTCCATTTATTTTTAGATTCACATATAAGTGAAACCATGTGGTATTTGCCTTTCTCTGTCTGACTTCATTAGCACCCTCTAGGTCCATAAATGTTGTTGCAAATAGAAATATTTCATTCTTTTTTATTGCTAAGTAATAATCCAATATATGTGTGTGTATAATGTTATATATATATGGTATATCTCACAGATCTTATGTATATATATATTATATATACACACAGACACACACATCACGCATTTATCCATTCATCTGTACAATGGACATCTGTTTTAACATCTTGGCTATTATAAGCAATGCTCAATGAATTGCAGATTGGTGCATTCACTGTGGAAATCAGTATGGAGTTTCTTCAAAAAACTAAAAATAGATCTACCAAATGAGCCTGCAATTCCACTTTTGGGTATTTATCTTAAAATAATGAAAACACTAATTCAAAAGGATACATGCACCCTTATGTTCACATATTTGTTTTTTTTTTCTTTCGTGTTTTTTGTTGTTGTTTTTTGTTTTTTTATACTTATTTGTCATTTATTAAACATTGGGAGATAAATTTAATTCTTTCTTCATTGTTGAAACAGGAACTTTCATCCTTCATTTACTAATCTCTCCTTTTCTCCCTCCTCTCCATAACACCAAATCTACTCTTAGTTGGAAGAGTAGACTACAATTACACTTTACACTTCCCAATTTCTCATTTACTCTGCCTCCATCTACATTTCTGATAATGACCTGCCACAGACACTGTGTTTCCCTAGATCACATTGTTTTGAGGATAAATAGTATATGAGACACATTCTAGATCTTAATATGCTTAAGATCTTAACATGCTTATTTTTCTTCTACTAACACTATTGTTCCCTTCCTACATTTTGAAACTCACTTCCCTTGGCTTTTAAGACAGAAAGTTTAATTTTCTTTCAAACCCTTTCTTCATTACGTTTTAGTCTCTCTTTTCTCTTATTCAGGAATTTTTCCTGCCTACCCACAAAAGAATGCTTTTTCAGGTTCCATCCTTAGAAATGGCATTGCAAACCCACACATCTTACTCCCATAAATCTTGCTTGCTTTTTCATTCATATCACCATTTTCAAATATCACAGAGATGATGATGATGACGCCTATTCATTCTCTTGAACACTTATGCCAGGGAGTTTTCACTTAACTGTCTCATATGGATCTGTAATCATATGTGCTAACATTCAAGTCTCATCTCCCTTTTGACAATTTCACTAGATCATCTTTTGTTCATCTAGTTCCTACATCAATTATCTAGCCATTCATACCCAAAATCTTGGAATCACCCTGGAGAGCACCCTGTCTAGTGGATGAAATGTCATTCCCTTTCTGTCACTGCTTTTCATCCCATTGGTCAAAAAACATTGCTACTGAATTTTCTAAATTTGTCTTTATTCCATTTTTTTCCTTTCCATTCCATTATTGCCTATTTCTCCCTTCCCATATCCATATTGCTTATATTTCTTAAAAGTAGTGTGACCTCATTTCAATGTAAGTACTAACATCTTAAAATGTCCTAAGAGACCCTTGCCAGTTTCATTTAACAGTACTTAAATTTGCTTTATTATATCATGTTTATTCAGATCTTGTCTTTGCATATATTGTTTTTCACCCCAGAATGTTTCAAATGCTAACATATCTCTGATCCCTGCTAATGTGTGTCCCTATGAAATCTTACTTATTTTACGAGATTTACATGAGCAGAATTTCCTGCAGGAAAATCTTTCCAATATGCTCACTTACCAATGTGACTAGATGATATGTTCCTACCCTTACCCACTTAAATACATACTATTATTGCTGTGATAGATTTATCATATTTAGATCCAGATAGGTTACAAAACTAAGTGAAAAGGCAAAATAAATAAATATACAGTAAACCTTAAAAATATAATCTATGAGAATATTTTCATGAGCACAAAGCATAGACAGAGTTTTAAAACAATACATAAATCATACCAACCATTAAGGAAAATAAAATGATGACGATTTAAAAAGTTGTACCCATTGAAAGACATGTTAAGAACATTAGACAATAAGCCATAAAATATGAATTTTTATTTACAACTCTTATACACATCAAAGGACCTATATGCAGAAAATATAAAGAACTCTTACATCGAGGAGAAATACATTGAAAAAGAAACAAAACACTTATCTTTCCATATGCATAAATTCATAAGTAATAAAAAATACTGATTCGAAACCACGCCTACCAGAATGTCTAAAATTATTGTTGACTCATACAACTGTGGACAAAATGTGGAGAAATGAGAACTCTAGTGATATCATAAGTGAATAAAAATATTTAGGGAAATAAATCATTCATAATATTGCCTACAGGGTTTCTGTCCTCTGACTTATAGTAACTTTCATTCCTGAATGCAACAGTACACATTATAGGGTAGGTGATACACATTGGATCAAACATTTAGACTGACTAATTTGTGGAGTAAGGTCTGACATGAGGTGTTATCCAGGGCTGAGCAAGTTAGTCTATACTCAGTATGTTAAAATGTTTTAAGAAACGTACAAATCATTAATTATGTAGGAAAATTATAAAATATAAATAAGGTTGGGAGTACTTCATCACAATGTTAGATAATGGGAATTTGGAATCTTCAGAAAGAAATGACCAAAAGATTTATTGAGATTTATCATCTACTATATTTGTCTATGAGTAGCATTATCTCAAACACTGAAGATGATTCAAATATGTAGGAGCAACAGACGTCCAAAACTTAGTCTCTGTGCCAATTCAAGTATGGTAACTTTTCCCAGGAGAGTAAGTATAGCATTCGATACAGGACCCGATACGTATCATCTACACTATAATGTGTACTGTGGCATTCAGGAATGAAAATTCCTATAAATCAGAGGACAGAAACTCAGTAGCCAATACTAGTTATTGTGAATTGGCTTTCCAAGAATGATCAATTGTTTAGGATCATCTCCTCCTTTCTACAGTCTCGCTCTCATCCTCATATATATATATATATATATATATATATATATATATATATATATATATATACATATATATATACATATATATATATATATGCACATTGGAAACATCATGTTAAGTATCTTCTTAGTTGGTAAACTGGATTAGATGTATTCTAAAATGTGTTGATGTGAATGAGATATTAGGGTTTCCAAAACTGAAGAGCTGAGAACCAAAAATATGTGTAAATTAGTTCAGTTGTTGGCAAATAAAATAATGTTTACACACACACACACACACAAAACATGAGAGAGAAAGCAGAGAACAGAAAAAAAAAGGAAGAACAAAATCAATTACCCATATAGATATCTAAGAGGATGTGCCAACAAAGCCAAGATTTACTTTTTAAAAAAGAGAATACACTGTTAATTGTGTAGTGATACTGACCAAGAAACAAATAAACAAGGAAAACTATGGTACAAATAATGTACAGATTGATTAAACAAGTGGAAATAATGTATAGTTGACATTGTCAGAACCATAATAAATTATATCATTAATACTTTTAGAAGATATAATTTAAATATATAAAATAAATAAGCAAATTACTAGAAACAATATACTGTGCCCATGGCTTTTAGTTAATCCACCTAACCAATCAATCTTTTTTTCTTGTAAGCAGCTAGACCAGATCTGCAGTGTGGAAGGGCAATGTGACTGAGCCCCAGCAAATTAAACATGAGGAGGGTATTACATTTCCAGACTGATCTCTTAGAGTTCCTATGCTCAATCATATATGGCGTCATATTCTCCAGCTCCATACATTGTAGGTGACAAAGCTACTAGAAAAAGGGCCAGGGTCTGTGAAGTCACTGATTAAAAGAAAACCTGGCAGTAACATCCGCTCAATAAATTTTACACAAACATAAAATTGACTTGTATTTTATTAAGATATTGCGAGTCTGATATTTAGCACTTTAATAACTGTGACATCTCAACTATGTACTTTAATATATTTTAACATTAATATTACTACCAAAACTATCTGTAAAATAAATAGCATGCCTGATTAGAAGATGGGAAATACATTGCATGAGAAAAGTAAATCCAACAAAGAAATACTTTAAGTTTACTTGTCTTTACTAGTAAATTCCACTGGGTATTCAAGGAAGAAAATGTTCTAATAATGCACAAAAGCCTAGAGAGAATGAAATACATATTACACTCTCTAACTCATTTTATGAGAATGGTAAAATTTTGATTAAAAAATCCAATAAGGACAATATCTCATAGGAAAATTATAGTCTACTATCATTCATAAACAGATTTAATTACTTTCAAAAAATAAAAACTCCCTATTAGTAAAGTAACAATAGAAGTCAACTTACTTAACTCATGAAGATTATGAAATATCTTCATAATATTTGTAGTCATCATCATACTTAATGGTGAACTGTTAAATGTGATGATGGTGTGTTAATTAACTTGATTGTGGTTATCTTTTCACAAGGCATATGTATAATAAATCATACTTTATACTCATTCAATCAATCAGTTAATGTATCAATGCTTTCCCTCTGATATAGGAAGGTAAAGATGTTCTCTGTAATCACTTCTATTCAACTTAATTAAAAGTTCTAGTTAGAGTAAATGTAAAAAGACAACGTATAGAATCTATAAAAATTGTAAAGGAAGCTGATATTATTATGAATGTAGAAAATCCACAAGACCTAAAAATTAATTTTAAAGAATTACCAAGAGAGTTTGCAAGGTTTCTTGACATAAATCAATATACCAAATATTTTTTTCACATACCAATTCAAACAGAAAAAGAGGTATTAAATAAATAAAATAAGATCTGAAGAGGCAAATGTTTAGGGATAAATATAAAAAATATATTCAGGGCATACATGGATAAATTATAGCATTGCTTTATTTTATTTTACGGAGACACATTACAGAAGAACTAAATATTTTATAAAAATATATTAAAAAGTCCTAAATAAATGAAGCTTACACCATAGTCATAAATGATTCTGTCTCAGTATTGTAATAATACCAATTATTCCTATATTATTCTACACATGTAATATAATTATACTCAAAATCATAGTAAGATTTTTGGAATCTTCACAAGTTGATTTTAATATTTATAAGAACAAAATGATCTCATATAACAAAGAGAAGAAAAATAAAGTGGAAAGATTTACATTATCAAGACTTATGACAAAGCTATAGTAATTAAGTCAACTTACTATTAGTAAATGTCTAGCAAATAGAGAAACTAATAGAACTAAAATATAAGTTTAATCAGTAAGTAATGATACTTGATATGTTATTTGTAACAAGATAGCACCTCAATAAAGTGGGACAAATGATCTTTTCCATGAATGGTTTGAAAAATAGAAAGTTTGTTAAAAAACAGTGAAATGTGGATGCCTACATCCATTACATTAAAAAAAAAATTATACATAGGTTACAAAATGAAATGAAAAGGCAAAAATAAATAAATATATGGTAAAAGTTAAAAAATATAATCTATGAGAATATTTTCATGACCACAGAGTATAGACAGAGTTTTAAAACAATACATAAATCATACCAACCATTAAGGAAAACACAATGGTGAAAATTTAAAAAAGTTTCCCCATCGAAAGGCACTGTTAAGACATTACCCGAAGTAAGATTTTTACTGATATATCCCCTCGGGCAAGGGAAGTAAGAGAAAAAATAAACGTGGAATTATGTCAAACTGAAAAGCTTTTTCACAGCAAAGGAAACCACCAATATAACATAAAGGGATTCTACTTAATTAGAGAAGATATTTGTCAATGATGTATCTGATAAGGGGTTAATAACCAAAATTTATAAAAAGCTCACTCAACTCAACTCCAAAAAAACAAATAACCCATTAAAAAATGGGCAGAGGACATGAAGAGACATTTTTCTAAAGAGTACATGAAGATGGCAAACAGACACATGAAAAAATGCTCAACCTCACTAGTCATTAGAGAAATGCAAATAAAAACCACAATAAGATACCACCTCACTCCAGCCAAAATGGCTATCATCAATAAATCAACAAAGAACAAGTGCTGGCGCAGATGTGGAGAAAAGGGAACCCCTCTGCACTGTTGGTGGTATTGCAGATTGGTGCAGCCACTATGGAAAACAGTAGGGAGGTCTCAAAAACCTTCAATGGATGAATGGATAAAGAAGTTGTGGTATATATACACAATGGAATACTATTTGGCTGTAAGAAAAGATGATATAGGAACACTTGTGACAACATGGATAGATCTTGAGAGTATAATGCTAAGCGAAATAAGTCAGACAGAAAAAGCAGAGAACCATATGATTTCATTGATATGTGGTATATAAACCAAAAACAACAAAAGAACAAGACAAACAAATGAGAAACAAAAACTAATAAACACAGACATAGTATAGCAGTTACCAGAGTGTAAGGTGGGAAGGGAGTGGTAGATGAGGGTAAAGGGGATCAGATACGTGGTGATGGAAAGAGAACTGACTCTGGGTGGTGAACACACAATATGCTATATAGATGATGTATTACAGAATTGTACATCTGAAATCTATGTAACTTCACTAACCATTGTCACCCCAATAAACTTTAATTTTAAAAAAAGCTATTGAATTAAGAGGAAGATTAAAACACAAATTGCAAAATGCAGATAATAATTGCAATGAACGTGCTAGTTTCCCCAAACTCGTGTTTGTGGCAAAAGATGGCTAAAGACAATCATTTGGGCAATGATAAAGACTTAGATTTAAAGATTTAAATACATATGTCTAAACAATCAAAAGAAAAAAATTATTATTATTGAATAAAATTGATATTAAATAATAAAATTAATGTAAGAAAAACAGGAGAAATAATGTAATAAAATAATAAAACAGTCAAATGTATGTTAAAAAAACAAATAAATTGTGCATGAAAACTACAGTAACAGATATGCCATTATCTGATTAATCAAGAAAAATTATCCTAAATGCAATACATTGAAAATTCCAAATGAGAAAGAAAAAGTAAACACAAATTTAAGAGAAATGTAATGAGTTAAGAGATGATTATTTATTATATCTGAAAATACATTTGAAAGCAAATTGACATGTGAAAAAAAGTATGTTTCCAAGGCATGATATCTCTCTCTCTCTCTCTCTCTCTCTCTCTCTCTCTCTCTCTCTCTCTCTCTCTCTCTCTCTCTCTCTCACACACACACACACACACACACATAAAATGAAAAACAAGGCACAGATTTCAAAACTGAATTCAAATACAATTTGTCAAAATAGATAATTCCAATATTTCACTTAAAATGTGTTCTATTAAAAGTGTAGGCTTGGAGCAGCCAGATGGCTCAGTTGGTTAGAGCACAAGCTCTCAACAACAAGGTTGCTGGTTCAAAACAGCAACTGGACTTGGACCAGAGCTGTGCCCTTCAGAACTAGATTGAAGCCGATGGGCCCTGGAGAAACACATTGTTCCCCAATATTCCCCAATGAAAAAAGAAAAGAAAAAGATATTTAATTAAACAACAAAAAAAAGTATAGTCTTATACTTGCAGCATTGTTATCACTAGGGATCCTTATAGACCTACTGTAACACAATGTGAAATTTTGACAAGACATCCTATAATTCATAGGTACGTGAATGTATGAGAAGTCCTGTATTAGAGCAGTTGTTCTCAGTATCATTTAAACATTAGGTCCACCAAAAATGCTGTAAACCAAAAAAAACAAACAAAAAATCAGGAAGAAGAGAACAGATTATGGACCTCAAACTAAAGTTTGTGATTAAATATTAAATCAGTGTGGAGTTCCTCCCAGATATTTTTTATAAAACTTGTTCTAAGTTGGAGAACTAGACTATAGTATATGTATTAGGTATGAATATTTTTGTTTTTGCCAATAAATTGTATAAACATCATGTGCTAAGACCATATGGCTTGATAGTTGAGGGGAATTTTATACATTTTCAATGAACATATCTCATCCTTTGTGGTAAATTTAGTATTATTGGGTGATTTTGATTTTGTAATATGATTCAACTACAAAAATTTTAATCACTACATCATTTCTGATCTTAATGTTAAGGTTTCCTTGCTTTATGGGATATTTCCCTTCCCCTTACTTCTGGTCTCACTTTTCCAGGTACAAGGGTCACTTGAGGCTAACACCCTGAACTGTGGGAGGAGGGAGAGAATTAGAGGGGAGGGTGAGACATCTATGAAAGTTATGAACAACCATCAGTTGCTAATGAGTGGTAAAAATAAAAATAGTAAAAATTTCTGGTAAAAATAAAAATAGTATAAATTTAATAGGAGAGTTTGTTCCATGTTCGGATTACATTGATCACTAATCCTGCCTTTATAATGAAAATAATCTCATGTCTCAATTTGTTTTATTTAATCCCACTTCACTCCTAGTTTTGAATATGTAGTTTTGTTGATCCTAATAGAATATTTTTATTGCAAAAAAAAAAAAAATCATCCAGGAGTAGTCATAACACTTCTGCACAAAGACCTTTTGTTTTTCACATTTGCTTTATTTACCCCAGTACCTAAATGACCCATGAAGAAATAACCCTTAAGACACGATGAGTAGATAATATACAGTAACTCTGGCTAGTTTCATATTATCCGAAGGTTAGTTAGGAAACAGATGGGAAGCCCATTCCTTTGTAATTTTATAATAGATGATATAGGACTCTAGTAAGCTGATACTAAATAAAAAGATTCCTTAATAATGCATTTCACATTTATAGACATAAACAGTGATATAAAATTATTTCCTACTACCAATGTATAAACACACTAATGTTAAGGGTGAGGTGAGTTACCTCAAATGCTGTATTTATCTAGTGATGCAAATTTTACAGATTATCACAGCTCTTATAAAATGAACATTTGAGAAATTTAGAAAATTACTGATGACTCCTGGAAGACATTGTGACATCCTGAAGTCCACTATCTATCTGCCAACTGGTATCACCAGGCTACTTCTTGTCTGCAGAGAATGCACCACTTGGCTCTACGGCCTGTTCTGCCAGCCATGAGAGTTAGCACACTTTCAACAAATGCTGAACTCTGGCTAGGTAGGACAAAACCAGAGTCAGAGTGGAAGAGTTTAATAAATTTGCAGTACATATCAATTTTTCTGCTCTGCTTATGGAGAGAAATTGCTAATCAAATTATTTCCTGACCATTCACTAAGGAAAAACAGTGTTTATGTGTAAAGACGAGACTGTCACATGCACTGAGACACATGACCCTGAAATGCGTTATGACCACCTCAGTTTTTAGCATCATTGGAGACAAAACGACCTGAAACTAGTCTCAAATTTAAATGTATAATGGCTGTGGCCAATAGACACAGACCTGGATGTGGATTGTGGCTAATGCATTTAAACTTTCTCAATATTAATCCCATCATGATTCTAATAATTTGAAAATTCATCTAGATAATGCATTTAATACTCTGGCTTCACAATTCCTTTACCTCCTCTCCTGCAATGACCATTATTTAATCATTGGCCATTACTTACCCAGTATCACCACAATAACTCTCCCACTGTGATTTTAGTATCAATACTCTATTCTCTAAACATCACCTTCATCCTTCTAGCTTACTCTTTTGGATGTCCCATCTCCAGGGACCCTTAGACACCACAAAATGTTTGATCTACCCACCCAACTACATTTGCAATGTCCAAAACCCCTAATGTCTTTAATCAACTCACCTCAGGATAGATTCTGTGGTCCAACATTTAACTTCTCTCTTGTACACACCCTCAACATTCCTTTAACTTTCTGTTTTCATCATATTCACCTGATGAAACTGATGAAACTCCAACCATAAATTTAATCCAAACACCACCTAATCCCACCTGCAATCCAGTCCCTGAACATGACGACTTGAAGGTTTTAATTTAAATTCACAACCATTACCCTGAAGGGGGCCACTTAACTCAACAACTATTTCACATATTCTCTCTTATTAAATCAACAAGACCCCATCTGCAAATGCCACTGTTAACAAATAATCCTGTCTTCCCCCCCCCCCACCGAGAAAGTTGAAGGTGTGAGAAGAGATATTCTTTATCTTTCCACATATATTAATATTTGCAATGGAAACACATATTTGCCTCCTGGATGAACAGTTCTTTGCCATTTTCTATGTCCAACTTTTTTTACCTCTGCATTAAATCCTTTACCCTCCCATCTACATAAGAAAGACCACTAGGTCATTGATACTTTGTTTTTTTTGTGAGAATTTTTTTACAAAAGTTTATTTGATCCAAACTTACGACGCATGCTGGGCAGTAAGATCTCAAATGTTTCCTCATTGATATCAATTTTATGCTCTAAGGTCATTTTTTTTAAATGGCTATAAACAACAGAAAAATGCTATACTACTTCAAAATTGAAAAATCAAATCACTATTAATGCCACCTTTATCTCCTAATTTATTTTTCATCACTATTCATCATAAAACACCTCAAAGGAGTTGTCAGCAATTCCACGTTTACATTAATGTCTAGGTTCCTCCATTTCCTTATAAGTAAACTTCAGTCAAATTTTCATTTTACCACTGTGACCAGACTGTACTCATCAGAGTTACAAAAGACATCCTGCATGCTTTGTCCAATCTTGTGGCCATTTTTTAGAACTTGAAATACTGCCATTGTCAACATCATTTAGTATTTTTGATCCTTCTCTCTTTAACCAAAATAATACTTTTTTATCCCATAACACAGTTTTAATATCTTCTTATTTTGTGAGGCCTTCTCTTTCTCCAAGACAAGAAGAATCCCTGCCATTACGTGCTTCCATAGAACATTCTTTCAAATTTGCTTGGTATCACTTGCATAACACATAAATTTCCTACCAGAATGTAACCTTCTTAAGGAAAAAAAAATCATGTCTGTTTATAGTACCATAATCCTAGTGCTTAGCACACTGCAGGCATATGGCAGCTGCTCAAAAAATATGTTGAATTGAATAAATGAATGTATGAATATTTTATAAGATATTTCCTGTTTCTTTTCTCTGGTACTACTGACACTTTATCCGTTTTATTCTGATAAAGGACAATAAAGAACTCCAGAAATACTTTACATGTCCTGGATTATCGTCCTGTCGAACCATGAAATCAAATAATACAAGGATCCAAAATCGTAGATAATTACTTTACTAATAGAGTCAGGATAAGAAGAATCCATTAAAATAACATTATAAAATATTACATGATCTTGCATAGGTTAGGGGTTATAAATTTTCAGACAAAATTATTTGAAATCTTACTCAATATTTCTGTTTATAAAATAAATTTACATTGATTAGTTGAGCCAGTACTTATCAATTTGGTGATATTTCCATTAAGAGAAAATTGACATCAAGGCCCTATCATAATTTGTGACCCCAGACCTCCTCGCTCTTTCTTGAACATCGAGGTTGAATTGAAACTCAGAGTCCATACATGTTTGAATATCTGGGACTCACTTTGCATTGATGTCTATCTGACTCGTACTTTTACCTCCTTCAGGTTTTTGCTCAGATAAAAATTGTGTCTTCTCCCTAATATTCCCTTGCCAGCTTTATTTATCTCATAACAGTTATCATCAACTAATATACTGCATATTTTACTCATTTTTTTCTTGCCTGTCTCTTATATTCACTAGAATATAATCATCATACCGGCAAGGATTTCTGTTTTCTTTATTTGCTGTGGTAATATGCAGTGATTTAAAAATCACCTGGCACAGAAATGTACTCTATACAGAGGTAAACTTATAAACTTTACCTCTTAGTGTCATTCCTCAAAAAGCAACGCAACAGAATTACCTGCTGAGGCCACTTTTCCCTTTAAAATAATCCTATACCAATTATAGTACAATTAATTATATTAAATTCAATTAAAATAATTAAGATTCATCTGCTTGGTAAGTGGCATACTCATCTCTAGATATCTGTGAACTTAGAGGGGAGTAACATGTTTTCATGATTATCTCTATCTTTCTAGAAGTTTATTTGTCTCTCAAGTCTGCCTACTTTAGAACACCTGACTCTATTCCACCATTCTTTTACGTTTGATCCTTAGCTGAGCCTAGCCATTGATGGCATTGTCCTTGATCTTTACCAAGCAAAAAAAAAAAAAAAACAAAAAATACTGGTAACAATTTTTGTGTGACTAGTAGACTTTACTGAACTTTTAGTAAGCTGGAATACATCATGGAAATGCCAATAACTGTTTGACTATTGTAACTGTTTGACATATTGTAACATTTGACTATTGTAACTGTGTAACATTCTTGTTTTTAATAGTAACACATCTTCCCAACAGAATGTCTAGTCCCCTGCTATGTTACCTCAACCTCCTCCCTGTTTCCCTCTTGTCTTCTCAATTTCAAACCCAAAAATCTACTTGTATATTAAACAAGGTAGTTTAGTTATGTACGTATGCATGTTTTAATTTTGTGTCTTTAGTCAAAATGAACTTTTAAAGGTATTTCTCATTCAAGTTCTTCATCAAAATATACTCTTAACAAAATCACTTTTTAACATAGGAGAAAAATCTGGTATATATTATTTTACTCTGGTATACATTTTTTAAAAATTATTTCACACAATCATGTATCACAAGCTCAATCAATGTGGACTGTTTTGCTCTTTTCAATTGTGCTTCCCCTTAAAATACACACACTCTGTTGAAACCACCAAGAAGCAGCTGTGTGGACAGATGGCCTGTGTTGACTACAGTGTAATAAACTATATTAAATGCAATTAACACATTTTCTTACTTCTAACAAGAAGTAGTTTAGTGTCATCTATTTCAGACCAAACTACATTTTGGGTGTACAAATGGATTCATAAATCCTCAGATGTCATATATTTTCAAGTGAGCACTTTTGTCAGCATTTATAAAAATCTCTATGCTTCTTGATTATAATTACTGCCAGTTACAAAAAAAAAAAAAAAAAAAAAAAAGGAAAAATTATTCACACTGACCATAATGATTTGTTCAGGTTGAATAGTAGTTTTACATTTATAACTCCTTGTTATTTTAGATTTTTTTTTCTTAAGTAGCTTTTTAATGTATTATAACATATGAACAGCAAATTTAATACACTTGAATTCAACATCCTTTTAAGGAATAACTCTTTAATATGAATGTCAAAAATATCTACATATATTTTTCATTTTCACTGTTGCACTTACATTTATAAAATATCAAAGGGAAGATATTTCAGAATTAAAATTTCTTTTGCCATTTCCTAATATGATGCAATGGAATGTGTTTGTTTTTTTAAGTCAACCATCAATCTTCAAGATTACTGAGTACTTTAAGCTACCGTTGTTAGTCTTACTCTTTAGAATATAAATTAACCATAAGGTAAATTATCCCAATCTCATATTGGAAGGTTGGAATCCATCTAATGCATCCTCAGTATTGTGATAATACAGGGGATCTAACTGTATGATTTTAACTTCAAAGTATTTATGACTGTGAAAAAGACTGGTGCAAATGCATGGACAAATAGCAAAAATATTTGAAAAATATACATGAAATGTAAATGCTCAGTTATAAATTATGTTTGCTATAGGAATTGGAAGGAAAAGTCCTTGCTAACAATGTACAATGGTGGATGATCATTTTGCAATATATACAAATTGAATCATTATGTTGTACACCTGAAACTAATAATATTATACACCAATCATGTCTACATTTTTTTTCAAAAAGACCATGTTCATGATGGTTTTAGTTTCCTTGTTATTGTTTTGTCTTTCTAGTGGGTACTTTCTCCTTCTCCATTTCACCTCTTAAAATCATATTGGTTCATTTCTGACCATCTCAGTTTCTGTCTTGGTAGTATTTAAAACAGCACTACAAATGACATACAGCATCATCACCCTCCTTCTACTATTTGCAGTGTATTTCTGTATAACAGCTAAATTCTGGGTTCTTGTTTATTTTATGTTACTATGTATCTATTACATTCAATGTTCCCTAGTCAACTTCATAAGCGATATACATACAAGGGCATATAAATGATGATATAGTCTTTATTCATGGCTTTCTCTATGAGATTAGAATGCAGATCCATCCATCTATTCAATATCCATCCTCTCTTAAAGGATTCACTCCATGAGGGACTTCCTATTCATTGTACTTAGAAATAATAGCTGTCAGCCTCCCTCTTGCAAAACAATGAATTTGTAACCCTTATAATACTGCTTATGAAATACAGCCCCAAATTAGATATATAAGTATATAGATATAGATATAGATGATATAGATATAGATATACAGACATTTAAATATGTGAATATTGATTTAGAATTTTTTAAAAACTAAATTGTATGTTTTCTGAGCCCTGAGACTATGGTTCCTACATCACAATATAAGCCACTATACTAAGCCTAATGCCATAAAGATGAATATGTGCTTGATAAATTAAAAAAAAACATATTAAAGAATGCTGATATATATGTTTAATTGGTCATTTTTAAATAATATTTCACTTTAATGATGAAATTTAATAAAATTGCCATTTTAATTTTACAGAAACATCTCCCTTTAATTTCTCACATGCTACTTAAAAAAAAAAAAAATCTACGTTTTAATTGCGTTCCTATTTACCTTTCAGAGATGTTTTCAAAAATCCTTGTATTTGGTTTAGGAGATATTTTCCTGAAAAAAATCTTCCAAAGTCACAGGGAGATTAAGGGGAAAAAGTCTCACCAATTTATATTTCCTACAAAAATCAAAATAGCATCAAACTGAAATCTTACCTTATCGAAGGGGTTTTTAATAATATCATCATCATCATCATCATCATCATCATCATCATTTCCTTCTCAGCTATAATGAAGTAAAGTTGTTCATTATTTTTCTGTAATTTCTATGAAAATAATCAAAATATTAATTCTAAATGGAATTTTATTACAACAAATCATTAGATAATTGCTACTATTCATGATTATAGGTATGAAATATTATTAGTCTACAAATTTAATTCAGATTCCCTAATATGCTATATACTGAAAAGTCAATTTTAGAAGGAATAAAATCTCATAAATAAATGCCATTCTGAAATTCCAAGATAGTGTTGAAAGGGTCTTAGTGGTATTATTTGGAGCAACAATCAAAGCAGCGTAAGTTAAAATCATATTTAGGTGAGTTCAAGTTAACAGTAAAATATTTTAAATTTAAATATTGGCAATATGTATTATTCCCAGAGTGTAAGGGAATGATTGTTCTTATTCAGAAAGATTCAGAAAGAAAAATCCAAATATTTCAGGAGTGGTGTGGTCATGTATAGCACAATTAAACATACCAATATCTTCTGATTCAAGAATTCCACTTCTGGTATTCATGTTTAAACATTTTCAAATCATGTCCTATTGAAAGAGGGTATTTATGTAAGAAATATTTGGTAATGTAAAAAAATAAAAAAAGAAGTAAATGAAAATATTTAAATAAATTATGGTTCACCAGCACAATTACATAATGCCTTCTATCCTATGCATATTCAAAACGATTTGTTAAATTGAAAAAAATAAAATTGATTGTTTCACCTTCATAAAAAATATATATTTATAAATGCGTATCTGTAATAACACTGAAATCAATGTTTTAATAAAATCCTGGAAAGACGCATATAGAAAGTACCACGGACATGAATAAAGAATATGATGTAGATAGGTATATGTATATATAGGATTAGGTATACATCGTAGGTATACATATATAGAAAATTTCTATTTTCTTTGTATTGAGATTTTAGATGGTATTACTATATTGGTAACTGATGGAATCTGATGGAACTGATGGAACTGATGGAATCTGCTCCCTTCGTAGGAATCTGCTCAGTTTAATTATTTGACTGAAACTACTAGCCAGAAATGAGAATTCTACTTAACACATAGTAAGAGAGCTTTTAAATCACTGACTTAAATATTATTATAATTTCAGGATCAAAAGTAATTTTATTTTTTTTAATATCTAATTAAACATGGGAAGTGAGATAGATGTGTGTGTAATATGTTATTGAAGTCCTAGAGGTCATTCATAACTCTTGGTATTCCAATAAATATAGCTTATTTTTCAATAAGTTTTTTTTTTAAATCAATTCAAGAAGGGACTGTTCACTTAAAAACACAATGCATAATTGATTTTAATTCTCTTTTATATAAAAATTAATTTATAAAATAGAATGCTTGGAGTTTACCTCAACGGTGGGGGAAAAATGGCGGTGTGAGGTGACCCTCTGTAGCGCTCCCCTGGAATTTACAACGAATCGGACAACAATAACTCCACAAAGGACTCCCTGCACAGCAGACTGGCAAGACGAAGAGGCCCACTACTAAATTGACCTCCAGGTGGGTGAATCGGGCGAGCAGGGCAAAAGGGAGAGGAGAAGTGCGGAGACGAGCCTCGTGGGCGCAGGACGCAGACCTAGCTCAGTGCTCGGTGCTCACTGCATCCCGGAACTATCGCAGCTGCAGTTGCAAGGGCGGGAAGGACTTGGACTGCTAGGACGGCTTATGGCCCACAGGGCTGAGGAGGCAGCATATAAAACGGCTGAACCCAAAGCTCACTCACGGTAGATCTCGGAGCAAAGACTGAGGGAAGAGGGCTGAAATCGGTGGTTTAAGCCCTCACTGCCAAGCGGAGAACGCAAGCTTTAGGGCCGGAGACTAGCCACCCCCTCTCAATCCTCCCAGAGCTCGCCCTGCCCCCACCTGCCCGGTGCTAGAGGCGATAAAGTAGCAGTGTCAGATCAAAGGACAGAATATTTGCTGCTCTGAGAACTGTGGACCGCAGACACAGATTTGCAGCTCAACTAGTTCCGGTAAAGGGGAGGGAGCTGTGGAAGCAGGACTGGCTGTGGTGGTGGTCGCCACCATTGCTCTGGGACACCTCTCACAACTCACCCCACCCCTGGCGCCACCTATCTGGGCGGATCCCTGCAGGAGTAAACAGAACTGCTGAAACAAACGGGCTCAGAATCAGGTGCAGAAAGAAATGTGGAACTTCAAAAGCGTTTTGCATACCTATCAACCTGTTGCAGAAACCACTCCTGTAGATGTCTAGGACGAGAAATAGTAAATCAGTGATTGCCATGAATAACCAAGGCAACAAGATAGCTCAGAAAGAAAGTGAAAAGTCTCCAGAAAAGGAACTTAGAGATATAGAAATATGTGATTTAAATGACAGAGAATTCAAGATCGCAATTCTGAAAAAACTGAACGAGATGCAAGAAAACACAGAAAGGCAGTTTAATGAACTCAGAAACACAATCAAAGAGCACCATGAGCATTTTACAAAAGAGATTGAAATTTTGAAAAAGAACCAATAGAATTTCTGGATATTAAGAACTTAATAGAAGAAATTAACAATAAAATATCCAGCTTAGGTAGTAGAGTTGACCAGATGGAGGAAAGAATCAGTGACATCGAAGATAGGAACCTGGAATTTACACAGATGGAAGAAAAAAGAGACTTGAGACTTAAAAGAAATGAAAGAACTCTACAAGAACTTTCTGACTCCATCAGAAAGAGCAATATAAGAATAATGGGCATACCAGAAGGAGAAGAAAGGGAAGGGAACAGAGAATATATTCAAACAAATCGTCGATGAGAACTTCCCAAACTTGTGGAAAGAACTGGATCCTCGAATCAAATAGAATACCTAATTACCTCAATCCCAACAGGCCGTCACCAAGGCACATTGTCTTGAAGCTGTCTAAAATCAATGACAAAGAAAGAATCCTCAAGGCAGGCCGGGAAAGAAGACAGTAACTTGCAAAGAAAAGCCCATTAGATTATCATCAGATTTTTCAGCAGAAACTCTACAGGCTAGGAGGGAATGGAACCAAATATTGAAACTATTGAAAGAGAGAAATTATGAGCCAAGAATAATATATCCAGCAAAGATCTCCTTTAGATATGAAGGAGAAATAAAGACCTTCCAGACATCCAGAAGCTGAGGGAATTTTCTAATACACGACCTGCACTACAAAAAATACTAAAGGAGGCTATTAGACCACCACCATTTATGTTTGTGGCAACTAAAACATAAAAAGGGGTAGCGTAAAGGCCTGAACTGGAATATGGGAATAGAGAAAGTAAGCGTACTGAAGAAACTGGAATACTCTAAATATCAAACTTTCTTTTACATAAAATTAAGGGTAACCACTCAAAAAAAAAAAAAAAAAAAAGAAAAAATCCAGAACTGAAATATGTACTGTAATAAAACAAGAAACAGAGAGAAACATCATAGAATACCACCACACAGAAATAATGGACAACAACAAAAAGGCAAAGAAACAGTGGAGACACAGCCTTACCAGAAAACTAAAGATAGAATGACAGGAAATCCTCACGTATCAATAATCACCATAAATGTAAATGGACTGAACTCACCAATAAAGAGACACAGAGTAGCAGATTGGATCAAAAAAATAAACCCAACAATATGCTGTCTCCAAGAGACACATCTCACCTACAAGGACAAGCATAGACTCAAAGTGAAAGGGTGGAAATTGACACTCCAAGCAAATGGTACCCAGAGAAAATCAGGTGTAGCCAAAATCATTTCCGATGAAACAGACTTCAGGGTGAAAAAGATAACAAGAGACAAAGATGGACATTTCATAATGGAAAAGGGGACTATACAACAAGAAGACATAACAGTCATCAATATTTATGCCCCCAATCAGGGAGGACCAAAATATACCAACCAACTACTAACAGAACTAAAGGGAGAAATTGACCAAAACACAATTATACTAGGGGACTTAAATACATCATTGACAGCTATGGATAGATCATCCAAACAGAAGATAAATAACGAAATAGCAGCCCTAAATGACACATGAGATAAAAAGGACATAATTGACATATATAGAGCACTTCATCCTAAAACATCAGACTATACATTGTTTTCTAGTGTACATGGAACATTCTCAAGGATAGACCATATATTGGGACACAAAATCAGCCTCAGCAAATTTAAGAAGATTGAAATCATACCAAGCATATTCTCTGATCACAAAGCTTTGACATTGGATATCAACCACAAAAAGAAAGCAGGAAAAAACACAAATACATGGAGATTAAACAACATATTTTTAAAGAACGACTGGGTCAAAGAAGAAATTAGAGGAGATCTCAAAAGATACATAGAAACAAATGACAATGAAAATACTTCCTACCAAAATTTTTGGGATGCCGTGAAAGCAGTTTTAAGAGGAAAATTTATATCATTACAGGCCTATCTCAAGAAACAAGAAAAATCCCAAATAAATAACCTCATGTTACACCTTAAAGAACTAGAAAAAGAAGAACAAGCGAAACCCAAGGTCAGCAGAAGAAAGGAAATAACAAAAGTCAGAGCAGAACTAAATGAAATAGAGAACAAAAAGACAATAGAAAAAATTAATGTGACAAAGAGCTGGTTCTTTCAAAAGATTAACAAAATTGACAAACCCTTGGCTAGACTCACTAAGATAAAAAGAGAGAAGACACTAATTAACAAAATCAGAAATGAAAAAAGGGAAGTTATCACGGATACCACAGAAATACAAAGGATTATCCAAGAATACTATGAAGGACTAGATGCCACCAAATTCAATAACTTAGAAGAAATGGACAAGTTCTTAGAAACATATAGCCTTCCAAGGCTGAATCATGAAGAACTGGAAAATCTAAACAGGCCGATCACCAGTAACAAAATTGAATCAGTCATCAAAAACCTTCCCAAAATCAAAAGTCCTGGACCAGATGGCTTCACCAGTGAATTCTACCAAACCTTCAAAGAGGATCTAATACCAATCCTGCTCAAACTCTTCAAAAAATTGAAGAAGAGTCAGTACTCCCTAACTCATTTTGTGAGGCCAACATTATCCTGATACCAAAAACGGTAAGGACAACACAAAAAAAGAAAACTACAGACCTATATCTCTGATGAATACAGATGCTAAAATCCTAAACAAAATTCTAGCAAATTGAATAAAACAATGCATTAAAAAGATTATTCATCATGACCAAGTGGGGTTCATCCCCCGGGCACAAGGATGGTTCAACATTCACAAATCCATCAATGTGATACATCACATAAAAAAAATAAAGGACAAAAACCATGTTTCTATCAATTGATGCAGAAAAAGCATTTGATAAGATACAACATCCTTTTATGATTAAAACACTTACTAAAATTGGTATAGAAGGAAAATACCTCAACATAATAAAGGCCATATATGACAAGCCCTCAGCTAATCTCATAATTAATGGTGAAAAGCTGAAGCCCTTTGCTGTACGTTCAGGAACACGAAAAGATTGTCCCCTATCACCTCTGCTTTTCAATATAGTGTTGGAAATCCTTGCCAGAACAATCAGACAAGAGAAAGAAATAAAAGGCATCCAAATTGGGAGTGAAGAAGTTAAATTGTCACTTTTTGCAGATGACATGATGCTATATATAGAAAACCCTAAAGACTCCACCAAATAGCTATTAGAAACAATCAATGAATACAGTAAAGTTGCTGGCTACAAAATCAACGTACAAAAGTCCATTGCTTTCCTATATACCAACAATGAAATCTCAGAAAAAGAGATAGAAAAAACAATTCCTTTTGCAATTGCCGCAAAAAGAATAAAATACCTAGGAATAAACTTAACCAAGGATGTGAAGGATTTATATGCTGAAAACTATAAGACATTTTTGAAAGAAATTGAAGAAGACACAAAGAAATGGAAAGACATTCCGTGCTCATGGATTGGAAGAATCAACATAGTTAAAATGGCCATATTATCCAAAGCCATATACAGATTTAATGCAATCCCCATTAAAATCCCAATGGCATTTTTTAAAGAAATAGAACAAAAAATCATCAGATTTTTTGGAACCACAAAAGACCCCAAATAGCCAAAGCAATATTAAAAAAAAAGAACAATACTGGAGGTATCACACTCCCTGATTTTTGCTTGTACTACAGGGCTACAATAATCAAAACAGCTTGGTATTGGCGGAAAAACAGACACATAGACCAATGGAATAGAATTGAGAACCCAGAAATAAAACCACATAAATATGGACAGATAATTTTTGACAAAGAAGCTAAAAACATACAATGGAAGTCAGACAGCCTCTTCAATAAATGGTGCTGGCAGAATTGGATAGCTACGTGCAAAAGAATAAAACTGGACTGCTATCTGTCACCATGTAGCAAAATTAATTCAAAATGGATCAAAGACTTAAGCATAAGACCTGATACAATAAACTGCATTGAAGAAAACAGGTACTAAACTTATGGACCTTGGGTTCAAAGAACATTTTATGAATTTGACTCCAAAGGCAATGGAAATAAAAACTAAAATAAACGAATGGGATTATATGAAACTGAAAAGCTTCTGCATAGCAAAAGAAACTATTGACAAAATAATGAGGCAACCAACTGAATGGGAGAAGATTTTCGCAAACAGTGCCTCTGATAAGGGGCTAATATCCAAAATATACAAGGAACTCATGAAACTCAACAAAAAAAAAAAAAAAAAAAAAAAAAAAAAAAAAAAAAAAAAACCACCCAATTGAAAAATGGACAGAGAACCTGAAGAGACATTTCTCCAAAGAGAATATACAAATGGCAAATAGACATATGAAAAAATGCTCAACATCACTAATCATCAGAGAAATGCAAATGAAAACCACAATGAGATATCACCTCACCCCAGTCAGAATGGCTTTCATCAACAAGACAAATAGTAACAAGTGTTGGAGAGGCTGTGGAGAAAAAGGAACTCTCATACACTGTTGGTGGGAATGCAGACTGGTGCAGCCGCTATGGAAGGCAGTGTGGAGGTTCCTCAAGAAATTACGAATAGAATTACCATATGACCCAGCAATCGCTCTCCTGGGTATCGACCCAAAAAATCTGAAAGCATTTCTCTATAGAGACACGTTTACTCCAATGTTCATTGCAGCTTTGTTTACGGTGGCCAAGACATGGAAACAACCAAAATGTCCTTCGATAGATGAATGGATAAAGAAGTTGTGGTATATATACACAATGGAATACTATTCGGCATTAAGGAAAGATGATATAGGAGCATTTGTGACAACATGGATGGATCTTGAGAGTATAATGCTAAGTGAAATAAGTCAGACAAGAAAAGCAGAGAACCATATGATTTCACTGATATGTGGTATATAAACCAAAAACAACAAAAGAACAAGACAAACAAATGAGAAACGAAAACTCATAGACATAGACAGTAATTTAGTGGTTACCAGAGGGTAAGGTGGGGTGGTGGGTGATGAGGGTAAGGGGGATCAAATATATGGTGATGGAAGGAGAACTGACTCTGGGTGGTGAACACACAATGGGATTTATAGATGATGTAATACAGAATTGTACAACTGAAATCTATGTAAATTTACTAACAATTGTCACCCCAATAAATTTAATTAAAAAATAAATAAATAAATAAATAAATAAATAAGTAAATAAAATAGAATGCTTAAATTAAAATGAGAAATATAGATATATGTGTTAACATTGTATCAGGAAACAGTAGGTATTTAACATTTAGTTTAATATAATTATTTTATTATAATCATTTGGTAAACTTCCACAGTGGAAAATGTTTTTATCTAATTTCCATGACCAATTTTTTCATTTGCTACTTGATATACATGCTGTTTTTTATACTAGAAACACAACTGAAATAAATATATCTTTTGGTTTATTCCTATTTTTTTTTTTTTGCACTCTTCTGGTACACAGTGATTATGTAGATGATAAGAAATCACTTATCTGATTTCTTAAACAAAACTTGTTTGTGCGTTTTTCTGCTAATTTTCATACAGTCACTCCTGCAGGCTTTTTATCAGGCTCCCAGTTCAGTCTTTCCATATGACATATCCACTTCTGGCATTACTCTCCACCCACTCTTTATGAGAATGATTGGTATTCAAATTTAAGGTCTTATTTTTAAACATCACTTATTCAGAAAGGTATTTCCTAAACAATTAATATACTAAGAACTTCCTATTTTTCTCACTATGCTGTTATGAGAAATTGCAAGATCACTTAGCACCATTTTGTCATCAAGTAATTACACTTAATTATTTGTTTTCCACTAATACTCCACAAGGTAACTAGCCTTATCTATTTTTATTTAGCACAATATTCCTGATGTAGAGTCTCATGACTGGCAAAGAATAAGTATTCCATAAGTATTTGCTCAATGAATGAGATAATTTTAACTACACTGTTACATTCAGGCAAATGCCTGTCCCCTTATCAATTACTATATTTAGAATAATATTTTGTGACAGCTGTTTTTATAACTAAGAATTTAAATATTTTTGTTGGGCTCCTAAATCTACACAAAATTATCTTTCTGCCTTCTAAATACCCTGGGAAAATACCTAGAACCAAACACTATTAGCAAAAAAGCATCTGTCTTCTTATTTGTGTACCTACATTTCAGCTTTCAAAGTGCAGTTAGATAATAAAAAGCTGTAAAAGACTTTTTGGCACAAGAAAAAAATAGAAAAGAGAAGAGGAGAGGAGAGGAGAGGAGAGGAGAGGAGAGCAGAGGAGAGGAGAGGAGAGGAGAGGAGAGGACGGCAGGGGAGGGGGAGGGAGGGGAGGGGAGGGAAGGGAAGGGGAGGGGAGGGAAGGGAAGGGAAGGGAAGGGAAGGGAAGGGAAGGGAAGGGAAGGGAAGGGAAGGGAAGAGAAGGGAAGAACAGATGGAAAGGAAAGGGAAGGGAAGGGAAGGGAAGGGAAGGGAAGGGAAGGGAAGGAAAGGAAAGGAAAGGAAAGGAAAGGAAAGGAAAGGAAAGGAAAGGAAAGGAAAGGAAAGGAAAGGAAAGGAAAGGAAAGGAAAGGAAAGGAAAGGAAAGGAAAGGAAAGGAAAGGAAAGGAAAAAAAAGAAAAGAAAAAAGAAAAGAAAAGAGGTCTGTATCAGCAACATTGTTTTGTTCTTTGGAGCTTTTATAATTCACTGACTCAGGCTTGCTGACTTTCTCCTCAAGCTGTGACTTTCTCCTCACTACTGAAACAGCAAACTTTAAGAGTCTGAGAAAAAATAAGATTCAAAGAGGAAGACAGACAACTAAATATAATATTCCTTGAAAAACCTAGTTATCAGAGAAAGTCAAAATTAGAATCTTATATAGAGAAAATAAAAATCTCACAAATACATTTAATCCAACTCACCTCCTATGAGGATAGTCTATGAATACTGGTAACAAGACATACTACCTTCAAAAATTAGTCCCTCTTTTCGACTCAGTCTAAAGCATCACTTTAGACTGGATAGAAAATAGTGTGTGCTTTCAATCTCAGATTAGAAGAGAAAACTAACCTTTTATTTGTCAAAAGGCCAAAAAATGTTCACAAAGCTATTATGAAATATGAACACTTGTCACCTTGAATAAGGATATATGTTTTATCACAAAAAAATTCATAAGGATTCCTATCACATTTGTCAATTTCAAACATTTTTTTTTTAAGTTAGTGTTTTTCAAACTTGAACATATATGTAAATTGCTCAGGAATGTTGCTAAGAAAAAAAAAAGAAAAACAGATTCTGAGTCAGTATACCTGAGGAAGAGCTTAACATTTTGTATTATTAACAATCTTCCAGGTGACATTAACACAGTTAGCTTATAGGCCCACATTTTGAATAACAAAGAAAATCTAAGTATAATAAGTAATCAGCTTTGGATTTAATTTTCACTAGTGATATAACTTTATTTTAAAATGTATTAGAGATTATAAAGATTTTAAGACACTTCTCTTTTGCAATACTCTCAGAAATGTGACTATTTTATATCTGCTTATAATTCTTATTTTATAGATTAAGAAAATGAGGCTTAGGAATGTTATATGGGTTAACCAAGACCACAATCTAAGATGTATACATTATTAGTCATTTTATAGATGTATTTTTTTTTCTCATTTTAGCAGGTAAAAAGTGCAAACAAACTAAAACTGTGCCATATATTCAGAATTAATTTATCTATGTATTATTGTTGATATAGTCAAACCCAGGATTTTTTTCCTTCCCCAGCATAGACCTGGACAACTTTCTCTTATGTTTAAAGAATACAAAATCATGGTACTCTTTAGTGTTTATGTATACGTACATATATGTATATGTACGTATATATACACACACGTATATGTGTGTGTGTATATATATACATATATATATATACATAAATTCTGATACGTATTTTAAAATTTTAAATACCAATTGATTCTTCTTCCTGCACAAAGGTACTCATTTAGTCAATATTTACTGAATGCCTATTCTTTGCCTAATATGTGCTTAGTAAAAGGATACATAACATTAAAAAATATATAGTAATAATAAATCTTCATACTTGTAAACAAAAGCATAGAGTTTTGTTGTAGAGATGTTCATAGTCTCCCAAAAAAATAAAAATAAAAAAAAAGAACACAACAAAAGTTAAAAAGAGAAAGTGATGGGGGAAAAAACGAAAACAGTGCTGGGCCAGAAATTCCTCTCAGAATTTAGCTGAACATAGAGGAGTCTGTACCAAGCTTTGCTATTTCCATGTATTGGAATTCAGGGCAATTTCTCATAAATTCTTATACAAGTTATAAAAGGAAATTGTATATAAAGGAACTAAGTTGTTCTAAAATTTTAGGTGAATATGTAGGGTCAAATAGACCATGGCTTCATGGAACAAATAAAAAAAAATAGTCAAAAAAAGAATAAAATAGAGTTAAATTAGTAAGTCCTAAAAGGTCTGATTGGCTCTATTTTTAATTAATTAGTACAGATCTACAGAATTAAGACTTACATCCAAAGAATCTGTCATGTTTTTATACACAATATACTGTGGCATTATTAGGCAAACTGGGTACAAATAGAATGTTGTATCAAATATGAAAACTTGATTCTGCTTGTCATTTTCCCTGTATCATTACATATCTATTATGGACAAGCTACTGCCAAATCATCAAGAACTATGCATTTGTGTGAAGATACATGAAAACAAGGAGGAAAGGACAAGTGAGCTGTGTAATCAGATTAGAAAAGTCTGGACATCTCTGGAGTAGCTATATCTACTCTGCAATGAAATAAAAAATAGGAACAAGGTTGTCAGCAAAACTATTTTGTGTGTGTGTGTGTGTGTGTGTGTGTGTGTGTTAAAAGCCTTCTTTTTTCTTAGTAAATACTAGTGTAATGAAAATAAAGAGTTTTAGTGTGAAGTTGGACTTGAAAAAATGATAGTTACATTATTTGATTTAGAAAGTTGTGCTCCTGGAAAACAATACAAACTTTTTGGATTAAAGAATTTTCATTTTGAAACACTTCATTTCAGATAGAGTTTATTTTTAAAATTTACTTTTTATCATTCTGGCCAATGCCATATTTGAGCTTTATAACTAAATTTTAGGCACTGGCTAAGTTAAATTTTAAGAACTTTAAACAGAATATACATATTTATTTTAAAGTAAACATTAAATTGACTCAAGAAGATAGACATGTATATTAATACATAATTATTTAAGAAATAAGCAGATAAAGAGATCTTTCTTTAAATCTTCATGTTTTATCTTTAATTATTAACAAGTTCTCAGAATAGGTGGACTTGTCATTTATTTACATGCAACTTAACTTATATGCAGTTCTTTCAAATGAATTAATTTCATTAATAATTTAATAAGTATAAATCCAAGCAACCATATACTTCAAGTTATATATTCAAATGCAATCTTCAATATGAAAATGTTAAAAAAAAAACACAACGAATATGTGATATCAGAATACAACAGTTCACACAACATGGTAAGAAGGAAAGGGTGTCTTTCCAATCAGTTTCTAACTACTGAAGGAAAAGTTTCTCTCTGATACACCGGATCTCAACATATAAATTAGAATCAAATTTAGAGAGAATATAATCTATTTATTGATACACTGCATAAAACACAGTAATGTTATCAAGTATTGATATAGATCTAGATTTCCGTGGTTTTACTTTGTTTTGCTTTCTTCTACACACATAATTGATACAATTTCATTATAGTATTTTAGGGTAACTTATTTTCAGAGGAAGAGGCTCTAACCCCTCTTTTAATATTGTAATCTAGTTCTCGCAATTTTGTGTGTTCATTGAAAGTTTTTCCAAATATTTAATCTATTACATATTTAAATAGGCCCAGTCCTCATCTTTTAAGTATACATTAAAAAATATACCATTAAATTCTGTACATTCAGTAGTTCCAATAATTGTCTACAAAATTTTAGGTAATAATTTCTTAACCTTCACTAGTTCCATCAATATTCTTCTTACATTTCTGTATGACATTAAAATTTTTAATTTATAAGTTATTTCCTCCTTTCAAATAAGGCTATAATCTCTTTATACATAAATGCACTTCAAATGACCAATTAAATTAAGAACTCATTCTGTGAAATTGGGTGGAACTATTTTATTATGTGGGAGGTTAATATCATGTCCTTGTTGGGAAAATGTCAGAGTTGAGCACACTCTTTTATAATCTTTATTTTGGTCAGCAGCTCAGCATGCAAATCCAGGTTTTGCTAATGAATATCTGCAGGTGATGGGCAAAGAAACACTGGCACTAAGACAGAAAAGACACAAAATTGATCATCACTGCTATTACCAAGAAAATAATACCTACCACATAACAGGAACAAAAGTGATGACTACATGTACATTATTCATTTACTCATTCAAAAATATTCACTTAATACTTATAACACTGCTTGGCCTGATGATTCTACATCGTATACAGTTTATATAAATATCATATGATAATATAATATGATATAAATGTAATGCTCATATAATTTCAAACTTTACAGGACTTTAAGGATCATTCCAATTCAGTCCTTTAAGCAGTTGACTAGCAAATACTTGAATATCTCAAATGATACTTGTTTCAAAGGCAGAATCAGATGTAAAATTAGTTTTGTCATTTAGTTATAGACAATCTTGCTTAATATTCTCAAACGTGCTTTCTAAGTATCTGCTTTGTTTTTTTATAATTTTCTATTAGAATTTTTTAACAATGTATTTTTGTTGTTATTTTCTTTTATTTTACTTGCTGTACGATTCACTTTTACTTCAGTGTTATCTATATTATGAACTCCTTTCTTTCTCTTCTGTTTGCATTTTGTTAGTAAATCACCACTTCTTAAGGACTTAGACACTTTGAACTAGTTTATAGTTCAATATTTTTTTTCTTTTCTTAGTGATGCATTATTTCTTTTAACAGATAAATGCTGGCATCATATTGCAAAATAAAGTTTTGTAAAATCACTATTGATTATTCTGTGGAGACTTCACTAAGAACTGACATCAGCTTAAATAAAGGGCTGCAATCTGGCCAGAAACGTCTACAATCACCTGATATAATAACCTTAGATTTTATCATACAGGTATTGAATGACAAGAGCCCATTCTCAGCAATCATATATTTAAATCACTTATATAGACTTTTAGCAATAACCAATGCTTGAGTAAATTCCTTATGTAAAAGGAATGTAAGAAAATATAAGAAAAGAACAGATACACTTTTGAATGAAATGATAGCCAGTAAAGAAACATGACACTACTTTTATGTCTATCAGGCAAGATTAAGTAATACTGTCAACAGTTAAAAGTAATGGCCACTGCTGTTTGGAAAAATGGACTGTCAATGTAAGCTTAATGAAATCACTGGACTAGAAAACTAAGTGCAATTAATTTGACCATGTTTATTATTTGAACAATGAAAATGTTTCTTTGTTAAAGAACTGAACCATCTAAAGTTAATCTAATCCAGCTTGTTTTGCATTTTCAACTGATCATTTTGCATTAATATTACATGACTTTTGCCCTTATTCTTTGGTAAAAATATTGACTTTTCTGCATCCTTAATCAGGAGTCAAATTAATTCTGAAAAGCTTCTACAAATGATAAAAGTAGCCTCATTTGTTTTCCTTACTGGTCCATTTGGTCTTTGGCAAAATACTCTCTTCTATTCATCTTTGGAAACATTTTAACTTCCCTTGGCAGAGTTGGCTTTAGAGTACATAAACTATAAATATACAAGGGCATTTTATGGAGAAGTGTTCAGATGAGAAGGAGGAGTCATAAAGGAAGCAAGAAAATACTCAGAAAAATAGAAAACAAGAGCACTGAAATCCACGCATCACTGGGCACGTGTGAAGCAGTATGGCCTGAGAGGAGTTCATAAACTGGGGACTGGTCACTGCAGGTCACACCGATGAGATCTGATCAAAATTATGTCTCAAAATACAAAAAGATGGCCCCAGCGGGGAATATCTCATAGAATGATTTGGTCTAATTTTCATTTCTGAAAGTTCAACTATCCAGAACATGTATTGATAAAACTTTGAGAATAATATTTTAATGACTTGAATAAATTGATAAAAACTCGTGTGTGTGCAGATTTTACATGGACTATATAATTTATAAAATATCTATTTACATTTCGTGAAATTCTAAAGCTACTCTTTGTTACTCTATCTTGTACAACTGATTTTCTCAAGAACATGCATTAAATGTATTACATGTAATATATACCAAATATATGGTGTCTAATATATTTTCACTCTATGTTGACTAAGAACAGGAATAAAATATAATGATAGTAACAATAATCATGACTAATATTTATTGATTTTTCCAACATAACCAATAATCTTCCTAAGAGCTCAAATGTATTAACACATTTTATCTTGACAATTACTTTATGAAGATAAGTATTATTATGTTCCTCACTTTACAGATAAAGGAAGTGAGATACAAAATATTTAAGTAACATCTGTAAAACTAGCATAAGGTAGGATATAGTCTCAGACAAACCAATTCCACACATCCCTACACGTTGTCTTTTGAAAGCAAAGAACAATTCATAATACAACTTACTCTTCTTCAAGTTTTCAGAGATAATTTAAAGGTAAAAATAAAAGAAACTATAACATTTCTCACACAAAAAAAAAATTAAGGGGATTTTTAAGTGCTATTAATTTAATAATTATTATAATTCTGTTACCTCATTTCAACTCTTTGGGAGGTGAGAGAAAGTTGGGAAAGAGAGAGTCAGGGAGGATGAGAAAGAAAGAGAGAGAAAAAAAGAGAGAGAAAGAAAGAGAGAGAGAGAGAGAGAGAGAGAGAGAGAGAGAGAGAGAGACTTAGAGAAAGAATAAGTCAGATTTCCTACAGTCTAGAAATGTTATTTTTTCATATTTAATACCGTATTTGCCGGCGTATAAGACGACCCCCTAACATTTCCACTCAAAATACAGAGCTTGTTATATACTCGCCGTATAAGACTACCCCCTCTTCCACACACCTTCCACACACCAAATAACTTTCAGTTTAAAATTTGCATCATACTTCTTTCTTTTGGCTGGTGTCATGATAGGGATGATAGGGGTTTGACTGGTCGACATTTTCTATGCTGTACTGTACAATGGTGCAGTATCGTGGTTGGCTGTTGGCTGTATACAAAGCCTGATTTGATTGGTCCCTGCTCCCTGTTTGCCCGCCCTGTCACTATAGCAGTCTGGTCCACCCTTGCATCAGCATCTCCCTGGGACCTCACTAGTGCGCAAGTGCGAGCTCTTCAACATTCTAACAGGCACCATGATAGCGCAAAATCGCGAATCTTCAATGCATATGTAAAGAAATATACGGTAACCCGAATTTACCACACTCGCAAAATCGCACACAGCTGACCATACACCCAGTATAGTATCGCAATTCGCAATTTTGCGCTATCATACTGGGTGTATGCTCGGCTGTGTGCGATTTTGCGAGTGTGGTAAAATCGCATAACAGCAAAATCGCATAACAGCCGAGCATACACCCAGCAGCGCTGCTGATGCCTGAACGGTATGTGGAATGAAGTGGGCGGGCATCGGGAGGCCACTATGGCACGGGGCAAGCACTATGGGCAGTCTATCTGAAGTGTACCTGGCGTATAAGACGACCCCCCCACTTGGAGGCATATTTTTCGGGGCCAAAAAATCGTCTTATACGCCGGCAAATACGGTATATATTATAGGTTCATTGATACAGTCAGGTTTAAGAATCTGAAATATACAAAACAATCCCTTTAAAAGTATCCTCAATAAAAGGTGCAAAAAGACAGGTTTCATGTACATATTCTACTTAAAATTCTTTACTGTTAATATCCCATTTTCATCTAGGCACCAAAAGAACTACTCATTGGAAAAATCAATATGGATGAGATATATTTTGCAGAACAGATTTTAGTATTGGTACATTCTTCATTTATAGTTTTTCACAATATTGTTTTTGACAAATAAATAGACATTTTTCTTCAATTTTGTACTTTTTCCGGATTCATTTCAGTGATTTATTATTAACTTTATCCTTTAAACATAATCATTATTATTATTTTTTTAATTGAAGTGTATTCTATCTTAGATTCCATTATGTCAGATTCCACTCTTCCTCTCCCACACTGGGCACTCTTGAGTTCTTCCTCTGGACCTTTTTTCTCTAAAGGGCATTTTAGCACTCAGTCCTTAGGTCTTGTCTTTTCTGTGTCCCTATCTTTCATCAACATTCTATTTGAAATTTCTCTGCAAGTGAACACACTTAGGTCCCTGACAATTCTATTTACCTAAGGTCAAATCACTTCAAATCGTCATTTCTGATCTATGCTAGAGTTCTAAATTAATACAGACATACTAATTAGTATACCACCTTTAATCATCACTTAGATTTATAATAAAGCATCTCAGACTTAACATATCTAATGGGAAAATATTCATTCTCTTCAATTTTCCTACAATAATTTTCTCCATCCTTCCCACTATCAGTAAATGGTAACACCAAAACCTAGCAGCCATCCTTAATAATTTCATTTTCCTAATCTCTCTTCATCCAGCTAACAGAAATACTATTTATCTTATCTCCAAAGTATAATTCTTCCCCCCATCACTTCTGCCACCACCCTAGTCTAAGAGACTTTTTCTTTTTCTTTTAACTTCTATAATTATTACCTAAATGACTTCCTTGCTTCAACTCTGACCCACAGAGGACCAGCAAGATACATTTCAAAGGGATTCCATGAGTATCCACTTCCTGCCTAGGGTTTTACATCTTGAGAAAAAGTCACCATGCCCTTCAAACTCAGACCTCTGTCTTCTTCCCCAGACTCACCTGCTCTCAGATGCTCTAGGCTCAGTCTTTTTTTTTTTTCTTTCATTGTTTTCCAAAATTCTCTTCATCTTAGATCTTTGAATTTATTTTTCCCTCTGCTAAATATAGTCTGCACCGGGAAGTGCATATGTCTAGTGGCATTCACCATTCTGGTCTAATTAAAATATTTTCTTTTTTAAGACTGCTTCACTACTATCCTATTTAAGGAAACCCTCCATCCATCAAATCTCTCTTCTTTCTATCATCCTCTCCTATCACCCCTACTTTATTTCATTAAAAACATTATAATCACTCTTTAAAATCACGTGTTTCTATTTATTGGTGAGAAATTATGGACCACCTCCTCCTACTATTATCAGTTATAACTTGTTCATTACTGTCTTTCTAGAGCTTGGAATAGTATCTGATGAATTTCGAGTGCTTTACTAATATGTATCCAATAAATGAAGAAAATCATATACTCACTTCTGAATAAAAGAAATGCAAAAATGTTAACTGTTACATCGGATTACTTTGTCCAGTTTTGAATTGTTAGCTACATTGAAGGGGTGAAATAATTACTCAGAGAAAGTGTACGGCAGATTCGGAATACATGGCCACATGGTAGCTTTGCAGGTCATAGCACATTACCAAGTAATCACATTGCCTTTCCAATGTTTGAAAATAAATTCAGATAAATCTCCAGAGAGCTTACTTTTGTTTTTCAAAAATTTTACAGCAATCCAAAATATATTTGACATAGATAAGAGAAATACTATAAGGGGCAAGAATTAGAAACAGTAATAAAATGCTAAGCATGTTTAGGGGGCTTTATATTTCACCATGGACTTTCCTTTTTTCCTACCAGGTAGTTTTTCCTTTTATCTAAACTGAGTAATCTACAGAAATTAAGATTACAGTCATTAAAGGAATCAGTGCTTTTCATTTATTTCATAATGTGTCTTCCTGAGGGACGCTTCCTTGAGTCTGCAGACTTCAGCTGGAGGAACAATATTCCACGCTGTGTGCAAGTCTGAGTTACATGAAAATTACTTCCCTTCACATCTGTAATATATGTACTAACATTTCTTCCAAATCTGGAAAAAATGTTCTCAAATGGCTTCTTAATATATTGTAACTAGATCTATCTTATAAATATTAGGGGTGATTTTTATTACCCCTAATATGTTGGGAAAATAAACATACTGGACTCTTGGGTTAGGGGTTTTCAATCTTGGTGTTCACAAATGGGAGGAGAGATGTCATTATTCTAAAATAAGCAAGAACAGATTATATATAACGACAGTAATATTCAAGTATATATTCCCTCCAGTTAAAGTCTCATTTAACCATGTCATTTATAAGCTAAATGATTTATTTATGCCAACCATCTGGTTATTTACTTACTTATTTACTTACTAAAAGATGATTCTCCTTTAACACAAATGTGAGTGAAAACTTGTATTTTAGTTCAAAAGCCGTAATAGACCTTCACTGAGTAAAGTTCTGAAATGTGTGACTTACATCTTTTCAGATGTTGAATCCCATAACCAGGCATGAGATACAGCTTTTCAATGTAGTTTAAAAAATATGAGTTGCTCAAACTGAAGCCTTAAACCATGAGGAATTTTCCTAGGAAGTTGTTATAGATATTAAACCAGGATGTCACATTGTCCAGAGATGGTCCCACAGGGGATCTCTTTGAGGAAAGATAAATAAAAGGAATAAAAGGATCCAAGAGATTAAAGCCATGAAACCGAAAGACAAACATATAACACTTAATAGGTATCATGAAACATAATAATAAATGTTAATACATTTCTTAATTTAAATTTTCCTATACATACAATAAATATTTTCTTGTGATTTACTATATACATCAAGTCTGTGGAAGGCAACTGAAGCCCTAAATGCACTAACCTGACAGCCCTTTGTGTTTCGGAACTGCATCTTATTACACTTGGAACCAACATTTTGAGCACTCTCTTGGTGCCGACCCTACATAAGTAAATTTACAAATGTTCTTTCATCTGAAGAACCATCCCCCCAAGAAGATATTACTCTGAACAACTAATAATCGATTTCCCTTGAGTTTAAGTAACTAATGCTGATGAAGAATAGTGGGTAGGATCAAAGTATAAACCAAGTTTCCTTTTAGAACCTCTGTTTATTGCCTAACTCTTAAGCATTTTATTCATCTTTTTTATCCTTTTCCTTTCCTATCAGGAAAACTGTTTCCACACAGTATTTATTCAAAAAGTGTGATCTTCTACAGTATATACTTGTATTATTTAGTGTAATGACAGTCTGTGGTTAAAGATTAAAAACACATTTCTCAGTGGAGTAGAGCAATTCATATCAGGAAATAGATCTCTTCCAAGAGCTCATTCAAAATAAAGCCTTCTTCCATTTTGTAGCATTGCTAATTTCAATATGTGGCTTCCAAGATTTTTTTTTTTTCTAGATTTTTCTGCATCAAATCATGGAAGGGGTCTAGAAGTGGCATATATATCTTACATTCCATTGACTGCAATTCAGCCACACAGTGACATCCAACTAACAAGGAGGGTGGGAAATGAGGTCTAGCTCTATGCCCAAAAAGAAGGTAATACAATTTGTAAAGAGATAGTCAGTCCTCTTCTGATAATCAAATATCTGTTTTATTCTTTTTCCTACAGACAAGACATATTCTGCCTCTCTGAAGAGAGGGCAACCCTAAGTCACATCTGATCACTTAATTCTTCAAAATCACCACATCCTTGCTGTCTAAGAAAATATTACTTCATCTTAAGAGCTGTACAAACCTCCATTAAAATAAATTTTTATTGATAATTACAAGAAGCACAATGGTTTTTTGTTTGTTTGTTTGTTTGTTTTTTTAATAATGCTCAAAGTGCTACGAAAGTGTGGTTGAAATTTGTTGGTTGGTGATGATGGAATTTAATAAAATTTAAATGCATTTAATGTTCAATCTATGCTCAGATCTGTTAAAATCAAGATGGAGAATACAATTTTTCATTTAAAGCCAGATTCTGTTCACAATGAATGTGCTATCTAATTAACTGAAATAATTATTCTAATAATCATTATAACTTGTTTTAATCTTTAAAAATAGTCAATTAAACTACAACAAAGGAGCAAGAATATACAATGGGGAAATAACAATCTCTTCAGTAAGTGATTTTGAAAAAAAATGACAGATATATGCAAAAGAAGACAACTAGATCACTTTCTTACACCATATACAAGAATAAACTCAAAATGGATTAAAAACTTAAATGTAAGATTTGAAGACATAAAACTCCTAGAAGAAAACTTAGGCAGTAAACTCTTTGACATTAGTTTTAGCAATATCCTTTTGGATATGTCTTCGCAGGCAAGGACAACAAAACAAAAATAAACAAATTGGGCTACATCAAACAAAAAGTTTCTGCACAGAGAAGGAAACCGTCAACAAAATAAAATGACAATTTAAATGGGAGAAGATATTTGCCAATGATACATCTGATAAGGGGTTAATATCCAAAACATATAAGGAATTGATGCAACTCAACATGAAAAAAAATCCAATTAAAAAATGGCCAGAGGACATGAATAGACATTTCTCCAAAGAGGACATCCAGATGGCCAACAGACATATGAAAAAAACGCTCAACATCACTATTCATCAATAAATTGCAACTCAAAAAAACAGTGAGATAAGTGACCTCACACCTGTCAGAATGGCTATTATCAAAAAGTCAACAAAATTCAACTGTTGGCAACAATTTGGAGAACAGGAAACCCTTGTGCACTTTTGGTGGGACTGTAAATTGGTGCAGCCACTGTGGAAAACAGTATGGATTTTAAACTAATATTAAAATCACCATCTGACTCAGTAATTTCACTTCTGGATATTTATCCAAAGAAAATGAAAACACTAATTCATAAAGATATCTGCACCCCTATGTTCATTGTAGCATTATTTATAATAGTCAAGATATGGAAGCAACCATGGTATCCATTGTTAAATGAATGGATAAAGAATATGTGGTATATACAGGGGATGCCAAAAAAAAATGTACACAAGTGGGCACTTTGGTCAATGTTGTTCAAGCTGTAGTTTGCCATGATCAGAAGTGTCTGATGGTAACCACTTTGAGCTTCTCTTGTAGTTGCAGAAGTGAAATGTGACTTGTATTCATCTTTTGTTATCAGTATATATTGAATATTGCAATTTTAATATTTTTTTCCTTTCTTAATGTGCGTATACATTTTTTATCACCTCTATATGTACACACACACACACACACACACACACACACACAGAGGAATAACTCAGCAATAAAACATACAACAAAGATGGACCTAGGAGGTACTACCTTGTTTCCCCGAAAATAAGACCTAGCCGGACAACCAGCTCTAAGGCATCTTTTGGAACAAAAATTAATATAAGACCCGGTATTATATTATATTGCATTATATTGTATATTATGTAATATATTATATTATTTGATTAAAATATATTTGATTACATTACATTATATTATATTATGTTATGTTATATTATATTATATTATTTGATTATATTATATTATATTATATTATATCATATTATATTATAGACTGGGTCTTATATTATAGTAAAATAAGACTGGGTCTTAGATTAATTTTTGCTCCAAAAGACGCATTAGATCTGATTGTCTGGCTAGATCTTATTTTCGGGGAAATACAGTATGCTGAGTGAAATAAGTCAGACAGAGAAAGACAAATACTGTATGATTTCACTTGTATGTGGAATGTGAATAAACAAACAAACAAAACAAATAAGAAACAGACTCATAGGTACAGAGAACATAGGGATGTTTGCCAGAGGGGAGGGAGGTGGAGGGATGGGAGGAAAAAATGTAGCAGAATAATATATGAATTTCCAGTTTAAAATAACTATGCCACAGAAATGTAGTGCTCATCACAGAGAATATAGTCACTAATACCTTAATAACTTTGTACCATGGCAGCTGGTTATAAGACCTATCAAGGTGAGCACATGTAAAGTATATAAATTTGGAATCACTGTTGTACACCTGAAACTAACATAGTATTGTATACCAAAAACATTTTGATAAAAATTCAAAATAATCATGGAAAGCAGACATTCTTCTCATTTTTTCCCCTACAGTTGTTCTGTACAAAATCTAAATATTGTTGTAATTTTTTTTTGTTATTTAAGTAGAGAAAACATGTTGCTTTTACATTTAACACTTTCCCAAACATATAATTTCTTTTTCTTTGTTCCTTGGAAACATTGTGGTGCAGAAAATGTAACTGCAAAAGATACACAACAAGAAACAGAAAAAAATGTTCAACAAAATACTATTGCATTAATATATGCAATTTTCTGGAGAGCTGAAACAAACATTGTTAAACCTCAAGGGATTTTTTTTTCCTACTGGCCTTGGCTTGTGTACATCTTGGGACAGTCCTTCTTTATCAAACAACATGTTTTTCTACTTTTTAAAAATGTCTCAGGATATTTTTGCTTATTTCTCTGTAGTACTTACAGGAATTTAAATCAAGGCATTACTGTAATTTTTAACCTTCCAAACACATTTCTAACATTCAATATTCACTGAAATGTGATGCAAATCTGCCAAATGATACCTCTGCCTATTCATTTCTAATTTACATAAAATGTTTTTTATTCCCTTCAAAGTGTGCTTTATTCATTTACGCCAATGTTGCTGGAAGAAAAACAATAAGAAATGAAGTCAAGCTTATTGGAATATGGAATCATATTTATAGTGTTTGTTTCTTAATTATAAGTACTCACATTTTCTTATTGAATTCCAATATATATCACATATATATATATATATATATATATCACCTGTGATATATATATATATATATATATATATATATATCACATATATCATATATATCACAGGTGATGTGTATTATATATATATATGTGATATATATTGGAATTCAATAAGAAAATGTGAGTACTTATGTGATATATATGTGATATATGTAATATATTATGTCATAATATATTAATATCCATTTATACATATTTCTGAACTATTTAGGGCTTCTAGGGATTTTCAATATAATTATGAAGAGTTTGTTTTTCTTTAAGTTTGAAAATAAGATCATTTAACTTTTATCTTAATAAAGCAACAGCAAAATATTTGAGTGGCAGAAAACATAATTCAAATCATGTTTCAGAAAACTTTTCTATCTTTTGCAAAGAATACTGACAAATGAATCATCTGACCAAAATAGCAGAGAAAAGTTTTAATGAACTATTTTTCTTTTTTTTTTTTTATCTGAAGTTTAAAAAAACATCCTTGTAATGTACGGGGTTTTTTAAATTTGATGTGTTGTAAAAAGAGCACATGCTTACTTCACTTTATTATATTTTTTAATTTCTACTATCAGCTACACTCTATATCTGGAGGTGAAACACAAAGGATGGTTTACTAAAAACTGATAAGGAACCTACAGTAGGAGAAGAGAGGCATATTAAGAAACTAAATAAACAGTTTTGAACCCTATGACAAAAAGACAAAACAGTCATACAAAAGTGACAGGTAAATGTGAAAAGTAATCCTTGAGATGCATCTTGAAAACTAAATAGTTCATGATCTAACTTGAGTACAGGTGACAAGAGCATGGGGTAGCCTTGAGCAAAGGCATAGTAGCTGGAGAGAAAAAAGTATGTGCTTTAGGAATATGACAGGCGAGTCCACCCAAATGTAGACTGTGAGAAGGTGTGTGTGAGACATTCGTGGATTGTTAGGCAGGTGCCGAGACCGTGGCTCTTTCACTCCAGGTCTCCCCTGTACAGAGACTTACTACTGGAAGTATTCTTTCACTCAGTCTAGTCTTAGACGTAGTTATCACTTTCTCTTCCTCATGTGTACATCCAAACTTCTTCAAGTTAGAGTTTATCACTGTCTATGTGCTCTCATTGTTTTGACCCTATTGGACTCTAGATTAACAGCTAGGTGTGCTTTAATATTTTAATGTATAATATTCTCTTTCTACCAATTCTTTAAACAGATTTTTAACCGACTGTACTTATTTTTTATTGCTACTGCAAAAATATTCAATAAAAAGCAGTGATTTTATAAAGTTTGACTTTAATAATTTATACCTTCTTGTTAACTTTTCTGATGGTAGAATAAAAGTAAAAGAATAACACATTATCTGATCTTCTTACTAAAAACTGCATTTACTGTGTTACTGTTATAACAAATTACAGACATAACAGCTTAAAAATGTTTTGTGTTTTTTTTTTTTTTTTTTTTTTTTTTTTTACTGTTTAGGAAGTCAGAAATCTCACTGAGCTAAAATGAAGGTTTTGGTAGGGAGGCTTTTTTTGTTTTTCTTCTTCTTTTTCTAACAGCACTAAGGGAAAATTCATTTCTTTGCTTTCCAGATTCTAAAGAGTGCTTGCATTCTTTGACTCCTGATACTCTTCTTTATCAACAAAACCATCAAAGGTGGGTCAAATTCTGCTCTATTTGCATCACTGTAGCCTTGTTTCCATTGACATAGCTCCTTCTCTGTCTCTTCTGCCTCCCTCTTCCACTCTTAAGGACCCACTCAAATTATCCAAGATAAACTTCCTATCTTAAATCCAGCTGATTAGCAACCTTAAGTGCAACCATAGCCTTAATTTCACCTTGTCTTTTAACCCAACATACTCACACATCTGGGGAAGAGGATGTGGGTATCTTTGAGTGGCCATTATTCTGCCTATCACAAGGATTTGTGAGATTATGAGTTCAGGATCAATTTCCATTGATATTTAACTATTTATTTTCCCCAGAGACTTTTCAAGTATAGGCAATATGGTCACATATTAAATAAACAAAAAAATAAAATAATAAACACTCTAAGAAAATCTCATTAATTTCATTGTTGCTTTATAATCATTTAACCTTCTGTTTAGAATACGCATGTTAAGAACTTTTAAGAGGAATGCATAATTTATCTCTAATATAAACTTTAATATTAATTTGTCATACATTAGTTTATTTCTGGTAGTAAAAACTCTCAAATCTGAGAAACACATAAATAGACTTTCTTTGCTCCATCAAACTAATTCCAAGATATTTTATATAATTATTCCTCTACCTCCAATAAAGCAGTTCACCTAAGTGAACCATCCTTGTTCTTCATTTTGTCTGGACACTATGGGTACACATACAGAGAAAATATGACTTTGTTATTAATATATGCAAATTTTTCTATAGCCAGAATTTAAGCTTTCCTAATTTTTTTCCACAAATTACCCAACACTGCATATATGATGATGGCCTCATGCAATTATAACGGAGCTGAAAAAATTCTATCACATAGTGATGTCATATTCATAATAAATTTCAGATGCAGTCCATTACTCAAGTGTTTGTGGTGCTCGTGCAAACAAACCTACTGCACTGCCAGTTGTATAAAATTATAGCACATACAATTATGCATAGTACATAATGATAATAAATGACTATGTTACTGGTTTATGTATTTGTGATACTATATTTTTAATTGTTATTTTACAGTGTCCTTTTTCTATTGATTAAAAAAAACGTTGCTGTGAAACAGAACGCCATGTTACAGTGGTAGCAGTCTCATACATCTTGTGTTTACCATGTCTCTTGATTTCATAATTTTCTCTTACACTGGAATTAACCTCATGTTGATTTGTTCATCATGTACCTTAAGTGTAAAACATCCACTGCTAATGTTGCCACTAAAAGGCCACATCCAGTGATTGACATGGAAATGAAATTAGAAGTGATGAAGGACTACAAAGTTAGAAAATCAGTGACAGTCATTGCTCACCAGTCAGGTATGCCCCATTCCACCACAGGTATAATCTTGAAGAACAAGAACAAAGTGAGAAAATTTGTTAAAGGATCTGCTTCATTGGAGGCAATGAGACTAACAATTTAAGAATCTATATCAGATATGGAGAAACTTCTAATCATCTGCTTTGGAGACCAAACACAGATGCATATCTCTCTCAGTACCATGACAATTACAACCAAAGCAAAAGCTTTTTGATATTGAAAGAGAAGGCTGGACCTGACTATGATATATAATTTTCTGTTAGCTTTGGATGGATTAACCCATTCAAGAGTCATTTTTCATTACATAATGTGAAAGTGAGTAGTGAGTCTGTGAATGCTGATGTGAAGGCAGCTGAAGAATTTTTGGAAACTATATAAGCTAATTGTTATGGAAAGTTACTTGTCAGAGTAAACAGCCAATATGAATAAAATCTTTCTATACTTCAAATGGATGTGTGAAGAGACTTTCCTGTATAAAGAGGCCAAGTCAATGCCAAGTTTCAAGGCTTTTAGTGACAGGATAACAGTCTTATTTGGGGGCATAGTTGCAGGCTACAAATTGAAACCCCAGGGCCTCCAAGCATATCAATAAGCATACATTGGCAGCATGCTACAGGAGCAATGAAAGGTCATGGATGACCCAGCTTGTCTTCCAAAATGACCTATTAAATTACTAGGCCAGCAAAATGGAGAAGTACTATTTGGAGAATAACATGCCTTGCAAGATTTTGCTTATTGCTGTTTTTTTTTTTTGCAGATCTCCTTCATTGGTGATCGTCATCCCAATATCAAAGTGATATTTCTCCCAAAATACAACCTCTTTGATCCAACCCATGGATCAAGGAGTTATAGCAGTTCTTAAGGCCTACTACCTGAGGAGGACACTATCCAGGCTATTGCAGCAAGTGAGGAAGACACTATGTAATTCCGGAAGGATTGCATCTATAACTGTATCAAGAACCTTGTTTGAACACGATGTCAGAGGGGCAATGGATTGGGGGAGAGGGGTTACCACTTTGTGAGGGATGAAATGTTTAACTATTGCATTGTTTTGTACACTTGAAACTAATAAAAACAAAACAAAACAAAACAAAAACCTTGTTTGAGGTTAGTGTGATGTTACCAAGGCATGTATGAATGGCATCTGGAAGAAGAAATGCTAGAGGTTCATCCATGACTTCAAAGAATTTTCGAAAGATTAAGAAGGTTGCAAAAATCAACAAAATCTTGGTTGAGATGGCGAACAACTTTAATCTAGGTTAGGATGAGTTTGACATTGAGCTGGTTCCCAGAGCTGGTTTTGAGGAATTGACTAATGAGGAGTTGCTGGAACTGGAACAGGAATGCATAGCTGAAGAAGAAAGAAGAAAAAAGGACACTGCAGAAGAAGAAAAAGAAGATGAATACCAAGGAAATTTGCAGTGAAGTTTTAGCAGAAGCCTTTTGCAAACCTCAGTAAACTCCTTAAAATTTCGGAAAACATGGACGCCCAACACCAACCTGATGAAGAGGAATGTTTTTGTGCATTATCTGCTTACAAGCAACTCTATGATGAAGGAAAGAAACAAACTAAGCAAACCACCATGGACATGATACCTCTGAAAAGAGGGATACCTCTCAAGCAGGTCCTTCAGGGGGTATTTTAGAAAAAATATGTGTTACCATAGGAGAGGACACTTGTATTGTTATTACCCCTGAAAACCTTCCTGTGGGATGTAGAGACAGAAGGCAGTGCTATGGATGATCTTGACGCTTTGTCCTAGGCTAAACTGGTGCATTTGTGTCATAATTTGTAACAAAAAAGAAACACATTTAAACAGTAACAAATTTTGTTTTACTTAAAACTAGATAAAAGTTTATGGACTAAAGATATAAAGAAAATATTGTACTGTTGCACAATAGTATTTGTGTGTTAAGGTAAGTATTATTACAAAAAAGTGAGTTAAAAAATTAAAAATTTTATAAAGTAAAAAGTTACTGTAAGTTAATTAATTTATGATTGAAGAAATAACATTTTAGTAAATTCAGTGCAGCCTAAGTATACAGTGTTTATAAAGTCTACAGCAGTGTACAGTTACGTCCTAGACCTTTACATTCACTCATCACTCATCACTGACTCACCTAGAGCAACTTCCAGTCCTGCAAACTCTCTTCATGGTAAATGCCCTATACAGGTGGACCAGTTTTTATCTTCTAGTCCATATTTTTACCATGTTTCTCTTTTCTATGTTTAGATATGCTTAGATATACAAATATTGACTATTGTGTTACAGTTGCCTACAGTATTCAGTACAGTCACATGCTGTACAGCTTGTAGCCCAGGAGCAATAGGCTATTCGGTGTGTAGTAGGCTCTGCCATCTACATTTGTGTAAATGCACTCTGTGATGCTCACATGACAAAATCACTTAATGACATGTTCTTAGAATGTATCCCCATATTTGAGCAACCTATGATTATACTGAGTTTGTTTATTTTTCATTGCCTGTGGCAAATTGTTAGCTATCAGCTCTCCTTGTTTCTTTCCTTACCTCTAATTAGGTGTATGTGAGAACAACCACTATGTTTCCTACCTTTTATGCTTGCTTTCCTACCCCCATGTCTTCAGGAATCACTCCACACACCGCATATGATGAATGACCCTGCATTTCTGCGGTCCAGAGGCTGTCTGATCACACCCAGTATGGCCTGCTTCACTCCACTCCAGACAATCATTACGGATGTTTTCAATTCATTAAGGATATCTTCCACTATTTAAATATTCCCTTTAAAATTTCTTCAGTTATCGCAGGATGCTTTTCTGGATGATCCTTTTAATAGCTTTTCTAATTAGCTTAAATTATTTTTACATGTCTTGTTTTTTACAGATATTTTAATACATATCTTTTGCTTTTTAAACCATGTCTATAGTCAGTGTTCAACAAGTCCAGTATGTGGATCTTTGCTGATCTCATTCTATTATTGGTTCTGCTTTCTGTTACTCATGACGCTATATTTTCTCGGCATTTTGTCGTTTTTGATTGAGAGCACTTATTTCTTAGTTTTGGAAATAAGTCCTAATTTGACAGTGATTTTCATTTGTAATAGCTGTGCCATAGTCCGGTGGGCTCCCCTAATAAAGGGTCACATTTATTATGGTCTTGAAAATTTTCTCAGACCGAATTGTGTGAATTTGAGCTGGAAAACCGCACCAGATCCAGTTTGCGCTCGTGGTTTCTCCAGGGATAATGTTTTTCCTTTCCCACAGGATAAATTCAAGTCAGGTAATTTTCTTAATGTCACCTTCTCAGGCGTAGGTTTATTTCCAGCCCATTCCTTCACTAAGAACAAAAACAGTTTTATGTAGACTCCTATTAGACTCTAACTTAGGGTGAAATCCCTAGGTTTTCCTCCCCTCCCTTGTACATCAGGTGGCAGTTGAAACAGAAACTGAAGAGGAATTGGAATCTGCTCTAAAGCAAAATCAGCTCGACTGCTTTCTACCTTTCAGGATTAGCTATTTTACTTGGCATTTCATTTCTGAGGATCTCTTGGTTTTTGCCAGCTCAGCTATGCATACATAATTTTATTCAGCATATTTAATATTTTGAATATAAAATTAGTAGTTCAGGGTATGTAGATTCCATACCAGAAATAAATATCCTTATCACTTATATGGATAATATCAAACTGTGTATTATTATGAATTCTTCATACCATCATCATTTATTTCTTCATTGGTATGCGTCATCATTTTTAATACTCCATACCAAAGGAATAGTTACAGGTATTACAAATTAGAATTTCAGTACTTATAACAAGAGCACAGGAACTGCTGTGCACTATCTGCTGTTAAACAGGTATTGGAAATTTTTATTACTTAAGGAGACAGAAAAGAAGCCAGAAATCACTAAACTTATCATTTCTATCCTCAAATCCTTTTTTTTATTTTTTATTTAGTTGTCTTTAATTGACCTAAACACTATTACTTGTCCTCCCTTTGGTTATTACAGTCATCCATACTTAGTCAAACTGACCCCCAAAATAATAGGCTGCAAAAAATATCCAACGAATTACTTTGTGTATCTTATCAACAGAACTAATTTTTCACGTTACAATTTCCTTAGCGACTGACATAATAATATCAGTATTGGTGGATATTTATATTCTCTGATATGCAGATGGGAATGTCATGGAAGTGCAGATCTGCAATCTTATATTTCTTGACTAGAGAAAGCAAATTAACAAATAAACAGAAGAAATGTTAAACTAGTCAAGCAAATAGTCCATCACCTTGCATATGTTTTAGTTGTCCATCTGGTCTAAATATGGATTAGTGTGTGACAACCACAAAGTGTCACACTATTCACGTTAACTTTAAAAAATTCAACTCTCCTTAAATACTCAATCTTAAACAAACCTATGCATTTTAATAATTAATTTACAGGAGTCCATTTTGAAGCATATGTCCTGGTGAGCTCCTCACTCTCTAACATAACGGACTTATGCTGGGTCCCTCATCTTGCCCCTCCAGTTTCACTTTCCTTTCTGTTGTCTGCTCTGGGGGCTTGACCTGCATGGACTAATCAGTGAGTCTTTTTGTCTTCTAGATTTCAGGTGGAGTCCATCAATGAGAACCCTAGGGGAAATGTGTAGGAAGAAAAGAGATTGATTAGGGTGTTTATTTCCCTAGGTCACTCTCTGGAGGGTGGCCTTAGGTGAGAAGCATCCCTCCACCAAAAGTGACAGCTCCAGGTAAAGTGAACTTTTCCGTGGGCCCTGCTTCCTGGCCCCATTAACTGTTCTCTTCTCTAACCCTTTTTAAAAAGGAATGGTAGGATCTATGCATCATTCCATGTGGTATCTCTTACTCCAGTCGCAGAGCGAGTGATGTCCTTGGTTAAACTCTTTTTAAAATTATTTTAACTGGATTGTAGCCTTTGTTCCTTTTTGAGACCTAATCGTAAGGGACATATGGTTAGAACTAGACTAGTATCTGTGGGAATAAAGAAGTGATAGTATGAATTTTTTTCGTTGTTTTAAGTTTCTTTTGTTTTCTTTTATAAGTTAAAAGATGTATGCACTGATATTTTATTGAATGTGGTAAGACAAGAGAGAAAGGAATCGGAGAAACATTTTAGGATTAAAGTCTCAGAGAATTCCTGTTTGAGTTTGTTTTATAATGTGAGAAAAATATATACACAGAAACACACACACACACACACACACACACACACACACACACACACACACACTGCAAAGAGAAAGTACAAAATACTTGAAGGCCTCAAGACAAAACAAAATGTGAATAACTAGTAGGAAAAAAAACAACAACTATGATTTCCCAGAGGACCTGTATTCACATGCAGGCTCTGCCACTTAGTAATTATGTGACTATGGACAAGTTACTGTACTGCTCAGTTCCTCAGCTTCCTAAGCTGTTAAATGGCAATGATAGCAATACCTATTTATAGGGCAGGTGTTTGTAAAGCATTTAAAAGAGTACCTGATACGTAGTAAGCCCTATAAAAGAGTGCAGTACATAGATATATGATACAGAATGAAGCAGGAGAGGACAGTGGGACAAATTCATGAATAAACTCAACACGAATTTCAGAATTTTTTATTCTGAAAAAAATTAGAGGAGCCTTTCAAAGTGTTTAATTAAGTAAATGGTATTATCATATTTGAAAATGTTTGAAAACTCTACTGTGACTCAGGAAGTTGATGAATGTGAAGAAAGAGAAATTTTAAAATGTGCCACATTCAGGAAATTATTATAAATTTAGGGTGGAAATAAAGGATGGACTTTAAATATGTTCAGAGAGCAGAGTACATGATCTAGTAAGTGACTAGTCAGAGGAGGTAGAGGAGAGAGGGGAGAGGATTCTCTGAGATGTCTCTAAGGATACTGGTACGGTGGTGTGCCTAAGCAGATGGTGGTGGCATGATATACTTAGATAGAGAATATGAGAATAAAGTCAAGTGTAGCCTATCTTGAAGTTATGACAGTGTGGTGGGTCTCCAAATAATGAGGCGAATCTTCAACTGTATTAATTATTCAAATTTATGTAATTAAAGCTTTATAAAAATATACATAATTGTTTCTTTTCAGGGGATGAATTTTTCATGGAAAAAGTGGCATATTAAATATTTTCAGGTGAACAAATGATAAACATGACACATCAAATTCCAGATATTAAAGAAATACACTACTGGGTAAAAATAGATTGTTTAAATTAGTCCTTGTTTTAAGCTATGGAGATTTTTCTTTTCAAAGTAATTTTTTTCTCATGCTGATAGCAATGGCAGGTAGGAAAGTAATAGTTTTGAAATCACAATTTTTAATAAGAGATTAAAAATGAAAAGGACAATTAATTTTAATAAGGCTTGTGAATATGGCATTACATTAAAAAAAATCTAAATCAAAGTGCCAGATGTAGAGGTAAGAAAGAGAATTAATATTTAGCTTTGATTAATATTTCAACCTCTAGGTAGCAGAATTACAAAAGATTTTCTTGTAGATATATTCAGATATTCTCTTTGCCTGAAACATTTCTTTTATTTTCCTATTAAAATTCTCCTTTCTTATTCTTCAGGTTGACAGTTCTCCCAAACAATGTGTGTGCCTCAGATTATATATCAAATAATATTTGACAAAAATTCTGCTTACATGATATAACCTTATGTTAAAAGGTGTAGAGGTATAGAATTCTTGTAAGAGAAATTTTGTGATATACCGGGGGTGCCAAAAAAAAGTATACAAGTGGATACTTTGATCAGCATTGCTCAAGCAATAGTTCACCATAATCAAAAGTGTCTGGATGCTGATGGTAACCACTCTGAGCACCTCTTGTAATTGCAGAAGTCAAACATGACTTGTATTCATCTTTTGTTATTGGTATATATTATTACAATTTTAATATTTTTTTCCTTTTTTAAAATATATCTTCATTTTTTGCCACCATATATGTATGTATATATATATATATATATATATATATATATTTCTGTTATAGAGAAATCTAAACATAACACTTGTATGGACCTTAAATAAAACAAATAGATAAAGCAGTTTGTGGAAATAGGAGCTAGAATAGGGAAAAGACAATGATTTCTGGAAGTTGAACTACTGTGAAAACACTGGAATTCATCTGTGTGGCTGAGGATTTGAGGCATGTTCACTGCATGGACAAAAAATTTACAAGATTTACTCAAGACCCTTGTTCATAAGAAGTAACTTCTTTCTTAAGGTGACAGCATAGTTCCCAGACATCTCCACAAGATGGGATAGCAAAGCACTGGCTTGAGGAGTAAATATAAACTATCTGAACAAGATATTACATTTCAATTACTAATATAAGAAAGTTTTTCTCTGTAAGACTTCACAGGAACGGCAGAGAGAAGGGAAGGGTGAGAATAAAGTCACCAAAAGTAGGTGTGGGTAGAGAGGGGGGAGAAAAGAAACTAACAGAAAAGATAAATATTCAAAATAAAATGTTAAAACCCAGGAACAAAAACTTATATCAATTCCAACAAAGTCACTAAATGAAAGAATTCATTGCTGATGAGATTAAAATTATAAAGTAATGTAAAATGGGCACTTTAGAAGCATGTTTAAGTTTTTTCAAATCTAAAGGAAATAATTACATCCATATCCAACCAAAGAGAAGAGGTTATAAAAAATAAAATAAAATAATAAAATTATATATATATATAGATATAGATCATGCAAATATGAAAAATATATAGATAAAATGAAAATAAGTTATTGAAATAAAAAATACATCAATAAGTGGGATAAATTGTAAAGGAGGTTCAAATTAAAGCTTCAATTACATATTTAATAGACATTTTAGAATTAAAGGAAATGATAGATAATATTATATAGATCTGAAATGTCTCTTTAATTAAGAATAAGTCTAATTTGAAAAGACACTTAAAGGAAAATAAGTATAAATGAAAATAAACTTTACAAAGTACTGAAAATGTGAAGAAAATAATTAGAGGTAACTAAAAATAAAATTGAGAAATTTATGAACAAGTACAATTGATTAAGAAAGACTTCTTACATTCAAAAACAGTTTCCAAAAGACATTAAAATACCAGCTTCAATTCTTAAGAAAAATAAAGTATATATATTTCAAGATTTAAAGAAATATATTTAAATCTTTCATTCAAGATTTACTAATACAGATATAAATTTGTATTACTAATACAAATTAACAATACAAATGTAGATCTCCTCCAAAAGAATTGCTGAAAGTGTGTATCAGCAAAAACAGATGTTCAGAAAAGGAATGATTAGCAAATACTTAATAAAATATAATAAACCTAATAAATTTTAAACAGTAATGATCAATTTACACGTGAGTTAAGAAAGGCAAACCTAAACTACCACATAACATTAACATATACGATTCAGAAATACGTTCATAGGAAATTAAGACATGCTAATTTCATGGTCTTGATCCAGGAGAGAATAGGCACATTAATAGCGTTTTGGAGTATAAAAAGTATTTAAGCTGAATTATTAAAGAAAAAAATAGCAGCATGGGAAAAAATACATTTTAATATACACCTTTCAGTTAAAGTAAAGTAAAAATAATACACAGAGAAAGCATCGTAACGAAAATACAAAGTGATCTTGGCAATACTTCTAATATTAAATTATTGCCATACTTTAATAAATTAAAAATACCTATTAAAAGAAAGATGCTGAGAATTTAGAAGAAGATATGACTGACCAATATTGCTATTAGAAGAGAATCAGCAGAAACAGAATCTAACAGAAAGTTATGTTTCTTTAAGATGAAGATAGCTGGTGCGATAATATTGATATTCTTCATAATGTTTTTTAAGTCATAAATAAAATACTATGGACAAAGGGAAATTACATTCATTAAAAAAAGAATACACTATTTTCCAAAATATTTTTAGGTAAGCTTGTTTGCACCTAAGTTCATAGTATCAAATGCATCCAGAAACTGATAGAAATTAAAATATAAATTGATCTATTTAAAATAATATATTGATTTATTTTAATCTGGCTCAGAATGAGAAAGAACAAAAATCTTAAAAATATACAATGTGAAGAACACAATAAAAAAGCCTGAAACATTGGATGAGAGAGAGAGAAGACCAGGAGAATCTCTGTTACCTATTTTTGGATGCCCCAGTGTCCCTTCTGCTGTATTGTATTGGATAAGAAAGTTACAATGTTCAGCCAATATGGAGAGAGACAGAACATACATATCTTTTGAAGGAGGCAAGCCAATGCATAGAAGAGCTTCTGAGATAGGATATATATTGGTGTGGGCATTTTGTAATATTTAATATGTTTATAACATTTGAAACTTGGGAAGTCTGATTCTTAAATTAATTGGGACTTTCTTTACAGATGTGTATAATATGTGTGTTTGTGTGTGTGTGCTCATACATGGTGCTACAAACCAAACTTGCTTAATTTCTCTAAATCTGTCTCAGCTTACTTGAGAGTGTTAATATGAACTAAATTAATAATTTAGGTGTCATAGAAAATATAATTAGAAATTTTCTATGTCAATTTAAATTTTTTGCTGTCTCTTTGAAGTTAACCAGTTACTTAGATCATTTTCCCCCCTTGGTTCATCTTATCTTTAACATCATAATGTTTAGAGGAAGATGAGAAAGCCAAGATAGAAATTATTTCTTTAAGAAAAAATAAATAAATAAATAAAAGTGTAAATATCCAGTCTGAACAAAAATGAAGTAAAATTTGAGCAATAACTTATAAAGATATTTACAGGTTTACAAAGCCTAAGATTGTAATATATGTTAGTGCCTCAATTATTTTATTCACGGCAAAAATTCATTTGTATGTGCCAGCTACAGCTTCATTTAAGCCTGTGGTCACAACACTGATATCTACACAGGAAGAATATTGGTCATAATAATGATTTTTATCTTGCAACATAGCTCACCATCATGTGCATGTTCCATTCATTTTCTAAGTTATATTAATTGTCCTACTCGTTGTGCGAAAAGGTTGCCTTATGATGTATTCTGGTGAACTAAACGCCCCTATAGTTTTTCTGATAAGGATATTTAGCTATAAATGGCAATGTGATATGTTGCAATTTTTCATTAAGTTAACTTTATACAAAATTATATGTTATTTCAACAATTTTCAGATGTCTACATGTCTTCAAATAATATAAATTTGGTAAGATTATATAAAATTTATACTTAGATTGGGAGTAATACTCAAATTATTGATTTATAGTTTGGCACATGCTTGTTTTCATGGAAGTACAAATATGTCTGTGCTCAGCAAACAAATCACAATAAATAATATATATTAACTAACATTTACTTGAACCCATGATAGAGTAGCTATTTAAATATTCTGAGTCTTAATGTCTTCAATTTATTTATTTTTCTCTGAAATGTGTGTATACAGTTAAAAAAATAGTGCTACCTTAAGACATAACCAAATACAGGAATCCCTGTTCTAAATTATTTTCACTCCTGGATCACACTCACTAGAGCCAACCACTTTGAATTTGTTCAGCTGTTTCTTCTGGTACCGCCTCCACATTTTTAATAATATAATTTAGTGACTTTTATAATGTTTTCATTTAATTTATCATCTCTTGACTTCCAAATATAGACACTGAAGGTGTTGTATTCTTACAATTATCCTCTTCACATCCACACTTCAAAACTCTCTCTCTCTCTCTCTCTCTCTCTCTCTCTCTCTCTCTCTCTCTCTCTCTCTCTCTCTCTCTCATCTCTTCTTAATCTCTTTCTCCACCCACGCCTAGTATTCATAATACAGTTTCTAGTTGAATCAATACATTACTTAGACCATGGAAATGTTATTCACAACTAAGTGAGTATAGTATATTGCTTGCATGTCATAGTTTTCTCTAGAGGAAAATCACCACATTCTTTTGTTTTCATATTTGTCCTTATGTTATGAATATATTTTTCTCCAGCTTTCCAATCGGACTGGGAGTTTCATAGTCTCCATTCAGTGTGGCAAAACACATCAGATAATATTCCTTTTATTTTGTTGGATATATATATCTTGAGCAGTCTCTTCTACTGCTTCAGTCTGTATTAGGTACTGTCAAGATCAACTTAACAGGTTTCCTGGGAGTTCCTTAAGCCTCTCTCTCTTGTGTTGGATCTCTTGTATAGTATGGATCTCTGGACCCTCTGTTGACTCTGCTTTGATTTATTATCCTGTGTGAAAAAGGCACTTAATCACTGAACACCTTGAACATGGGTGTTTTACTGATACCTTCATTTTTTAGAACTTGCATACTGAAACAGTTTATTTTCAGGAATAAGACACTGTAAAAAATACATTTAGGTATATACCAAAAATGAGGAATGGATCATGTCCTTCACCCAGCCCCCAATCTCAAATTTGGCAGATTATTATTCTTATCTTCTGGGTGAGAGGGGCTCACTGGAGGGCGGGTTGAAACCCGGTGTGTGGAAAGTGCAGACAACCTTTTCGCAGGGAGGCACATGATGATTCTAATGTCCCCATTGTTTCCCTAGCCTATTTGGGGAATGAATAAAACTGGCACTAAATAAACCTCTGTTTCCTGGAATCTCTCCTTAGTCCTGGCAATCTGCACAGCCATTGGACACAGATCATCCACAGTGATCTTTCTAACCAGAGCAAACAAACGCCATTATGTAACTCTAACCAGCACCTGAGCCTGGAAAGAGTTAGAGCACAGAGCCAGAGCACAGAACTTCTCGACAGGGAAGTGTAAAGGCTTATCCTTCCAATGATAGAAGTTCAATGATAAACTTAGGAGATTTAAGTTTTGAAACCTGCTTACTGTTATGGTGAAGATTTTACAGCATTATCTTCACAACTAAATACTTTGGGGGGTTGGATATAAAATCTATGTTAGCAATAATTTTCCCTCTGAAGTTTAAAGTGTTCATGTATTGTTCGGAAGTTCTAGCTTTGCTATTGAAATATCTAGTGTTATTTGGAGTCTAGTTTTCTTTTGTGTGACTTTTTTTCCCCTACTCTCCAAAAAGTCTTCAGAACCATCTCTTTATTCCCAATCTTCTGAAATGTCTTGATGACCAACTGATTCACATTTATCATTTATTGTGCTGGAAATTCAGTGGGCTCTTTCAATTCAGGAACTCCTGAGCTGAGCTGAAATTATTTTCCTTCACTTCATCTGATTGATCTACTTTTTGGGAAATTTCTTCTACTTTGTTTTTAAACACTCTGCTAAAATTCCTTTTTATCCTATTTTTTTTTATAATGTTCAATAGCACTTTCATATTCTCTGATTATGTATTTGAAAGCATTCTATTAGTCTTTTACTGAAACAGTATTTTCACTAGTAGTTTTTTTTGTTTTTTTTTTTAAGTTTTTTTTGGTTTATGAATCATTTAAATTTTCTCCAGTTTTAATTTACCAGTTTTCATCTGGAGACTCTCTCCAGCGTATAAAGGTCATTATGTATAAAGCTACATATAAGAACAAACCAGTAATAAAATAAAATTGAACAAAACAAAATAAAATAAAATACAAAAAATTAAATTAAATTAAAAACTAGAAATGATAGGTGCATGAACTATACATTTTGAAAGGTGTAGTTTCAAAAAGGGTAATTGAATAGGATCTGGCATGGTATGCAGAGGCTTTTAGATGTTATTGTAGTCCTTTTCCATGGGTCAATTTTTCTAGAGATGGCTTACATAATGTATTTCTAGTAAGTATAAATATGGTTGCCGTTATTCTGGGAGATGAGTTGAAGGGGTCTTCAACTCTCACCTTTGAGTATGCACATTGTAACTTATTTCTCTTAACTTCAGTAAAGCCATCATCCCAAAGTCCATTCTTTCCTGATCTTTGTGAGCCTAGAAACCCTCTCAAAAGCTGAAGGGCTTTTGCAGAAAGTAAAACTCCATTCTTCTGCTTGGGTGGGAGACAGATGGTTGACTGCCTGCCTGGTTTAGTGAGAGTGGTAAGAGTCTAAATTCTCTGTATATTACTTTCAACCAGTTCTCCTTCTTTTATTTCCATTCCTCACAATCCAATATCAGGCAGTTTTGATTGGTGAGACTTTCATAATCTGCTTCATTTTAATTGACTTTCTTCACATTAGTACATCCTTGTACTGACATTTAGACTGCAGCATTTCCTACTCTGCTAATATTTGCATTTATATACACGTACTTCCTCTTCCAGAAGTGTGTTGTGTTTTTTTTTCCTGTCTTCTATGATCTCTTCCTGTGATTTGTTCACTTTTTCTTTATTTATTGATACAATTTGATACTATATACGTTTTTTTTTAGTGTGACTTTATTTGAAGGAAACAGAGATAAATTATTTTAATCCTTTATGTTTAACTGGAGTCTCAGGTTCTTAAAATTTAAATGAGAGATATATATTAAGATTTTGCAAAGACTAAATGAGAATAAGTGACCCATATACTCAAAGTTCGTAATTCTGTTTTGTCACCAAGTTAGTCAATGCTTCGTCTTTATGTTTTAATATACTACATATTCTCTGCTAAATTAGATTGAAATTACTTCTCATATCAGGGACTATGACCTCACTTTATTGTGTTTGTACTCATTTTGTCTATTCCTAATAGCTAAATATACACAGAACATATTTGATAAATACTTAATCATTGAAAATGTTTGTTGTACAGGTGCAAAATGGTCTCTCATAATGTCATGCAACTGTGGCTTCTTTTCACAGATATAAAAAGAAAAAATGATTTTTTTGTCTATATAGTAAAGTGCAAACTCTTTGTTCTCATTTAGCTACAAAACCCGAAATCATAAAAGGTTACTTTAGTCAACACTAAACCATCATTGGAATAATATTTATTTTTACATGAAGATACAATTACAGTTTAATCAATGTAACATAAATGCAGTATATAAAATGGTAGGTGTTTTTTTTCCCATAAAAGTATTCCTCAAAAAAGTGTGCACTGCCTTTATTATTAAAAAAAAAAAAAAACCTTTCAAGTAACTGTTATAAATTTCATGAGCAAAACTTTTTGTTTGTTTTACATGTATGCATGAATGTGTGCATGTTTATGTGCATATGCAAATATATGTGTATACGTATATGTCATTATGTAATTATATCAATCATATACTAATTAATTACATACTAATTGTATTCTAGTAAATTTTCCAAGTGTGACCTCATAATTTCAAATGTTGAAAATTAAAACACAGAAGCCTTTTAAAGATCATATAGACATCCAGTATGAAGAATAATTTAAAAAGCTATCTCAATATTAGGTATTGTTACACATCAATTGGAATAAAATTTCTAGTGACCACATTCCTAAGGAATTCAACACGTGCTATGTCACCATCAGTGTAAGGCAATAAGAGATGACTTGTTCTGAAAACCAAGTTAAATGACTCAAAAATGGCAGTAATGATGAAAAACGATAATGTTTTTCAGTGCTTCTATTGGGTTATAAAAAAATCCTTCTCTTCATGAATCTTGGTATTAAAATTACCAGTATTTCTAAAGATATAACTTTACATATAATTTTAAATATATGTATGAAACATCAACTATTATACCTCAAATATTTGTTGTTAAATTTTAAATTCCTAAAATATTTTATAATCAAGATAGAGAAAAAGCTACTCTGGGAATTTCTCACTGAGAATATGGGAGATGCCTTATACTTCAAATGTATTATATTTCAAATGTATTCAAATGTATACTTCAAATGTATTATATTTAGGGGTTTATGTTAATCCATCTTTCCATTATATGGGTTTTCTGTAATGTCATTTATTAGTGGAAGGTCTCTGAGATTACTTTAAATATCATTTGGAAATTTTATTTTCCAAATAAATAAGAGTGATAACCACTATTCGTGCCTTTTATTCATTATTTTGCTCTTTCTAGAATAAAGTATTAAACATTTTTTAATGATTATACATATTCAATTATCACCATAATATACTCTCGTTGTAGGTTTCTAACCAAGGTGGGAAATGATGTTTGAATGTATTAGAACACATCTGATTTGGTAACTGGATGTACAGAATTCATATTAATTGATTTTTGAAGTTTAAGTTTAGACCTTGTAATTATTGCACTTATGAAAAAGATTAAAACGTATTCTCAGATATTTTGTATCATCTATCTCTAGTCATTTCAAATGCTAGATATATTTTGCCACAGATTTGTCTTATCTTATGAATATGTATAATATTAACATGATTTTAGATATTTATTTTTATCAATTAGGTTTATTATATGATAACGTTACATAAATTGATGAAATTTAAATATAAAAACATGTAACAAAATACAATTTCAGTCTGGCTTCAGTCACAAAGCCTGGACAATCTGACAAAAAAAAATATGGTAGTATAGTTTTTCATAGAACTATAACATATTTTAAAACTCATAGGTCTATTCAAAGAACACAAAATACTCTAGCTTCTTTTAAACTATGTAGCATGTTTACATTATGATTTTAGTTTGTTTTATTTTCTGAGTAGTGGAATTAAAACAGTTACTGCATTCAACAACAGAGAATGAAATTTGCCAATGAGACATTTCTACTCTTCCAAATTCAAGCCCCCTCACTTCCTTTTAAAGCCAGCAGACATCATTTATATATATGTATACATATATATATATATATATATATATATATATATGTATACATATATATACATATATATTTAAGTTTTCAGAAATTTAACCTTACTTTTATCATATTATCAATTTTCTGTTTACCTTCTAAATGTTATTTTATAAAAATAAAGCTATATATACATTTTGTACTAATTAGTTATAATTTCCATTTTTAAAATCTTAATACATTTTCTTAAATAACGGTTAATAATTTTTCTTTTTAATTTAGTATCTGTGAGTATACTCCATAAATAGCACTTCTGTATTCTTATATAGCAATTTTTTAAATTTTATCATTAGTAATAACCTAAAGAAGAACCAAAATGCGTGAGGCACTATTGTTTTTGTATCCATAGACATCACATTTTACAAATATTTAAGTGAACATTAAACTATAGCGTATCTAAAAACCAAGAAGGAAAGATCAAATTTATCTTGGCCTAATATTTGTCTTCTCAACTACAATGGAAAAGTAGAACTCTCAAAATAATAAAATATAGATAATATTATTATGTTTAACAAAGAGGTTTAACTCATTGATTCTGCTACTTGGTTCTACTTCCATAAACAGTTGACACCTTATAATTTATCTTGATGCAGTTAGGACTACTTAGGTTTTTCCTAAGTACTATAAAATATGCTACAAATTCGAAGAATGACAGTGTATTCTTGCTGAAATTTACCTTTCAAATAAAAAAAAAAAAGAAATCTTAACAATTAAATAAAAGAGAGTCTATAACTGTTCCATGTCGGCTTAGCTTTCACAGTGCATCATCTATATCTTTCAAGAACACTTTTATACACCTTACTTCAGACAATATTCCAACAAATATAACCTACATTGTATTTGTACAAATCGATTGTTTTACATTCAGAGCATGGAGAAGTAACACTGTAAGTCCCCATTTTCATTCTAGCTATCTCTTAATTCCAGCGAATGATTTTTTTTTTTTTAACATACAAATGACATTACTTAATCTCATATCACCTGCCATCCACAATATGCTATGTTCCTCTTTAAAAGTCAAAATGCTTGGCTGTTATAAATATCTTTACCTACTCATTGCTATTTATTTTCTCTTTTATTTATCGATTCTACTTAGCAGTCCCTGATGAGGTCCTATAGACAAATTTGAAAATTCACTTTTAAATGGAATAATATTCAACTTTGACAAAAATATCAGAGAAGTTGCATTCACTGGGATTTGATTTATGAAGATTTTGGCCTCCCTTTTCTCCATGGCATTCATGTGTAATTCTTGTCATGTTGCTAAGATGACAAAGAAAATACTGGAGAGAGATTAAACTGTTCAATATCATGTCCATGAAGCTTTATAACTTGGGAAATTTCATTACTTGATTTTAGTCTTCATTTAAATTGACACAAAGAAATGCAATTGAACAACTTCTCTCCCCTCCTCCTCCTCCACACCCTCCTCCTGCTTTTTCTCCACCTCCTTGCCCTCCTACTAGATTTTCTTCTTTTTTTATTGATGATTTAGTACAGCTCTGATCTGTCTTTGTTTTACTTCCATCTACTGACTTTTTCTGAATTATTTTGGAATATAAAAATATTTATTTTTAGATTTGGTTCTTTGAAATACAAACAGCACTTTATGTTCACTCCAATTATTTTAGTCTGTTTGTTTTCTATTTATTTCAGTAAAAATATTGCTGTTTATGTATGCATGCCAACTATAGAAAAACCCAGGAGTTGACCAAAGTACAGTTGTATGTTAAGTATATTGCATTATTATATTATTTCTCTTCTTGAAATTCTTGATGGATACTATCCTAGCACCATTTCTTTGTTTTTCAGTAAGTGGTCCTAAAGGAATTTGTGATCCTACAAGGTCATTCAGATTAATTTATGCGATTGATAACTGAAGGGAAAATAATTAAAATCTTATCTTTCTTTTGATGTTTCTAAGTTTAGAGAATAGAGGTTGCTGACATCCATCATTCACAGTACTAACAAAACTTTGCATTAAAATAAAGGACATTATAGACAAATTATAGAGCTCATAGATAGTTAAGGACAGTAGACGGCCTGGCCTTCGTTGAGGCCTGGTATTCAAGATTTCTTAAAACTAGAACCACACCTAGTCTTCCATTAAGTGAACCCCAAAATATATATTTTTTAAACATGTTTAGTTAGAAGTATGTCAGTTTAAACTGTAAGAGTCCAAGAGGGCTTTTCCAATTCATAGTCTGTTTAGACTTCTATTTTTTACTAACCATCTCCAGTTCTGATAGTTACTTTTTTAATGAAATAGTATAATTAATTTATAGTCAAAATTGGTGCTATTGTGGGAAATACATGTCAATTTAATACAAATTTTGATATCAGCAATGATCCCATACATGTTAGCTTTACATTTAATCAAGTAAAAACATTCCTATTTCTCTCATTTTCAAATCTTTGCAGGTACTCACTGTTGCTGCCAGACATTCCCACCTACTCTTCCTTTTGGTGTCCCAATTTTCAGTTCTAAATATATAGTGTAACAAAACACAGAATAAATTTTATATCTACTCTTTCTGGAAATTCTCTACATGCTCTTCGGAATTTATCACGTCCTTCTAAGTATCTTTCTATCCAAGGCAAACTTTCCACTTGTTTCTCATTTATTATGATATCAAAGACTGTGGCTATGGGCTTTGCTTTCTTGGAGTTACATTACAGATTGTTCATTTCTCCTTTTAAATATTATAAGAAATTTTGCTAAAATCCATAATTTAGGATGGAAAATAGCAACGATATCTGTCAGTGGTACTTGTTCAGTTTACATTGATTTTGTCAAACTCAAGATATTATCCCTTACATTATATGTAAATCATCTAGATTTCAGTAAATTATGGTCATTTTTTTCTACTACAATATCTCAAAATAAGTCTCATGATTGCTTTATAAACAAAATGAGAAACCATAGAATTCTGGCAGAATAATGTATAAATATGTGGTAATAGGTGACCCAGTGAGGGCTGCTTTATCAGTTCCCTGATCTGTAATGAACCTCAGAATCCTAGCCCACAGATCTGTTCTTTTCTAACTTGGCTGGATTCTGATCACAACTAGTCACTAGGCCACCATGACCCATCCTCAGCAGTACAGGCACCTTTTCAGGAAAGGATTGCAGTGTTTATCTAAAATGCTATGATGCCAGCAACAACTTGAAATTTTCACCTTCAAATGTATAGCTTTTATTTCTAAAGATAAAATGTTCAACAATGGTCTTGACTTGGTTCTAAATCAGTGAAATGATAGTGGAAGAATGATAAAAGGAAATTTGGTTGAGGTTTGAGAAAGGGAGCATTTTCTTCAAACTATACATCTAATAAAATCGTGTAATAAATTCTTTCTTTGCTTTGCTGACCAGGTCATCTTCAGGAAGATTGGGAATATAACCAAGGAACTTCAATTTTTACTTAATTTTAACACAAAGAACTCCTGCCTGCTGAAAAATAGTGATGAGAAAATGAGGGAAAACATATAAACTTTCTGGGTATAGTCTTAAGCATTATTCTACTAGTATAGGAGTTGCATTATTCTACTATACTACACTGCATAAAACATTTTTGAAAGATTTAAGAAGGTGATGGAATGATTATTTGATACTAGAATATAATAATAATACAGAAGGTTCTCAGAGATTGAAGGCAACACAGCAGAGTAACTAAAAGCACCTAATTATGCCCATGCCACTTACTAATGATAAAACCTTCTTCATTATTTGTAAAATAAGGATAATAATAGTACATATCTCAAGGGGTCACCCTGAGGCTTAAATTGATTGAGATATATGAAGGGCTTAGAATAGTACGTGGCAAAGGATCTTTCTGAGAATTTTTGATAATTAAATTCTATGAATTTAGTAAATAATAAATAGTTTCTTATTTATTAGTAGTTTCCTACTTAAAGGAGGAGTATAAAAACAAGCAGCGTGACAGCTCAGGTATTTCTCCAATAAGGATACATTTTTATACACATATATAAATAAACAATATTTAACTATTGAAATATAACAATCCCAGTGTGTCTGTTGGCAAAAATAATCTGACACTTCTAAAACATATTTTAAAGAAAACAAGAACATTTCTGAATATGGACATGCTCACCGTTTTAGCCAAATATTAAAGAGATAAAAGTGACAAAGATAACAATTTGCAAACTGGAAAATGTTAGTGATTTATAGTTGAGGGACCTCTTGCCTGTGACACGTTAAGGGAAACATTAAATGGATTAAAATCTCTAGACAGTTAAAATTATAAATATGACTTGATAAATAATTTAAAATGTTATTGTGCAATCACTGTTGGCTATCTACGAAGCGTTATGAATAATAGGATTAGGGCCAAATTTAAAAACATGTAAATGCTACTACATGTCTTTGATAAATAAGAAAATGATATATTCTAGAACCTACAGGCAAAGAGCAGTAAAAGTCTCCCCTGGTAAAATTTGAGCATTAATTATAAACCAGATGGTTTGTAAGCAAATTTATAATTGACAATGAGCCAGAATGTCAACATTTTTTTTAAACTTTACCTTTCAAATTCCTTGTTCTGGAAACCCAGTCCAGATTCCTCATTCTCTTTATTTATTAGTTTTGTCATCTTAAAAGTGAAAGATTATATTAGACACTACTTGATTTCTCTTTTAACTAGAACATTTTATAAATCTGCAATTATGTGATTCTATTGTTGGCAAGGGCAAAACCTCTCAAACAAAACACGCTTTACGGTGTATTGAAATAAAATATGATATTAAAATGAAACATGATATTAAAATTCACCAGAAGCGATGAATTTTAGCATTGTCAAACACAAACAAATCTGGATTTAGTAAAGGAGAGACTTTCTTAGAATGGATTATTGCAATAAAAGGAAGAGAACTATTTCATAAAGGAGAGGAGAATCATACAAGAGGGAGAAGACTCCAGACTAAAAGATCTTTAAAGTCTCAGAGGTCAGGCAGAAGAAGACTTTTCTTTTGTAAGAGAGATTAAACAAAGGGAGAAAAAAGAGGTTTGAGGAAAAAGGTAGATGGTGTAATAGGAAAACTGATTGGAAAATATTTTACCATGAGATCCGCTTCATCTCTTTGGAAGGAGTCACTAAGGAGGATTTGTGCTGACTCAAGCTGAAAGATTTGGGTCAAAAATCAGAAGCCTGGGGGAAGGAGATAAGTTTAACTAAAGTTTGATCAAGTCAGATTAATGGGCATTTTGTTTCAATTGATCACTGGAGACAAGGAGTTTAGCTAATTTTTATAAAACACAGATTTTAGAAGGTTCATTCCTAGCCTTGCCGTAGGCAAACATGGAGGGAATTTGTGAGTCATATAGGAAAGAATGATTTCAGTAAGCCTTTCCTGGAACTCAGAAGGGATATTTTTGAATCATACCTATTTTCCAGTATCACAGGTCTTATTAAATAAAGTTCAACATTTCCAATGTACATGTAGATATGCTTTTATTTTTCTCTGATAATTAGTTATGAATAGAATTTCTGAGTCACATGGTGTCAAAGAAAAATTGTACCAGACAGAGTTAAATGGGCAATGGAAGATTTTATTTGAGACTATTGCAATAGATGAGAGAGATTGAACTGAACTCCACTAAAACAAAAACAAAAAAGGAAGGTTTTTAATCAGTGGGTTGAGCTAATGGAAAAGTACTGAAGGACGTTAGTGGGGTAGGTTGGCCAACATGAATAGGCCAGCTGGGTTTGCTAATTGGCATTTATCAAATTTAGGCTTTTATTCTCCCACAGAAAATGAAAGATGGGGGCTCTATATTTCTTGAAGATTACATTTCAAAGGGATGTCTCCTAGGTCATAGAGAAAGACCCCAGATTCTAAAACTGGCAACAGGTTAGGAGAAGATTTATGGCTCAATGGGGAAGAGGAATAATTTACAAATGAAGGTTTTCTAAACCAATTGCTCTAAGAAAAGATATGTTAGGGGCTTATATCAGGATGAAACCTGTCTTAAATTTAGTTAAGCTGAGAATAACATTAAGGCCACCTTCGTCAATATCAAGTTTATGTTTAACTTATAAGAAACTGTGAAATTGTTTTCCAACATTTTTGTATCATCTTTAGTCCCACTGTATTATGACAAATAATAGTAACAGTCCAAATATTCATCAGTAACTGAAAAGATTAAAAAAGAAGTGTGGTTCATTTAAACCATGGGATAGTTTTCAACAAAAAAAGAAAATGATTGATAATGCATGCAAATACATAGGTGAATCTCACAAACTTTGTACTGATGGAAAGATGCCAGACAGAAAAGAGTACTTACTATATGATTTTATTTACATTAAAGGTTGAAAAGACAAATCAAATCTACAGTAACAGAAAGCAGATCAGTGGTTGCCTGGGGCTCGGAATAGGGCTGAGAAGGAGTACTAGGGGTCTTTTTTGGAGTGACGAAAATGTTCTATATTTCAATTATGATGGTGTTTAAATGAGTACATACATTTATCAAAACTCACTAAAATCTACATTACAATGGGTATATTTACTTGTAAGTTATACTACAATTAACTTTTTTTTTTAATTTTGAAAGAAGCTATGCCACAATAGTGTCAAGTAGGAAGAAAAATCACATATTAATTTCTTCCCATTTATAATGTGCAAGCTGATAATTAGGTTCTTGCTCATATAAGAAAAAGGAATCTGGAAATAAGAGTATCTATGACTTCAGGATCTTATAGAACAAAGGAACAGAAGGGTGGGAGAAAGATCTTACCGAAATTTAAATTTATTTATTCACTTTCTCCTTATGATTATTGAGAAGAAACAAGATTTTCCAAAGATATTCATATGTGATAACAAAATGTTCCCTGAGCTCTTTAGAACATGATTCTTTTTTAAACATTTCTGTAAACAACCTTCAACTTCAAAGTATGTAAAACGTCACAAGGTTCAAATAATCTGGAGAATGTTTATTGTAGGGAAATAAATTATTTGCTCATTTACGTAGTAAATTAACTTGAATAGCTTTGCATTTACCTATACTATGATTTTATACATTGTCAAACTTCTTTTCCTGCTCTTCTAAAATCTCAGAAAGCATATGCTTAATTTTTCTCCCATGAGCTTGCAAGGTAAACATGACACTTATAGATTTGAACATAAAAACAATTGAAGCTTCATTTGTTCCATGAAGGTTATTGGTCTACTTGATGAATGGATGGATACAGACTATATGTTTTAATTTCTGCTGCACATTTTCAATTTATGCCATAAGAGCTTGTGGACAAGATAAAGAAATGTGTTATGGAAGAAGAGTTAGGATTAATTAGTTAATCCCATTGACAGAAAGTTGAGGATAGTAATAGGAATGGCAGCATTCCATATAGCTTGTTCTTTGTCACTCAGTAGTTAAAAATCTTTGCCACTGGCTTCACATCTTGTTGGTGTGCCTGTTATTAATTCACTTATCCTAAGACCCTTTTCTTTCCCCTTCCTCCAGTTCCGTCCAGCCTTTCAGAAGTCTGGCTTGCCACATGCCTTAGCAGTCGATGGTTCTGGTAGAAGAGTGCAGGAAAGAAAGGAAAAAAGAAAAGAAAGAAGCTAGAATAGGTCTCCTCATTTCTCTGTGTCTTAGACATCTTTTTGTTTCAGTTCCTTCTCAACAGTATCTCTTTCTGTGTTTACAGCTCATGTTGAAAAGCCCTTTTCATGTTTCTAGCTCCCTCCATGCACCTTCCCATTAGGGTTCAAGAACACCATGCTTCTTAAAGGACGCTTCCTAATGTTGCTAATCTCTGAGTGTCCTCACTGCTGTTTGGTTTGGTTGGTTTTTATCTCTTTACTGCCTTTGCAATTATTTCCCCGTATTAATTTTACCCCAATAAACTACTTGCCATAAGCTCTACTTTTCTGACTTTCCCATGAATCTCACAGATACAGTTGCCACGTTCATTGTAATTATTTGGTGGCATAAAAGTAGGATAGTCAAAAAAGATAATTGAAAAAAAATCTTGACAAATGTAGTTTCTAGTCTATCCAATTATAATCCAATTTGTCATAATATATTAAGATTTAATTCTTATATTTGTGCCAATGAATTTTTAGGTTTATAGGAAAAGGGCTATAAGTGTATACTATGTAAGATGCCTCGATAGTGGTTTATGAACTCATGCTAAGGATAAGATGGCTTGTGTCACAGGTTGAATATTCTGGAAGAAGACACTGAGATAAAGTTTGGGGTACATAGGAATCTACACCTGTGAAGGGATGAGGAAGAAGTGCATTTGGGTAAAGAAAAAAATTCATACTTTAATGTAATGTTGACAAAGCCTCAGCAATCTGGGAGGAAAATGCGGTGTGATTATTGTCCTATGGGGTATTCTACATGGGGCCCAAATGGCAAGGCCCTTAAACTCATGCTTTCCTCTCTAGATGCAACTTTCCTAGAAAGAGTGAGAGAGTTTTCTTTAGCTGAAGCACACCCAGTATAAACTGGAAACTAAAATTTACCTGCTTATTGCCTGCTTTTCCCTCTTTTCTCCACTCCCGCTCACCTTGTGTCCACTCTAAAATACACAGCTAGGCACCACGTTTTCCTTGAAAGTGTAACTGCATAATGCATACTTCACAGCCTGGCTTTGATCTTGAACAAATTTTAAATTCCTCTTTTCCTAAATGTACTTCTTTGTAAAATGGAACAATACTAGTACCTACCTGTGATGGTTACTTTAATGTGTCTACTTTGCTAGGTATGGCAACTTGGCAGTTATGTGGTCAAACACCAAACTAGATGTTGCTGCAAAACTATTATTTAGGTTAACATTGACATCAGTAGATTTTGAGTAAAAGATTATCCTCCATAATGTAGTTGGGTCTCATACAATCTGTTGAAAGCCTTAGAAAAGACTTGAAGACGGAATTCTGTCATCAGATTGCCTTCAGACTCAGGACTACAATATCAACTCTTGTTAGATTTTCTAGCCAGCAGCCCTGTCCTTAATATATTGGACTTGCAGGCTTTCACAATCATGTAAGTCAATTCCTTAAAATAAATCTCTCTCTCTCTCTCTCTCTCTCTCTCTCTCTCTCTCTCTCTCTCTCTCTCTCTCTATATATATATATATATATATATATATATATATATATATATATATATATATATATATACATACATGCTATTTGTGTTACTCTGAAGAATGTTGACTGACACATTACCCCACAGGGCTGTTGTCAGGCTTAAATATATTGAGCTGTAGCACAATGCCTGTAAGGATTGTGTAAGGATACAATAAATATTGCCTCTTATTGTTTACCAGAAGGTTTCTATTCATAACTAACTTAAGAAATTATAAATGCATTGTCTTAGCTATAAAAATAATGAACCATACATATATGAACCAAACCGGATTAGATACTAATCATTCTTGAATATTTTAGAGTTCATCTAAAAATTAAGTATACTTCCTTACACATGAATGTTTAATTTTACTATTTTTTTATTATCATCCCTAGATATTGTACTTTTCCCAGCAAGTCTCTGAGAATTTATCATGAATATTATAGCATAGTATTAACCACCTTTTAGTACTAGAAGACTGTAAAATGCACTCCATGGTGTTTCAATGCATGAAGGTGCTTTCATAGTGTTTTATGGAGCATAATCCATTTACTAAAACTTGCACTGCCCCTTGTTTTATGAGGTTCTGCAAAGATGGCAGATGTTCCTTAATGTTTTGCCCTGGGAATTCTCCTTCAAATAAAGTTGACTACCTAGAAAACTATGAATGCAGATTCAGTTGTTTAGAAGATATAAATTATCTAATTATAACAATATTTATTATGAGTTTCACAAAAAAATATTTGCACTAAAACAAAATGTACCTGAGTAAGATGAGTAACTCAAGCTCTCTCTTAATTGTCATGTAAATGGTTATTGTAAAACTGTTTTTTAAAGTATGGGTATAAATGCCTGACCGTTGTGTAGGGATGGTGTAGAGAGTTTGTTTAAATACTGGTTTCTCCATTTCACCCATACTTACTGGATTAGAATCCACAAAAAGAAAGCCCCAACACCTGTATTTTAGGAATGGATTGTACTTATCCACTCTATAGTTTAAGATTTACTAGTCATAAAATGAGTCTAAAATTAGGAAAATTTTAGAATCAACTATGTACTGAGAAATGTAATTGAGTCAAATATTCATTTGACTTAAAATGCTTAATTAAGTGCTTTGTTTTGCTGAGAAACATAGTAGTTAGTACGTTGTATGTATTTTACACAGTGTTAGAAAGCACATAATTTTTCTTAGAACAAGAATTAAGTTTATATCACCTTACTACATTTATATCAATTAGATTTTGATCTAATGTAACCTTAGATCAACAACATGAAGATGTTTTCTTTTGGAAATTATTGAAAAACATAATATTTCAGATTCGGTAAACAAGTTATTCATTTACAAATATTATCATTTAGATGCAATCATATAAATTCCCCGAAGCATTTTCATTTCCTTGTATCATATAAACTGTATCCAAACAATTAGCTATTGTACAACTGCAGAGCTATAAATCAACAGAAAAATATGATTCAATGTCATATTCAAGTTATGGAGGAAAAAATAACTTTTCTTTTTCAAAACCCTGTTTTTTAGCACATATAAGGAGAGAGTGGCTAAAATCAATTTCAGTTTATTCAATACCTATGTATGTACTAGCTACTATTTATTAGTATCTGCCACACAGATTAATAAAACCCTTTTGGGATTAACATATATATATATATATATATATATATATATATATATATATATATATATATAATTAAAACAATTAATTCTTACTTTGTTGAAAATCCCATTGTGTACTGCATTGTTAAAGAATGACATGTTTACCTGCAAATAACAAGGACCTTGTAGTAGTCTCCAATTATGGTTATAACAGTTTACCAGAAATTTGTGACTTAAAACAATGCACATTTATTTTCTTATTGTTCTAGAGGACAGAAGTCCAAAATCAGTTTATCTCACCTCAGGTCAAGGTGCCAGCAGAACTACATCACTTTTTGAAGAATATAGGGGTGTATTTGTTTCCTTGCTTTTAACCCACTTCTAGAGCTCTGCACTGCTTGACTCATTGTTCCTTCCTCCATCTTCAAACCAGCAGCTCCAGTTTAATGTCTGTGTCTATAATCAAATCCCCCACTTCTTTCTTTCAAGGGTCATTTTGACTAAGTCACACTCACCCAGATAATCTAAGATAATCTGCCCTTCTCAAAATCTTTAATTTAATTACATCTCCAAAGAAATATTCACAGGTTCCTGGGTTTAGGACCTGGATATCTTCAGGGGCCAATCTTCAGTCTAGGACATAACTCAAAAACTTGGCTCAAACATAAAAGAAGTACACTTTAACATCCTAAAATAAAAGTCCAGAGTAGGAGATAAATGCTAGAGCGACACAGGGAATCAGTTCCCCTCCACAGCATCTCTAGGGTATCACCCTTGTCCAAGTTCCTATAAGATGGTTTCTGGAGTTCAAGCCATAGCATCCATATTCCACGCATTAGGAAGAAGGAAGGGAAGAAGATCAAAAACCATAAACTAGTTGTCTCCTCCCCTTCAGAGAGCTTTCCCAAAAACCCCACCCAAGAATTTTAGGTTGCTTCTTATTCCCTAGAATTATGATGCTATCCGTCTATATAGAATGCTTAGAATGAAATTTTTAGCTAATTACATCACTTTCCATATAAAATTTAATTTGGGAAAGGGAAAATGGGAATTGGGTACAAGGATCTGCTGTTATTATCAATATTTGGTATAAATCTATATTTTTGATATATCTATTATGAAAATACATGCATTATTAAGCCAGTAATTGTATCATTTCTTAATAAGGCCATTGCTTACATAGCAAAATACAAACACTTGTTTTTGTACTACACCATCTCTAAAAGTAGGATGTCCTTTGGGTGTGTCTGGAAAAAAAACAATATTGAATATTTGGTAGTCATGTTGTATCAGCAACACATAGTAACTATCATTGAGTCATGTAATATCATGTATAAACACTAAAATTAGAATGAAAAGGCTGGACGTAAAAATGTTGGAGGAATTTTACATGAAGATAACTCATCTTATTTGTCCGTCTGAAAGATTAGAAAATTATTCTGCCAGAATTTCTGACAGAAATTTGAAATAGTTTATCCTACTAATTATGTCTCCTGATTAGGTCACTAAGACTTGACTAACAAATTCCATCATAGGTATACATACTGGTATTTACAATTTGTTTAAAAAGTTTTCTAATAAAAATATACTATTAAAATGGAAACAAATTAATAAACTATATTGTAAGAAACAATATAGTAAATAAGATAATTTCTGGCAATTTAAAAATATATATATTAACTTTCAGCATTTTGAGGTTTTTCTTAGCAGATCCAGAAACTAATTTGCTCTCTTTCTTATGTCATCAGTGCTATTTGTCTTGAGTTAGACTTCAGTATACTCATTTTAATTTTTTTAGCCTTCTGGAGCTGTTTTCACTAAAAATTGCATCTATATAGAATTGCTTTCCTGTGGCACAAACAGCATTGTTTTTCTTTGCAGTTTCGAACATCAGGGGTAATTTCAATGTGTTGTTCAAAGTGCCTTGCACCCAATAACGTGACATTAATCTCTCCTAGTTTTCTTCCATCTCACTTTCTGCTCTGTTTCAGGTGCCTTTGTGACATCCTTTCCTCTGACTTTTTAAATGCTGACATTCATCACAGCTATTTTCCTTCTCCTCTACTACTTTCCCGGAGAGATTTCATTGTCTTTGTCTCGTTTATGACTTCCAAATCAGTATCTCCAGTCCAAATCTCTCCCACAAGCTCCAACTCTGTAGTTTTAAATGCCCACTGAAGTTTTCCATTTAAGTGTCCCACTGGTACCAACAACTAAGCCTATTCAAAGCTGAAGTCTCCCCATTCCCTATAAATCTACCCTTCTCTATTGTTCCTTCAACTAGTGAAAGACACCATGATCCACTTAGTAGCTCAAGTAGGAAATCAGGGATTATTGCATGTCTTTTTGTTAGTATCACTCACTCACCCACCACAGCTGTATGCAATCGCCATGCCATGTAAACTCTCATTCCAAAATATTTCTAGAATCTTTCTACTCTACTCATCCAAATCCATTATGATTATTCACATTAAGACTCCAGCAATTGCTATTCTGAATTAAGCAATAGTTTTGTAATTGGCCTCAAGACCAATTGTGTGATACATCGTCTTCCCAGTCCCATCCCACATCACAGACAGAATACTCTTCTAAAAACTATATCTGACCGTGTTTATACCCTCTTAAAAACCTTTGGGGTAAATTCCAGTTGTCTCCAGATGATCACAAAAGTTCTTATTTCAGGTTCTTTTTTTCTCTCCAGGTACAACTCTTTCTTTGCACTCTAAACTCCAGATTTTCTAAACATTTTTGTTTTTTAATCCTAAATATGCCCTGTGCTCTTTTAATTCTATATATTTAATATAAACATCAGATCTGTGCTTTCTACTTGAACATCTCTGTAATTTAGTGCTTACTGGTGCTTTGAGTTTCATTTTATGTATTTCATCCCTTCCTAATTTTCTCAATCTGGTAAAAAATAACACCATACACCCCCCGCCACCCCCCCCCACACACACACTCCTGATGTATTCTAGTAATGTTGTTTTTTCTTTTCTATTCTACCCTTAGATATAGAACTCCAAGTACAGTATTCAGTAATTGCATGTTTGTACAAACAAATACAGTAAACATATGTTTACCTCTCATAATTTTTAAGAGATGGCTAGTTTCTGACCTAATCTGTATAAAGGTGATTAAACAGAAGGCAACTTTTAATACCCGAGAACTGAGGTACATATTGGTAAAGAGTGATCATAAAGGAAAACTGGAAATATTCCTCACTGTCCTCCTCAACCTTCTTTCTTTAAACTGGCCTGAGAAGAGAAAAAGGAGGCAGAGGGTGAAACTCCTTAGACTTGTGGTTTTCCTTATGCAGGTAACAATCAGAATTACTTTGAATGTGCTCTCTTATTTTTTATTTATTTAATTATTTTTTACTAATCCATATATGGTAGAAAACTCTGCCATATTTATAATTTTGTATATTCTAGATATATGTGAAAACTTAGTTTTCATGATTGTACACAAGGATTTTTGAACTTTTGTTTGATCTTTTATATACTTTCCTGATTCAATCCTAATGGCATTCGTGATTTTTGTCTATTATATTATATTTAGAATATATTTTATTTTTATTATCTTACCTGTCCTTTAAAACTTTCTAAATGTGAGAATATATTTTGATATGGTAGACATTATTAGGTCAGAAGAATTGACTCTTGTGAAAGAAGTTTAATGGATTAAAAGAGACCATATTTCAAGGATCAGACTGGAATGAATCTACCGTAGGAAATCTAAGTCAAGGAAATTATGGAAAACTGGTTTCTTAAGACTGCAATAACAACATTGATAACAATAGAGATCAAGTGTTTGTCTATCTTTTTGTTTACAGTTGACTCATAAAGTGCAGAAAATGCCCAAATGTGAAATTATTCAGGGAGAACTGTGTCCCAACCATATCAGTAATATGGATAGATTGGAAAAGGGAAGGCCACCTGTATTATTATGAAATGTTCAATACATCACAGATGAGTTTCAAGGCGTCACAATTATTGTTGGTGATAACGCAGCACCAGTAGTGACCTAAGCATACATGCTCTAGAATCGTAGAGTTTTAGACTATGAAATAAAACAAGGGGAAAGACTGAATATACTAAAATAGAGTCAAACATGACAATAATAAGTTAAATTTAATTCTAGGAGAAGAAGGGAAAAATATCTTTTAGGTGGGAGCATTAAACTAAGAGAGTCAAATATGGACTTATTTTACATACCCAAATTTAATGATTTAGTATCTCTTGCTAAAGACTATCACAAAATGCAAAACAATTATGTTAATTAATTCAGAAAAAAATCAAAGGATGTCAAAACTAATGGATAAAAGTTTGATAAATAAAGAAATATCTATATTGTCTCACCTCAAAACACTTATTGATTACAAAAAGAAAAATAGTAACTCTATAGAAGATGGAGTCAATAGACACCTCCTTAGTCAAGGGATATATGTTAATCACCAGTAATGGAGGAAATTAAATTTGTGCCACGTAATGGATACAATGAGAAGAATGCATCATTATATCTTAGTTCTATGATATTTTTCCAGAAATGCATTACCAGAATTGAATCATGAGGAAACATCAAACAAACCAAAATGGAGGCTTATTTTTCAAAATAGCTGCTAGTAATCTTCAGAAGTTTCAAGGGCATGAATTTCAGTGCAACACTGTGGAGTTGTTCTATATTGAAGGGAGCTAAGATACTAACAGCCAAATATGATGAATTATCCTGGACAGGATTATTTTACTGTGAAGAGCATTATTGGAACAATTGTGGATCATAAATGGTGAGCATAAATTAAAAGATCATAATATCTCCATGTTAATTTCTTTATTTTGGTGTTTATCTTTTAATTACAGAAAATAATATTAATTTTGTAGGAAATATTCTCTAAAGATTTCAGGGTGATGGGGCATTCTGTCTGCAAATTATTCTCAAATGTCTTAGAAGGAAAAAAACACTACCTTATTATACTTCTGATTTATTGCAAATTTGAACTACTTCAAAATAATAATACAAGATAAAATGCCAATTTAGAGGAGAGTTAGAATCCATGATGGTGGAGTAGCTAAATGCTGTGTCTCCCTCCTTTCATGAACATATTAAAATTACAAATAAATTACAGAACAATGGACCCGGAGAACCATCTGTAATCTAGCTGAACAGAAAAATTTTATAACAAAGGATATAAAGAAGAAGCCTGGTAGGCTTCTTGAGACTGGTAGGAGGTGTGGATACACAGAACAGGGAGGCCCCAAACTTTCATGTGGCAGTAGAGAGTCAGGAAGTATATCTTGGTTACGGAGGTTCCCCATGAAGAAGCAAAAGACTACAGCCCCAGACCAGTCTCCCCAGCCTGGAGTACTGTTACCGAGAAGAGCCCCCATAACATCTGACTATGAAAAATAGTGGGAATTCCTACCACCAGGTTAAACAAAAGGCTGTGGGAAAACCAGATATCCTTTTAAAGGGCCCATACACAGACTTACTTGCTTGCAGGCAATTAACCTGGACTCCAGGGGAGGGACAGTGTCTCTGGGGGTTTCAGAGACAAAGAGGAAAGACAGGCTTGTGGCTTTGGGGCAAGAACTGGAAGGACAGTCGCCATTTTTCCTGTGTGAGGTTATCCTTCCATGCAGTTGGCAGGTTGGTACCATCTTTCTTGTGTTGAGCCCTCCCTCCACACCCATGGCCAAATCTTAACCTAAATTGGTAGGATGAGCTTCACTTCTCCACCTTGATGTCTCCTGGAGACCCTGCCCCTCCCAAACATCCCAATGCCGGAAGAATTTGCTCACATAGTAGCTAGCCCTGCCTGCATTGCACTCTTTCTTGAACTATCAAAGGGTCTGAAGGCCCCAGACAGGTGGCAGCTGCCTTCCATGTGCTCTGAGATTTTTACTTAGCAGCTCCAGGCTCAGCAATGGCACCAAACCAGAATCTACATTAACGTGGTGAACTCAACTTGTCCCATTCTGGTGACTCTCTGAGATCTGCCTCATCCATCTCGTGTACTGCATAAGGGTTTATCATCAGCTGAACCTTAATGGAGCTGGCAGGTGGCAGCAGGCTCAGGGTGTCCTGGCTTTTTGAGGAGATACCTCAGGCCTGGTACTGGTGGCAGCCATCCTTGGTTTGCAGTTTGGCCTCTCCCACCCAACTCCAGGTTTATCACAGGTACTGATAAACCACAGATAGCTTTGTAGCTCCTACCTGGTAGTCCTCACCCAATTACAGGAAGTGAGTGGCCTGAGCCTGCAGCAGAAACCCTCCAAAGTGGTCCCAGAGCAAACATAATTGGAGATTGACTTCAGACTAGAGAGCACCACCTAATGAGCCCCACAAACAGCACACACAGAGGGAACTCTCAAGGCACTAGAGCAAATCCCATTCAATTGGTTAAGCTCCACACACAATAGCCTGTTAACTGTGTACATGGCCAAACCCCACAGCCAGTCAACTTAAGGGTCAATCTCACCCACTGATATGCCAATAGAAATCAAATCTCAACTATAACAGGAGGGTACACACAACCCACATAGGGACATTCCTGGAGCACCCAGCACAGGTGATCAGAAGACTTGCCACTGGGCCCCACAGGCACCCACTACGTAAAGACACCCAGCCAAGACTGGGAGACGTAGCAGGCCAACCTAATATATAGAAACAAACACAAAGAGGTAGCCACATGAAAAAGCACAGAAATACATCCTAAATAAAAGAAATACATCCTAAATAAAAGGACAGGGGAAAACTTCAGAAATAGAACTAAACAAAATGTAAGCAACAACCTACCAGATACAGGATTCAAAACAATGGTTATAAGGATGATCAAGGACCTTACTGAGAATTTCAAAAAAGAGATATCAAGCAAAAAAAAATTTTAAAAAATAAAATAAAAGAGGACGTAGAAATTATAAAAAAGAACCAGTCAGAAGTGAAGAATACAATAACTGAAGTGAAGAATGTACTAGAATCACCAGCAGACTAGATGAAGCAGAGAATCAAATTAGGAATTTGGAATAGAAGATAGCAGAAAACAGCTAACTATAATAGCAAAAAGAAAAAAAAAAATCCAAAAAAGGAGGATAATTTAAGAGACCTCTGAGAAACAGTAAGCATAACAACATTTGTATCATAGGGGTACCAGAAGTAGAAGAGAGAGAGCAGGGGGTTGAGAACCTATTTGAAGAAATAATGACTTAAAACTTTCCTTTCCTGGCAAGGGAAACAGATATACAAACTCAGGAAGTACAGAGAGTCCCAAACAAAATGAACCCAAACAAGTCCACTTCAAGACACATTATAATTAAAATAGCAAATATTAAAGAGAGAATCTGAAAAGTGGCAAGAAGAAGACAACTAGTTATCAATAAGGGAGCTCTCATATGACTGCCAGCTGATTTCTCAATAGAAACTTTGCAGGCCAGAGGGATTGGAACAAAATATTCAATGTGATGAAGTCAGGACCTACAACCACGAGTACTGTATCCAGCAAGGCTATCATTTAAAATTAAAGGGCAGATAAAGAGCTTCCCAAACAAGAAAAGAGTTCATCACTACCAAACCAATAATACAAGGAATGCTAGAGGGACTTCTTAAAGACAAAAAAAAAAAAAAAAAAAAAAGCAAAGCAATAACTACATATCTTTTCAACAATTACTTTCAAAGAGATCCAAGATGGCAGAGTAGATGAACATTATGCCTGCTTCCTTCAATGAACACATTAAAATTACAACTAAATTATAGAACAAGCAACCTGGAGAACCATTTGAATTCCGGCTGAACAGAAGTTTTATAACTAAGGACCTAAATAAGAAGCCATATTGTGACTGGCAGAAGGGGTGAAGACACAAAAAAGGGTGGTCCTAAACTGCCGTGTGGCAGTTGAGAACCAAGAGGGATATTTTGGCCGCAGAGGTTCCCTCCTGAGGAACGAGAAACCTGAACTCCACACTGGCCTCCCCAGCCCAGAGTACTGGTGCCAGGAAGAGGAGCCCCTACATCTAACTGTGTAAAACAGTGAGGATTCCAACCATCTGTGTGGGACGGAAGGCTGTGGGAAACCCAAAGGTCCTCTTAAACAGCCCATGCAGACTCTCTCATGAAGGCACTCACCTTGAGCTCCAGCGAAGAGACAATAACTCAGAGGCATGCAGAGGCAGACTAAGGTGTCTGTTTTCAGAGCGATGATGGTGCTTTCTGTTTTCCCTGTGTGGGGTACTCTTCCATGGAGCAGCAGACAGGTGAGCACCATCTTTCCTGTGTTAAGCCTGCCCCCACAGGCCAAATCTGAATCTGATTGGTCTGGTGAGCTCTGCTGATGCCCCACCCCACCCAACTCCTCCAACACCTGAAGCATTTTCTCTGTGATCAGCCAGCCCTGACTGCATTGTACTTGTTTTTGGAAACCTATCAGAGTCTGAAGGACCCAGGTGGGCAGCAGCTGGGCTCAGTCGCTCTGAGACTTTTGCTGAGTAGCTCCAGGCTCAGCACTGGCACCAAACCTGGGGACCACAACTCTTATCACTTTAGTGACTCCCTGAGATCCTGCCTCATCCAACTCCTGTACCACACAAACCTTTATCAGGGGCTGAAGCTTAAGGGAGCCGACAGGTTGCAGCAGGGCTTGGGGGATCCTGGCTTTTTGTGGAGCTACTGCAGGCCCTGTGCTGTTGGCAGCCATCTTCAGTCCGCAGTTTGGCCTCTCCCACACACCTCCAGAGTTAGCGCAGGGAGCAAAAAAAAATGCAGATCACTTTGTAGCTCCTATCATGTCTCTGGCTGTTCGAAGGCAGTGGGTTATATCAACCTGCACCAGATCCCCTCGCAAAAGGCCCCAGAACCACCATACTTGGAGGTTGACTTCAGAACGTGCAGAGCAACACCCAATTAGCCCCAGAAGCACACCCAAAGGATGGTCTCAACAGGCACCAGAGCCAGGTGGGCAATCCCACTCAGTAAGGTTAAGCCCCATGCACAGCAGCCTGTTAGCTGTGCACATAGTTAAGTCCCACAGCCAATCAACCAGAAGGTCAATTTCACCCACTGACATACCAAAAGCAATCATGGCTCAACTTAAACAGGAGGACACACAAATCCACACAAGGGATACTTCTGGAGCACCCAGAGTAGGTGACCAGGGAGATTTTGCAAGGGAGCTCAAACTGGTTATTACACAATAATCATGGGGATGTAAAGTGTAGCATAAGGAATATAGTCAGTAATACTGTACTAACTATGTATGATATCAGTTGGGTACTAGATTTGTTGGGGTGATAGATGGGAGAGAGTTGGGGGGCAGACTGAAAAAGGTGAAGGGATTAAGAAGTGCAAATTGGTAGTTACAAAATAGTCATGGTGATGTAAAGTAAAACACAGGGAATCTAGTTAATAATACGGTAATAACTATGCATTGTCACGCGGCGGACCCTGCTCGCTGCGCCATTTGTCGTGCAGGGTCTCAGCTCCCACTCCCCGCCCAAGAACGCAGGACACGGTAAGGCCAAAAAGGAACACCCATGGAGCCATAAGTAGGGGAGTCAAACCAATATATTCTCGCTGGAGGCTTGGCTGGAGACACAGGGAGCAGGATCTACATAATCTGCCTAACAGCAGTCCACGCTTGCCAGCCACCATCTTCTTGCTAGCCCCCATTCCCTCTCTGCTAGCGTAGCCACAGCCGTTATATTAGTGGCCAATGGCCTACGGGTTACAGCTGACGGCCAACTAGCCACAGCTGCTGGCATCTGATCACAGTTGATGGCCATTTACTACCCGAGCCAGCACCTTTCTATGTGAGGCCGAGAGCCTGGAAACTGTTTTTTGGGGTTTTGTCCCCACAGCATAATGCCAGGTGGGTACTAGACTACTCAGAGGGATCGCTTTTTAAATTATATAATATGTAACCACTATGCTGTACACAATAAATTAATATAAAATAATATTGAATGTCAACTCTGGTTGAAAAAAATTAAAGAGGATAGGTGAAGGAGAATAAGAGGTCGAAATTTCCAGGTTTAAACCAAATAAGTCATGGGGATGTATTGTATAACATAGGGAATATAGTCAGCAATTTTGTGACAGTGTGGTAAGGTGTCAGATGGTTGCTAATGATCACTTCTTTAGGTAAACAAATGTTAAATAACTATAGTGCACATCTTAAGCTAATAAAATATTGTATGTTAGCTATATTTTAATAAAAATCTTAAAAAAATAAAATAAATTGGAAAAAAACACACAATTACTTCCAAAGTAAATAAATTAAACACCGGAATCAAAAGACATAGGATGAATAAGAATGAATAAGAAAATGAAGCCTTCATCTATGCTGCCTCTGACAGACTCACTTCAGATTGAAAGAGTTACATAGACTGAAAGTAAATGGATGGAAGAAGATATTTCATGCAAATTAAAAAAAAAAAAAGTTGGGGTGGCACTACTTACACCAGAAAAAATATATCACCTCTTAAATTATATAATGTCTGGTCACTGTGCCCTACATCTGAAATTAATATAAAATAACATTGGATGTCAGCTGTAATCAATAAATTTTAAAAACGGGGAAATGTGAAGGAGAATGAGAGGTCCAAATGTCCAGGTATAAATCAAATAAATCATAGGGATGTAATAATGTACAGCATAGGAAATATAGTCAGTAATATTGTGATAGCGTGGTACGGTGTCAGATGGTTGCTGGACATATCCTGGTGATCACTTCTTTGGGATTATAAATGTTGAATAACTATGGTGTACACCTGAAACTAATAAATATTGTATGTTAACTATATTTTTTAATAAAAATCTTAAAAAATAAAATATCAATTTATATTGTTAATAGAGGTAGCATGTTTTTATTAATTATAAACTATTTAGTAATTAATGCATATTATTACTTTTATTAATTTGTGAACTTTCAATTTTTATGATGTACAAATAAATTGTTATCCATACTATTTAAAATTATTTTTCACAGTATCTCAAGTTTTTTGTGGCTGCTAAAGAAAAAACAGAGTGCCAGAAAATTAAATTATTAAGGATGCTTTGGGGTTTTAGTTTTTTGTTCGTTTATGTGTTTATTTTTTATTTTTTTTATTTTTTAAATTAGAGTTAGAAGAGTGCTTCTTAAACTTGACTCCACATTAGAAAACCTGCTCATGTTTTTATTAGGTTGGTGCAAAAGTAATTGTGATTTTTCCATTTATTTTTAACCTTTCAAGCCACAATTACTTTTGCACCAACCTAATAAATATTCCCATGCCCACAGTGCACCCAGAATGTAATATGATTGGTCTGGATGATACACAAGCATTGCCATTTTTTCATAGTAGCCAAGGATAGAAATATGAACACCACCAGAGTTGTGAAATATCAGGCTAGAGATGTTGGTAATGATGATACGCCATTTTACTGTTTTTCCTCCTGAGATTTATTTTGAGAATAATGATCAAGGAATATTGATAGATCTATACTGGATCTCCTATTCTTGGTGAACAAATAGCATCCTCTTTTTAAACAAGAGAATTAATAATAATACAAAAATGAAACATAGTAGCTATTTGTTGAAATGATTGTTTCAGACATTGTTAACTTTTTGTATTTTTGGCAAAGGTATTTATCTACTAAGTTTTGTGTAAAATTTATGAAACATGGACACATTCATTCTGTGAACTATCTAGTAATGCTTTATTTTGAACAAAATATAACACAAAACAAAGGTATATAATACTTCAAATAATTTTGAGCTTATTTACCCAAATAACTGCTTGATGACTTACTCATTTTTTTTTGAACCAGGTGATCACTTGGTTTCATCACATTTCAGTCTTGTTGACCTAAATATTATTAATTTCCTTCATGTGTCTATACATCCCTTATTAGTTATTCAAATGTTTTAAATATAGTCCTAAAGGTCAGAGTTTAGGTTATACTCATATCTATACCACCAGTGTCAAGTAGACAGGTCGAGTGAATAAATTAATGAAAATTTCAAATTAGAATAGACATTTTTGATGTCTAATTTGGTTCTCTAGATTACAGTGTGGCTGTTCTTTCTCCCCTCCCCCCACATATAAAGTGATCTCAGCTGATGTACATTGTACTTTACATTTTTTTCTACAAAATGTGTTGTAATTAATTCTCTATCTTTTTATAGTGAAAGACAACACAGCAGAGAACATTGTTAACAGATTGTACTTGGGTGCGTCTACAATGAAAACAGAGTACCAAAACATGACCTGTCTTAATAGAGGGACTTTATAGGTAAAGTGGAGCTTAAATTAATCTCCCTATATCAAGGAATCTGAACTCTTGAGTGGAAGAAAATCATTCTATCTAATAGGTTCCATTTGCATCTATATAAATAAAAAATGGGTAAATGCAAGTTATAAATGAAAATACTTTTAAACATTGTGTCCTTTATAGTATTGGCTTTCTTCTGATGTTAGCATCTTGATCACCTTCTTCCTATGTAAAAGTGGCTAAGTTGGCCAGTGACAGTGCATTGCACTCTTTGATTTTATGCCTTTCCTTGTCCTTGGCATTCTCTTTCCATCGTTATGGTAATGAGCCTAATCCTCTCTTCAGTGGGCTCCTGTGGGGCTGTAGCATCAAAGCGCTCAATAAAAAGCTGAACAGTTCACCAATTTTTATTGAGTCTTGATTGAACAGACCGTAGGGAGATAAGCATAGAAGAGATGGGGGAAAGTAGTCAAAAGTTGTTACAGCTGCAGTAAAAGGACATACAGTATCAGTCCAACAGACCTGGCCATGTCTAAAATTTAACAGCTTGGCATCAGTGCATGTCTCCTGGTGCCAAATCATGAGGCACAGAGAACAGAAATAAAAAGTGGCATTGGGGTTACATTTTTCTTTTCACTATTAAACACCTGAAATTACAACAGAATTGTGAATGGGCAATGTCAACAACTTTTTTTTTTTTTCTTTTACGTGCAATTTTACCTTTCAAAAAATCAGAAAACATGATACATAATAAAGATTGAAAATATCCACTGGCATTGCTGAAGTTATTTCACCATCATTTGCCTTTTAACAGGCCCTTCCGGTCCTGCTCTTACTGCACTCAGCTCTCCTCTGTCAAGTGGACAGAGAAGAAACAACATGGAATGGAAATAGAGCAGTTCCACCCACAGAACAGGAAAGAAAGCTATAAAGATAGACATAATTTCCCAAAAAGAGAATGTTTCTGGTAGTTACTAGACTGCAGGAACTGGGAGCTAGCGATATTCATTATTCCTTGAAGAGTCAAAAAAAAAAAAAAAAAAAAAAAGCAAAGCCTTATTGAGGGCTCTTGTGGGTTTCCTGTTGTTCCCTATGGTGTGTAATAGATGTCATGTACAGCTGTTAAGAAAAATATTTTCTATGGTCAAATAACTTGGTCAAATAACTTCTAAGTGGAAGCATATTAGTATTGAACTTTATAGAACTGTCTGTATTATGTGATGTTGAAAATATTCAAGCAAGGGAAAAAAACGCAGCATTTTCCAAATTATGTATTTACTCTTCAAAGCATTTTGAAAGTAAAGCATTAAAAATGTAGAGAATGGAAAGGTACACTTATTTCAAATAACTCACAGGTATAACACATCAAAGGGCACAAAATGTTCCTGTCATATTGTACCTTTAATAATAGTGCTGTGAATGAAAACAGCAGTTTTTCTGTACCCCCTGATATATACTTTTGCCAAGAGATGAGGAGGCTGAAACTAAGAAAAGTGACACAATGAATGGCATCATTGTATCAAAGGAAAAAATATGCACATATTTAGATTTCTTCCTTTGACTTCAAGTTTCCAAGAGAACTTTGCTTTGGAGGATGACGTTTTCTCAGGATTTACACTTTTGATAATTCCAGCTTTGAAGATGTTTTACCTCCATATGAATGTCAAGACATCAGTCAACTCTGCTGTCCAGCGAAGGTCACCATAGTCTTTAAACCTGGGGATCTCTGTACTAAATCAGAAATACTGAGGAGTCTGAAAGTTGTCCTCAAACACACACACACACACACACACACACACACACACACACACACACAGAGGAGGTCTGACAATTTGTTGCCAAAAATGTATACACGTGTCGCGCAGGGAACCCTGCTCACTGCGCCATTTGTCGTGCAGGGTCTCAGCTCCTACTCCCCGCCCAAGAGCGCAGGACACGGTAAGGCCAAAAAGGAACACCCACGGAGCCATAGATAGGGGAGTAAAACCAATATATTCTCGCTGGCGGCTGGGCTGGAGACACAGGAAGCAGGATCTACATAATCTGCCTAACAGCAGTCCGCGCTTGCCAGCCACCATCTTCTTGCTAGCCCCCATTCCATTTCCTGCTAGCGTAGCCACAGCCGTTATATTAGTGGCCAATGGCCTACGGGTTACAGCTGACGGCCAACTAGCCACAGCTGCTGGCATCTGATCACAGTTGATGGCCATTTACTACCCGAGCCAGCACCTTTCTATGTGAGGCCGAGAGCCTGGAAACTGCTTTTTGGGGTTTTGTCCCCACACTCCACCCCTACAGGGTCTCGCCTCACAATCTACGCGACAAGCGTCTTCTGCGAGGGGCCCTGTGCAAGGAGCCTGGAGGTGAATGCACTATCCTGAACACAGCCAGGCTCTCTGGGCACAGCCAGGGTTTCTCAGGGCACCACCAGTACTTCTGGGCACAGCCAGACATCCTGGGCTTCTTAGGGTACCACCTGTCTCCCCGGGCACAGCCAGGTTTTCTCAGGGGACCACCACAGTACTTCTGGTCACAGCCAGACTTCCTGGGCTTCTTAGGGTACCACCTGTCTCCCCGGGCACAGCCAGAGTTTCTCAGGGCACTGCCACTCTCTCTGGACACAGCCAGACTTCCTGGACTCAGCCAGGGCCTCAGGGCACTGCCACTCTCTCTGGGCACAGCCAGACTTCCTGGACACAGCCAGGGCCTCTCAGGGCACTGCCACTCTCTGGACACAGCCAGACTTCCTGGACACAGCCAGGGCCTCAGGGCACTGCCACTCTCTCTGGACACAGCCAGACTTCCTGGACACAGCCAGGGCTCTCAGGGCACTGCCACTCTCTCTCTGTGCCTCTCGGGGTACCGTGCTGGAACAACAGCGGCTCACATCAAGGTGCTTACATATTATCAATGGCGGCCAGTCAAGACACAAAAGCAAACATCAACCAGTCCCACTACATGATGGTATGTTCCCAAACAGTCAAGCGTCCATTAAATTAGGGATAGAAGGCAATTCCCCATAGTCCATAGTCATTCGCCAGGGCTGTCCTGGGGGTGAGGGATGACCTTGACCTCACCCTCATGTCCCAAGGAGGACTCAGCAAGCGTTTCCTCCTGGGACAAGTCCGGCATCCAGGCTGCCTCAGCAAGCAGTTCCCAGCCCACAGGGCAGCAACGACCTTCGCTTTCTCTGCTTTCTCCGGCCTCTGCTGGTTGGGGAACCATCCACGTCTTTCCACCCCTCCACGGGAATCGAGCTCTCCGGCAGCTGCTCCTCCTGGTCTTCCTCAGACTGAGCTTTCATACGCACAAACTGCTCCACTGCCCTTCGGAAAGCTTTGGCCAGCACCGTATCCTGCCGACTACGCCATGTGTCGCGCAGGGAACCCTGCTCACTGCGCCATTTGTCGTGCAGGGTCTCAGCTCCTACTCCCCGCCCAAGAGCGCAGGACACGGTAAGGCCAAAAAGGAACACCCACGGAGCCATAGATAGGGGAGTAAAACCAATATATTCTCGCTGGCGGCTGGGCTGGAGACACAGGAAGCAGGATCTACATAATCTGCCTAACAGCAGTCCGCGCTTGCCAGCCACCATCTTCTTGCTAGCCCCCATTCCATTTCCTGCTAGCGTAGCCACAGCCGTTATATTAGTGGCCAATGGCCTACGGGTTACAGCTGACGGCCAACTAGCCACAGCTGCTGGCATCTGATCACAGTTGATGGCCATTTACTACCCGAGCCAGCACCTTTCTATGTGAGGCCGAGAGCCTGGAAACTGCTTTTTGGGGTTTTGTCCCCACAACACGTGACTCGTATTCATCTTTTGTTACTAGTATATATTATTTGTTATTGGTATATATTGAGTATTACAATTTTAATACAGTTTTCTTTTGGTGTCTTAAAACATGTATACTTTTTTGTGTCACCCTCTGAAAGTATTAACCGAAACAAGAGGCACCTTATTCAGGTCACAAAACTAAGACACCAGAGTAACTTAGCAGGGTTGGTCCCCTATGGCAATACCACACAGGTGACGTGATTAGAGCCAGAAATCATAAATCTCCATGTGCATAATGATTGTACTCTAGGAGCAGGACCTAGAAACATAAATTGCCCCACTTACATAGAAGAGTGAATATCTATTCTCTTAAATGAGAAAAAAGAATCCTGTGTCTTTACCCTTTTGAGTGTAAATACATTTCTTCAGGGGTAAGTTAAGACAACCTCTATGAGTTTATAATTCAAGATTCTCTCTTTTGAAATTGTAAACACATAGAAAAAGAATGTTCTAAATCTCTTTAAAGATCAGTGAGCTATTCAATTACCCTTTTCTTAACCTAATTAATATTTTAAAAAATATATAGGCATGTAAAAAAACCAAACAACAACAAAAAAACTCTATGTTAAATTAGGTCTTTTTGTATAATCATAAATTGAATCCATGATCATTCTTTTTTCTAGAGAGATTGCAAGGGGACAAATATAAATTGTCTAGTTAATAACAGGCTGGGAATTACAGGACTATTTGTAATCGTCCAAGTGCCATACAGAAAACACCATGGTATTAACACTCTTATTGAAATAATTCTTGATGAACCAGACACAAGATGGCCATGTTGTTTTCAATCAGTTTTATACTCAACATAGAATAAATACCATTTATGTTAATGGCATACTCAGGGGACTCAAATAGATACTGAGTACTTTCTCCTGCCACACAGAAAGCAGAAGCTACCAATTGATTTAAAGCAATAAAATAGAAAAATTATCCTGCCTGGGTTTTGATGTGTCACTAGAAATAACAATAGAGGATGAGCTAATTTAGATGGACCTGCGGAGGCCTCTCACACAATTTATGTGGTAGGAGGGGCTGCATCTGGTCTTCAATAAAAGAAGAATATAGAACCATTCTGGATGAGCATAAAGAATGGTATAGGATGCCTTTCACAAAATTTACGTTATTGTATACAACTGATCAATAAACTACACTACTGGATAATTAGAATGATATTTTACAGTTAACGAAGAGCAAGATCATGAATCAAAACAGTAAAATTCTAGTTCTGTTTTTTTTTCAATAGTATCTTAATTTGATTTTTTAAATTATCAATTGAAAGAAATACCACTACGTCTGCTTTATTCCTTCCTGTGTAAGTGAGAGAAAGAGAAGCTTTTAAAAATACACAAATTGAAGAAAAAGAAATAATGAGAAGAGACTGTTCTTTTATTTTTTCACTATATTTTTCTCAAATTTTGAAATAAAAAAAAATGTGAATATTCTTATCTAAGTTCTAAAACAGTACTTAACTCTTTTGTCAGATGTTTATGGATTTAGATAAGGGTACTTCAAGTCCAGGAAAGGCTGCTGAGCTGCGAATTTGAAATATACATATATACATACATACATATATACGTATATACGTATATACGTATATACGTATATACGTGTGTATATATATATATATATAGTTTTATTAGAGTAATATATCGGGTTCAACTTTATCTAGATAACTAGGGAATGCCAAATATCCATTCATTGTTATTTCTTATTAATGCTATAATAGCAAAGAGTATGATATTTTTCTCTTTGTTTTCTCTTGTTGTTATTTCTCTTCTTGGCTTTTTGGAGAGAGCAATCCAAATTTTATATCTGAAGTCTATTCAATTACACGTGAGATAAAATAAGTTCAATATCGAACAATATTAGCTCAAAGAATTCATCTTAATCTAAGTAGTAATGTGTGAGAAATATATTGGCCTATACTAACTTTAAAAACTTTGTAACAAAATTCAAAACTATGTGAATTAGATACTAAATTCACAGTTTTGAATTTATGGAGATTAGCAAGAGATTGAAATCAAATTCATTTTATGGATGGAAAGCCAAGCAAACTGAAAACAAATGAAAATATGTTACAAGCATTTAACATCTTGCAAATTTTTCCCCATTTTATTTATTTTACATATGTTTAACTTTCATCCTCTCATCTCTTAACAAATTATAATCATGAATCCTGTCTAAGATACAAATTATAGTTTCCATGTAAATAGTTCCTAAAGTGATGTACCAAAGAGATGAAAGTTTGGGTAGCAATATTCCGTTTCTGAATTTAATATCAATATTTAAGAAAAGTAAAATGAAAATGAAAATTGGGGAAAATTGTATATTTAAGTGGTAAGTCTTTCTCACCTGGATATCTTTTGGGATTGGACATTATATCTGACTGGGAAACTATTTTTGCAAAGAAGAAGGCACATAGAGTAATGTTAATCGAACATGCCATATAGAAACAAATAAGATTGTCTGAGTTGGTCAAGTGTCGAATAGAAGCTGGAATGCTGCTATGAACAAATTTCCTGTTTGATAGCTCCATGTGGATCACAGATTAGTACTTATAGAAAACGTCTGAGAGTGCCTCCAAAGACACGACTGGGACTTTTTCCTTGAAATTTTACATTTGAGGGGCAATTACTAGCTTGCTATCAAATGTTAACTTAAACTACCTATATGACTGAAGGACATAAAGTAATTTTGAAATCTGTTTGGAAGGCCACTTCTCTGATAAAAAAAAAAAAAAAAAAAAAAACACGTGAAAACAATTCAGCTCAGTGTGCTGAATTTGCATGCTTCTTGATGTCATATTTTGTTTTTTACCAACTTATGGGAAGTGGCCAATGGCCTAGCAAAACTGTGAGGCAGAATTGCAATGAAAATCTGGCCAATTAAAGAGCTGTCCATATAGAGCACAACCCTATCAAAATTACTAGGGGAATTTGAAGTCTATTACAGTAGAAATACCAGTATCCATCAGAAGAACCCCCTTCCAGCATTAGGTGGTTGGAATGATATAAATTATAGTGACCATATAAATAGTTCCCAAAGTTATGTACCAAAAATGGGAAAGTTTTGATAGTAATATTCCATTTCTGAATTTAATTTCAATATTCAGGAAAAATAAAATTATGACTTTTAAACATTAATTCTGTTCCAAATTTATGTTAATACTTCTACATTGATGTGATTTATTTTAATTAGATTATAATAAACTTAAATCATCAAATTTCCCATATTTAAAAATTGTTATTAAAAGATATATTCATTTTATTTCATAAATGCCATGATCATGAAAATTAACTTATATGCATAGCTAAGATTTTATCACTATTCATTTATTTATTCAATAAATCTTTTTAGAGTGATAGTTATGCATTAACCACTTGCTAAAATATAGGGACATGGGAAATAATAAAGCTAACATAGTTCCCATTTTTTTGGAATCTTTCTTCCAGTAAGAATGAAAAGATAATGATCAAATAAATTCAGATGTTGATTACTGCTGTGAAGGGATGAACTAGAAGATAAAGGCGGAGAACAATTGGAAGGTGCCATAATTGAGAAAGATGACTGCTTTGTTGTAGGAAATTGGCTATGGAAATATGAAAAAGGAGACAGCAGAATAGTTAGAGGGCTAATAAAATATTCAGAAATGACTCTCAAGACATAGGAAAGAAAGTGAGATTTAAGAAAACTAAGCAATTTCATACTACATACCACTCACCATCCTTGGCACTTGTAACTTATTAAATAAAACAAAAAAATCTGTTCTTATAGAGTTCATATTTTACTGAGAAAGATAGACAATAAAGAGACAAACAAATTTAAATGTATTCAGGTGAAGGAAGTGACAAGGGAAAACATAAAGCAAGAAAGTCTTGTCAGAGTTTGAAGGGAGGTTATAATTTGAATGGCATGGTCAAGGAAGTCCTCATTGATAGTATTTGAGTAAAGACATAAGGTGATGCGTGGATAAGTCCTGCAAATATCTAAAGGGAGAACATTCCAGACATAGGAAACAGTGAGAAGTCCCAGCGTCAAAAAATATCTTAGGTTTGAGAAACAGTGATGAAGGTGTGGGCCAGGAGAAGAGTAAAGCAAGAGTAGTAGATGAAGTTGGAAGGTCAGAAAGAGACAGAATGTTTTAATTACTTAGGGTTTACTTTTAGTGATATGGTGTGTAACTGGAGATGTTTGAGTGCAGGAGTTAGTTATGTGTGTTTTAATTGGAATATTCTAGCTACTGATACATGGATAAACTATAGAAGAAAAGAGCAGGGAAAGGGGGCTATTCCAATAATCTTGCCAATGCTTTAAGATAAAATTTCATTTTTAATTGAACCTTTTTTTGAGTGCCTACTACACATTAAAGCATTTTTCTAAGTTTTGAGGTACAACAGTGAATAAAAGAACATTTCTGTCCTCTTTAGAGATTACATTGTAGAATAAGAGGGTCATTTGAACAGAAGATATATTTGTCTTGAGTAATAAATAGAATGGGGTGTGTGTGGGGGGGGGCGTGTCCACTAAGTGAAAATGACAACATTGTAGGTAGCGTTCATTTGGAGAGGAAGCTTGGGACTCTGTTTTCAGACATATTAATTCTGAGATTCTGTAAGATATGGAGAAATAGTTCAACATAAGAGTGAGAAGTCTGAGTTCAGCAGAGGACTAAATAGATAACACTTGTGGGTCATTACCTATAGATGACAAGTAAGGCCATGAGACAGGATGAAAATATTAAAGAGAACATAGATAAAGAAAAAAGGTTAGTTGACTGAGCCATGAGAATCTCTGACATCAGAGGTTTAGGAAATGAGAATGCACCAACAAAGAAATCATCAGTGATAGTAGAAATAACAGGAAAGTGTTAGTTCCCAGTAGCCAAGTGAAAAAAGTGTTTAAAAATGCGAAAGTGATGAAATGTATGAAATACCTCTTCCAAGTTCATTTAAATGAAGACTGAATATTGATTGAGTGAATGGGTTTCAGAGAAAATAGGAAGAAAGGAATTATAGATTGTGAAGATAAACAATTCCTTCAGTTTTGTGGTAAAATATATTGAAGGAGAAATGGAGGCAAGAGAGTGCTTGGCTTACCTTTATTTTGTATATTTTTCAAAGATGAAATGTCACCATATTTTTGTGGAAATGGTCTAGTAAAAAATAAAAAAAAAAGACTCACAAAGAGATACGGTAAAATTTTTCTCAATAACGTATTTTGTATTGGTTCTACTTCACAATTTCTCATAGCTATCTTCTCTCTCCCTAAAAATGCTGTCTTAATTAAGGGCCTTGTCATTTCTCACAGGGATTGCAAAGAAAGGCTCTACATTTTTAACTGATTCCTAGTTTTTGCCCTCTAACTTTCTAGAATGCTGCCCTGTTCTCTTTTGTCAAATGCACATCTCTTCAGGTTGTTTTTCCCCCTGGATTATATCCCTTCATTCTCATCCTAAGAAATTCATTGCCTTCAGAAGAATGTTCTAATCGTATCATCAGAGACTTTTCATAATCTGCCCTCTGCACATTTTTCCAGCTTGATGTCTTGTTACCCAACCACACCTTACCCCACCCTCACTATCAACATTTCATGTAAGAGAGTCAACAAATTATTATCAATCGCCTGTGTTTTTTTTTCCATTTATCAATGTATTTGCTCATTCTTTCAACCAAAATATTATATCTATCACTTTTTTGGTTAGGTTAACACAGTTTCAGTTTCACAAGACAGCTAAAGAACATGTCGCTTTCTCAACCCCTATATATTAGTTTTCCTCTTCTGTGAGGATATAGCACCTAGTATAAATTTTGTTATAAAATATAATATAATGAAACTTCCCCTTTAACTTTTGTATCTCTTAATAAATTATGCATTCCTTGATGAAAAGGTGTATGTTTTCCATCTAGTTAGTATCAGCATCTGACACAGATAGGGCTCAATAATGGTTTGATGAATGAATGGATGAATGAATGAGCTAAAAACTACTAAAGAAATCATTGCAGAAAGAATGTTGATGTCTGGCTACCCTGAAATCTCAATGAAATGTCTAAAAACAGGAGAGCTGAGATTCTGAGACAGAATTCAAGGCCAGTTAGAATACAATTTTTTTCATCAAAGTCTATACATAACAAAATCGTATTAAAATATGATGGGTGGTTCTTGTAGGTTAAGGAAAATGGTATAAAATTTTATCAAGATACAGGTGCTTTGATGTTTTCTTTAACATGAAATAGAAAACAACATATATTTGTATATGCAGACATACATACATAATTGTCAGCATTTATTTGTACCTATTTTACTAAATAATTACAGTCAGTAGAGGAGACAATAACAATATCAGAAGCGTAGTATTTACCTTAAAATGCAACCACATGATAAATAGAAAGGAACATACCTTAGGTTACAAATGTCGTGGTAGTAAAATAGGATAAAATATGACTTTATTTATACTGAGACAATATTTTCCAGACAGACTAATAATTTAGTGTCATTCAGAACCATTATTTTTTCAACAAAATGTTGACTTTTGTTTACATAACTCATTTTCTCTCCATTTCTTTTTAAGTTTTCCCAAACACCAGTGTTTTGGTTGCAGATTAAAATGTTTCCAGTTTATAAAATAAAATAAATCATTTATTAAGTGAAAGCATCATTAAACCATAAAATATTAATTATCAGAATTCTGGTTCACTGGGAGCTGGCCGCCCTCAAGATTCATGGGTCTTCTTATAATCACACCAAGGTTTCGCACAGGTGATTACAGACTGTTGGGTTTTTGTAGCTGTTGTTGTTTTAACTTTAGAAGACTGTTTACTTCAGTAGTATCAAGCTCACATAGAAATTTCTGGTCATTTAAGGAGCTGCAAGTTGTAACTTGAGAGCACTGTCAATTTGTTTCTTGTTTCTATCACTGTTGTAGAAGGTGGTCTCATGTCTCAACACCTCACATAACCTCCTGTCTTGCCCAGAATGAAGTAGTATCAAAAGGAATAATAACTGAACTTTAAAAATTAAATACAGTGGAACAAGACTGGTGCAATGCCTGCAGAGGAAAATAGACTGAAATGTTGATGAGAAAAACAAATGAAATATAGAGAAAATCAGAGTGTGAGATGAAAAAGTTTCCAGAAAGAGAGAATAGATTTCTTTCAAAATGACCTAGACTCAGGTGTTTTGTGACTTCATCTCTTGTGTGAGATTATATCTTAGATGGAGAAAACCATACTATTGAAACAGCTTTAGCTAGGTTAAAAGAACTATCAAGTTTTTTAAAAGAAAATGTTTAATAGATAAAAATTATTTTTTAAAAAATATTCACATAACTGTTTATGTTGTAAAGCACACACACTTTTATGTAGTACAAAGAGAAAGATATACAATTAGCATTTTGATATATAATGCAGTCTAATTATTGTGTTAAGTCAGATGAGAAGTAAAAAATATGAATACAAAAGTATTCAACTCTTGATTTTTAAAATATTCAAGTAATTAAAACCTATAACAATATAACCTGAAGCTAAAGTTATTTATTTTCAGTCTAATTTTATCTCTTCATAAGAATATACCAGAAAAAAAAAATTCCAATTGTGTTTATGGAACTGGCGTAAGGTAACTGCTCATCCAATGTTGTAGCTTCATCTTTGATCTGAAACAATTGAGAGAAATTAGCATGTAGAAATCCATACACATGTGGGAGATTGAACAATAGTTGTGTTAGCAGTGGACTACTTTTCTTCCCTGATTAAAGAGTATGTACAGTCTCGTCCCTCAGTGTATAACTCACGATGCGTATAAATAGGGAAAAAAGTGTGTATAGGACTCTTGAATGCCCCCTTGTTATCCCATGGATGATGAATGCAGCACTGGACTGAATAACCCTTGTCCTCAATAGCATAAGTAAGCATCATTATCACTGAATTCTGCACATCGGTGAGAGCTACTCAGAAGTAATAAGTCACAAATTTATCTTTCTCCTTCAGAAGGATTAATCTCCTTGAAATAAAAAGTGCACTGACCCTTGGCAAAAGATGCTTTCTATAGTGAAATAACCCAAAGCTATGGCTCTTTTACGCAGTTGCAATCATTTGGGAAGAGGCCAGTGCCCTCTGCTCATCCATCAGAGGGAAAATAAAGATGTTACAATTACTTGTATTGCAATGAGTGCATTTGATTTACCGCCTGTGATATGTGTTGCTGAGAGGCTGGGCACTCTCTCACTGATGCTGTATTTCAGATGTTTCCCAAGCATGTGGTTCTGAACAGTCAAGCAGGAGCGCTGTTGAGGAGGGGGAAGAAACAATCATCATCATTCTCATGTAAACTCTTTGCCCACCAGTGGAAGTTGAAGATAATAAGAGAGTGAACTAGTTGGTAAGTTTTCTTGTCATTTGTCCATTTACTATAATACCACCTATCTATCATCTATCTATCTATCTATCTATCTATCTATCTATCTATCTATCTATCTATCATCTATCTATCATCTTCTATCAACTATTTCCCATTCTCTGTTTTATCTGTTCTGAATTCTCAGCCTTTCCTCTTTTCCCTTTATGTGACTTCCACATGACTTCGTTATTAGAAGCATAGACTCCAACTAGGTGGTCTAGGATTAAATCTAAGCTCCTACCTCAATGTATTTCCTTATGTAAATTACTTAAAGTCACTGCCTTTGGTGTTTTCTTTAAGTTGGTTTTAGTTAAGAAATTTAAGTAAACATATGTCATGCAGGGTGTCATGCAGGGTCTCTGCTCCCGCTCCCCACATAAGAACACAAGATATGGTGAGGCCACAAATAGATAGGGGAGTCACACCACTATAGTCTCGCTGGCACCTGGGTTGTAGACACAGGAAGTAGAAGCGACACAATCCCTAACCGGCAGCCCGTTTCTCTGCTAACCAACATCACTTGCTAACTGCAATCCACCATGCTAGCTTAGCCACGGTAGTTATATCAGTGGCTAATGGCTAAAAAGTAACAGCTGATGGCCCACTAGTCACAGCTGACTAAGAATGAGACTTATGAATAATAAAGTACACTTGAATCCTATGTAATTTCACTAACCATGGTCACCCTAATAAACTTAATTAAAAAAAACAAATTTTGGCATAGAATTGTGTAATATTAAGATATTCTCTAGGTGCTTGCCAACATTTCGTTATATTTACTACTAATCTCTTAAAACTATAACTCTATCACAAGCATATTTTTAAAATGCATTTTTAAATAGAACTGAGTGAAAACTGATAGCACATCAGTTTCGTATATCTGGTTTATTAGCATATCTGACTATTAGCATTTACCTAGCTTATCTGAATCTATTAAAATTTATTTGCCATTTCAATCATTGCAACATCATTTTTAAATAAAATGAATTTTATTTAAAAATCTGCAACACAATAACTGACACATTATAGGCTCACAAATATCTGTCTCCTTAATGATAATTTAATAAGCTATACTATCTCCACATATATTTTAAATAATTAGTAGCATTAATATGTAGCTTCATTAATTAGAGAAATAAGAGATCAAAAGAAAAAACTAACAGTATTTTGCATGAAATTTCAGTTTATGCATTTTAATACACATGAATGGAAAACCACAAACACACAAGCACCTAAAACTTCAGCTAAATAGTTTTAAATTATTGCAACCTGTGAATAAGTCTAAAATAACTGATAAGCAGGGGGCAAAGCATTTAAAGATTTTGTAACACAGGTAGGAGAAATTTGGTCATGTACACCTTATTCTGATAATATTTTGCTGTTGAATTTCTCAGAAGATATAGGCAAACTGAGGTTGAATTATACTTGAGACAGGATATAGAAGAAGCAAGACTAAGGTCTCAGTTTAGTATACATTGCTTAGTGAGGTTAAGAAAGTGTTATGGATGAATAATTGGGGGATGCTATACACTGAATATGTGTGGCTTCCCAAAATTCATATGCCGAAACCCTAATCCCCAGTATGATAGTATTTGGAGGTTGATCCTTTGGGAGGTAATTAGGTCATGAGGTGGAACCCTCATGATGAAATTAGTGTCCTTCAAAGAAAAGACACCAGAGAACTTTCTCTTCTCTCTTCTGTCCTTCATATGAGGAAATAACTGAAAGGGGGTCATTGAAAACCAGGAAGTGAGCTCTCCTCAAATTCCAGATTTGCCACCACCATGATTTTGAACTTCCCAACCTCCAGAACTGTAAGAAATAATTTCTGTCATTTAAGCTACTATGTCGATGACATTTTTGTGATAGCAAACAAAACTCACTAAGATGCGGCTAAGGTCTTCTAAGTCTCAATGGGAAAGTTTTATTACTTCATGGTCTTTCTCAGTCCTTTGTTTCATCCAGTATTGTCATCAGGGCTGACATGCTTAAGCAAAAGTCAGAGTCCAGACTATCACTGCTATATATCTCTACGTTTGAAAAACTAATGAGATCCATAAACTTAGGAAATAGTTGAGTCTTAAGTGAGATCATTATTTTCTTGTGTGATTTTGCTTTTTTGTGTTGACTTCAATCATATGTTGAGTTAGCTGGTGTGTAGAAGCAGAACAAATGCAATATTATACTGAGATGCCAAGGGTAGCAAGAAATCAATTTGCTAAAAGACTCTAAAATGCTTCCCTTAGTCACTCACCTATATTATTATGTCTTCCTAACAATGAAAACCAACTCTATCTTTCATCTCAATTTGCTAAGCTAGATAATCAGAAATGGACACAGTGGTCAGTTTTCCAAGCTTAATTATGTTTTCTAAGTTTTTATCCTATATGTCAGATGTTGACAAAACATCAAAGATTAGACCTTGAAAATCAAATCGCTACAATTAAAGATAATAAAAACTGAAAGTATCCTTGAAAATTAATAATCAAGAATATTTAAACTATAGAAAAAATTAAAAGATACTTATGAAAAGGAACAAAAAGAAAGAAATTGTGTAACAGATAGTGATTCCTGATATTGAAGTGTCTTTGGGAATCTTAGGTGGAAGCTGTCTACATATGGAAGTCTACTTCTTAATTTGAACTTCCTGAGAAAGTTGTCTCTTTCACAATGCCATCTGTTCTCAGAGAATTTTGAGAGATCCTCAGTATTAAATTTGTGAAAAGTGAAGACTCATTGACTCATGTTTCTATAATTGTGAAATGTGGATACATGGATCTATGACTTGTACCTTAACTACAGGTTAGTCGGTGAGAGTTACTGATATGGTTCTCTCCAATTAGGTTCAGCAGCAGTCTTACATTACAGTCACTACCATAAGTCAGTTCTAAGGGCTGACGGCATATAGGAGTTATTATATTTACACATGGAACAAGCTGTTCACACCCTTGTGGAAAAGTTGTGCATAGTGCATTAATACTTCATAATAACTCTTTAAATAAACTTGCAAGTTTGATTTTATGGAATCATTTGTTCTTTCAAGTTTTATCGAGGACTACAATGATAAAAGTCATTCATTTTTATATGGGAAGCAGTGTCTTAAAAAGCTATTGACAAAGTTTCTAACAATGGGCAATTGATAAGTTACTTAATATGTTAGTTGGTATCATAGAAGTTAGAAACACAAATTCTGGAACAATTTTTAAAAGTCCGGTGCGTTGTTTTTTGTTTGTTTCTTTTTCTACTATTTACATGGTTGCCTTTCAACAGGAAAACTTTTTTAGTAATCCAGAATATAGACAGAAAATAGCAAAAACTTATTCATATTAACTTATTCATATTAATTCAAAAGCGGCGATTGTAAAAAAAATCCATCTGCAAAAGTTTAAGTATATTTTAAGGCTTTAGTTCTTACTCATGTCTCACTTTAAGATTTTGAGCATGGTTATAACTTTGGCATATGGGATCTGGGCCAGAATATCCTCAGCAATTTTGAGTAAAATAACCCTAGCAACGTGTGCATAATTTGATGCCAATTAATCTCTTCTACACAGATGAAATGGAACAGTGCTGAACAGCATACTGTGTTAACTAAAAGTATTAGAATACATGTGAGTGGAATACTCTCTTGAGGCCTAACACAGTCAATGTGTAAGGACTGAGTTAATGATTACACAGTGAGGATATTAGCAATTCTTCAGACTTTTGATTTGTATCATTAAAAGCATTGCAACTGTCTCTTATTAACTGACAAGTGTATTAAGATCCAGAAATAAAAACAATTTGCAGACAGTTATTCTACTTTCAGACAATTATTTGTCACTTTAATACATATCTTTAATTTAGAAATAGGCAATAACATAATTATATATATGTATATATATATACACACACATACATACATATACATATATATCATATATAGTGAAAATATGAAGGCTAATTTTAATGTGTCATTTTTAACTTTTTTATCTTATTTTGATAAACAGAGAATATTCACAATACTTAAGAGCTAATTACAACTTAGTGAATGACCCCAAACATGACTATTTTTATTATCCTTCCTTCTATAAAATAAAATAGCAAACCATTGTGTTAACTGGTAGCCATTTCAAGACACAGAGATAGCCTTAGCAAAGAAAACATCGTAATTTTGATTATTCAGAATTGAGGAATTTAATTTTTCAGGTTTTGTGGAGATAACTTCATACTTACAGTCAAGTAATAAAAAGAGAACACAGCATTCCCAGATAATGTTCACCCAGGTTCGCCTTTAGCATCTAACATAACAGTAGACCCATTGCTAAAATGAGGAAATGATCCCGGGTGCAATATGTAGAAGTGAACAAGAAACTGTATTCAGATTTTACTGAGTTTTCCACAAATTTCATATTTCTATTCTAGGATTAGAGCCTGAATTTGAGAAAGCAAAATTGAGAGCAATTGATAGAAAAAAAAAAAAGAAGACAAAAATGAAAACGATTATTTTTCAAATAAAAAAAGTTATTTAAAAACACAGCAATCAGAACAACTATTAATAGAAACATTAACTTTAAAATAGAATAGAAACCTTTGCTATCTAGACAGGGAATAATTTGCTTTTATTCCACAGAAAGAATTCTAGATTCCAATTTTGCTGTCTTTATATGGTTGATGCAATATTTATAAAAAAATTATAAAGCTTTGGATTCATAAATAAATCAGTTAACAGAGTAATTTTTTTTCAAATGTAACATTTCATTATTTCATTTATGAGTACTTTATTATTCATAAGTCTCATAATCTCAATAAAACTTCAATATGTTGTTAGGTATACATAAATATATAACTATATAAATACATGGAAATCAAACTTAATTTTACCTTTAAAATAAATGAACATTATAAGTATACTTAACAAAACTGTATATTTTACATATAAATTCCTATATTAATAAACTGATTACTGATTTTCATAAGAAAATAACCATACTCATCATTTCATGTATATTCATATATATTTTAAATATTATACCTTGAATAATTTCAATCACTTTTACAAATTTTTAGGTATAAGAAAAAGATATATATATATATATATATATAAAATCACTCAAAGATATTTGCACATCCTATTAATGTTAACACACGTAATAATAAGAAGGTTAAATTAAAACTGAATATAGTAACAAAGTTTATATAATTTTCATAGTTCAAAATTATCAGAATATCAAAAGTTTATTTATTAATTAACTAAATTTAACATTTATCTAAGAGCTTACATATAAATGAGGTCTGGAAATTATAGTCAAAACCTTAAGCCCTCACTGTTATATCAGTATAAGTATACATGACGCTGAAGCCTTTTCAAAGACATCCTATTATTACATGTTCATTTAGTTAAACATAATTTTACAGATTTGAAATCTTAAGCAATTTGGGAAACTATGGCTTATGTGACTTGTAAAATGAATGTAGAAAACTTAGAAAATTTAAATCATTAAATTTCCCTGCAACACATAAAAAACAAAAGTAGAGTGGTGAGATTTTCCAGCAGAAACAGCAATGATTTCAGAGAGTCCCAACAAAATTATCTCCCAGAATGTTTTTGCAATAATGTGTGAGGGAAGTAGGATGAACAGCCTGGCCAAAGAAGTTTTAGACCTAGGAGAAAAAGAAGGGCTACGAAAAAAATTGCCCAGTAGCAACAAATTTGTACAAAGGAGTCTGTCTTTTTAAAGGTAACATTAAAAAAGTAGTGACTTTGTCATTCTGCTCTATCCCTCCTCCAAAGAAAACAACAACAGTGTTTTATTTTTTGAGGGTAAGGGAAATACTATCAATCTCATTCTAAAATTCATATGAAATAATAAACAAATAAAATATCTAGGAAACACTGGAAAGAAAAAGTAAAGAAGGAATCACAAATGTAAATCTACCAGATAATAAAGTACATTACAAAACTTTATTAATTAAAAATATGTTACTGGAAAATTAATAGACCAATTATACATAATAATACATCCAGAAATTGACCAGAATAGATGTCGGTATACAGTATAAGAGTAGCATAGCAAATTGCTAAGAAAAAAAATGGAATATACAATGAATTCTAATTGAACATCTTGGTAGCTATCAGGAAAACATAAATTAGGTATATCTCTCACATATAATATCAGGAATAATTTCAAATGGATTAAAATGTATAAATATATAATAAATATACATAAATATATAGATACAGGATATGATATCAATTTTATTCATAAAATGAAGTTTTCATAGAAAAAAATTATGTAAAATCTGAAGATTCATGACAAGCTGGGATAAAATTGTAACTCATATCTCCAAATGCTAACCTCCATAATATATAAAGAACTCCTAGGGGGGAAAAATCACTCATCTTCCTCATCAATTTGATATTGAAAGTCTTTAATGCTTCAAAATTATATAAGGCAGTACTCACTCCTAGCCTAATGGAATATGAAAGGGTATTAGAGTTTACTGATTCAATATTAGAAATCTCATATTTCAGAAAAGACTTAGGGAAGGTAATTTAACTACTCGAGGTTAATCAAGGCGATAGAGAAAATTGTGACTTGAGCACATGGTTTTTTACTCCCAGCCTAGTGTTCTTTGTATTTCTCCAAGTTGTGGTTTTAATAGTATCAACATTATCTTGTGATTACCTCATTAAACAATTTAAATTGAATTGTACATTTTACCATGACTATGGACTACAAGACTGTCTTAGTCAACATTTTCCTCCAGTGTTTACCAGAGTAACTGTTGCAACATAGGCACTCAAGGAATTTCCCCAGAGCCATCCTTTTAGGATTACTGGAGAGTAGAATGTTTTGCCTAATTGCTGCTTTCTACCAATAGAGACTGTATCATATTCTTATATGTTCACTATATCTTCCTAAGTTTTAGAAATTTCTAAGGTTAGAAATTTATAATATATAATAGTTTATTATTTTTCCATTTCTTCAATTACAGTTAATATTTAATATTATATAGGTTTCAGTTATACAGCATAGTATGTAATACACTTTAAATAGTTACTATTTGAAACAATGTTCTCTAATACTGTGTATATCTTACTTATTGAGAAAAAAAAAAGGAATTTAAAAAGTAACGTAACAAAAATAAATAGAGAATACGTGAATTTAAATTTCTAATTTTTATAGTGTAATAACACATTTTATAAAGTAATTCAAGATTGATTCTGGGTAGGTATTTGGTTTTGCATATCAGCTGAAGTGTTCAAGTACTAATGCTCTTCTGAATTTAATGTACTTCTAGATGGCCTATCTTCTTCAGCCAAGAATACATTTAGAAAAAATTCAATTTTATTAAAAGAAGTTAAAATATATTACTCTCACATAATTTTATTATGACTAAGTCATTTTCTTTCCCATTTTCAAAACTGGAATATTTTTCTATACATTACAATTGCTGTCAGAAAAATCAATCTGAGATAAAAGTTCTGTATTGAGGAACTTAATACAGATATCATGATAAACTGTAATAAGAAAAAGGAAAAACTATATTTATAGATCATAAACAAAATTAATAGTAAAAAATTTAAATGCCCTGCATGGTTATAATATCTACAAAAATTCTACAATTGCATTTAAAAAGTGGAATGCCTGAGAATAAGCAGAAAAGATGAAAAAAAGGAAATAAGAAAGCAGAAAACGTTTAAAAATATTTTAACAGAAATTCATATATATGACCAATATGACCATTATATAACTAGTTTTGCATATTTTAGCAATAGGTAATTTTGAAGAGACCTATAGTTACTGTCAGAGTTCATATTTTATGCATATGTGAATATATGTACATACACACAGAAATATACTTGTCGCTTCCATATTTTAAAAGATGAGTATCAGGTATGCTGAAATGTCAGATATATTTTTAAGTATAAACTTACATTTCTCTGAAGGGAGAAAAAGGGAAGGATATTGAGCATATATTTCCCTAATAACTTCAAAGTTGAGCATTTTTTTTTATATATCTGTTTGCCTTTTGTATCTCTTCTTGAGAGAAGTATCTGTTAGGTCCTCTGCCCACTTTTTAATTGGATTGCTTGGTTTTTGTTGTTGTTGAGTTGTGTGAGTTCTTTATACATTTTGGATATTAACCCCTTATAGGAAGTGTTGTTTGCAAATATCTTCTCCCATTCACTTGGTTCCCACTTTGTTTTGTTGGTGGTTCCTTTTGCTGTGCAGAAGCTTTTTAGTTTGATATAGACCCATTAATTTGCTTTTGTGTTTACATCTCTTGCCTCTGAGGTCAAATTCATAAAATCCTCTCTGAACCCAAGGTCCATAAGTTTAATACCTATGTTTTCTTTTATGCAATTTATTGTTTCAGGTCTTATGTCTGATCTTTGATCCATTTTCAGTTAATTTTCATATATGGTGACAGATAACAGTCCAGTTTCATTCTTTTGCAAGGGCTTTCCAATTTTTCCAGCACCGTTTATTGTAGCGGTTTTCTTTTCTCTATTGTATGTTTTTGGCTCCTTTGCCAAAAACTATCTGTCCAGATTTAGGTGGGTTTATTTATAATTTTTCAATTCTATCTCATTGTTCTCTGTGTCTGTTTTTTCTGCCAATACCATGTTGCTTTGATTATTGTCACTTTGTAGTATAAATTGAAGTCAGGGAATGTGATACCTCCAGTCTTCTAGTTACATTTTAATAAAGCATACAAGTCTAATTACACAAGGAATTTTTGAGATAAAGTGATTATAGAGTTAATTTTAATCAATCTTGATCCAATAACTGAATCCGCACTATTATATTTCTAATGACATATTTATTTACTCTTTTTTTCTCTTTCTAGATAAATATGTACAACCCTGATCCAGGCAAAGATCACAACACAAATATCATTCTTGCCTACACCAAATGTAAATTTATGTGGGGAAAATAATTAAGTAAATAAACAAATGCCTGGTTTTGATAACAACTTTTAAGAAATGGAGACTGAGAGCATGAAAGGTACCAGGAAAGATACATGCAGTAGGAGATCTTTAATCTGCTATCTGAAGGATGAGAAAGAACTATCAATAGTAAGATCCAGGAAAAAAAAGAATACCTCCCAGAGGGTAACTCCGATGACCCTACATAAGGATGAGACAGGCATGTCGATGACACAGAAAAAACTGAATGTGGTTCAAGCGTTGTCTGAAAGGACAGTGTGGTAAAAGAATAAAGAGAAAGAAATGGAACAGGATCATCCAGAGCCTTGTAGGGAGTGTGTGTTTTCTTCTAAGCACACTAGAAAGCATTGAAGTAGTTTTAAAGGGGAAGAAAATGACCCAGCAACTTTGTAAGAAACCATTCTTGCTGCCAGGTGATGGATAGTTTAGATGATGGGATGTGCTTACTGGCTTTTAGAGTCTTTCAAGCAAAAGATAATAACAGTAAGGGCAAGGGATGTCGCAATAGAGATGGAAAAATAATAACCGTCAGTGTTTCCTTGAATACTCCTGGAACAACTGTCTCCAAAGTTTTCCTATTCATTTTAAAGAGGTTGGGTTGTTAAAAAGACTTTCCCGGAAAATGAGTTTGGTTTCTATTGTTTGTTTGTTTGTTTGTTTTGGGCTTTTTCTGTTTGTTTGTTTTGCTTCATAATAAGTCCTCTCAAAGTCTTAATGACAAACAACAGCAAACCCTTATTTTCTTTTTACCAGTATGCAGGTCAGTGGTGACATTGATGGAACATAGCCTGATACTTTCGGCTGGGTCCAGGTTTTCTCAATGTATATTCCCAGTCTCTTTGGCATAGGGGCTACTCAAAAAGTATTCTTCTCATGGAAATTAAGAAGTGTGTAAGAGGCCAAGGCACACCATGCTAGTGTGTGTGTGAATCTCTCTTTGAAACTGACACCCTGTCTTCAAACCATATTATTTTCTAAAAACAAGCCAAATAGACCTGCCTAACATCAATGTGGCAGTGCAATGCACCATCTACTTTAAGAGAGAGGGCTGAATAAGCACATAACTAAGGATAAAGATCTATAATTCTAATACAGAGAGAAAGTTAAGAACTGGGAACAATACCCCAACCTACCACATACAGTATTTACAACGTTTCCCTAGTAGTTCTTAAATTTCTCCCAGCAGCCACATAATAAAAATTAACTGTTTATTTAACCTCATAGATGTTTAAATAGTAAATGTCAGCTACTCATACACAAATCCCTACATATTTACCAAGACAAAGTGTTTAGTTCCTTTAACCATTTCTCTGGTATTGGGGTAATGTTAAAATACCTATTGTTCTAGCACCAATTGTCAAGTCTTTTAATGCCTGAACTTTTGTCTAGTTTTTCAATCACACAAACCAATTCATAATTCCAAAAATACATCATGAACTTTCAACTTGTCATGCATGTATTCCAGCAATTTCTTTTCGTTAAAATTGTCCACCTCCACCATGTCATTCTGATAAAATTACATTTTTTTTTTTCAGTACCACTTTCAAATGTCAGATCTACTGTAAAGCTTTCATTGATCCTGCAGGCAGGATAAATAGCTTCTTCATTTGTATGTCATTATATTATTTTAATGCCATTTGTAATGTAGTCATTGGGGATAGTTTTTTTTTTTTTTTTCCCTCTCAGCTTCTGCATTGCCCAAAATATAGAAATTTCTTCCCGTGTGTGGAATTAGGGAGTATATATCCCTTAACACACTATCATTTAGCATTCATTGAATGAAATGGAAATAAACAACTCTAGTATTTCAGATTGAAAATGACTTAATAAAGAAAATCCGATCCTTACAAAGTGTTGAAAGTGGTGGAGGAGCCTGACAGATTAGGTGCCCAGGCACAATTCCTAGGATACCACAGAACTCACCTGCCAGGGACTCCACTCCCTCTGCCCTTGAGGAAGAAGGGAAATCAGGAACATGGTGCTGAATCCATTAGCTTAAGAAGATGCTGCTGTAGCTGGGATTTGGGGGTTGGGAACGGGGAGCAGAGGATGGCAAGAGGTTATCAGCTGCTTCCTGGACCCCACACACTGGAGCTTGGATATAAGGATTCAGCCACAAACACTGCCACATCCCCACCACCTGGCATGCCAGTAGAAAACTGCAAAAACCAGCAGGAATATTGCTTTCATCTAAGTTCTGCTTTTCAAACTTTGCATCAGTGCATTTATTTGTGAAAGCCAATTTCTATTCATATACCTAATTACCAAGGAGTCAGAAAAATACTGTTTTTAGTTGTGGGAATTCATGCTGACGGCCAAATAGACCAGGTATCTGATATTTTACTCTACCTCCTAGCCTCTCCTCACTTTAAGAGTAACAGGCAGTGATCTGACAGATGAGCTAGGTCAAATCAGACCAAACTTGGTCCACATTTATCTGTCTGTGTAGACAAGTTATTAAAACAGGGAGAAAATAAAGCATCCCTCTTTTGTTCTCTTGAATGGTCTTCACCTAACAAAGTGTGAAGCATGCAGCTGCCCAGCTGAACTTTTCTCTGTATACATGGCTCTTCCCTAATCCAATTCCAAGTTCTGGTTCAGAGGAGAGTGTTTGTCGTGCGGCGGACCCTGCTCGCTGCGCCATTTGTCGTGCAGGGTCTCAGCTCCCGCTCCCCGCCCAAGAACGCAGGACACGGTAAGGCCAAAAAGGAACACCCACGGAGCCATAAGTAGGGGAGTCAAACCAATATATTCTCGCTGGCGGCTGGGCTGGAGACACAGGAAGCAGGATCTACATAATCTGCCTAACAGCAGTCCGCGCTTGCCAGCCACCATCTTCTCGCTAGCCCCCATTCCTTTCTGCTAGCATAGCCACAGCCGTTATATTAGTGGCCAATGGCCTACGGGTTACAGCTGACGGCCAACTAGCCACAGCTGCTGGCCATCTGATCACAGTTGATGGCCATTTACTACCCGAGCCAGCACCTTTCTATGTGAGGCCGAGAGCCTGGAAACTGTTTTTTGGGGTTTTGTCCCCACAGTGTTCCAGAAGCCCAACCCTATTTTGCCTCCAATCTAAGCAGTTTTCTCAGTCCTGGCTTTATGGGGGGGAAAGAGACAAAGACAAAGCAAAACAAACAACCAAAAAAACAAACAAAACAACATACTCAAACAAGAATGGAGTAGGGTTATATTATCATTACTTAATTCAAGGATTGCTATGTTTGTAAATCAGACCCTACAGCAAGAGCATGAGCTCTTCACAGTATAAAGTATTGTCAGTGCCTCGAAGCTGATAGGCTTCAAAATATTTTGATTAAATTAAAACAAATATGACGTTCATTTAATACTCTTTAACTTCATGTAGTAAAGAGACAACATAATAATATCAATACATAGTTGTTAACAATTGAACAAATAAATACAGATTCAAATTTGGCTTTGTTTTTTACCAAATAAGTGACAATGATCCTATATATCAACTTCCTATACCACTGTTTTTTTTTAACTATACATGAGATACAATAGTATCTCTCTTGTAGAGGATGAACAATATGCAAATGAATTAATGTTTATGATACAATGTGGAAATGAGTAAATGACCAATGAAAGGGGTGTGTGTGTGTGTGTGTGTGTGTGTGTGTGTGTGTGTGAGTGTTTTTGTTCCTTTTTCTTTCCCTTCCCTTCCTTGTTTCCTGTCTCCTTAAAATTCTTATCATTAGCCTCAGGAGAAGATCAATGTATTCTATTTCCTCTCAAAGTCTGATGCCCAGAATTAAACACAATGCTCCAGATATGGTTTGTATAACATATCTAATCTATAAAGGAGAGAACACAACGACAATTCTAATTAGATGTACCTAACACATCATTAGATTATTTGAAAAATAATTTATACAATTGATTTTTTATTGCATTTTATCAATTCCTTAGATTTTGTTCACACTAGCAATTTTAAGAGCATGCCTACATTCTTAGTGTACTCAAAGCAAATGATATACACTGATCTCTTTTATAATTCATTTATTAAATTGAACCGACCTATTGCCTCTGCTCTCCAGACTTTCTTTCATGTCGGTTCTTTACTTCCATACATTAGTGATATTTTAAAGTTTTATGTTATTTATAATCCTTTTTCATATGATGACTATCCTCATCAATGCATATATATATATATATATATATATATATATATATATATATATATATATATATATATAAAATTATTGGCTAGGAAAAGCCTAACGCAGAGACTTGGATTTTCCACTTTCCAGATTGACATCTACTTTATGGGTACTGATTACTTTTTTTTATCAAATCATCAATTCCCTTAATTATGCCCATTCACCTCATCTTCCTCAACCTATTTCACAAAGATGACATGATATGTTTTGCTAGATAATTTGAAGAAGTAAAGATGCAGTTGACATAAAATACAGCTATTGTACTGTTTAATGGAAAAAAATCTCAATAAACTGAATATTGATTTGAATTTGTTATTCACATTTCTGGCATTTCTTTGATGTAGTAGAGCAGAGATGTTTATGACCCAGCTATAGTGGTGTAGTAATAGGAATTATCCCTTTCATACACACACTTCTAAAATTGAATGATTTAGCTCTTCCTTTTCAGCAAAATACAATTCTTGGACTTTCTGATGTAAAAAAGTCAGGATATTAATAACTACATTGAGCCACTTTGTCATTAGTTATCAATTATTTGAATATATTAAACTTTGAAGGACTAGAGTTCTATGCTTGTATTTTTAATGTTAAACAAAATACGACATTTATCAAAAATAACTTGCTGTCAATACTTAATACTGTATTACACTATGGAAAAAAACAGTACTGATTTAAAGCAAAATATGAATTTTGTAATCATTTTTAAATTAACCTAATTTTCTACTATAAACCCAGGGTTTGTTCATTAATCAAATTCAGATGTCACAATGAATCCCTGACAAACTTAGACAACAGGTTGACCATTAGGTGTCTATGTTAGTAAATTAATCATAAGTGTTAAAAGGCTTGTATGCTGGAAGAAGAAAAGAAAAAGGCAGAGATTTTCATATTTGTCACATCCCACATCTCTGTTATAAGATTCATAACTGAGACTGATGGAGAAAGAGCTATTGGCAGAACATGAAGTAGCTTTTGTCACTTTGTACCCTTCTGATTGCTCTGCTACTTTGTTGCCATATGGTGTAATATGATGATTGGTCTACTTTTGAATAGGTCCAGCAGAGCTTTAACATATTGCGTATGCCAAAAAGTGTAGTGACAATCTGGCACTTTTCATGTACCTGCGTTTTGTGCATGGAGAGGCACCACCTTTGTATAGACATCAGTGTTTATGAAATCGACAAAAGTTGCAGTTAAGTGGCTGTGGACTTTACAAGCAAGGGATTGAAATGAGGAACTGGAGCAAGAGCTTAAGACAATGTGATACCCTGTGTTGTAACTATAACCAGTGTTCTTTGTGTGTATACATGAGATAACACTTGGGGAAGTTCAAAAATAACTATCAAAGATTTTGAGAATATCTGGAGGTAATATATAAGTAGCTGCAACCAGAATCCAGTGACACTTTGAATATTACTGTTATTATTACTATTATTTATGCACAGACGATCAAGTGCAGGGGAAACTAGGTTTCAATCATAAATTATTATTTACCCTAAAATAAAGTTGCTACACTGTTCTTTTTTTCTTTTTAGATTATATCTTCTGGTCCATTTTCTATTGCCCTTAAAAATACTTAAAGCCTTTTGAATAAATGTAAAGCAGGCTGACACTTTTTATCTTCTGTAGGACAGGGGCTATTATTTATTAATTTTTATTCTACCCCTTAGCATACTTGTATTGTGAAATATAGTATATATTCAGAAACATTTTTGTATTGTAAATTTTGAATTTATGACAAAATTTTTGAATTCCTTAACTGTTGCACTTTAGATGAGTTTCAATAAGTAAATTTATTCACAATCAGTTAATGCATCTTCTCTCTGAGTTTACTTTGGGATAGATTACTTTGGGGATAATAGAGAACTTAACCTGTAGGCAACAAAAGAGCAGAAATCCAAGCTTTGTCACATCACAGAATTATTATATATAGATATAATAAATGTGTTAGAAACAAGCCAATAGAAACTGGCCTATCAAAAATATGTAACTCAAGTTTAAACTTCAGGGTTTACATTGTGTAAAATATTTTTTTCATGCAGGGAAATAAATGAAAGGCTATTTTGTCTATATAAAAATGTAGACAAAAGTTATTGGAGACAAGTAAAAACAGTAGGCCTTAGCTTCTATTAATACGTTTTTAATATTAATGGATATATTAGTAGTGAGAAATATATGACCTCCTTTTTTGTGAATGTTCTGATAAGATGGATCAATTCCTATGATGTTTTTCCTAGATGTTTGGAAATAGATAATTCCTCATGTTCATACGTGTATTTCTCCACTGATGTCCTCATTCCTTTCTCTTTTTAATACCAAACCAAACCAAACAAACAAAACACACCTCTTCTAATTCCATATACATTTTTTTATTTTCCTTCAGTTTCTAATGAAGTCACATAGGGTAGGTGTCATTTTGCTATACAGTTTTTTCACAACAGGGGGGAACATGGTAGGTCTAGACTAAATGACAAAAAACAATAAATCCTTTGCTTCTTTTTTAGAATCAAGGTTTCTTCTCGGTCTTAGATCTCTCTGCAATTTTACAGTACAGGTGATACCACACAAAAAAATCACCAGTATCCCAGATAGGTGATAGTTTCTAAAAGTAGTTTCTGCTTAGGATAACCCTTTTAAGGAACTAAAACATCGCTTTACATAATATCAATCCACTTACAATATACCTCACTCATAATAATAGGTTTTAAATAATATTTCAATAAATTCACTTAAATTTTTGATAGAAAAAAAAAGATTTCTAAAAGCTACTCTTTCAAGCCACAGAAGTCTCTGAAGAATTTAACGGTCTAATAAAGATTCTAGTTAATGAAATATACTATCCGTGTAGCAACAATGAGGAAATAGAAATGGAAAAGAAACAAAATATTTGAAGTTAGGACAGCATTTGAGAATATGTCTGTGATCCAATTCATAGGTTTGTAAACATTTGTATGTGAATGATTTGTCCAAATAATCAGTCCATCTTTTCATATGTAATTTCATACTCTGATAAAGAATAGACAACTTAAATTTGCTCAAATTTACCTAATTGAATTTTAATATTGTTACATAAAATATCTGGGAGATGTAGTTTTTAAGAGTAAAAGAAAGGATTTCTAAAGCATTATAAATTATGCAATTTTTGTAATCATGATTGTAATACCAATAGAAAATTAATGCTAATAAAATCAAGGAGATGCATTATGAATGGTGTTTGCAATAGTAAAGACATATATTACAGTTTACGTTGTTACTTATCTGGGTCAGAGTCACTTAATAAACAAACTGAATTTTTCTCATTCATTGAAAATAGCTTGCATTTACCGCAGCATCTGAGCAGGTGCTGGGGACAGGCCTGTCTCCCTAGAGGGCTCAAGAAAGGTGTGCGGAAAAAGAGGAAGAAGTGGGAGGGGAAGACCAACTCTGTGCTCCTGGAAAGTGTGGCGAAACCCTTCCACAGCCCCCACATTTCCAGAAGAAATGGATAAAACAAAAAAAGACAGAAAGAAAGTATCTTTTCTTTTCTTTCTTTTTTTTATTTATTGGGGTGACAATTGTTAGTAAAATTACATAGATAACAGGTGTACAATTCTGTATTACATCATCTATAAATCCCATTGTGTGTTCACCACCCAGAGTCAGTTCTCCTTCCATCACCATATATTTGATCCGCCTTATCCTCAAGAAAGAAAGTATCTTGCATTGAGTTTCATATTCATTTTCAAGTAAAAAAAAAGATTATGTTTTTTGCAAAACATGCATGTCTGTAAGAAATATTTTTAAATGCTTCACTTGCTTAATTTTTAATTAAATAGGATCTAACTTATTTAAATTTATCCAATATATGTGTTTAATATAAATACTATATTGAGGATATAGGAGACAGGATTAATATAAGTAAAAGACCACTGTTTATATGACACTGAAACCTGATCCCAGAAATTATAGGTTAAAGTCCAAAAAGAAATCATATAAATAGTTGAATTACGTATAAGCCTTAAGACAAATGGTCCTTGATGTTTTAATTCCATTACACTTTATCAATATTGTCTCACAAATGTACTAGGCTTCAAACATGGCACAGGAAATTTTGGAAATTAATTTGAAGAAAAGCAAAAAAGGTTTCACTGCCTGGAAATCCAGGAAGTCAAGTGCTTTCCTAACTTGTCATAATTACAGTGATTTACTGAATGTAGTTACAGTGTTTACTCCATGAAAAACTAACAATACCTCATGTTTTAGAGAAATCATAATTAAGAAATTAATTAGAGAAATGTGCAAAGGCAGCGATTTTCATCTCATTTAAAAGTATTGTTTCAAAACCTAGGCTTTCAGGGCATTGGATCCTGACTCAGGGACTAGCCTCATTCACTGATCCATTATTTTCTGCTCAAAGCTACTGATAACTCTTGTCAAAGAGAAACAGAGCTAGACACTAGTTAGAGTGGGAAGGAGAATTTTTAATCATTAATATTTGTCTGTAATAGGGAACAGAATCCAGTGTGAACTGTATTCATCTTCATTTTGTACAAAGGTTACTGGGAGTCTTAAAGGCAGAATGAAGGAATTTAACCAGGGGTGAGCAGGGGCTCGGTTGCGTAATGGAAGTGAAAAAAAAAAGTGGGAAGGTGAGGTTTGTTCATGTGAAACCTTAAGGGATATGTTAACTGCTGCTTGTGGAATTTAGGCCTCTATCCTCCCAGAGAGACTGGGAGATAGGGGCCCGCCCTAACTGCAGGTGTTGGCTGGTACATACAGTAAATTCTTTTGGCAGGCTTCAGTTTTCTCAGCCAGGAACTTAAAGGGACAGTAGGGTCATCCTAGGCACGTGGCTGTTAAAGACTGTTTTTTTTGTTTTTTTTTCCGTATTTTTTCAAGTCTTTATAGTCCAAGATCCAGGCCTAGACAAGAAGAGAGTTCACTGGAGCCGGGCTGCTTGAGTTTCGTCAAAGAGAGAATCGGTGTATCTTTCCAGCAAGATCACCTGGCAACCAATAACATTCTTGCATGCCACAGCAGAGATGGCTTCATGCGTATGTGGCCTCTGTGATTGCACAGGGCGCTGAACAGAGAAGGACCTTGGGCTTGGTTAATGCTCTGCTGTGACACTTTGAAATTCTTAATACTGTTTTAATGAAGGGCCCACATTTTCATTTCACACTAGACCCCACAAATTACGCAGCCATTCTCAGGCCTTGAGTGAAATAGATTGCTCAATGTCCTTTATAATAGATTGCTCAATGGCCTTCCCATCTAAATCAAATAATTTGAAAGACACACTTCCTACTTTTTTTCTACTCAACATTGTGATGCCAAGAAATACTAGCATGTCATACTTATTTAAAATTAATGGCTTTTATTTATTTTATTGTAAAGTAGAAATTTTGAAATGACCCTGGATTAGAAATGGAAAAAAAAAAAAAGAGAGAGAGTGCTCTAACATCCTCGGCCCTAAATAGGTTCCATCTTGGACAAGCCCCTAAACTTCCATGAACTTTAGTTTCTAATTTAAATCATAAAGATCTTACTGTTGTAATACATTTTCTAATTGCCATGATCAAAATTCCTGATAAGCAGAGCAAATGTTTGCTTTAAAGAAAGACACATTATTAAGTGTATAGATTTTTTTAAAGACACTAACAAAATCCAAGTTTTATCCTGGTCACTCAAATATAATAATGATCTGGATTTGTGCTCAAAGCATAGTTTTTTCAATTAAACACATACTTCCTTGGGTATATTGATAGAAAAAAATCATACATAGGATTGGAGGCTTACAGGGTATTGAAGGTCTAGAAGTGAAGGGATTATAGAAGTTGCCTCCAATGTTCTTTGTAACTACAGGGGGAAAAAAGGTGATTCTCAGCAGAATATTTAAAAGCCAAAAGCAAAATTCCAAGTCTGTATGAATATGCTTCCAATTGATGGAATCCAGCCAGAACCCAAATTTCAAGTGGATTCTAGGAAATCTAATTTCTAGGCTTTGGCTCTTGAGGTACAGGGTGGTACTTAGAAGAAGAAACACAGACACACACACACACACACACACACACACACACATCTAGCATAATCCATTGGCTGCTCATTGTTCATGTGTTATTTTTAGTTCATCTTTATGTTCCAAGCAGCCACAAAAACAGCATTATCTTGACATCCTGGCTAACATTATGCATCTATCTTTCTTCCAAATAAAAACTTTCTAAACTTCTCCCCAAAAATGGAAAACCCCAAAGTTCTATATCCACATATATTCATCTCTGAATGATACTCATTGCTTTCTAACCAACTCACATTTTTCCTTTCATATTTCAAAACTTAAGGACTGAATTAGTATCACCACCATCAATATACCTCACATACCATTGTGGGAAAGATCTAGAGAAAGAAAATCATGGTTAATGTAAAAATATATGTGTAACTAAGAAACAAAAATATCCATAGCCACTACAGCTTTTATTTCTGCAACTGAACAAGAACCTGTAGTTTTTAAGTGAAATGTTCTTTTGTCATTTATTCCATATTTCCTTTGGTTTCAATCAACATCTCACCTAGAACTGTTCTTGAGCTCATGTAATGACAAAATTTCATTTCTGAAAGATCTGAGCCATATGTTATCTTCCTCACATTGTGTTGCTATGATGTTTTGCTAGCATTTATTTGCAAACATAGAAATCCTCATAAGTAATCCAGTGGCTCCTCTGAGTTCCAGAATTGCTCAACAGGACTATTTTGTCATAGCACTCAGACAAGGAATACATATTCTGAATAAGTGCTCACTTTGTGGTGAGAAGATGATGTAATCAACCTGCTACCAAATTTTGGCTGGTATAGCATAGAATGGTGTCATAGCAGAGACACAGCTCTTATGTTCACGGATTGGGACTATGGCACTGAATGGAGCCTGGTCAGACATGGTAAAGAGAAACTCATGTTTGTTGAGCCCATGTGTAACAGTCATCTCATCATCCTGTCACTGATTAGTCCACACATCCATTAGCTAAGCACAGAGAAAAGGTTGACTAACATTCACGAAATGAATCATCTTGTTCACCTGATGATTGTAAGTTTGGTTTGCTGTAGATGTCCCTTAGTGAGCATTCAAATGCATCATAGATATTCTCACACATTGTACCATTTTCTTTCCCAGAACTCCTTGTCACTAATACTCTAAACTTGCTTTTCCTTCCTGTCTCACATCATTGTAGTCATCATTCTCACCAACAGTTTCTAATGCAAGAACAACTTGATATCATATGGTGCTGCTTTCTATAGGATCTTTATACCAGGCAATTACAGGAAACAATTTAAATAACTATTCACCATTGCACACAATAGACTTCCAGTGTTCCCTTTACCATTAGTGGTGTGATCTTTACATTCGTTAAATCTAACCATCTTAGAACCAATTCCATTATCTAATACTGTACCAGGTGATCAGAAACCAGAAGGCACTTAAGCTATTTAAAGTAGGAAGAGGATTATCTCAAAGAACTATAGGCTTACTCAAAAGGTTGAAGGCTAGGAGTCAAATATCATGGGAACTGCTTTCAGAAAATCTCAGTAAGGGAAGACATCGCCAAGGTTCTCACATGCCTGCAATTACCAAAGTGGTACTTAAGTGATGCTTAAAAATGGCTTGCAATCACTGCCAGAGAATTATGGCTTTTCCTTATCCTCTAGCTCCCAGACATAACATATATGAAATATAAATAATATATGAGTGTTTTTTATTGGAGGATATCAAGAAAACTTCTGTTGGCAATAAGGCCTGGGAAATGTAGTTTCCAAATATATTTCTATGGGGTACAGAGGAGAACATAGAATGTCAGGGGTGAATCCAAATATTAACAAACTGTATGTGATAACCATGGTAAATGTAGCCCACCACCTCACCATCGTCAAAATGCATATACCAGGACCTCATAAAAATATTCATTTGAAAATTAATTTTCATATTGAAATGCTAACTCTTGGTGCTTAAATTAATTTTTTAAATACATTTTTAAAATTAGCCATGATAAGAATATGCTAAAATCATCTCTATGAAAATTTATATTTTTATTTCTTTATTAAATTATACACATCCTCAGAGAAACTATTTTTAGTTTCCTCTTTACATTACTCAGAAAGTTTTGCCAACTAAGGAACTAAATTATATTTACCCTTCTTTAATTATTTTATTATACAATATAGTAAAATATTTAAATATAGCAAATTTCTTGTTTTAGAAAAAACTGAAAATTAGAATAATTTGAGATTAGAATAACATTAATTGTCTTGTGATATATATAATTTTAATAATGATTAAAATATATAGTATTATTTCACAACTAGTGATGCTAGGTTTCATGATGTGTTTAAAGAGATATCTATCTAATCTCTCAATTATAATAGTATATTTCCTCTATGTAATTAATTTTTTAAAAAGAGTGATATGATACTTTGAGAACATAGGCCTATCATGGTCCCAAGCAACTTTTCATCCAGTGGTTTCAGTACCAACTGATGATTCTTGACTGATTCAAATATTTTACATTCATGGATGACAATTGGTTATGTCTACTTTTATCATTTCTTCGACTTATGACTTGTCATTGTTCTGTAAAGAAGGACTTTCCCTGCCTCATCTCATAACTTTGTGTTAAGTAGCACTATGGTATCATGATGTATTCTTTAAACTCAATCTGTCAAAATTCATTACCTTCATTATTCCTTTGATTGTAAAATTGTACCAAAATTTAAAAATGTAGGTCAAAAAAATTTATGTCTTTTTGAATTGTTCTTATATATGAACTGTTTTTTTTTGTACCTTCTGAAATAATAAAGTGTTCCAGGCTCACCTTGATCTTTCCCTGTATCAGATGTAAGGACATTTAGTGGGGGAATGATATGTAAAAGACTAATTCTGGACATAGATGCACTTAAGGCAACTGGAATTTCATGGCTTTTAATTTATTTTTCAATGGATAGAGTTGAAATATAAGTAGCTTAAACGGGAAATAAATCTAGTAATTCCATTAAAAACCAATATCAGCAGGATCTTCCTCACCACTGTTTATTTCATAATAGTGTCTCTTCATCACATCTTGTCCTCTGAGTGATGCAATGGAAAATGCAATATGTTTTTAGTATCTTTACCTATAACTTGCATCTAGTCACTAGAACATGACCTAGAGATGTGGTCTGAACTCTTCATGGCATTGATAGCAAGCATCATGCTCTCCCCGAAAAAAGACAATACATTTGTTCTATTTTAAAGGAATCCCAAACCTCTGCTATCAAAGGCAATGAAGGGTCTGCAAGAAGGGTCCTTTTACTTATGCATTGTAAAAATAAAACAAAAAGTAAGTATATTAGAATATGATAGAAAAAGAAATTTGAATATGATGTCTAGACCAGAAAATTTTACTGTATCTTTGTGGTAACAATAGTATAAGGTTATATAGAAGAACATGCATGTTCTTGATATTTAATAATGCACATGCATAAGTAATTAGGCAAAAAAATGTCATGATGTCTACAACTTGAGTTCAAATTGTTCAGCAAATATATATGCATACATACTTACATAAAGAGAGATAAAGGAAATATAACAAATGTTAACAATTGCTGAATATAAGTTAAAGTTATGCTGCTGATATTTCTTATATTCTTTCAACATTTCTGTAGGTGTTACTTTTTCCAAAATAAAAAGTTGGAGGAAAAAATAATGAGTCCTCTATGTGTTTACAGAAAAAGATACCCCAGATATATAATTTGGTGAAAGATGAATGCTGTACAACAGTGTGTACAATATGCCACTATCACCTTAGTAATTCAAAATATGCCAATAATTATATGTTTTTCCATATGTATCAGGTGTAATCCCTGCTTTCAATAAACAAATATATAACTGAGAGGGAAAATAAATATATCATAATCACAAGATAACACAATCATTTAGAATAGAATTATTAATACAACTGGTAGATTTATGAGATAAAAAATATGCCATTCAACTGTTAGGTTGGGAAAAGTAAGCAAAACTTGAATTCTAGTGTTTATTATTTGGGGCAATATAAACTATCTATTAACAAAAACTTATTTGTTATATCCTAAATCTAGAATATTAAAAATGATAAAAGTTAAGTCGTATGAGTTAGGTATTGTGACATAATAAAAAATATGCAGAGGGTGCCAAAAAAAAAACGTATACACATTTTGAGAAAAGAAGAAAACTGTATTAAAATTGTAATACTCAATATATGAGGTCGGACAATTAAGTTCATGTAGTCATCCTTGAAAAAGTGCTACATACCTCATTGCTGAATATTACTACAGTCACCTTCGAAGTACTTCCCTTAGGACGCAATGCATTGACACCAGGGCCAGTCCACCCATCAAAGCAAGTTTGGAATCTTTTTTTCTGGAATGACCATCAGAGCTGTCGTCGTATTACCCTTGATGTCCTGAATGTCATCAAAATGTCATCCTCTCAATATTTCCTTTATCTTCAGGTAAAGAAAGAAGTCATTGGGGGCCAGATCAGGTGAGTAAGGAGGGTGTTCCAATACAGTTATTTGTTTACTGGCTAAAAACTCCCTCAGAGACAGTGCCATGTGAGCGGGTGCATTGTCGTGATGCAAGAGCCATGAATTGTTAGCGAAAAGTTCAGGTCATCTAACTTTTTATGCAGCCTTTCAGCACTTCCAAACAGTAAACTTGGTGAACTGTTCATCCATTTGGTACAAATTCATAATGAATAATCCCTCTGGTATCAAAAAACGGTTAGCGATAGCGTTGCAACAAGTTCATGAACTTCACTGTCAGACCCAGTATACCGATAACAAAACATGAATACAAGTCAAGTTTGACTTCTGCAATTACAAAAGGTGCTCAAAGTGGTTACCATCAGCATAATTTTAATATTTTTTTTCCTTTCTTAAAATGTGCGTACATTTTTTGGCATGCTCGATATATTGGTCTCTGCCCACAGATCTCTTGAAACCCTTGTAATTTCCTTAGTGATAAGAGAACCAGAAGCATCCTCTGTTCTAATATTTGTTCTTTGACCCCAGTTCCTGACAGAGGGTTTCCAAAACATTTGTAATTTCCTGAATGATAAGAATGTCTTTTTGTCTAATATGGTGACTCTAGTTGGACTCCTGGATGGTTCCTAAATGAGGGCTAGTCACTGAAAAGAACAAGCCATGATTAAAAGCTTGGAATTTTCATCTTGAACGCCCATTCTCTTGAGAAGGGCGAAGGAATAAAATGGAGTTAATGATCAATCATGCCTATGTGAAGAAGCCTCCATAAAAGTCCTAATAGTATGGCTCATTTATAACAAGTGTATAGTAAATAATATCCCCATGAATGGGAGTAAAAACAGAATTACATTTCCATTATATTTATGATAACTTTCCAATCAAGAAATCTAATTAGATAATTCATAAATCTCCTTATAAATCAAATGCTGTGTTTATTGTCTGTGCATATGAAACATTATGTGATCTTCCTTTGAGGGGAAATAACAGAAACATGTCAAGAACAGTTTAGAAGAAGAAATAGTCTTAAAAATTAATGTATCATACTGTAACATTCTTATAAAGGGAAGAGTGACAAGAAAATGATTATTAAGGTTAAAATGAGAAAAAAATGACAGATCAAAGAGCTGTGATTGATTTAACTCCAGACTTTTTAATGTAACAAGCAAATTTCATAATCCTTACTGTATATGCCAGAAAACGTATGATTTAAATATTCTTCCACTTATATTCCATTGAATTTTCAGAATTATCAATTTGTCAAAAGAAGTAGGGTATACCTATTTATATGTCTTTAATGAATTTCTATACTAGAACCAACATTTATCTTCTATTGGAACCACATCAAAATTTACCATCCTCCAACAACTCTTTTTTTTTTTTTTGTAATACATAAATTTAGATACTAATGAAATCTGTATTCCTGAAACAGACTCATGAGGTTATGTAAAATAAAACTATTTCCCTTCTTATTCCCACTACTGCTACCAAGTGTTCCTAGTTTAAGGAACTGTGGCATACCCTGCATTTCCTTGACTATCAAGTGTCAGGTAGATCTTTACATTAGGCATGTGTACCAGATAACCACATGCACAACTTAGCAGCACATTCCAAAAATGTTAATCAAATATTTTTATAGGTTTTATCAACTAATTATGCAATCAGAAAATTCATGGCTTATTTTCAGTCTTAGATTTAAAAAATGAAGGAAACTGAGGACAGAAAGAGAAGGATGGCAAGTAAAGACAACATTCTCAGCATTGTTAGGTCTTTGCACACAAAGTGTTTGTGGTGGGAAAAATTTGCCCCCAAAATGAATTCAGTTTTTAAAGCATACACATTTTCTGAGAAAAAAAAAAAAAAGGTCATACTTCATTAAAAATAGGCATTGTTAATATGTCTTGCAATGAGCAACAATGAATATTTTAGTTGGCAGAGTTCACAATTAATTAACAATTTGGTAATTATGTTGTACTTAGCAGTTTTTACTGACATTGGAAAAATGTTTCAGCATCCAAGATTTGGAAAGCAAGGGAAAATTTAACTTAGGAAAGAAAATAACAAGTTAAAATCATAACATACGTCATTAAATTTTACTGTGGAAGAAAAACATGGTTGGAAAATGAAGGCCTTATTCATATCTGTTCACTGGAAGAGCCCAAAACAAATTCTAAGTAAACATGCTAGCATACACGATTTTCAATGTAATAACAGCTTTAGGAGATTGATTCGGAGCACCTGAGGGAAGTGAACCAAAGATCCTCTTGACTTTATTTATTGCACAGTAGAGAATGACCACAGATGGAAAAAGAGAAACATGCTTTTCCAATGGGGTAAAAGAATGAAAAAAGCCGAAGAATGTATTAATCTTCCATAAGACCAACAGCTAGCACTTAAATTTGGGCAACATGGATCTCATAATATAAGAAATAAACTGTTCACTTTACAAAAGTGCACACATTCACTCATACATACAAACACAGACACACAGGCACGCACACATGCACACACTGAGCAAGACTGAAAGTGCCCCATTAATACATAAAACTCCATGTTTTGTAAAATTAGCTTTAGTTAAATTAAGAACTTTTGAAAGAATGACTACCTTTATAAGGATTGAAAGCAAGAAGCTTAATGGTACAAAAGTTCCAGATTCATTTTTAGAGATATGACATCTAATAATTTTGCATCTCAGTGTCAAATACAGGCATGCTCAATAATTTACATAGTTTTGTTGCAATCAACTTATGTCTTACCGTGTGCTCCCAATGCACCAAGTTTATAGAGATTTTAAACTCTGACAATTTTAGACATTGCCATCCCAGGGGTATGGCAAGCTTTCGGGCTTAATGAACTCCGAAGCAGCTGTGAAAACCCATTGATCATATTCCATTACTCCACCCTAGTCTTACCTGAGATGGCCATTCTTTTGCCTCATATGTTCTCTCAGACCAGGTGACTCTGTGCTGACTTGGGGTCATTCTAGGGATGGAGACATAAGACTCTATTGTGTGTCTAAGGCATTCAGTGCCTAAAACACTTTTACTTGGGTGTTACATTTAGCTTCTAAATTTTTGAGAACTTGGCAGCTCCCAAGGCCATGCCTAGATGTGCTGTCTGGGCTTCTTGTGCTTATGGGACCCACTGTCTCTCAAGAGTTCTCAAAAGAACATTAACACTTCAGAACATCTCATAAATGAAGGTTCCTAGCATTTTGTGTGCCACAGACCTGTTTGACATTCTGATAATGCCTATGCATCTGTTCTCACAATAATGTCATAAGCATATTAAAATGAAAAGACCAATGGTATTGAAGTTCATTATCAAAATATTATAAGCAAATTTCTTATATCATGATATCTGAGTACCTTCATTAACACATTAACAAGTGTGTTGTAAATAGAGGTGGATATTGTAACCAACGTGATTTTACAGCATTCATAATCAGCAAGGTTATTTTGAAGTGTCTGTGACAAGAGTAAAGTGATACAAAACATCTGTAATTCTACCGGTAATCATGTCTCAGGTTAGTCCTGCTGAGATTGTTCCTAATTGAAAAAAAAAGCTAATTGTAAACAGTTAACTGAGAAAAACTAATGTAGTATTTTACATTCATGTTCACAGAACCCCTAAGTTCTTATCTGTAGTCACCAAGTTAGGAATTTCTTCTTTTATATGATTTAGGCTTTTATAAAATGAAGTTTCAGAAATCTTTTTCTGTATCTTTCCACTCAAAAATATTACCTGAGTCAAGGTATCCGAAAGCTTGGCTTTCTGATTCATCAGTAAGAAGAGAGAATTTCAATGAAGTTAAAAGCAATTTAATATTTCACTATATGATTTTACCATATATATTTTTATTCAGTTATGATCTAATGAACTTTCTGCCCTCACAAATAATCCTTCTGTTATATAGCACTACATTCTGAAATATGCCAGACACAATAAAGCAAACCATATTTTTAAAACTGGACACTCAGTACAGCATAGTTGCATAAATCATCAAAAATTCCATAGCTCCATAATTTCTCAAAATGCTTATTTCTCACATGGTTTCACAAGTGATTTTTGTAAGCTGTATTTTGTCCCCTGCTTCCAGAATCCTTCTCACCTCCATGTTATTCTCCTCTTCCTCCTCCGCTTCCTCCTTCTTCCTCTTCTTTTTTTTAAATTCAGAATTCCATGATCACTTATGTTAGGCTAGGCTCAGTATTCTGGACTACTGATTCAGGGTAACAAAAGATAGAGACCCTACCTCTGAGTAACTCAATATTGTGGTGGAGAAAGACTCACAGCAGAATACTTATAAAGTTATGTGTGCTATATTATAGCTACCTGCAGGAAGCTACGGGACAAAGAAAATGGAAAATGATACAGTCTGAATGGTGCAAGGAATGATTATTTAAGTTAATAACAAGAACACTGGTTTAAGATACCCCATAGGTAAGCAGAAACTTGAAGTAAATCTGCATTATTTAGAGAATTACAAGGAGTTCAGCATATTGAAAGGGATGGATGACCAACAAAGATGAGATGGATGAGACAGACTGCACAGTGTGTGGAAGAGAACTGAATAATTTTGAGGACTTCTACAGAGGAAAAGACATCTATTGGCTGAGTTAAAAACATGAGGCCATTTGTAACTGAATTTAGTAAAATTATTATAGGTGTTTGTTAGATCCTTCATCATTCTTTTCCTTCCTAAAATGTCATTATTTATTCAATATTTATCTGCTCATTAAATGTAGACTGTAAACAAATAAATGGAAATAGCTATATCATGATCACTGTATCCTAATGCCAATCACAGTGCTGATCACAGGTAGGTGCTCAATAGCTGTTTACTAAATGAATAAACACATTTGTTTAGTCTGGGGAAGTTATAGTTATATACTTTATAATAATTATTAGATCAATTATATCTGAAGTTTTGACTATGTGGATGACAAAATAATGTGGAAGACAGCATTATAAAATATCCTCTCCAAATTTTTGACCCTTAGGTATGTTAAACACTAATCTAGATGATTTTGTGAAAGGACTTTGTAGATATAACTAAGGCAAGTAATCATCTAATGTTTAGATAGGGAGATTATTCTGGGTTATTAGGGGAACTAAATGTAATCACGTGGACCCTTACAAGCAAAGGAGGAATGAAGAAGAGTCAGTCTGAGAAATGTAGCAGAAGGAGAAGCATGAGAGATTCAAAGCTTGAGAAGAACTTCACCCACAGATGTTGGAAGGAGGCCACATTGAAAACATGAGAAGTTAAGTTTTACACACATTCTCCAGGAAAATAGCTGTCCCCCCGACTGACAGCCTGCAAGGAAACAGAGCCCACAGTCCTATAATTGCAAGGAAGTGCATTAGGCCATCAACCTGAAGGATCCCGGAAACAGATTCATCTCCAGAATCTCCAGAAAGGAGCACAGACCTGCGAACATCTTTAGTTCAATCTTGTGAAATTCGGAGTAGAGAAGCCAGTTGAGCCATGCTATGCACAGACTCATGACTCAGAATTGTGAGATAATACAAGAGTGTTGTCTTAAGCTACTCAAATTGTGGTAATTCGTTACAGCAGCAACACAAAATTAAAACAAGTAGTTATAATATTCTTTCCTTTAAAAACACTATGGGAAAGCAAACTTTAAATGAAATCTTACATATTCAAATTATAATTTATTTTAACACACCTTAAATATTTAATATATTTTTGACACGATTTTTTTCAAGGTGAGAGAGGCGAAAGTACTTGAGTCAGAGATATATTCTATTGTAGCTCAGATGTCTTTACTACCATCCTTCTTAAGCATCCCGAGGACTATATTCCATCAGGACTTACAAGTACCATGGCTATTAAAGAAAGGGGAAGGAGTATCTATCTATTCAATGTGGAAAAGAGAGGAAAAGAAAGAGGGCCTGTTTATTGGTCGCAATGTTTTGCTAAAGTCCAAGATTTTCTGCTGAACATGGCACTGTCAGGAATGAAGTATGGAATTTAAGCAGAATCTGAAGAAATAATTAAATCATGATGAAAATAAAGGTTGCTGAGTGTTCTAAAGAACAAAGTTGTGACAAAGTATTTACATATTATCCATGCTGCACCTCTCTCATCACAGAAAATTTACAACAAGTCATTTAAACAATCTTCTGCAAAACAAGACTGGATTTGATTTTCCTTTTTGTGTTTGTTTTAGTTCTGTTTTGTTTAGGCAAAAGATATATATGCTCATTAAGGAAAAGTACATTACTTAGGTCTTCTATGTTTACTTAAATTATTTAGATCGATAAATTGAACAAGAATTCAAACCCTAATACTTAGCATATTAAATAGCATGGACCTAAATTTATAAAGATCTTTGATAATTATTAAAATACATAAAATGTAAACAAATGGCAACACTTTAGTGTGACCGATCACGTTGTGTTGCTGTTTTGCTGAATGACACGATTTACTGTAAAATGAATTTGGCACCCACTGCCCTTACACAGGATTTTGGAATTTGTCCTGTGCTGCATATCTCATGCATGAACTCATTCTCCCACAGCTTTTCCCCGACCCGTGCAAAAGCTACACAGGCCTTCACTGGATGGAAATATATCATTTACAGCTTGTCCTCGTTTCCCCCCTCATTTTCTCTTATTATCCTATCATTATTGACTTCATATTACATTATATAAACATGTTTGTTAAGATACAGGCATTTAATCAATCACATATTTTATGTATGCTTATAATCTTTTTAATCCAGTGCTATATATATTTATTTCTTAAAAAAGTTAATAAGGAGTACATGTACATGATTAAACAAACAATGAGATACAGACAGTCCTGTAAAGAATATAGAGTGAGAGGTTAGTGTTTCTCTTGCAGCTGATCCCCAGTCCATGATTCTTTACACAGTCAACCACTGCGACCATTTTTGCTAAGATCCTAGAAAACGGTTTTGACGTGTGTGCGCAAGTGTGTATAATTAACACATACACATTTTTTATACAAGTGAAATCTGCTTTGTGCCTTGCTGTCTCCACATAAGAAGTCTTATCATTTCCTGATGATTTACTTTATTGTTCTAGCAGCTACACAGTATTCCATTTTTAAGGATATGTCATCATTTTTTAATCCTTTATTGATGATTATTAGTTGTTTGACTCTATGGGTAGTGCTGCTTGGATATTTAAATATTATATGCATATTTAATATTTCACATTTTCCTTTATCTAGGAACACTTTTTATTTGTTTTTTAGTGAACTTTATTTTTCAGAGTAATTTTAGCTTCAGAGAAATGCAGCACAGAGATCGTTCATGTCCCACCTGCCTGACTCATGCACAGCCTCCCTTATTGTTAATATTCCCCACCATACTGGTACATTTGTTACAGCTGATGAACCTACACTCACACATCATTACTCCTCAAAGGCCATAGTTTACATTACCATTCACTCTTAACGTTGCACATTCTGTGGGTTTGGACAACTGTATAATCATATGTGTCCACTATTATAGTATCATACAAAGTATTTTCACTGACCTAAAAATCCTCTGTGCTCTGCCTATTCATCCTTTATTAACTTTTATGTCATTGACAGAATGAAAAATAGTAAAAAAATACTAAGGTAGTACCCTTTAAAGGAGCTCGTAAATATCTTTGCATAGGTTCTACAGTGGATGAAATCTCATTTTCAATTTACAGATTTACATTGCTCCAGAACAAAATGACCATTCCAAAACTCACTGTGATTTTTCACTTAGCAGAAGAGGGTAGAGATAAATAGATATGCTGAATTGGCACTAGTATCCTGGGTTTCTCCGTAGATTGATACTATGGTCCACAATAATTAGGATGAAGAAAACACTTAAAGCTGTTCTCCTGAAAAACAGCACTAAAGAAAGAAAAAAAAAAAAAGTACTTAGAGGCTTTTATTTAATGTAAATTATTGAAAAAGGAGAAAAAAGAAAACTAAAATGAATAGAGGATAAAGAAAGGCCATTATCTTTTTAATGGTAAATGGTAGGAGAAAGGAGGAAATAGAATAAAGAAATATAAGGGAGGAACAAGAGAACTAGTAAGAAAATAAAATTCAGGGGAAGAGTCTTGGAGTCAGATGGTCATGGAAAAGAAGTAATAGCAACACATTGCCTAGATTTTAATATTCTTAGAGTATCAAAATAGATATGCAAGGTTCATTGAAAAAAGTTATGGTTTGAATTCAATATCTTCTATAATTTGGCTACAACACTTTTGACTTTTTTTTTAATTTCCATTTCATTTACAAGTTTTTAATGTTGGCTGCTAATATCTTTTCCCAAACAAAACTCAGACCTACTAAAGGAATTAAACATATTTTATGCACTCCAAAGACAGTTTTATCTCTCCTCAAATAAAATAAAATAAAGAGTACAGTATTATCAACCTTCTACTCCTACACATAGTTAAAATGGGAAAATATTTTGATGTCAATCATTATATATGCCATTTGCCCTTCAGAAAAATAAAATAAACATTTTACCAGATTAAGATACTTATACTAATAAAGAGCTTCAGATATGCTGATGTTTCTCACATATATTTATGATGTACTCATAAATAATGTATATATAGCATGCAAATATACTGCTGAAGTGTATTTTTAACATGCTTGGAAAGAGATGTTGTGCTTTTGAAGCATGTGCTGTGAATTTTATTAAAAATACATAAGAAGTAGCTACCATATATCATCTGCTTTATAGAGAGCACTTACCAGAGGTATTTTATTCTTAATGTACTTTCCCATGAAAAATTAAGTGTGTGCACAAGAAAGAGTTTAACCAGCCATGCTGTACAATTATGTTGAATTAAAACTAAAAGTAATAACTTTGTTCTTTAAAAAATAATAATAAAAGGTAAAATAGCTAGCTAGATGATAGATGATCATAGATAGATAGATAGATAGATAGATAGATAGATAGATAGATAGACAGACAGACAGACAGACAGATATAGCTAGACAAATAGATAAAGAGCTATAGATTTGTATAAGTTTTAATTAATATGTGCAAGATATGCTTCACATTAAACAAAATATAGCACAGGTGATCATGTTTAGCAATGTGCATTCAAAAATATATTTTGATTCAATTGTTATTAAAACAATTATGGCTATAAATTATAATTTCCTTTACAACAGGGACTTTATATATCTATTAATATATCTTGGCAAAGTTCTGAAGTATAGTAGGAATTCAATAAATAAAACTTAAAAACTTGAAATAATAAACTATATTCTAATATTCTTGCTAATATATAAACCATCTATAATAAAAACTTCAGTGGAGCCTAAATGCCTGGTAAATGAATGTTCATTGAATGGACAGACAGATAACTAGAGAAACACATACCATTAAGTCAAGATATCCTTAATACATAAGGTTCATCCAATATAATATTTTTTATTTGTGAAGGCAAAAATTAATATAGATCAAATTGCTAATCTTACTAATAAAATGGATATAAAGAGAAGCCTTATTTTTTTAAATGGGTAGCCATTAATTAAAAATATATATTTGGATTGAGAGTACATTATCAAATTTGGAGTTGGCAATTACTTACAATGTGAACTGATCAATCATATCCTCGATTCAGAAACAATCAGACATGGCAGTTTCGCAAAAATTTTCTGTGAATGTTGAAAAATTTCAAGGATAGCAGCTGTTGTTATTTATTATCTGTATATTTTTAAAAGTCATGGGCATTTTTTCTAAGAATGTCAGTCTACTGTATTTTAGAACTGTAAGCAGAAAGTTCATCCAACGTGTGTGTATGTATCTCCACAGTGTTTTGTTGTTGTTGTTGTTGTTGTTGCTATTCACTTACAATAACTGGGTATCTATATCTGATGTTTAAAAATTTATGCACCATTCCTTGAAATAATATGTATCTCAGCTGGAATATTGTGCATTTATTCCTTAGAAGTCACCATATTCATCCATTCTTTTCCTAAGTTTGGTGAGCATCTTCATGACCAGTATTTTGAACTCTTTATCAGGTAAATTACTTATCTTCATTTCATTAAATGAATTCAGTAAAATTCCATGATACAAAAATCAATATACAAATGTCATTCATATTTCTTTACACTAATAACAAACTACCAGAAAGACATTAAGAAAATAGTTCAATTTACAATTGCATCAAAAAGAGTAAAATTCCTAGAAATAAATTTAACCAAGTTGGTGAAAGACCTGTATATTGAAAACTACAAGACATTTGTGAAATAAATTGAAGAAGACACAAATAAATAAAAATAGATTCTATGTTCAAAGATTACAAGAATTATTGCTGTAAAAATATCCATACTACCCACAGACTCTACAGATTCAGTGCAATCCCTATCAAAATTCCAGTGGTATTCTTCACAGAAAAGAACAAACAGTCCTAAATTTTTTTATGGAACCACAAAAGATCCCAAATAGCCAAAGCAATCTTGAGAAAGAACAAAATTGGAGGCATCACAATCCCTGATTTCAAACAATATTCCAAAGCTATTGTAATTAAAACAGTATGGTGATAACATAAAAACAGGCACTATGGTCAATAGAACAGTCTAGAGACCCCCAAAATAAGCCCATGCATGTATGGTTAATTAATTTACAACAAAGGAGTTAATAATACACAATTGGGAAATGACACACTCTTCAGTAAATAGCATTAGGAAAATTGGACAGCCACATGCAAAAGAATGAAACTGGACCACTATCTTACACCATACACACACACACACACACACAAAAAAAAAAAAAAAAAAAAAACAAAAAACAAAACAAAACAAAAAAAAAAAACCTCAAAATGGATTTGAACATGACCTAAAACCATAAAATGGCTAGAAGAAAATACAGGAGTCAAGCTCCTTGACATAGATCTTGACGATGGATTTGAAATCTGACACCAAAAGCAAAGCAACAATAGGAAAAACAAATAAAGGGGAATACAAAAAAATAAAAAGCCTCTGTACAGTGAAGGAAATAATCAACACAACCTATTAAATCAAAGAAAATAATTGTGAATCATATATTTTAATGAAGGGCTAGTGTTTGAAATATATAAAGAACTCATGCAAATCAATAACAATAATAATAATAATAATCCATTTAAAAATAGGCAGAAGATCTTATCAGATATTTATCCCAATAACATATAGAAATGGCTAATAGGTACGTGAACAGATGCTCAACATCATTAATCATCAGAAAAATGAAATAAAAATCACAATGGGTATCTCCTCAGAATGACCTTTATAAAAAAGACAAGAAATAATGGAAAACAGTATGGAGGTTCCTCAAAATATTAAGAATAGAATTGCCATATAACTCAGCAATCCCTCTTCTGGGTATCTACCCCAAAAATCTGATAGCATTTATTTGTAAAGATATATGTACTCTTATATTCATAGTGGTATTATTCACAGTGGCCAAGAAATGGAAGTGACCAAAGTGTCCTGCGATAAATGATTGGGTAAAGAAGATGCGGCACATATGTACAGTGGAATATTACTACGCCATAAGAAAATATGAAATACTGTAATTTGCAAAAATATGGATGAATCTTGAGATTATCATGCTCAGTGAAATAAGTCCGACAGAAAAATAATCAAGAACCATAAGACTTCACTCATATGTTAGATATAAAACTGAAAGCAAGAAACAAGACAAATGAAACAAAAACTCATAGACACAGAAAACAGTTCAGTGGTTACCAGAGGGTAAGGGGGGAGCTTGTAGTAGAGGAAGGTAAAGAGGGTCAAATATATGGTGATGGAAGGAAAACTGACTCTTGGTAGTGAACACAAAATGCAATATGTAGATGATGTGTTAGAAATGTACAGTTGAAACTTATATGGTAATTTTATATGGTAAAATTAAATTTATATGGTAACTAACCAATGTTTCCCCAATAAATTTAATTTTTAAAAAAGACAAGAAATAACAAGTGTTAATGAAAATATAGAGAAAAGGAAACCCTCATGCATCATTAGTGGGTATGTAAGTTGGTACAACCACTATGAAAAACAGTATAGATATTACTCAAAAAACAAACAAAAGAACTAGAACACATTCCAGCAATTTTACTTCTGAGTGCTTATCTAAAGACAAAAACACTAATTTGAAAAGATGTGTCATCCCCATGTTCATTGAAGAATTATTTACAACAGGCTTCTCCCTGGGGATTGTCATAGCATTTGACCTTTTTTTTGTTTTTTGTTTTTTGTTTTTGTTTTGTTTTTAACATCACAGCAGTGTCTGTGACTCTGGGCCAAAATCAAGACTCTAAGGATTATTAACTACAGAAAATTTGGTAATTTACTTTACCTCTGTCTCAGTTTCTTCACATGTAAAATAGGGATACAAATTCACTGCATAGCCACATTGAGAAATTAAAGTGATTCTCATAAATCTTTTAGAAGAGTGCCTGGCAAAAAAATAGTCAATGCCATCTCTGAGATAGCAATGATTGCAATTAATCATGGTTGTGCATGTGTGTGTCCCATGTTAGACTACATATATACTTTGTGAGGGTAAAGATTTAGTCTTTGTTTCCCAACCACCCCGTACCCCCATAGGTGCTCTGCAGGTGCAGTGCAGGTGTGTGTGGTTACAAATGTTACCTGTAGCATCAAACATAGCAGAGGATGAAGACTATACCCTTGCTCCAGTACTTATTATGTATGTGTATATATATATATATTTCTTATTTTAACATTGACACGTTTCTTGATGTCACTGTGTCTCAATTTCCTTTTCTGTTAAATAGATTTAGTCCATTAATTTGTAGCTGCCAAATTGTGAGAATTAAAAGACTTGGATAGGTGATGAACACTCCGTAAAGGATAAGAAAATAAATAAGTAAATAAAATGTTAATACGTTTAGGTTTTCTTTACAGAATTAGCTGTATTATTTGCACCACTTTGATATGTATATGTACATGTATATTATATTATATTACATTATATTATATTAGCGATGTTTTTTCTTCTAAACTTGTAAATATTGTTTCAAAAAATAAACATTTGTTAATGACATTATAATACATATGCTAATATTGCCAAACAAAAGAAACAAAAAAATGTTAAATTTTAGGTAAAACACAGTGAACCAGTTTTGATTTTGAAGTGATACACGTAGGTGGCAACACGGGGAAAAAAAGACTATAAAAGTCTCTCAGGGTGGAATAAATCAAAAATGCAAAACAGAGTCTATTCAGAATCAATGATGAAGGCTGTTGATGTGCTAAACATTTAAAGAAAGTGATAAGAAGTAAGTAATATGGATGATATGCAAAGAAGAGTTGAGAAAGACGGGGATGGGGAAAAAAGATAATAAAAAACATTAACAAGAAATAGTACTTTTTATATAATTTAAAGGTGTTTAATTATATAACAACATTGTAGCCCTTAAGCAAACTGCCACTGCATGCATGTTACATTCCCTCTGAAAATAGCCCTCACCCAAAACAACAAAGCTTGTCATTTCTTATAGGTTTACATTGCTTGATGTACTTCATAGATAGTGCCATAATATTAGTATATTTAAGAAAAGTTAAAAACGGAATAAGAGCTTTGAAAGTTATCTATCATCTATCTATCTATCTATCTATCTATCTATCTATCTATCTATCTATCTATCTATCACCTATCTATCTATATATCATCTATTACCTACTTACATATCTATTTTTCTTATGATGATAGCTAGTTCTGAATATTTAGCACTATGATAAACATTTAGATGTCCTCAATCTAATTTTACAGAAATCTATTTAGTACATGCTGTTATTATCCTCACTCTATGAATGGGAAAAATGACCTTTAATAGAACATTACTCAAAACCATAAAACTGGTTAGTTTTATGGATCTGGAACACTAAACCAGGTTTTTTGGTTTGTAAACTTTTGCTGTACCATTCTTTTCATTCCCTGATTGACCATTTCGCCCTTCAGTCCAGGAAGGATACTAAAAGTGCAATGATGAAATCTCCTGACTATTCCAAAAGGCCAGTGGAGAGGTGGGAGTTGAGTGTAGCTTCTACAGCAAGACTACCTTGGTCTAAATACTGGCTCCTCCAGTTATGAGCAAATTGATTTATTTTTCTGTGTCCCATCTCATCATGTGCAAAATACAGTAAACATAGTTCTGCAGCTGAAAATAATTGGGAGAATATGAAGAATTAATATAGTAAAGGAGGGTTTAGTCTGATCACCCCTTACTATTTTCGTTTATTTAACACATGCTAAACAACCTATAGCTTAAACTCCAAAATTTGTTCCCAGACAGCTAATGATGTAGATAAATATTGAATGGAAAAAAAACTTTTAAAATGATACAATGCAGTTACTCAAACACCTATAAGCATTACAGTTTGAGTCTCCCACATCACAAGTAACTAGTCTTTCTGAGTTGTCTAAATGTTAATGGTGCTAAGAAATAACTGTGTCGGTTCAGCAGTTGCATATTATTTCAACTGAATAGTGCAATTTCATTTCTGGTTTACATTTGGCTCCATTCACTATAATAAATAACATCCCTAGAGATACAGAACATATAACAAGTTTTAAACACTTCCACTCAATTGTATGTTTAGCTTTGTAAGTTGGTATATGTAGATAATGATACAATTTATCATTACCGAAGTTCTCCTTTGATCATGTGTCACTAGAATAACCATTTAATATATAAAGTAATAGTTCAAGTATGTAAAACCTTGATGTTTGGGTTTAGAATAGAATATGTATCCTTAGTCCATACACTGAAGCCTACCAGATTTAATGATACAATCACTGGATGTCGCTCTTGTTCCATTAGATAATTATTAATCATACTTTTGTTGCATAGTCACAAAGTATATTCTTTAAAAAAAAAAAGAATGCTAAGATTTAACAACGTCCAAAATTCTTTTTTGAGTTTCATAAGAATATTCATCAGAGCCTTAAATATAGTATGTAAATATTGACTTCTTGAAATATTTATAAAGCATGAGCATAATAGTGAAAAACCAAATATTTATAAGCCTTTTTAAAAAGTTTGAGTCAAATGAAATATTAAAAGGTACTAAAACATAAAGGAAACAACAAAGATCTAAGGTAACAGTGGAAGTTTTACAGCCTCAAAAATGCAAAATAAAATGCATAGTTGAGAAAATTTTTATTTTTATTTTGAACCCACTGTAGCCTCACATTCTGGACATTTATTCTGAATGTAAGTTTCTTAAAAAAGGTGAATAATTACTTTCTCATCTTTTATATCTCATGATACTTGACAAATAATGTGTATATAGAAATTGTTTAGGAATTAAATTGAATTCAAAGACTTTTGACTAGTTATACTATCTGCACTTTTACTGAGCTCACTTTTTGAAAAGCATATCTCTATAACTTCTTGTAACCTCAGTGGTTTCTTGTGAATATAAACATATCAGCATACCTGCTCCTGGATCTCATAAGTTTCTTATAAATATACGATGAGTTCAGTAGCCCAGTTAATCTGTCAAAACACATTGAAGAGAAACCCTTCATTTGTCATTTCCAAGTGCAAATTCTTCCAACTCTTATGATTTGGAGATTGATGGAAACACATATAAAGTGTGGTAGAAATTAAAATCTAAATTATTTTTTATTTTCAAAATTGCATTTCTCAGGTGTTTATTCTAATTACTGTGTGCTTGGCCTATATTAATTTTTTGGCAACTACTAGTAGTATAAATTATTTATGAAACAAATGTTATGTATATTGTTACAGTCTTATTGTTCCTATTATTATCATTACCGATGTTATTGTTATTATTATTAAGAAAGGAAATGCATGAAAGATCATGGCAATTTTTCATCGAAAAATTATTTGTTTATGAGAGATTCTTTCTAGAAATCAGGAAATAATAAAGTGGCATATTTATTCTAAGTTATTTTATTCATATATCTCCAAAGCAAGATACCTACACAAGCTAACTAATAACAAGGAAGTAAACCAGCATTGCTTTTTTTTCCTTACAAGGTTTGTGTTAGAGTAAAATTATGTAATTGTCCTCACTGTCATCGTCAAACAGAATATTTGAATATTCATGTTTTCTTACTGGGTTTGTTCAATTTAAAGATTAGCCTGATTAAGGAATCATTAATTATCTAACTGTAAAAATAACGTTTTGGTGTGATATTAATCCAAACTAGATACATGTTTGTTAATGAATTAAATAATCTTTGAACATGAACACTACATACTAATTTACTAGTACTATTTTTTAAATATATACCAAATAACCATGCATCAAGAACAATGGGTTTATTTGTTATTCAGACACAGATTTTACAATGATCATGATAATACCTGCTTGAAAGATGTTTAAAACTTACAATGTTTCTATGTCGTATTTTTATTTCATTCAATCCTTAAGATAAATCTCTGAGGGAGGATTTATTACATTTTTGAAAGTGTAGAATCTTTGGGATACTGAAAGTTTTGCCAGCCTTTTTTGTAATGAGGAAATAAGAAACACATCTTGTACGTTCATATATCCTACCATGAAACTTCTGTTTCATAACTTGGAGGATTTATAATCCAAAAAGCGTGTCTCAGGAAAAAAAAAAAAAAAAAAAAGAGTGATGAGTAAATAAAAAGGAGGATCTTAAATGTTGAATGGATAACTAGTATCAGCAAGATTGTTATAGACATATGTTATAGGCTTATGCTACTTTTTATAATGTCTTTACAAAGCTATTGTGACAAAGAAGGAAAACTTTAATTTTGAAACTTTAAATTTGAATATTAAATATAATTCCCATAACAGAAAATATAGCAGATATAACCTTACAAATTATATGATATATTTAATTTTGCATGTGATAACCAATCATACTAATATCGGAGCATAATAAATATATAAATCTGATAACCCCATTGACTTTGTTCATATATATAATTTCCAGTTTTATTATATTCAATTAAAAAACAAAACTGATAACTACACTTATAGCTCTATATCTTGAGTTTTCCTTTTTGGAGGAGGAAAAAGAGTACTATGTTTGTCCCTGGAAAAGAAAATTAGAATTTTGCTTTTAGTAAAGGGTGTTTGTGTTATGTTTTCCATTAAGTTAGTGTCCAAGCATCCAGAAACATTAATTAATGTTCAAGACAAAAACTTGCCAGGAAAATATGAATTTGAATTAACACCAAGGGGTAAGACTGAAAACACAATTTAGTTTTTTTTCTCAATTACTAAATGCCATTACTTCTCAGAGGGTATTTTAAACTGTTCTCTCCTAATATTAAAACAGACAATGCAGACAAATATAGTTAATACTTTCTGAGTGGCTATTTGAAATCAGAAGTAAAAAAAAAACAACACATTTTCTGAATGCATAAAAATACAACCCATGAGATATATTACATGTATACATAGTACTTTATTCTCCCATCTCTGTGTCTGAAGTTGAACTGCTCTCATTCTAGCGAGTTCTGTGGTGAGCTTATTTTCTATTGCTTCTCCAATGTCACCTTCTCACTAGAAATCACTGTCTTGGTTCTGGAGCTCTCACAGAAAAGGGCAATGGAATACATTCTCATACTAGGACAACTAGATTGAGGAAACTACAGAGCTTTATGTAGACTCAGAATCTGTAGATATTCATTCTCAGATTTTAGTACTCATTTAATGAACCAGTAATTCCTTGAGTTCCTGACATTCATATTCAATTCTATATCTTTCTATAATTTTATCCAAGTAAATATTTTTATTGTATTTAACATTACTCAAAACACACCTTTCTGAGAAAAGTCAATCGGAGTTTGTGAGGAGGAAACCATTCCTGTAAATAATCATAATGAACAGTAGTTGTGATTGCAATTATTTTTACTTTGCACATGGCATGGATAGATGAGGTAGATAGATAGATAGATAGATGATAGATAGACAGATAGATAGATAGATAGATAGATAGATAGATAGATAGGTAGATAGAGATAGATAAATTGTATTTGCTACATTAATTTTTATACCTAAAACATTTAAGTCTTAATTACATACCTCAAACAAATTTAAGATCATTTTGAAGGTTCAAATTTACTTGAAATATGAAAAATGTATAAAAATCTACATTTAATTCTTTAAATCAGGTCTAGCAGAAATTTATTCATGTATTTATGTATTTATTTTATTTACTTAGTTAATTTAATTAATTTATTTAGGTAAAAGGCCAATAGGAAATATTTTTCGTTTGCTGGCTACAAAGTTTCTGTCAGAACTATTCAAGTATACTCTTATAATACAAAATAGCCATAGACCATAAATAAATGAATGGAAGGGGACAGCTTTGGCCCACAGGCTATAGTTTGCCAACCCCTGCTTTAAATTATAAGTGCAGTTGCAGCATCTATAAAATTTTAAAACCAATATTCCAGACAAAGCATTTTCTTAGCATAACAATATTTTCTCATGTAATCTTCGTCAAGTATTATTAATCATAGTTGTTTAAAGTATTATTTTTGTCTGAAATGTGTATAAAACAGCACTGCACTTATTTTTCAGAACTTTGTTTACATTTAAGTGGTTTATTGTTGCATATTAGAAATCTTATTTCTTTTTTTCTTTTCCATAAGAGTGAGAAATGGTGTCATTAAAATATTTATATTTGGAGTTAGCAATCGCATGCTCACAAAACAAGTGCCATCAATGATTTTCACTTTGATGCTTTCTATGATAATATACAGTAATTGGATTCAGCAGTAAATCCAAACACAACTCTGAGGCATTGATTTTCCAAACAATTCTGTCGAAATTATGCAGGGAGAAATGAAGCAGTGGGTTGATGAGGCATAGCATGGAATGATTTTAAAAAATGCTTATTGAGCAAAAGATACTAAGATGTAGATAGCTTGTTTCTTTCAACAATCTTGGCAATAGTACCTAGGCTATTAACAAGAGTAGTTGTCATATCTTTATTGATCATCATCCTAATTTATCTTACCTAAATTTAAGTAAAAAGTGATTAAACCATGTTACCAGAAAACTTAAAAAATGTCCTGAGTTTTACCTAACATTTTTTCTTGTTACTTTCTATCCATGGCATGCACTATTTTATGCATAGTTGGAAATATTTTAACCAATTTTTTAAATTTTCTTAAATGGGTTAAGGTTGTGGGTGTTTCTTCAATCCTTTTCTGTTTTTAATATAACAACTTGGTTACTTAATATCCCAAATATCCTTAATAGATGTTTGAAAATTGCCTGGTGTGTTCAATTGAGTAACTATTATTAATCATGTATGACTTAAATTTGAGTGAAAACCAGTAGGTTGTTTTAAGATGACATATGTTGACTGACTTCAATTACATTAAACCCTCTTACCCACTAAAAAGTAAATATAAAACAGTTAAGTGTCAAAATTCTATTTGATCATCCTTCGGCTAACAATTACATTATTTAAGAATAAAATTTAATAATAATATTTTTTAAAAATTTAGCCTCCAAGGCTCATTAAGATTTTGCTTTAACATTGAAAAGTTGAAAGCAATCACATTATCAGACATAAACAATTAAGTAAATTATAACCTCATTGTGTGCTCTAGTATACTAATACTAGAGAAGAAAATTCAGTGACATAAAAAATGTTAAGGATGCAATATAAAGTGAAAAATTACACACGGTCATGGTAGGATAGAGGATAATCTTTTACATACTACATTGTTAAAAGAAAAAAAAATTCTGAGTTATTTAAATTTATGCAGTTTGTTACTTCAGGAGCAGAAAATGTTCCCCTTGTCTTTTAGCTTTTTTGGCTAGTCTAATAATTACTTTGACATAAAAGAGATTAACAGGAGGGGAAAAAATTCTGTATGTACAGGAGCCCCATAAAAATATGATATTCTCCAACAGGCAGGTAATTGAGGCCTATATACCATCCTGAGCTAAGGGAAATAGTAGGAGTCTGGGGCGTCAAGGGGGTGGGGGAGAAACAATTCACAAGATGAGAGGAGCAAATGTTTGGTAAACAAATAATTGCTGTGCCATGCAAAGAAGTCCTTCTGATACAAAAAGTCATCTCTCTTCCTAGTATAATCACCCTATTGAAATTTTAAAAGGAAATTAAGGGGGATGTGGTAGAGCTCTTCCTGAGTCTGCTGGGCTGTGATTCTATTCACTCTGAAATAATCCATATGCTAAGTATCACATTCTGAGGTGGTGTATTCTGCTGTCCCTCAGCACCTCATAGGGCCAAACCAAATATTTGGTATTTGGGGTCTTAAAAGCTAGGAAAAAAGAAGCTATTAAAAATCTCCAAACTTCTACGTATGGAATCCTCCAAAAAGAACTCTGAAGGTAAGATACTTCAATGGATAATAAGTATTTACATAGTATTTGCAAAGGATGAATATTCATGTCATCATTTCTTCAACCATGTGATAAGTATTCTTTTCCCTATTGTCTAGATGAGGGAACTAAATGTTAGAGATGTTACCAAACTTGGACAAAGTCCCCCCAGCTGTAAACTCAGAGCCTAGACCTCAACTTAAATATTTTGCTACCAAATTCCCATTCTTCCAACTGTTTAAGGATATTTCTCTCAGAGCTCTATCACCTCCTCCAAATATCATAAAATACCCCACTCTAGGAATTTTAGATATTTTGTAATGTTAAAGAAGAAATGGAAAAGAAAAAAAAAAAAGAAGAAATGGAGATTTCTTTTGTCCAGTTTACTTTACAAACTGTGTTATTCAATATCCACTCAGGAAAAGGGAAGATAGTATAGATATTTCAAGCAGAGGAATTTAAAAGGAGCCCATTGCTCAGTTATGGATTTATTAAAATTTCTGCACACCCTTAATACTTTTCATAATATCTGTATAATCATTATTAGTCTAAGCATTTTTAAAATCAACGGGCAATTTTAAAGTGTTTTAAAAAGGAATGAGTGTATGGACTGCAAGTTACGAGAGTCTAGAAGAAAGCCACACAAATTAGACAGAAAAAGGATATTCTGGAGCAAGATCAAGAATGGTGAGGTCGGAGGGATAGTGGATGGGGGGAGGGGGGTTCACAGTATGAGGGATATAAATGATGAACGTCTAAGTATTACCTTGTTTTGTACACCTGAAACTAATAAATAAATTAATTAATTAAAAAAATTATAAATAAGAATGGTGGGTCTGAGCTTGATAGTCTGTGCCCACGGTCTGCGGATAACAATGAACATCAAGCTGGGACAACTAGTAATATGTAGAGCTCAGTGTGAAAGCACGATGCAAGATGCAGGAGTTACTGTTTAAAACATATGATAAAAAGTGCTGCTAATGGTACATAGAAATTATTTTCTTTCTTTACCACTTCTCTCTCTCTCTCTCTGTCTCTCTCTCTCTCTCTCTCTCTCTCTCTCTCTCTCTCTCCCCCCACCCAGCCCCTGCAAATCTGTCATGGTGGTTTTACTTTCTCTAAGTAAAGAAAAATGTTAAAGTTTAAGTATTAACATCGTTCCTACTGTGTTTCCCTGAAAATAAGACCTAGCCAAACCATCAGCCCTAATGCGTCTTTTGGAGCTTAAATTAATGTAAGACATGGCCTTAATTTACTATAAGATTTGGTACAATATAACATAACATAATATAATATTAGTAATACAATATGCGGTTTTATATTAATTTTTGCTCCAAAAGACGTATTAGCGCTGATGGTCCGGCTAGGTCTCATTTTCGGGGAAACACGGTATTACACAGCTCATCCATGCAAAATGCCTCAAGTTGGCTAAAAGACAGGAATGCAAACCAGATTCATTTGGAAGGAAGGAGAAATAATCTGTCCAAGGAGGACATGGAGCTGACCCCGAAAGTACTCATGAGCACAGGGATACTTGTGGGCAACACCCAAAGATGTTTAAACCTCTACATGGAAACTTTTGGTACCTGAACTGGAGTGAGTGAGAGCTTCATTCCCACAGAGAAGCAGCCTCCTGCTGGCTACACACCAATGGAGGGAATGTCTAAGGGAATGCAGATGTGATGCTGAAGGATGGATGGGAACAAAAGAAGAAAAAAAAAGAAAAGAAAAAAGAAAAAGAAAAGAAAGAAAAAAAGGCATAAATAGTTAGGTATTGCAAAGGATACTGAGGGATGGAAACCATGAAATCAGAAGGACCATCAGTGGGGAGAGGGACATAAAAGTAGAAATAGTCAAAGAGATTTGTTCCAACTACCTGCTATTAGTATTAGAGAGCCATGTACTCAAAGGTTCAGGAAATATCCAGCAAATAAATCAACATGTTTTGTTGGTTGTTTTTTTTTTTTTTTTTTAATACCAGGAGTATACATACACAAAACTGTGTGTGTGTGTGTGTGTGTAATATATATAATATATATATGTGTATATATATAATAATATATGCATATTATAATACTATATATTATATATAATATATAATATATATAATATAAATACACATATATAATATGTGTATATATTATATATAGTGTGTATGTATATATATATATATATATATATATATATATATATATATAGCTTCAAACTTTCAAATAGCATCTTTATAAATCCTTAAAAGATTTCCTTCCATTTTTCCTTTGATTGAAACATTACTTCAATCATTTTAGTTTATAATTGCTATAGAGCTTTTATTCTAAACCACAAGCAGCAGAGCAAAGAGTGTGTGGAGTCAAACTCCGTTGACTGTTCAAATTTGAATCGTGGCTCCTTGATTTACTTCTTATGGCTCTGTGATATTGACCAAATTACTTAAATGTTCTCTACCTCAATTTTATCATCTGTGAAATGAGGATAATTATTGAGCCTAACTGATGATTGTTGCAAGAATGAAACGGCATTATATCTATTATTAGAAAAAGGTCTAAAACCCTAGAAAAATTCCTGGCACCAAAAAAAGCTAGAGGTGTATTGTTACAATTCTGAAAGCAGGTTAACATTTTAATAATAATACTCTGCTTTATTGATAAACTTCATAATCTAAATTTGGTCCAAACTATCTCACAAATTGAACTAAATTTTCCCATGATCATCTGAAGAAAATAGATTGCAAGTTGTCACATGGTTTAAAGCATTATTTTTTTTCAGGACTACACGCACTTTAACTGCCAATTAAAAGTCAAAATCAAATCCAAGTTCAGGTACTTCTCCTGGAGAAAACTTGGAATCATATTTTGACTAGTTGGAGTGGATGTTGAAAAAGCTTGTTAAAATTCAGAGTCTCAGGCTCCACCAAGATCCTCAAGTGCTTCATAGGAATGCTAAAGTTGGAGAATAACTGCTTTAAATCACTTTGCAGAAGCAATTATTCATCTCATCTCTAAAAAAAGACTAATATATCTATTGAACTACTGAACATATGCAGAAATGAGCATGTAATAAAAAGTCTGCTATATAAAAATTACCTTTCAATAAACTGGGTAGTAATGTATATTTGCATTATTAGCAAATCAAAAGTGATAACACATTGTTTTATATGCAAATGAAACATTGATAACACACTGTATTTATGTATTTGTGTTTAAGAAGATATAATGACTTGGAGTTCACACTGGTTTAATAAAGCTTTAAAACAGATTGTACTATTCAGATGACTTATAATTTATTTTTAAAATATCATCTAGGAATTTTTCTTCACCCAAAATGATTGATCATACCAGTAGTGAATCTCAAAAAATGGTTAGCTATAATAGGAAAGAAAATTTTAAATATTCCATCTCAACCATCAGACGGTCTTTTCCAGCTTTTCATTATTCAGACCAAGTATTGTCATGAAAATGAATTCATCAATGTAACAGAGATAAATGAGCCAACACAGAACAGACAGAACTATCTTCCGGTTCTTACGAGGGAAATTGTCTCATTGCCCTATTATATCAGTGACAAAGAAGTCTAGACTATATGAGCATCTATTCCCATTTAGTCTTTTTAAAATATTAATGACACGATGATTTAACCTCAAAAGTAGGTTCAAGAAAGTGCTTAGAAAGTAATTCCAAGGTTGAAGACTGAAGATAAAAACTAATCAAATTATGTGAAAAATTTGGATAGTTGATGCAAGTTAAAAGATATTATTAATGTTAACTTGAAAAACGTAACTTAAATAAAGCAACTTAATAAGTCACAATATTCATATTTTACATATAAAGTACCTACTAGGGAAATAGCCAGCAATATAATTAAACATTTATGCTCTTATATACATAATGCATTGCAGGGGGTATCTTAGCTGGAGGTCAAACTCTATAAGCCTTTTAGATTTAGGCATATGTAGGCATAAATGAGAAATGGTATGCTGAGACCTTATAGATTCTACTTTCATAAAGGACTGCTGGGCTTTCCAGGAGAAACTTTAAGGAAGTTGAATACTCATTCAACTTATTTCAGTAGCAAAGCCTTGGTTGTCAGAAGGAAAGAGTGATTCTTAGTATAGCACAGTATCTGTCATTAACATATGTCATCTGTCTAGTCTATGAACTTACATTTAGATCATATGGGAATAAAAAGTTCTTTTTAAAAAGCTGTTTAAACAAAAATTGATGAAACACTAAAAGAAAAGCAGCAATGTACTTTAACTGATATAAGAGTATAATTCAGTGTACAGGAACCACAGGATACTTTGGAAGTTTGGTAGCCTGAAATTTCCAGATCAGTGAAACATTTCCAGAGGAGAATGGTTAGAGACTATGGTGAAAAGCTAAAAATAGTTCTGAGTGAGGAGAAATTTTCACCTCTTTCCCCTCTTAGTTCTTAGGCCAGTTCTGGCTGGCCTAAGAATTAAATTTACATGAGACAGATTAACAGGAAAAAATAGCCAAATTTCATTACATATGTTCCATAAGTATATGGGACCCAAGGAGAAGTTGGTCAGTTGAGGCTGAGAAGCATCTTGAGCTAAGGAGAAATGCGGATAGTGGTTTGGACTTTAAAGGGCAGGAAGGCAATTTACGTGGAGATGGAGAAGCAAATGTTTGGTTAACAAATGTTTGCTGGAATATCTTTACCAATGGAACACAGAGAGGACTTTAATCAAAGAGATCTTGATAACTTCCATCCTGACTATCATACCTACTTCATATTAAACTATAGTTATCTATGATGATAGCTCCCTTCCCAGAGCAGAATATCTATCTAAATTATTTTAGGCAGTTAAGGGAAAGATCAAAGATTCTTCTCAAGTCTTTTGCTTCTTAAAAATAGCCAGTCTAAAATAATCATTCGTAATGCCAAAGAGATATATTTTGTGGTGACAAATTCTGTTCCCCTTTATAGCCACTGTTTCTTGTGAGAAGGAGAGAGTATTAGTTGCAGTGTCTTAAGAAAAGCTTTCTGCCTGGTCTTACATATCAGTACTAGTAAGAAAGATTGTAGACTGGTTTAAGGAAGCGGCATCAATTGTGTATGAAATATAATTATCAATATGATCAAATTATGCCAACAGACTGGTTAAACTTACAGAATTAATTTAAAATAACATGAAGATATTTACAAAAATAAATTGGTGCCTAGTACATAAATAAAAAAATATTAGATTATTTCTGAGTAGGTGACACTAACTATTTACTTTGGTCATAGCTGACTAAAATGAAACAGAGAGAGAAATAATCACTTGTGCATTCTTGCTCTTTACAATCTCATCTCTAATGCACACACTCATGTACACACATACACACAGAGATATGAGTACGGGAGAGTGAGTTAAAAATCAAGAGCACAATTCTCAAGATAAATGTGATCTGTCTAGTTCTACAGTCCTTGCCTTACTGAAATACATTGAACAAAGTGACAGTGTACAGATTTTTCTAATAACAAATGGTACATTTTTGAAAACCCAAGAAAAATATGAGAACAACGGAAATTCAGTAGCTTGGGCATGACCACAGAAAAGGCACACAAACTGACCCACTGAACTCACACCCAGACTGTTAAAGGGGAAATGTTTAAAAAGAAATGACACTTTATTTTTTATTCTGTTGGCCTACCTTCCTGAACTAGAGAACTTTTTTGATATTAGCAACTGAGTAGAGACATGTAAAAAAGGAAAAAAAAATCCTATTCTTATAGTTGGCATCATAAAAAAATTATAAAAACCTCTTTCTCAATCCTATGAAGTAGAAAGCTGAAAACTAAAAGACACCATATATCTAGATTAAAAAATAAAGCTAAAGTATGACCAAGAATGTTTTTATATCTGATTAAATTTTCCAGCTGTTTTAGTTCATTTCTCCACCCATTCATATATGTTTTTCAGCACACAGAAATCCTGGATTGAACCATTCCCCTCAAACAAACTGACAGTAAGTATCAGATAATTTGTGCATACAGTAAGTATATCCCCAAAACTGAAAACAAGCATTCAAAAATGCAAGGATATTATGCATCAGAATGAGAAATTCCATATTCTCATCAAATTAAAATAAAAAAAAGTAAAAAGAAAAACAGACCCTGAGAAAATAATTCCCAATTGAGATACAAGACAGAAAAAGACAGATGGAATTCAACTCACAGATCACCTAACACTAATATTTTTTCAAGTTTTATGCTTCAGAATATAAATGAAAGATTAGAAAGCACAAAACTGAAAATGAAATAGAAGTAACGAAATTGAATGTGGTGTCTGAGAACACAATCTTTCATGTGAGAAAAATCACAGAAAATTAATTAGTAAATAGTAAAAGTAATAGAGATTAGAAAAAAGAACAAGTCATCATCCAATGTTTCATTAGTGACAGTTGAGGCTCTGCAGGCAGGAAAGGCAACCTAAGTAGGAAGGGTCCCAAAAGAGTTGATTTGTCATCGAGTGGCTTTTTAACTCCTCAAACAATAGTTTCATACTGGAGGCTCAGTATTGGTCTCCTTTGCTTTGAGGATGGATCTTCAGAGGTAACAATAAGAAACCTGGCACTGGTAAGTGAGAGTCCATGCTGTTGGGCCCATACAGGGCCTCCATCTGCCACCAAGACTACTGGGTTCCTGTGTTCGTTATATCAGTTCAGAAGCATATGTTTGAGAAGCTGTCATTTGGTGTATTTTGTTGTTCAGTTCCTCTTTCATGATGAAAGCTTTATGGTGAGAATTAATGTAATGAAAAAAATCTTCACACTTCATACTCATTCTCATATGTCGATTGACTTACCTCTACCCAGACCTGTGTGTCTTCAGATTTTCAGGTCATTTCCTTTGAGAACCATGATCAGATAATTAAATTACTGGCCATTGCTTAAGAATCAGTATACTTTTTATTCGGGCTGCTTTTTTCACATAAAGTGGATTACAAATTGTCCTACTTGAAGGTTGGAAAATTTTCTTTCTATACTGTCTCTTAAAGCCTCCTTTGAACATGGCCACAATGCAAGCATGGTCCAGTTTTCTTGATACTATATCCATGCACCAGTCTCAGATTTTGCCTCCTTCTTCAGCTTGTCGTCTAGGACGTTCCGTAGCGTATTAGGTGTGAGGTGGGGTAGGGATGTGTATAAATTTTGTGTGACTGATATAACAAATTACCACTGAATTGGTTGCTTAAAACAACAGAAATGTATTCCCTCAGAGTTTTGGAGGCCAGAGCTTCAAAATCAATTTCATTAGGATAAAATAAAGCCACCAGCAGGCTATGCTTCCACTGGAAGCTCTCAGGAAGAATCCATTCTTTGCTTCTTCCAGCTTCTGCTGGCCACTGTCATTTCTTGGCTCATGACCACATCACTCCAATTTATTCCTCTAGGGTCACATTTCCTTCCCCTATTCTTTGTCAAATATTTTTCAGCCTCTGTTTCATAAGAATACATTATGTAAAATATTCAATGTGCTTTCATCCGTTCGTTTGCTTGCAATTGAAATATACATCACCAAAAAAGGGTTTTTGAGAGGAAGGTTAACTTTATAAAGCAAATTTTTATTGCATGCTAATTTCCAAATATTCTCACTAGTTTAATAAATACATGAGTTCTATTCTTAGTAATAGTGAGGCAGATAATTGCAAATAAAGGCACAGAAAGTACAAGCTGATAATCAAGTACAGAAATTAGGCTGCTTTACTAGGAGCAGAATTATGTGTGCTTTATTCAATAACTGCTTATTGAGACTGCACTACTTTTAAAAGGTGTAGTTCTATATACAAGGACACACAACAGTGAATAAAATATATCACGTGCCTTTAAATAATTTATTGTAATTGATTATGTATGAATATAAACTCAATGGCATATAATTGATAGTAACATATATGTTTAATGTAAATTTAGAATTATACATATATGAGGTATGATCCAAAAATATGGTGAATGTTTAAATTTAAAAAAATATATATTGCTGTAAAAGACACATTGCCATTAATCCCCCTCAAAACATCCCCCCTTACTCCAAACACACTTATCCCACCATTCTTGCCACTTTCTGAAGCACTTCTGGAAGTCCTCTTCATGAGTGTCTTTAGTTGCACTACCATAGCTGCCTCGATGTCCTGAATCAATTCAAGATGTTTAGCTTTCATGGTCATTTTGACTTTGGGGAAGAGCCAGAAGTTGCACAGTGCCAGATCTAGTGAAAAAGGAGGACGTAGACACACAATAATGTTTTTATTTGAAAGAAATTGCTATACCAGAAGCGATGTGTGACATGGAGCTTTTCTGTTGTGATCAAAACATGGTGAATGCTGCTGCCGAGTGCCATCCAACGGAAAGGAAGCGATCTTCATTATGGGAAGTGACCATTGAACTGAGTAACTGTGTGAGAAGTTTCAACTTGTCCGGTGCAGTCAGTCGGATGTGAGCTATGGTTGAGAGAAGGTGTGTTTTAATTTGTGCAGTAAATCATCCTCCATCATGACAACACTGTGTGTCACACATCACTACTGGTTTTCAATTAACTTGTTAATAACTCACAAAAAAAGTTCCTTATATTTTCATCTCCAAAACACAGTCATATTTTTTCTATTTTTGACCTGGCTGTAGTTTAAACCCAACAAGTGAAATAATTTAGAACAAGAAAAATAGGGCTGTAAGTTTAATGCATTCTTTATATGGCTAGTCACTTCCCACCAAGTATAATAGAGAAAAATAAGAAAACAAATTATTGTAAATTTTAGATCCCAGTGATGCATGCTGCATAAGGTAAGCATGTAATGTTGCTTCAGAGGTATTTGACATATATTTGAGGTAAAGTCATCAAGATTTGCTTATTGCTATTTGAATTCATGTGTTCAATTTTCATTTATTGAACAATTTCTGATACCACAGTGCTGGAGAAAGTCAGTAAAGAAAGGAATTAAAGAAAAGTCTACATTCTTTACTCTTTAATAATACGTAATAAGGAAACCAAGAAACCCTTTAAATTATCTCTATACATCTAGCAAGAACATAACAAAAATTATTTTCATAATATTCATAGATGATGGGGTTTCTCTAAATGATTTTTATTACATGTTTTGTATTTGTGTACCTTGCAGCTACACATGTGACTTATTTTCTATAACACAAAACGTACACAACTAATATAATAATATAATATGAAAAAATATTATGTTCCTGATATATGCTTAATATTTCATATGTGGTAACACTAATATTTGCAACAACTTTACACAACACGTATTATCACATATTCTTAATAGCCCCATTTTCCAAATAATGTTCAAATTAAGCAAATTCCCAGACATGTATATATTTCACTGCTGGAGACAAAATGTGAACATAGGCCTACCCACAAATTCTATGTTCTTTCCGTCATCCCATATTCCTTCCAGCACGATTAAGTTGTGTGTGTGTGTTTGTACCTATAAACAAATAATTTGCTTTTAATTAATTCTTTCCAGCTTTATTATATGAAAATATTTCAAAGAAAACAAAATGTTCATCTGTAATATATCCTGTTTATTTCAAATATATGTACTAGAAATCCAAAGTTTAGTCTCATTACAGATAAAAATAGCAAAAAGTATTAAAATTATTTTGTATTTATTTGAGTTTTTTTATATTTATTATGAAATAAAACTCACCTAGTTAATTAAAGCAATTTGTTTATAATTATAAATAATGACCATTTTATAATGGATTTTATAATGTACATATATAATTCTAAATTTACATTAAACATATATGCTGCTACCAATGATATGCCATTGAGTTTGTATTCATATTTCTGCTCTCTATGTAAAGTTATATGCATATACTTCCTTCCCTTTTTATCCTTTTAAAATGAACTTTGAAGTGTATTTTCTTAATACTAGTTTTGTTTATTAAAATTGTACTAAATTTTAAAAATCTTCTTCAAAACAAAATTAAACACTCAAACACTATGTTTTAATAATTCAAGAACAGTGAATAGCAATTTCATATGATAGCTGCTCCCACTAACGATGTATATCCTGAATTATGTGAACATAAAAAAAAAAATCAACACAGACTCAGTGTATTCACTATCATCCTGGGTTCCCTGGGCTCCTCCTTGACTACTCCTCCAACTGCGAAGGAAACTCAAGTCTTCAGAAACCCCCACCCAGCATCAGACCCTGAAACTCCCCTAAAGACCATCTTGTATATAGAGACAAAGGCAGGATCATGGTACTAAGGTCCAAGTCACCAATATCTTTTTCCTTGATTATTCTAACAGCTTCAAACTGGCCTGTTGATGCTTATGGCAATCTCCAAGTATTCCTCAATTTCCAGACTTAGGAGTTTGCTACCTACTCTGATGGGAACATTTTTATCTTAGATACCCATATAGTTTGTTTCCTTATTTACATCAATCTCCTGCACATGCTATCTTTTGAGAGAGCCATCCTCTACCATAAAATAGCAGATTGCCTTTCTAATTGTCTTCAGGACTCTCTATTGCCCTCAGTCTGTTTTATTTCACCCATAGCACATGTAATTTATAGGACATGCTACCTATTTATACTTTTATTGTTTTATTGTCCAAATCCCCGTACATTTAAAACAAGGTACAAAGTGGGCATTCTATCACTTCTCACTATTATAGAGCCACTCTGTATATTGGCATCTAGTTCATAGTGCAAAGCCATTATGTATTTTTAATTAATTAATCAATTACTTGTGTATTATAATTTCTTAATTTCACTATTTATATGTATTAACTTTTGGATTTTTCAATTGCCCCCAGATGAGGTACTTTTTAATAAATACCTAATTGTGATACATGCAAAATTTATCACAATTTAATATATAAACAGATGCACAAGGTGCTAATTTCTACACATTTTTTGGTTTTCAAAGTAAACTTATTTTTCTCATTTGTGAAACCGTGATGTAAAAGTAGAGAATATGATGTATTATTTTCTATAGCATGGAGACACATTTAATCCTGAGTATATTTTTTTCTTTTTGATGAGTTAACAACTGATTTTTTAATTTTCTTTAAAAATGTGAATAGTATATTCCTAATTACATCATTATATTATTTTGGACCACTAATGAAAATTTTAATTTAGTGGTTCTTGAGTAATACTAACTTAATAATGATTTATGTTAGATTAATTTTCTTTAAAAAAAACTATTCATTTTGTAATTTAGGCATAAATTAGCAATGATGTATCTAACTCACATGGTAAATTTAGACGAAAAATTATAGATTGTTTTAACTTTAAATATATAATTTTCCAGTTTTTTCCATATTTTTTGAGGAAAAAATTGCCTCAAGTTAATAATTTATTCTGTCATTCTAACTTTAGTTTTTTAGGTTTATATTGACAATGTATCCTATTTCAACTTGTTTTTCCTATTCTCTGATATGAGAATGTTTGAACAAGAACAGAAGATGAATGGAAGTACAATTCAGATGACAGAATCCATGGTGTAACAGAAGCATAATATCTAACACAGTTCTTATGATATTGACCAGTACAAAAGTTTTCAAACCCCATAGCCAGGCTTTTCATCCTCTACTAAATCCTGACAGTAAAAACATTTGGTTCTCATTTGATGATACCATAGTTCCAAACTATAAAATATAATTTATTGAAATTTATCCTGTAGAAATAAGTTATAATTATAATAACCAGGCTTAGTAATGTTTTCCATTAAATTTCAGTTCTAAGTTGTACTGCAAATATTAAAACCATTTCATGGCACAAATTTAAAATGAGTTATGTGTTATTAAATACATGCTTATTTGCACAAATTTTTATATGTGAACATTGTTCAAGTAAATGGCATTTCATAATATCCTAAGGCATTTCTGCTATCATTCTGTAATGATGAAGTTAAAAAAATATGTGATCAGCACCACAGAAGTAAAAAGAGAAAACAATTTATTACCCAATAGTGTATCCTGACTAGAAAGGGACAGAAATTTAGTGGAAGATATGTTGAAAGTTTTATGACCAATACAACAAAGAATACGGGGTCCCCAAGGAATGAGAAGTCAAAAATGAATGTCAAAAAGTTTTTTCAATGCGTCATCCTTTCATATTTATCATTTTTTATAACAATTTGGGAGGTGAGGGCATTATTAAATTAAAATAAGCAGTGATCCCAATTTACTTTATTATATAACGCTGAGGGTGAGACGTGAGTAATGCTATGTATCTTAAAGATTAGCTGAAATGGATTGAATAAGTAAAATTATTGTGTAATTCAGCTGTGAATAGAATTGATTGTTATGTGTTATTTCAGGAGATGTGACAGCCCTTTGCCTATTTATTCAAGGTTTCTGATTATCAAGAGTTGTGATATGAACTAGAGTTTAAAGATAACTTTCTTAATATAAATTTTAAGTTATGCCCTCAATCACTAAGAGGCCCGACTCATGGGTAAAGAAATTATATCAAGAATAAATTAATATTTTCGCAAGAACAACTACATTTTTCCTTTGTCCTCAGTAGAGAGCGTGACTTCAAATTTTGAAAAATGAACTAAAAAATGGTTATATTTGCAAATAATTATAATACAAATACGTGAAAAATTGAAACAAGGTTTGTTCAATTTGTTAATTGCCATTAACAAATACAGTGTTCAATTATTATATTTCTTCTATGCTATATAGCAGAGGTCCAATATTTTCCCGAAGAAACTTGTATATTGAACCATATGTTTAAACAGCTCTCTAAAGAAGTACTTTCCTACTCTGAATATACTGCATATTGATTTATATACTTTATTGAGGTCCACAGAAATGAGAGAAATGAAGAAAGGGTAGAGAGACTATGATTTTTATCATCAAATAATTATTTGGATGTGGGGCCAGTTCCAGATTACAAATTGTTTGCCTGACAAGTCTTAGGGGTGCAGATATAGAAAATGTACCTTAAATTCCAGAAGACAGTGTTCCTAGAAACATGGAAATTATTTATTTTAAATTGTACTTAAAGACCTGTCTGACTCAGTATATATTTTTCCCTGGAAAACCATGAAAAACGTAAATACTACATTAACTCCATTATTGTAAAACAATCTTATTGTATCTATATTGGTGCAGATTTTGTGATGTACAGAATATCTTCGCATAAATATGCATTATTTTTTAAGTATAACGCATTCCCAAAATGTTTATCCGAGTATATGGGGTATATTGAGTGCCACATAGATAGTGTCTAATCAGAAAACAGAAACTCATTTAATACTTAAAGAAAAGGATTTTGATACAGGCATTTTGTTCACACAAGTAATGGAAGAGTTTATAATGCAAACGGAAAAGTAAGGAAACCAAGAAACAAGCAAAAACATGTAACCATCTGCACTACTAGGAGAAATGGCAAATGGGAATAACTATTATAATTAGAGGTTTAAGGCTGCAGTTTCAAAGAAGAAACTGTAAAACTAGCTGTTTGCTAGATGGAAGGGGCGTTGGCATATGGGTGAGAAAGTTGAAAGGATTAGGAAGTACAAATTAGTAGTCACAAAATAGTCATCTGGAAGTGAGATACAGTTTGCAGAATAGAGTCAATAACGTTGGAAAAACTATGTATGGTGTCAGATGGGTACTAGAATTATCAGGGGGAATCACTTCATAAGTTATATAAATATCTAATAACTATGTTATACACCTGAAACTAATATAAAACATATTGAATGTCAACTATAATTATGTGTATATATATATATATATATGTATATATATATATATATATGCATGCATGTATATATCAGGGGTGCCAAAAAAATGTATACAAGTGGACACTTTGGTCAACGTTGCTCATGCAGTAGTTTGCCGTAATCAGAAGTGTCTGGACACTGATGGCAACCACTTTGAGTACCTCTTGTAATTGCAAAAGTCAAACATGACTTGTGTTCATCTTTTGTTATTGGTATACATTGAGTATTACAATTTTAATAGTTTTCTCCTTTCTTAAAATGTATATTCATTTTTTGGCAGTCTCTGTACCTGTGTGTGTGTGTATTCATGGAATATAAAATACAGCATAGGGAATATAGTCAATAATATTGTAATAGCTATGTACAATGTCACATGGGTATTAGACTCATTGGGGTTATCATTTTGTGACGGGTATAAATGTCTAATCACTATGTTATTTTTGTACACCTGAAACTAACAATAATAATAATTTAAAAAAAGACTAGCTGGTTGCATGTGGGAGTTTCAACCACTGACACAGATGTTGCCCCACATATAAAGGGTGTGCATATTGCCTTCCAATTTCCATCAGTTCTTCCTATAGGTACAATCCAGCCGGAAGTCAGCTGACAAGGATACCTGGGAAATGTCCCTATTATAATCAGCCCCTCTGCAATAAAGACCAGAGCAGAGAGACAGCAAAGAAAAAATCTTAGGGCATTACAGGTCCAGGGATGACACAGTCCATGTCTGTTTCTATTCTATATACATTTTCTTTTCTTTTCTTTTTTGTATATTTAATTGACTAAAAAAAAAAAAAAATCCCATACTTCTGCCTAATTTAAGACAGCTATTCCTCATATAAACAAAGAGTCTCTCACCTTCTACCTAGCAAGGATCCCAACAGTCTTGTAAACATTCCAATACCAATTTTTCCAGTGAAACAACTACAACTTCTCCTGGCTCCTAATGATCTGCTGATGACCCATAAACTAAATGTCAAGTCAAACCTAAATCTTCATACAAAGTAGCAGAGAAAAAGAAGGGGGGAAATTAAATATATACATAGCTGCTACAATACTCATATTTGAAACTAAATACAGAGTTTCACTTGATATATATTATTTCCTTTGTTCACCACCTACATCATTTAAATTTTGTTTTCAGTTAGTGTCTCAGCTCCTTGTTTTGTTTTGTTTTGATTTATAATCTGGTAGTGAAAATCTATTCTCAAAATATCTCAATTATTATAATTCTGCTTTCATTATATTGTTCTATTCCAGTCACCTCTGAATTTATAAAGAGGTATTCACCAAAATTGCCTGAATTCTAGACATAGACTTCTTTGCAAGGATTGTGTAGCAATAACTAATGTATTACTTGGTGAACAGTAGTATATATTTCCTGACCAGTACAGTGTTGTTGTTTCAGGAGCCCAAATTATCCTAGTAGCAGTAACAACTCTCAATTTACTAAGATCACTACTGTTCCCCTGATGTAAGTATTCTTGTTTAAAAGCTGAGAACTATGAAATGTTAGAGACAGGTTGTAGAGAAAAGAAGTCGAGAAATCTCCAGGTGGATTATTAGGTATAACGGTAAGAGGGATCATTTTGACATACATCTTTATTTTCTGATCTATGTAATCCAGACTATGGTACAAATAGTAATTTAGACTTGTAACTGATTCAAAAATGTGAAGGACAACTCACTAGTCTCAATGGGCATTGTTTACTATTTGGCGCTGTAACTGACTCCAGTTGGCCAGTCAAATTCTATTAGGCCAGCTTCTTTTGTATCACAGTGTATGAGGAAGGCTGATCTGATTACCCAACTGCTGAGTACCCAGCCTGCCAAGAACAGAAGCCAGCAGTAAGCTAAACAGTCAACATGGCACCATTGTCCAGGAGGAACAGCCAACTACCTGGTGAAAGGTTGATTACATTACATCTTTCGATCATTGCGAGGTAGTGATGTGCCATCACTCTATCCTTACTTTGCTGGGTAACAGTAAACAGGTGATATTAATATTTGGTCCAAATGCTAATCAAATATACTGTTAGCTTAATTTTGAAATATTATTTCCTGCCAAACATTTTCAGGGACACTTTCCCTTTTTATTATTGTTAATCAAAATGTTTGTATCTTCCAAATATTTTATATTACCTTCAGTGAATTAAGTTCTTATCTGTCATATTTTCTGCAATTCATATAGAATTATGTTTACATAGAACACAATTTATAACAATTTTAAAAATCAGCACCTATTACACATAGTCTTCAACTCATTCTTTGAGTTCTTACATTTTAGCAAAAATTATGTGTAAGCAATTATAAATCTACGTTTGTGTCTAATGAAAGAGCTAATATCTTTTAAATAGTCATGCTTAAATATAAACTTACAAACATAATGTTGTAGTCAGGGTTCTCCAGAGCAATGGAACTAATAGGATGATAGGATGTGTGTGTGTGTGTGTGTGTGTGTGTGTATCTATAATATCTATCTCTATATCTGTCTATATATCTATATCTGTATCTATATCTATGTAGGTTGTTTATTGCCTGTCTATACCATCTATTATCTGTCTATATCATATCTATCTATCATCATCTATCAATCTATTGAGAGGTTTATTATAAGGAATTGGCTAATGCAATTGTGGATGCTGAAAAGGGCAAAACCTGCAAGATAGGCCAGAAGGCTGGAGACCCACAGAGTTGATTTTGCAGCTCAAGTTTGAAGCCTGTCTCCTGGCAGAATTCCCTCTGCTGGAAAATACATTATTTTTCTCAAGATCTTCATCTGATTGGAGGAGGCCGACCCCAAATACGGAAGATGATATGCTTTACTCAGTATGTTGACTTAAATGTTAATCTTATATCAATCAATCAATCAATAAATAAACAAATACCTTCATTACACTATCCAGACATATTTGACTAAATAACTGGGTTCTTTTGCCTTGCCATGTTGTTGACACATAAAATTAAAAATTACACAGGAAATCAAAAAAGAAATTACTTTTTAAATTTTAAGGTACTTGTATTTCTCTTGATTATTTTACATACTTTCCTTCTGATTGGTATGTCCCCCTCTCTAGTACTTTCTTTCTTATTTCTAGTCATCTGTTATGAACCAGGGGAAAGATTTGCAAACTGTACAATAAAATTTTCCAAATCACAAATCATTTATCATGTTCCTATGCCTGCTATTAGAAATCACATATTCTCAAGTACTTTTTCATGAGGATTTTTTCATATATTTTCATCATTCATTCATGGAGAACATTTTTACTGAACATCTAACAAGAGTCAACCATTGGAAAATGAAGATGAGTAAGACAAACAAGTAAAGGAGAGAAAAATACAAATATTGTAGTCCAATATGCTATTGCAATGTGAGGGTATTTGGAGAGCATAAAAAAAGAGTATATAAGACAGCTTTAGTGGGTTTTCTAAAGGAATTCTTTCTACAAGAGACGACTAAAAAATGGTTAAAGATATCCAAAGAGCGAGGCATCACACAGTACTAGAGAATCAGTTTTCGAAAGGAAATATAGACAGTGACATATAGGAAAGTAGTCTATTAAAATGAGGGCACAGAAATAGGCCTTCAAATTAGGCACACAGTAGACCCTTTTATTAGAGAATTGAAAGGGACAGATGACATGATAAACTTCTTAGAGAAATACATGAAAGATAAAGTGAATACCATTCATGAAAGAATTCCTTTGAACAGATTGGGTGAGAATGGTAAAGGTAGGAAGCATATACTGCACTAGAGTAGTTTTTCATTTTAAAAGTGGTTTGTGGAGGTTGGATGATTTACAGCATTCAATAAAGAGAACTAAGGGTGACTTGCCAGCTTTAGAAGAAAAAACAATGTTTAAAAATTTTACAAAGTTTTATGTTATCAAGCTAACAATGGACAACTTTGTAATTTTGGATATCAGTGCTGTACTTTGTCATATTCCTAATTGACAAGATGTATCTGACATGAAGGAGGGTTCATTGAAAGCCAGAATTATCAAAATTATGTGTATATATATATATACATGTGTATATATATATATATATACATATATACGTATATATGTGTACATATATATATATATATATATATATATATATATATATATGGAGAGAGAGAGAGAGAGACAGAGAGAGAGAGAGAAAATGAATTAACATGACTTGTATTCATCTTTTGTTATCGGTATATATTGAGTATTACAATTTTAATACAGTTTTTTTCATATATATATATATATATATATAATTGCAATGGATATAGAATAACCATTCTTTAACATTTATTTAAAAGTAATTATTATTAATTTCCTACATGACTTTCTTTTTAGTAATAATAAAGATGAATCAACTAAGATGAGAAAATGAGATTCCAGTACTGAAAATATTCTGCTATATTGAGGATTCACACAAGCAACCAAAGTTAAAAAGTTTAAAAGAAATCTGGACGTTATTAACATTATTATTTGTGACTGTTTTGCATCTAATTCTCACTACATTGTACTTTTATTAAATTGGCATCAAATTTATATAGTGAAATGAGTACTTTTTAAGTGTACTATTTGTTTATAGTTTTTGTACACAAGCATGTAACCATACTCAAAACAACCTTATCAAACATTTCCCTCACCACAGAGAATTTCCTTACTCTCCCTGTTATTCTTTACCTCCACAGGAAACCAATCTCCTAATTTCTATCCCATAAATTAGTTTCACCTGTTTTTGATTGTCATGTATATAAAATAACTCATACAAATAGAATAACCCTATTGTTTCTGACATTTTTTTACTCAACATGTTTTTGAGATTCGTCTACATTATTATGAATGTCAGTAGTTAATTCTTTCTATTTTGTTGATTAGTATTCCATTGATGGAAATATCGAATTTGTTTGTCAATCATCCAGTTGATGAAAAAATTGTCAGGTATTCAATTGGGATTTTTGGGTTTTGGTCTGTTGTAAATAATGTTAAAATAAATATTCCTATTTATATCTCTTGTCTGAAAATAATTTTCTTACCTCCTGTGTAAATAAAACCAGATTAAATATACATGTATATTCAATCTCATATATTTAAAAAGTTTAATAGTTTTGCAAGGTGGTTGTATAATTTGACAGCCCTCTCTTCAGCAAAACAGAAAAGTTCCAGTAGTTCCACATTATCACCAATATTTGATTCTCTCAGTGATTTGACTATTAGCCATTTAGGTAATTTTCAAGTTTAATTTGATATCTAATTTCTCACACAATTGATGCTATCCAGCAAAGTTCACTTTTCAGGTGATGCCAACAAAGTTGCCTAAAGTTTTAATTTTGGTGAAACCTAAATAACATTTTTAAAAAATTTTATAGATAGTGTTTTTTTGCTGTTTAGAAATCTTTGCTTTGACCAAAGCTGGAAATGTATCTTTTATATTTCTTTAATAATTTGTGTTAATTTTTGTGTTTGATATAAAGAAGTTTCCTTTTCCTCCCATACACTTATCCAATTATTTCTGCATTATTTGCTGAAAATAGTTTTCTTTTCCTATTGAATTGTTTTAGTGTCATTTTAGAAAATTGCTGTATATGTGGGTTTATTTTTGAACTTTCTATTCTGTTTCGTTCATCCTTGTTTTGCTCTTCCACCAGTTCTACATTTTTCCGAATTAATAAATTCAGGTAGTAACAGTGTGCTTCCTCCAGTTTTCTTCATATGTATCCTGTTTCCCCAAAAATAAGACCTAGCCAGACCATCGTCTCTAATGCATCTTTTGGAGCAAAAATTAATATAAGACCCGGTATTATATTATATTATTATATTATACCGAGTATAATATTATATACCGGGTATTATTTTATTATGTTATATGATATGATATGATATGATATGATATGATACCCGGTATAATATAATATAATATAATATAACATAATAATATAATATTATATAATTATAATATATATAATTATATAAAATATAATATATATAATTATAATATATATGATATATAATTATATATATATATATAATTATAATATATAATATATATATATATAATATATAATTATAATAATATAATATTATATTATATTATATTATATTATACCCGGTATAATATAATATAATATAATATACCCGGTATATATTATACCCGGTATAATATAATATAATATAATATAATATAATATAATACCGGGTCTTATATTAATTTTTGCTCCAAAAGGCACATTAGAGCTGATTGTCTGACTAGGTTGTATTTTTGGTGAAATATGGTATCTATATATAAATCTATAGACAAATATTAATATATATATAATGCATATATTTAATTTTGACTTTTCTATTCCCTTTTGTTTAGGACCATTGTATAGGACCACATTAATTTCATTTGGCTACCTCACTTGTATGTAAATGCCTCAACTTCATAGTCAGGAAAAGTATATTTTTGTGTTACAGAGTTATCCTTATGTCACTTTTTGGGAATATAAACTTTGTGATTCCAACAGATTCATTTCCAAGAAGCAATGCAAATAAATTTTCCTTGACAAGTGAGAAATATCTTCATAATTGCTGGATCTATATTCAATCCAAATACTTTAAATTGCCTGACAAAACTGTCAAACACTTCCTGCCATTCCACATAAATGATAATTATGAGTTAGGGTGTTCTATTTTACTATATATAATGACTAAGCAGATAAACCCAATAAAGGTCAAACTTAGATGAATGTTTTGAGCCACTCATCAACAATGTAAATAGAGAGAGTTTGGAAAAGATGACAGGCAATCTTAACTTCCACAACCACTGAAACTATTAAGAGTTCTTTTCATTTTCAACGGTAGATTTTATTTTTAAAATTTAAACACTGTGGTGGTATTTCCAATTTACATGAAATTTGTAGTTTGCTTTTATGTCAATTCCTTGATAGATTTCAGAGCTGCAGAAATATTGCAAAGTACTAAAGTAGAGGATAATATAGGATAAAGAAATAATTATAACATGAAGATAAAGTCAAAATAAACATATGTATAAATTGAGACAACAGGTCATTCAAAGATGGAGTGGTGGCCAGAGTCACTGGAGATAGAAGAGAAGTGTTATTGCAATCCCCTGAGATTAGAATTCACTACAGATAAGGGTGGAATGCATTTGTTTTTGAGAGATTTTATTGTGGATTCAACAATATTCTTTGTGATGTCATGCTGTAAACAAAGGATAAGTGGTAGATTGGAGCAAAGCACAAGAGCTGTGGATATTTGGTAAAGACCTTGTGAAGACCAGTTGAAAATGTAAAGTTATTGAGGAACAAAGGAGTAATAGGTAGTGCTAAGTGCCAAGAGAGGTTAGAATTAACAGATTTTCTCTAACAGCTCAACTGAAAGAGTACAAGAGAAAAAGGAAGTGAGGTCAAGCCCTGATTCAGGATTTAAGGATGTTTGAAAAAGCTCAAAACAAATTTTGAGTTATCTTTCAAATATATTTTTGTGTGTGTTTTGTTTTTTTTCATCATTAGTAATTTTTAATACACCGCTTTTGGGGGACAGATTAAACATAATTACTAAACCAAGTGCATTTTCCATATTGATTATTTAACTTTCATTTATATTCCACTGACAGAAAATATGTATTAAAATTGAGTCATTAAAATTAAGCTTATCAAACATAGTTTAGTGGGCTTATCACTCAGCAGCATTCCTCTTTTGTAGATCATAGATTACTATATAAATATATGTGTTGTGTAAACAGGAGTTAAATCTTTGATTTCAAATATGAGATATAGCATAAAATCAACTTAAAGATAGCTTTCACTTAGTGAACATTAAAACATTTTCAAGTGATTAAATCCAGTAAAAGCTTATTTGAGATGACTAATGGATTTTGTTTATTAGGTATTAAATAGAATCATATAATTGCTAATATTTATATCTATAACACCAATGATACATTGAATGATTGTGTTTGATGACTAGAGTAGGATTTGAGTGTAATTAATGATTTTTTTTTAATTTGGAACTACTATATGCAAGTAAGTTGTGAAGCAATCGGATATATAATCATACAGCTTATTCTGTAATTAAGGTAATTAAATTTAGTAGATTACTAAAATTAGTAGATATGAAATGACTTTGTATTTATTACTAAACACATTTAATGCAACTTATCTAAATGCTTGATTAGATAATCTCAGACTGTATATACATATTGTTTCTATATTGCATGACCAAAATTAATTCTTCCAAAATTTAAATTAATTGAAAGACGCATGCTCTGATATCCTCATATCCATTAAAAACATACATTACACTGCCCACCACACAGAGTCTGATCAAAAAGAAGGGGATGAAAATTCACATTATGGTCCTTCTCTGTCACACTTGGTACACATCTGCACCATTAAAATGAATAATAATGACAAAAAAAACTATTTCCCAAAGTTCTAAGTTATTTTAGCAAATTGGAAGTCTCTTCCTCAGTTAATTTATCTTTAAAATAAATTGTGGGAAAGATTCCAAAGAGACTGGTATGTGTAGGCACTTGCCTATACTTGTTACTGAACTTAGTTTAATTATCTTCTTAAAATAGTCTTTGACTCTTACTCAGACAACCTAACCACCTTTGATAAATTAATACTACTTAGGGTCTCCTCATTTCTAAGAGCATTATTCACTTCTCCAATTAAACGTTTAGAGTTGCTATGCTGCTGCTGAAAACCAACCAATTTGGGAATAGTGTGGAGGAAAAAAAAATAATGCATGTATTTCCTATTCAAAAATGAGAAGGTAGAAAAAAGATTAAGATAGATATGCACTGTGGGAGAAACTATGCAAGAAAATAAGATGTATCCAAAATTCACTGTGCTAGTGTGAAAAAAAATATACCCACTGTGATAATAATTCAGGAAAGCAGAGATTTAAAGAGATTTTAAAATGACACTAAGTTTCTTTTAAATCTTGAAAAAAATCTTAGCAATGTTGTAAATACAAAGATGCCCTGGAGAACAAACAGGGAAATCTTATTTCAGTCACTCTGGCATCATAAGGTTAAGTTAATTTCACATCTCAGTATAGTTAATGTTTATGCCCAATATCTAGCTGAATTTGCCTGGCAAATACCAGCTTTTCAGTTAATAATGATGCGGGGATATATGATTTAATTACATCAGTACCAGTGCCTAGGTGTCCTGGAATTATTCATGATGCTAGAAATATAAGTATCAATAAGATAAAATTTTCATTAAAAAGTACACAGACTGCACAGTTTCCTAAGCCTGTGAAATGATGCACAAATTCACAGGAAGGCTAATATGGGATCCCTGGAATCATAGAAATGTCAGGCCATCTAACATTCTCTGCATTTAAAATTTAACATAATTCGAGAACATTTAAATAACTTATTTAACTATTTCAAGAAGATATATTTATGTTGTATATTAGTTACTTGTGGGATAAATTAAGATAGTACCTATGTGATCATTCATTTCAGAAATGATCTTTTTGCCAGTAACATCACAATCTCAGTCAGAGAAGATACTTATTAAAATCTCTGATTTTTCTTTTTTCTTATTTAATGGAATATATGAGATGTTTTTATTCCTTGTAGTATACTGTAGAATAATACGCTTTGTAGCTGATATAGCAGGGAAAACAAAATATAGGTAATATCTGACTAATTCATCAAATAATTTACTAGTGTATTACACATTGTTTATCTTCATATATTTCTTATTTCCTTACAGTGTTCAAGTTTTTTAAACTAATTTTATTACGCTCTGTGCTACTTTTAACATCAAAATAAGAAATTATTTTATGCAGAGAAAGTTTGGATAAAAATATGCACTATCATAAAGCATTATAAATTATCATGAGGAAAAGAAAATTCCAATTACTCATTTTGATAAAATGTGATGATAACCAAATGCTGAGCTGAGTTGATATGAAAATTTTGAGAAGAAAATTAGTTCTTCAAAGCTTTGCAATATCCCTTAGAAAACACTGAGAATGGCTTATTTGTGCACATAGATATAACAAGAAATTTGAAGTGTTAAAACACTTTACTTTGAAAATAAATGTATTGCTTCATTGTACATTTCTGATGTATTCTAATGTAGAAGGTTTTATTTCATATTGACTTTTACATCTAAAATGAAAATATAAACATTCAAATATCAACATTGAAGTTATTTAGGGAACTATAATCAATGCAGATGTTGATTCAAATTTTAATTTCTCATTTACTTTCAGTCGCTTACTTCTGTCAGTTATATATTTTAGAATCTGAGCTCATGAGAGTGGTGCTAAGACAAAGCCAGCTAGCTGTTCACCAGATTTTGTTTCTACCTTGATACATAATTTTATGCCTTTTCTAATTCTTACTTATGACTTTAGCTATGAATGTGATTGGATGTGACACATGACACTTTTGGACAAAAGCTTTTCAGAAAGAGTGTTACCTCAGCTAAGACCATATCTCTCCTTAGCTGACTAAATGTGGAAGATAAACTAGCTGAGGAGATGTTGGGGTTGTAAGATGAAAAAAATAGGCTGGGTCGTTGAATCACTACATGGAAGGGAACTAACTACCAACAAACAATGTCCACCTTTATCTACTGCTTGAGTGAGACATAAATTTGTATCTTATAGGATTGTTTTACATGTGTGGATCTCTTTAATTTACCCTAATACATATATAAACTAAATGGGTCAATTTTGAATTATTTAGCAATGATCAAAAAAGTTATAGTTGAGATGATCCAATAAAATATTTTTAGATAATGGCTTGATTTAAATTCTTATATTCCTCTTTCTTCTGATACCATTAAAAATATGGAAATTTATTTTTTTTTCCTTCAAACATGACATCTTTAAAAAGTATATTTTTTACAAAATACCTTAAGATATTTAGAGAACTAATAAAGAAAGCATGTTAGTAACTCCAGGAAAACACTTTTTTTTTATCACATTCATCCCTATGAGCAATTGTTCTTCATACTCTACATATAAGTTTATTATTTATAAATAATGATGCTAACAGCCCTCGTGAAATAACAAGAAAAGAAGGTCATTCATTTACATGAAGGATTTTGTTTACAGGAAATACATTATCACAGATGCATTATCATTGCTCATATTGGTTAGCTAAGGTTCAGTTAACTGAAATAAATAATCTTTGTTATCACAAAAAAGGTGAAAGATATCAGTTGTGGTTGACAGAGAAGAAATTGACTTAGGAGGGTTTGGAACTTTTTGTGAAGACTCATAACAGTTATAATATAGCACTGAAAAATACAGCTCAAACATAATTGCTTCTACTTTATTCATGCTCCCAAGAGGGAAAGACAAGCAAAATAACTGAAAATAAAAGAAAAATACGAAATAGGTAACTCTAAAGTAAAATGTGAATGTCAAATCATAGTTTTAATAAAAATAAATAGCAAGTCTGTATTGAATGTGAAATTAATTTGATCTAGAAAGAAATAAAGAACATTTATCAATGATTAAAAGCATGCCACAAGCAGGAAGTTCTTTTAAGTCAGCATTATAACGACAAACTATCATTTAGAAGTATAGTCAATCTAAAATTTCTACTATATATTTAGATACATTACTGTATTTCCATAAGGTAAATATGGTAGCTAAATTTTATAATACTCAAATAATTTTAAAAGTCCTGTTAATTTATAAGAAAATCTGACCATCAGTTGAATTTATTTATATTGACTGCATTAACTGAATTGAATTTTATGTGTTTGGGGGCTGTACTTAATCTTGAAGTTAAGGTGGAGTCAATTCACTATGACTTAAAAAAATGTCTGTGCTTTTGAATGTCTTATATGACTTTGTTTCTGATAGTCATAAAACCAGGCAAAAATATAGTAAGTATGATTTTATTCAATGAAGTGAAATGAAGAGATTTTCAGTGAAAACCTGAAAAACAGTATGAAAGTATCAACTATCCTAATTTAGTTATTCCCCAGAGGATTTTTTTTTCTCTCATTCTATGGTTAGCTCAAAATTCAAGCAAATTATTTCAAGACTGGAGGCACGTATATGTGCAAGAAAAATAGCATGAAATATTCTCTCTCATGCTCATGGAATTTAAAGGATCAGATGTAGCATCATGTTTGTGCTTGTGTCTCAATATGGTATCCAGTAGGACAGAATAAATCAGGAAAAGAAAAAAAAAAAAACGTGCTTATGTTGAGTAAACTAATATGTCATTATATAATTTAAAAATGGGAAGTTAATACTCTATCTGGCCAAATACATGAATACAGTTTATTAATAAGACTAGAAATCTAAGCAGTAATATACTTTATGTCATCTTTTTTTTTTTTCAAAATATATTCACATGCTATTTGATTTTGAGTCATTTGTAGAGATAGAGAACTATTAGTTGCTTGGCAATTGGACCCAAAAGACCCAAGAGTTTAAAGTAGTAGGGCAAATTAAAGATAAAATGAAAACAAACATACTACATTTTCACAAGTCTAGTATCGCAGCTTTAATTCATAGTATTAAAAATATTATAGACATATATTTGATTCATTTGCTACATTCATTTGTCACCCAGTTTCAAATTATAAAGGTAATTTGGGTATTTATAACAGAGAACAGAAAATAGCATTTACTCTATTTTTCTCTCTCTGACAATTGAATGAAAGTATGTATTTACACATGGGTATACACATATGCAAATTATTCATGCACATGCTACTGACATATAGAGTATCTTTAAGCAAATTTGAAAAGGGTGACCGTTCTTAGTCCTGCAAGAGTATGCCTTAGTGAATAGATAAAACCTTTACAAAGAAGAAAATGTCCCTGTAGTCACATAGACATAGTGTCACAGTATATGTCAACCTTCAATCATCCCCTCAGCTGGGTACCTTTGTAAACTACATAAATTGCACCATCATAGGTAGATGCAATACTATGAAAATCAATCAATTCCTTGTTTCAGGGTCAGTAACATCATACCAACTGTAAAGAAAAGACAAAATGGGGTTGGGAACTGTGAAGTCAGGGCATTTTCTAGTCCAGTGAACTTGTTCTTTCACAGGAACAAATCACTATTCAGTCATTAGCAGTATTCCCATATATACATTCTCAAAGTTTCGAGGAAGCCATCGGCTTTGTTCACAATTCTACTGTCCATGTCCTCCTGATTCAAAAGTTGAACACTATTTTTGTTCACTGTTCTTGTATTGCACTTCCCCTCATTATCATCCCCCACACGAATTCCTTGTGTTTTTAAACTGCTCTGTGTTCAGCAGAAGCGGAAGGGCCATCACAGTGATCTGCATTCCAGCTATCCATTTGCTTATTTGAGGAGTGTCACTCTAATACCTAGATAGATTTGGAGCTATGGATATAGCTGGTTTTATGTACACAGACATGTTCTATTCAAATCATTTAAACTGAAAAATTAATTAATCAATGTTAACTTTATTAGGGTAAAAATGTCTTCCTGAATTTGTGTTTTACAATAAAGATCTCATTTTAATAGCCTTGAGAGGAACTAGACAGCATTTCTCCTTCTTAATTCTCATTTGCTTAATATTTGGTTTTGGTGTGAAGTATTGTCTACAGTTTTCTAATGAATCCTTTGACTACCTACAGAGAGGTGTGTCTGTCTAAGCCAGTTTCATTGTGTTCTGCCTCCATATGGGCACTAACTAGTCATAGGAACAAGCCAGTTTCATTGTGTTCTGCCTCCATATGGGCACTAACTAGTCATAGGAACAAGCCAGTCTTAAGGTAAATAAGATAATGGACCAAACTTCCATTGTTATCTACATGGACCTACTAGGCTTTTCAACTTCAAAACTTGAGTACTAAGACTGATTGAGGAAAATAGAAAGACGATGTAAACAACTAAAGTCAGGTTAGAGTGGGAATATTATTATCAACCTACATAAATCAAAAGGATTATTAGATATGACAATGAATAATTTTATGCCAAGAAATTAGATAATCTAGATGAAATAGACAACTTGTTAGAAGCACACAAATTACCAAAATGACTCAAGAAGAAATTGAACATGTCAACAGACCTAAAACAACCAAATAAATTGAATCAGTACTAAAAAAATTTCCCAAGAAAGAACACCCTAGGGCCAAATGACTTCACTAGTTAATTCCATCAATTATTTAAAGAAGAATAAACACTAACTTTTCTCAAATTCTCCCAAACAAATAGAAGAGAAGGAAAGGCTTCCTAATTCATTCTATGAAGCCATTATTTCCCTGAAAGCAAAGTCAGAGGGAGACCGAAAGAAAACTATAGCTCTATACTTTTTTAAGAAAATAAACACAAAAATCTTCAAAACTATACACTAAACTGAATCCAACAATGTACTAAAAGGATTATATACCATAACCAAGTTGGATATATCCTAGCACTGGGATTTACAATCCCTGAGGTTCTAAGTAAGGAAATCAATCAATATAACATACTTTAATACAATGAAGAAAAGGAAGCATGTGGTCCACTCAACCGATGCAGAAAAAGCATTTGACAGAATACAACATCTTTCATGATATATAAAAAAATGTCAGGCTGGTAAAGATGGTGGTGCATGTAAACACAGTGCTTACCTTCTCACATAACCAAATCAAAATTACATCTAAACTGCAAACCAATTATTGACAATCACCTGAAATATTGTTGAACTGAAGCCTTGCAACTACAGACATACAGTAGAAGCTACCAGGAGACTGATAGGAGGGGCAGACATGCAGAACAGATTGGTCCCACACCTGCATGTGACCATTATAAATCGGGAGGGAGAGCTCAGCTGTGGTGGTCCCCCCTGAAGAAGAAAGGTGTCCTAGAGCCACACCAGTCTCCCTAGCCCATGTTGCAGTGCCAGAGAGAGAAGCCCCATAATTTATGGTTGTATAAGACAGCAGAGATTGTGGCTGAGACAGAGAGCAGCTGGAATGCCAGGTGCTTCTCTTAAAGGTCAGAGCATAGACTTACATAGAAAATGATGGAATCAGGAATCACTGGCTCTGAGGTCCAGCACTGGGGCAACAGCTGCAGAGGAGATAGGGAATGTCGTGCGGGGGACCCTGCTCACTGCACCATTTGTCATGCAGGGTATCAGCCGGGGTCTCTGCTCCCACTCCCCACATAAGAATGAGGCCAAAAAGGAACACCCATGGAGCCATAGACAGGGGAATCATACCACTATATTCTCACTGGCAGCTGGGTTGGAGACACAGGAAACGAGCCACACTATCCGCAACCCTGACTCCGCCGCTTGCTGGCTCAGCCACCATCTTCTTGCTAGCCCCCATTTTCTTGCTAGCGTAGCCATGGCAGTTGTATTAGTGGCCAATGGCTCACTGGTTACAGCTGACGGCCAACTAGCCACAGCTGATGGCCATCTGATCACAGTTGATGGCCATTTACTCCCTGAGCCAGCACCTTTCTATGTGAGGCCGAGAGCCTGGAAACTGCTTTCTGGGGCTTTGTCCCCACAGAGACTTATAGGGAGAAACAAAATTGTCTTGCTTCAGGGTAAGGGCTAGAGAGGCAGCTTTCTCCTGGATGGAGAAGCTGGGGGAAGCCATTGTTTCATTGTTGAGCCTGTCCCCTTCCTGGTGTGCTGCTGTAAGCAGAGGTTATATCTGAGTCTCCTTCCAACTAACGCCATTCATTAGTCACACCCTGGAGATTCTGAGAACACACCCCACCCAACTTTTGAGCATATCCTAGCCACTTCTGGTGGCTTTTTAAATAAACTGCCTGCCTTGGCTCATGCTTCAGACTTTCCTAGAGTCTCTCAAAGAGTCTCAGAACCTAGATAAGTAGCATCTGACTTGAGTGTGTCCCGTACCTCTGGCTGAGCAGCCCTAAGCCTACCACTATTGACAGCCAGCCTTGGTTCTCAGCTTGGCCTGTTGAGGCACCTCCAAGCACACTGCTGGTGGTGGCCATGTGCAGATTGCTTGTGGCTCCTGCTTCATGGTCCTGGGTGGGGCATAGGCTGTGGCTGAAATTGCCCTGCAATAGGTCCCCTCCCAGGTGGCCCTGGGACTGTTGTACCCAGTGGCCAGCCTGGAAATGACCAGGAGCATCACCCAGCAGCCTCAAAGGATGACACACACAAGGGGCAGACTGGCCAGGCACCAGAGCCCTGCTGAGGCAGATTCTGTTCTGCACGGTCAGCCCTTGCACCACAGCTCCTCCATTGTAGGAACAGCCAGTCTTCACAATAAGTGGGAGGCCAATCCCTCCCATTGACAGGAGAATAGAAAACATGGCTCAACTATAAGAGGAGGGTACACACAAGCCACACAATGTACACAACTGGAGTGCATGGCTCAGGTGACCAGGAAGCCTGTACCACTAAGACTTATAGCACACTTATTACATAAGATCACTCTGCTAAAACCAGGAAACATAGCAGCCATACCTAATACATAGAAACAAGCATAAAGAGGTAGCCGAAATGGGGAGACAAAAAAAACATGTCCAAAAACAAAGCTCCAGAAAAAGAACTAAACAAAATAGAGAAAAGCAATGCACCAGATGCAGAGTTACTGGTTTTAAGTATGCTCAGGGAGAACGTCAACAAAGAGATAGAAAACAGAAAAACGGAGATAGAAAATATTTAAAAGTACCAGGCAGAAATAAAGAATGCAATAACGAAATGAAGACTACGATAGAGGGAATCAACAGTAGATTCACTGAAGCAGAGGTTTGAATCACAATTTAGAAGATAAGGTAGCAGAAAACACTCAATCAGAACAGCAAAAAGAATTTAAAAAGAATAAAACAAATAAGAAGAGTTTAAGGAGCCTCTGGGGCAACATATAGAGGTACCAAAAGGAGAAGAGAGCGAGCAAGGAATTGAAAACCTATTTGAATAAATAATGAAGGAAACTTCCCTAACCTGGTGAAGGAAATAGATACAGAAACCCAGGAGGCACAGAGTGTCCCAAACAAGCAAAGCCAAAGAGGCCCACACTAAGGCAAATCATAATCAAAATGTCAAAGGTTAGGACATAGAGAAAATCTTAAAAGCAGCAAGTGAAAAGCAGCTAGCCACCTACATGGGAGCTAACATAGGTCTATCAGCTGATTTCTGAACAGAAACTTTGCAGGCCAGAAGGGATTGGCAGGAAATATTCAAAATGAAGAAAAGCAAGTACCTACAACTGAGATTACTCTATCCAGCAAATCTATCGTTTAGAATTGAAGGACAGAAAAAGAGCTTCCCAGACAACAAAAAGCTAAAGGAGTTCATCACTACCAAACCAGTATGACAAGGAATCTTAGAGGGATATATTTGAAATGAAAAGTAAATTAATTAAAAAATATAAATTATAATTTTTTAAAGAATTACATACCTACCCATAATTACTTTGAATGTAAGTGGGTTAAATCTACTCCAATCAAAAGATAGGGGGCTGAGTGGGTAAGAAAACAAGACCCTTACATGTGCTGCCTAGAAGAGATTCACTTTAGATAAAAGGCCCTCACAGATTGAAAGTAAAGGAATTGAAAAAGGTATTTCATGAAAATGGAAACAAATAAACAAACAAAACTGGGTGCTGAGTGGAGTATGTCAAACAGTGAAAGACAAATGTAATATGATTTCACTTATATGTGTAATCTAAAGAACAAAATAAACAAACAAACAAAACAGAAATAGACTCATAGATACAGAGAACATTTTGATGGTTGCCAGTTGGGAGAGGATTTGAGGGTAGTTGAAAAAGAGGAAGGGATTAAGAAGTATAAATTCATTGTTATACAGTAGTCATGGGGATGTAGGGTACAGCATAAGGAATATAGTCAATAATATTGCAAAAACTATGTATGGTGTCAGATGGGTACTAGATCTATCTGGGAGAGGTGGGAGCAGAGTGAAAAAAGTGAAGGGATTAAAAAATACAAATTGTTAGTTATAAATAATCATGGGGATTTAAACTAAATATAATAAATAATACATAGTTATTGTCATATTATTGATTATATTTAGTTTAAATCCTCATGATTATTTTATAACTATGATGTTCACCTGAAACTAATAAAATATTATATATAAGCAATATATTTATATTAGAGTTTATTGGGGTGACATGTTAGCTATATTTTAATAAAAATCTTTTTTAAAAAATCAGAAGCCTAGAAATAGAGGAAACTACCTAAGCATAAAAAAGCATTTTACAAAAAACCCAACATCTAACATCATATTCAATGGTGAAGGATCTAAAACTTTCCTCCTTATATCAGGAACCAGATCAAGAATTTTTAACATTATATTTTAAGTTCAGTACGTACTCCACACACACACACACACACACACAATACATACATACATATATACATACATAAAAGCATCCAGAGAAAATATTTGTAACACTAGATTAAGCAAAATTTTCTTAGCTATAACACCAAAGTCATGTTTCATAAAAGAACAACTTGGAGGAGTTGACTTCATGACAAGAAAACAATTAATCAAAATAACAACAACAAAAAAATCTACTTTTTAAAATACCCTATTAAGGGAATTAGGACAAGTTATATACTGGAAAAAAATACATTGAAATTATGTATTTGACAAAGAACTTTCATCTGGTTTACATTAAAATTCCCAAAAGTTAATAATAATAAATACCCTAATCCAAAAATGGGTCCAACATTTCAACCCACCCTATACCAAAGATCATACACAAATAACTAACAGATACAAAGATAACTACAGAAAAAGATGTACATTAATAGTCATTAGTGAAACATAAATGGGAATAATAAGTCATAAATGGGGAGATGAGAGAGAACTGCTTCTTTCATACCCTTCTGATGAAAATGGGAAAGAATGGACATGCGTCCTATTTGGGAGACCACCTCAGGGATACTGTGGATACCTGATCATGGCATTGTACATCAGAAGCTAAACATTAATGAATGCCAACTATAATTTTATATATATAATGTGATGGTTCAGTGTGAGGTCGGAGGGATAGTGGATGGGGGGAGGGGGGTTCACAGTATGAGGGATATAAATGATGAACGTCTAAGTATTACCTTGTTTTGTACACCTGAAACTAATAAATAAATTAATTAATAAAAAAAAAAAGAAAATGGGAAAGAAAGAGCTACTTAGGAAATAATTTGTTAATTTTTTTAATCAGTTAAATATGCATGCACTTTATGATCTAGACACAGTAATCCTAGGTATTTATTGAAGAGAAAGAAAGCAAATATGCATACAAAAAATGGTACACACATGTTTATAGCCTCTTTATGTTTAACAGCCCTAAACTAGAAACAGCTTAAATATCCATCAAAAGATGTATGTTGTCAAGAACTATGAAGAGTCTGTATTTTTACCCTATCTTGAAGGTAAAAATTAACCTATCAGAGTATCATGGATGTTGGCCAAAGACATGAAACTTCTGTGTCAGACACAATGGACATTATTGCCCAGAGTACCGCAAGCAACCTGGGTTTCATGTTCACATCCATTTCCACATAGAAACTTAACCTAACTTTGTGTATGTTAGCTAGATATAAACCACTAGCAACAAAGAATCTAATATAGAGGTTGGCACTAAGAAAAGAATGTTGAAAGTAGCATTCCTAATCTAAATTGACTGGGCTGACTTAAGGAATATTAGGATCAATGAAATTCCTTCATCATGATTAAGAACGTTGTAGTCATTGATTTTGGTTTTATTAGCTGTTCTTTTGGGGTGGTTGGAATTCACAGATGTTTAGCACTACTATTCCTTTCAGAGGAAACCTATGCAAAGAAATTGTAAGTGAAAGTTTATGTCTACATATACTATGTTTTACAGACTATGTTATATTAATTCAGACAATAAATAGTAAAACAAGTAAAAACACACTGCTAACTAATGCATTAGCCACTAGAAACCTGAAACATAAGAGCTACACTGTGAACCTTGGAATATGGGAAGTTCAAGACCATTACTAGTTAATTGGCAACATATTAATATTATCAGAAAAAAAAAGTTTGTCATTTATTAAAGTGGAATATGCACATATAAAACGAAGGCTCCGATGAAGATCTAATATTGAGGCCCATAAGAGAATGCCATTGATCATGTATCAGGTGAAGAGCCTGTAGGCAGATATGTAGGGAAAGCAATGGGATAAGTAAGGAATATGATAAAACAAATACAATGATAAAACATGATGTGCAATGTGGTTCTGACAGCTTCTGAAATGTCCACCCATTCATTAATGGAGTGTTAAAATATTTCACAGACTACAGCCTTGACTCAGGGTAGATTTATGTGTTAGTGGAATAAAATAATTTTAGATATTTCTCCTATTCCGCCCATCCCACCTCTTCAATATTCTATTCTAGTGCTTGTAAGCATAAATATATGAATATCATAAACTTGCCATCCAGCTGGGAAAATGAAAATATTTTGTAGTTTTAAATAGGATATTAAAAATAATCAAGGTAAATAAGGGTAATATTCAGAGGTGATTGTATCTCCAAAGCACTGAGAAAGCCATATATAACCGTCAATATTGAAATAGAGAGAAGTTGTATTATTAAATTCATTATATGCATTTCAAAGCATAATTGTCTTACCAATCAACTCTTACTTGGGATAATGTGGTAATTAATCTATATTCCTTTAAAACACATGAACTAACAGTTAGGCGATGTGTCTCAGAGGCACATTGGATGAGATCTTAAGAATCCATTGTGAGACTGAGTATTTACTGTGGAATAATATGCATACGGCTCCTTGTATATATAGGTCTACAAAACAGGAGGCTGTAGGTCCACTTTAGTGCACTTAAAATAACACTTAAAAATTATTCTCATAATATCAATTCATAAGGTTCTCCCTGGGGCTGATGAAAGACAGCATAAGTACAAAAGAGGATGATATTCAATATGCATGTAAAGCAGATATTTTATTTTAAAAATCCACTCTCACAAGTAATATTTCTTGACATCACCATCACTCTATTCTCCTAAGCTCAATACATTTGAATCAACATTGTTTTCTTCTTTTTTTTATGCTTTCTGTTTTTGTTCTGTCCTATTTCCCTCCACGCCTCAATTATCACCAATTTGATTATATCACCCACACATTTTGCTTGTTATCATGCATCTCCACAGCTGCTACCTGGTTCATGCTCCCATGACTACATAAGTACAGAATTATTTTAACTATAACTGGTTCCTATGTTGCCAGATTCTTTCTCTCATTAGGACTGTCAGATTACCATTTTGGATTTACCCCATGCTTTTTCCTTAATATATTTGTAAATTCTAGCTGCATGAATTTAAAAATAAGGTTGTCCATGTTGTTTAAAATATTAATATACAAGGCCAAAGTACTTATAATAGATACAGTAATAATGACAAATGTTTCTCCAAGGTGGTCTAAAAATTTATGACACAAAATTATATCAACTTAAAAAAGCTTTATACACTTTAGTATTTATTTTTATACTTTTCTTACATTATCTTCAGACAATTTTTAAATACATTCATAAATTTATATTAGTTTTACACTTATTTATGAGAACTGAGATCTAAACATATTTGTAGAGAAAATAATTTAAGAAGTGAGGAGGAATCTATGTCTCCAGTTGTTCATTGAAATGACATTTATATTATATAATGCAAAAGTGACATATTTTCAATAAAAATATTTAAAAAATCAAGGTACATCCAACAAAAGGAACATTTGCTATCATCACAAAAATATATTTCCCAGACATTCAAGTGACATTGATATATTTTCAATAGAAAATGTAAATATTTAAAAGTGAGTAAATACTATATATACTTATATAATTTATTATGCCAAGTATATTTAATGTATTGTAAGAGATAAGAGCGGATAGCCTCGATAGCCAAGTTCCCCATATTTTAATCTGAGATAAACTACCTACCAATGATAAATAATCTGCTTAACCTTTCTATGTTTTCATTTTCTCATTCGTAAAATACAATACAATACAATACAATACAAATAACAACATTGATTTCATGGATGTGCTGCAAGGATTAAATTGGTTAATGATACTAAGTGTTTATAATAGACATCCTGGCATAATAATTGATCTGAGAGTTATATGCATATATAATTATTAGTAATTATTTCATTTGTTTAGTCATTATTTGTAAATAAAATAAATGTCTGCATATTTCTTCATGGATTACTGCATTCACAAATTTTCTGACATGACCAGAGATTGTTTTCTTTGTTACAATTATATTTGTTACAATTACTAAGTATTTATTATTGTAGATGTAATATATATGATGCAATTATTTATGCAAATATATATATATGATGCAATTATTAAGGTATTATTATTTTACTTATTTATTTTACAGGTAATAAAACAGAGCATAAGTTTTTTTCAAATTATGATTCCGAATTTATATGTTAGGAAGTCATTCAGTGACGACTGGAATCTTACAATGTTGGCTCCTAAATCCTGTGTTTTTCTTACTGTGTAATTCTGTTTTGCCAAGCTTGGGCAGGGAGTGAAAAAAAATATATATATAATATTATATATATATATATATATATATATATATATATATATATATATGTATGTATGTGTATATATATATATATATATATATATATATATATATATATATTACCCTTAAAGCTAGTGGTTTTAAAATTGCACTATCTATGAAATATAAAATTTATAAACTTTACTATCATTTTTAAAGGAATATCTTTTTAGCTCTCCTGTTGCAAGGATTCCACTATTTTTATTTTAAGTCTTATGAGATCACAATGCCACTCTTTTCTCAAGATCTCTCAGCAGTGCCATCCTCCTTTATCTACTTTTCCAATTTAGGTTCCTTGGGACATAATTATAATTACTCTATTGAAGATACCACCACCCTGTTGTGGTCCATGGCCAAACCCTAGCCCAGAATAAAACTCTTCTTTTCTTCTCTGGGCCTGCAAAGCAAAAGCTTATGATTGTTGGCAAAAATCACATACTTGGCCAAGGTACTTTTATTTTATAATTTGTGATATCAAACTTAAATGGATACAACATATTTTTCTTATAAACTACTTTAATCATCATCTGCAAACTTCATATTCTATATTTCCCACTCCCCCACCCACTTCCTTACTTTGCTTCAGTTTGTGGCACTTGTTGCTTTTTTTTTCTGTGATGTCTCTCTGTATATCTCTCACCCTCCTTGAGATACCTGGAGTATGTTTTTTCTCAAGGCATTGGTAATGGCACAACAAGACAAATGTAAAAACCTAAGACCTCTTATTACCTAGGATCAGAACTGGCATATGTCATCCACCTAAATTCAATTGGCTAAAGCAACTTACATGATCAGAGTCAAAGGAGAGAAGAAGGGGCCACACTCATTTAACCAGGGAGCCACAGCAAGGAGTGAAGACAGTAAGGGGTGACGACATGGAGCAATAGTTAAACCTATTAAATGCATGGTATTTAGCAATATTTTGTTTTATATCTAATGGGGGGAATAAAGTTTGATTCAGACGGTATAGGGAGAAGACCAATCCAAGAGATTACATTATTTTATGATACATTTTCCAAAAGCACAATGAATTTGTTTTAATAATCTATTAGGGTCTGATGGGTGGCTCAGTTGTTAAAAGCGCATGCTCTCAACCACAAGGTTGCCGGTTCGACTCCCGCAAGGGATGGTTGGGTTGAGCCCTCTGCAACTAAGATTGAACAATGGCGACTGAACTTGAAGCTGAGCTGCACACTCCACAACTAGATTGAAAGGACAACAACTTGACTTGGAGCTGATGGGTCCTGGGAAAAACACACTGTCCCCTAATAAAGTCCTGGAAATACATACTGTTCCCCTTCCCCAATAAAATCTTCAAAATAAAAAATCAATTGAATGCTATGCTCCAACTCAATTCATGATACTTTTTTTGTTGTTTTTGTTTTTGTTTTACAATTTTATATATTTTTTTATTTTTTCTCATGAGATGAAACTAGTAGGCTTCAGGCTATTTCCACATTTGGTTCTTTTTTTCAATATATTATGAACGAATCTTGGTCAAAAAAATCCTGCAGTGAATTATGTAAAACTCGCTTCCTGGTATAATTCTGTTAGTATTTATATTATAACATAATTTTAGGACATATGCATTTCAGTTTGAAGCAGTACATAATGAAAGATTATAATAAATATCCCCTACCAAAACAAATTACCATGGCCTCACTTCTATTTTCCTTGTTTATCCTGAGTAAAATTACCTTTCCTTCCATTGATTTGAGAAGCCCTTTCCTACTGGGAAGTCAGGGTTGAAGGCTAATGTGGTTAAGATTTAGATTTCACTTCTCCTTGCCAAATTAATTCTCAAGAACAGCATTGCAACGAAGTCTCCATAGAATGTGTAACAAATAATATAGAATACGTAGATGAAATACCTCAAAAAATCACAGTAGTTGCTCTTATTTCTGTAATGTTTTCAATTTATTATTTTATTTAAAAATAATTGAAATGATAAGCCACTATCATTGAGATTTCCTCCACTGGTCTTTTTTTTTTTTTTGTATTGATTTAAGAAAGTGTTTTTAAATTTAAAGTTACAGTAAGCCTTTTCCTTGTCCCTGATTTATTTTTATACATCATAAAATGAACCTACTGTAAAATTCACATCTATCTGATTTTAATGTGCTGAGGGTTAGAAGAATCTAAATATTTAAAAGCCGTATATGAAGACAAAGAGAAATAAATAAAAATAACATGGTTAAGGATAATATCTTAGAAGCAGGCTGAAGAAAGGATTTGAGAAAAAGTCTATTTTTAAAAGATGAAATTACATCATACTTTGCTAAAATAGAATAGAGACTTGGAAAACAAAGAGGGACATTGCAGTGATTTTATATATTCTGAATTTCTCTAACACGTCACATATAATTTGACAAAATGCCAAAAATGCTAACATTCTGCAAGATAATTTTTGTATCAATCCTACAAATATATGCTGGACCATTTACACCATCTGCTTTGTAAGCTTCTGTAAAGAGAAAGACAATAGACATTTCTGGACAGCCCTGTTAAAATGCAGTTCAAGGGGATATACTGTATTGAAGAGAAAGGAACCAAAATAAATATAGAGAGGATTATAGTTCAGAACAGGTCAGCAAAAGAATGAAAGTTGAATCTTTTCATCATACCTTGTCTTCAGTGTGTTTGGAAATATTTATTAAGAAAGCTAATATTCTTTACTCATATCAAGTGAAATAAATCTTTATCAAACTATTCTTGAGAATGACTAACTTATTAAAAAATGTATTGTTGGGCCACATTCATAATTTAAATGTAGTATAGATATTCCCACATTGTAAGAAATTAAAACTGATTTAAAAAGTATAGTTATGTTAATTAAAATATTTTTAGAATACAAATAGTTTATAAGTATCAAACTGTTATCTATAAAATATGTGCTATATTCTCTAAATACAGACATTTTGCTAGCAAGTTATTTATGGCATGAGTCCAAAATGGTTTTAGATAACAGTGCAGTAATAAAAATTCTGGTTTTATATAACTATCTCTCTCTTAATGATCTCTCTATTAGTGAACTCAACTCTGTTCTTTAGGAATATTTCAATTCCTAGCTCAGTAAATAGCGCGCGCGCGCACACACACACACACACACACACACACACACACACACACACACACACACACCTCCTTCAGAAAGAAGTGGAAAACCCATTGCTTATTTCTCATTTCTAGGAAGGTGATTTTTCTTCTCCTCAGCTGACTTCAGTACATGACTGTGAAACATTATCTGAAAGAGTTATAAGATCTCTAGCTGAGCTCATCAGCTCTTACCCTGGACTTGTGAATGCCAATGTTTTCTGATGGAAACTAGAAATGTATTTCTTCAGTTGTTATTAGATGGTTTTTAAGAACATTAAGTAAATATGAATATCTTTGGCTATATGAATGAACACAAAAAAGTATAAAACTATTATAATAACTTGGGTTAAAATATTCTTGTTTTCACATCCAGAGATCTGTACTATTGTTCTAATTGTGCTATGAAGTACTTTAGACTTTTATTTTTAACTCTGAATATTTGTACACACAGGCATATATGTACCAGTCAGAGCTTAATTGTAGCCCTCCAAATGACATTTCTATATTCTAATCACAAAAATCTGTGATTATTACTTTAGATGGCAAAAGATATGATTAAGTTAGGATTTTTGAGAGGAGGAGATTATCCTCTTATTATACAGATAGGCCCTAAATCCAACTACCCTCGTTTTACTAGTGAAGCAGAGAGTGGTTTCATAGAGACACATAGAGGAGAATGCAATATGACCACAAGTGTAGAAATTAGATTGTTATGGCTATAAGTCAAGAAATGCTGACAGCCACTGGAAACTAAAAGAGGCAAAGAACAAATTTCTTGTAGCCCTCCAGAGAGAGTGTGGCCCTGCCAGATTTCAGAATTCTGTCTTCCAGAATTGAGAAGGAATACATTTATGTTGTTAAAAGCCACCAAGTTTGTAGTAATTTGTTATAATAGCCTCAGGAAAATAATACAGTATATTTGGAAAATGAAAATTGTAAAAAGACTGTAAATTGTAAAAAGAAATTTTCACAAATTTGGAAAGAGTAGTATAGAATTAAAGAATCCAAAGGTACGACAAAGATCAACAGTTACTATTTACAACACACAGACATTTATTGAACGGATATTATGCATCAAGCTCTGTGACAGCTACCGCAAACATAAACATAATCTGTCCTCCTCAGAATTTCATTATACAGTGGCATGCCCCATCTATGCCTTTGGTAAAAAAACAGCTACAAGGCCAAACATCCAGATTTAATGTAATAAGAGGCAAGAAAAATATAGGCAAATCCATTGCAATTGTCTTCTAGACAGTTTGGTGTGATGGCAAATGTATGGTGCTTAAATCCAAGCTCTTCAACATAATTGGCTGACCATGGATTAAAAAAATAATAATAATAAATTTATCTTAATCTGGATATTCTTATACCTAAAATAATATTAAAATAGTACTTGGGCCCAAAATTGGAGCAAGGAAAAATGGTTTAATCTATATAACCCAAATATCTTTTGACTCAATATCCCCTATTGATGTGACAGTAGACCATTATAACTCCCAACTACAAACTCTCTAATAGTTGTTTTATTTTTGGGTGACCAACTCACTTCATTTTCCCCAGAAATTTCCCAGTTTTAGCACTGAATGTACCGGGTCCAGGGAACTCCCTTAACCCTAGAAAAACTGAAATATTTGGTACACTCTATATTATTATGGTCACTAAAACCATGGCCACAATGAATGGTGATGATCCTGACACTCATACCTTGTGTAGTCAACTCATATCCTGTTGACCTTACTCACCAATATATCACAGTCAAAAAAAATGGTCTGGGACTTCTAAGACTAGGCATTTAGAGACTGAAGCATTTGCCTTTGTGTTTTCTGGAAACCTAGAGCTGTAAGAAATCTGGTCACTCTACTGGGGAAACTATATGAAACTATAATGAGAGTGTATTTTATATATATATGTATATATGTATATATATTTGTGCATGTATACATATATATGTATGTATACATATATATACACACACACACACACACTTATATATATATATATATATATATATTCAGAGAAGTCTTGAAATTATATGAAGAGTGAGAAAATTCCAACCAATTTAGTGTTCTGTTGAGCCTTCAGATTACTCCAGCCTGAGCAATCGTTTGACTGCAAGTATCTAAGAAATCCCAAGTGACAACAACTGAAGGACTGCTTAGCTGAACCCAGTTAACTCACAGAAGGGATAAGAGAGAACACAACGAATGTTGTTAGCCACTAAATTATGTGATTATTTCTTATGCATTCTTAGATAAGCAAAATAGTTACTAACAGTTTTTCACATACCCACAAACTAATCAACTGTGGTAATCCTCCTGCAGCATTGGCTCTTTTCTAAAATATCTGTGCCAGCTCCTAACCTGACTTCAAACTAATTGCCCATAGTTGAGTTTTTAAAGTCTCTGCTATTATTTGTTGATGTTTTTGCAGATGTTTCATGCCATTAACTCTGAACATATTGAAAATACTATCTTACCTATGCTTGAGGGGACAGAACAGAACTGATTTCTCAGCAGAGACAGGGTAAAGCGTTTTCTCTTCTGTTCCATAGGGTATAGGAATACCTGAGAACTTGAAGATTTGTTGCATAGCTTGAGCCTTTTAATCAGGTTGTTAACCTATTCATGACCCTTCCTAATAGGAGCTCAGTCCAACAGGTCAAACAAGAAACATATACCACAGTATACATTCTATCTTTGTTATCTTTGTCCTCCCAAATTTCCCATCCACTAAATCCTGTATATTTCATAAGTAAAAACAACAAAAACAAACAAACAAACAAAAAGCCCTGAAAGAAGAAAAGGAAACAATATGAATTTACAAGTGAGGATGAATGATAGTCCCCAAATTACAGACATGCTCTAATCCCCAGAATCTGTGAATATTGCATCATATGGCAAAAATAACTTTGCATTTGTGGTTAAGTCAAGGATCTTGAGATAAGGAGATTATTCTGGTGGGCCTGATACAACCACAATAGTTCTTATAAAGGGATGCAGGAGGAATCAGTCAGAAAAAAGATGATGTGATGATAGATTAGAGTGATGAGCTTTGAAGATGGAGGAAGGGGTCATAAGCCAACAGACATTAGAAGATGGAAAAGGCAAGGGAGTGGATTGTTCTCCCAGAACTTCCAGAAAGAATCACCCCTATGGATACCTTGACTTTAGCCTGGTAAAACTGACTTCAGATTTCTAATGTCCAGAAGTGTAAGAGAATCAAAAATATAGACATCAGAGCCTGACAAAATAATTGGAAGATTGAGAGTCAAAATATTTCTTTCTGAAATTTCATGGACTTTTTTCTTTGGTTCTTCCGGCTTGCTTGACTTACATTTTTCCCTCAGTAGATTAGTATTGCTTTGGTGTATCCTTTACAAAAAATTATTACTCAATTTCAAGCTCTGCATGGCTCTACAGCACCCAAACAGAGTAACCAAAGTGACTATTTTGCAAGGAAAATCTTGGATAGCTGTAGCTTTGATCAGATTTTCACTTCATTTTCATTAATTTCTGTGTGTGATGGGAAGACAGGCAGGAAAGTCATTCCTGTGATGCCTACAATAATTTGTTATTCACTTTCATAAGGTGTTGGATTTTGAATGTAACTTCTGATTGTTCTAAGAAAACTTGCAACTTGATTGTCTAACCTGGAGGGAAATTTAAAAGTATGAAGCTTTTCATAGATTTAACATGTTTAATAATCTTCGACTCATGTAAAATAATTTAAGTGTCTTAAGTGATGACACAGAAGAAATTGGATTTAGCCTATAGCATAATTATATAAGAATAAAACTTTGCATTTTCCAAAGCTGATTTTCATGAAGTCAAAAATCACAATTATGTGAACTCATAAAAAAGGAGCGCACAAATAGGGAGAAAAAAATGGTTAGTACAAAAGTATTAAATATGGCCTTGAAATCTACATATGAGAATGTTTGATGTTCTAGGAACATTCATTAATAGTAACATGGGAGCCTTTCTGAACTTGCCTAACTCTGCCTCCTGCTATCTTTCTAATTTTATTTTTCTCCTATCGGAGTTGTTTGAAAGAAATATCACCTCACTACCTGCCCTTGGTCTTCATATAAATCTCACCATATGACTCATGTTTCACATGAATTTGGGGGAAGACATAAGTTATATTCACTACATTAAAAAATTACTTTTATAAATAGTTCGGCAAATATTTTCTTTGATCAGTAAACATTTATGCAATGCTACTGTGTACTAGACACTTGTCCATAAAATTGAGTATCTGTGATTTTTGCCCTCAAATATCCCACAGATGAATGAAACAGATAAAAATTCATAGCGTCCTCAGATGGATATAAATAATGGCTGCTGGTGAACGAGCATCTGAGAGATTACCTATCACACTCAGATTTGCTGATCCAAGTGTCATCCTGATTAGGGAAGTTAGAAATGGGATAAGATGTCACAGGAGACAAAAAACATTACAGCTCTATAACATGCAATTAATAGTTGATCATGGTTGAAATGCTGAATACAAAGTTTAGGACATGGCTGAAATACACCTTGGAAACAGGCAGGAGCAAGTGAAGGAAAGTCTTACTCAACCTATTAAGGATTTAAGGTTTTAGGCCACAGACAATAAAGCTTTGGAAAGACTTGAAGCAGAAAATTGGCAAAAATAGATACCATTTTATAAAGGACTCCCTCAAACTTCTGGTTCAATAATGTCAACAGGGTAGCTTTCATCTGACTAATGATTTGAATTTGAGGGTAGTACACAGAGGAATATAGCATAGGAAATACATTTCAGGATCAAATGATGGGGCTGGGTGTGGACATTATGGAATTATTTACCAAGGGGAGGTGTAGAGTGTGTGAAGCAGTTTTGAGGGATGAAATGCTTTATTACTTTTTTTCAGTTTGAACACATTATGTTTGACATAATTATATGCCATGCTTGGTCAGTCGATAGACACACTGGATGGAACTCAAGAGCAGTATCTTCTCATAGAAGGAAGATCTCTTTCTGTTTCCCTCCTTTTAGACTGCACTGAGTTTCTTGCACCAGAATGAATAGGAGAGAAAACTGTCCACAATTTGCATGCAGAGCATTGCCACTTGTCTTCTATCAAAGTTATTGGTAAGAAAATATATTATCTTCCTGTAGAAGAAACATGTTGAAGTTATACTTCTACATTTGCTATTGCATTCTTGAAATGCCTTTATATGTTGCTCCACTGTTCTTTTGATGTAGTAGTCAAAGTGTATTTTCTAGCATTCACTTATCAAGTCACAGCACTTGATTATTCATGCTTTCTGTATATACCTGCAAATATGTGAACAGGTTCCTCTGAATTTCACTAGTAGGTAATGGTACAGAATTAAATGATTAACAACCAGTTTTGCAGAGGGAACAGATTCTGATTTGTAGACTTTGATAATCTGTGTGGGGTACATACCCCACCATGATTGAATTCAAGCTTCTGATGAGATGTCACTGCACAAAAACTTGGGAAGAATGTGTACAATCAGCTCCTGCAAGCCAGTGCAATTCTGCTCCAACATTCTATATGTTTTAGGCCAATAACATTCTCCTGGACTGAAAAATCAAGCTATACTGTGAAAAGCATAAAGGGAGGACTTCTCTTTTGAAGACAACAGATATGAGTTCCCCAGGGGAGAAGTTAAAACAATGAACAAAAGTGCTATATGATAAGAGCAACTGAATTTCCAAAAAAGTGCACATATATCTACTAAGATATTCAAATTTTATCTTGAATACATGGTATTTTACCTTTAACACATAGATGGTTACCTCCATGTATTAAAGGTAACTTTAAATGTCTTAGTATATTTATTTTAGAATACAGATATTCTATGCATGTATTTTAAAATACTAATAGTTGAATATAAATCAAGCTTATTTTTATCCCAGTAATATAGTTAACAAATATAAAAGAAATAAAATGCTTTAGACTCTTGATAAACTATAATTGCCATTAATTAAATTGAATAGATGTATGTAAAGTCTGTCAGCCTCTCTCAGCTATTTTTAGCTTGAAAAAAAAAAGAATGGTTAGCATCATGGAAAAAACAATATTGTTTATAATTCTAATGCCACTTATACTTGAGTAAAACTTTATAGTCCATGAAGCCCTTTCACTTATGATACTGCATTATGATGTAATGGAGAACTCTCAAAGTAATCAGGCTATGTAATTAATATTAAACTGTGCCTAATACTTATGCCAAGGACCATTTTCAATGTCCTCAAATTTAAACTAATAATGTGTACTAAGTGGTTTTGATAAGGATTTTAGAATGTTTTATGAACATTATATCATTAATTCTCTCAAAATGTCTGCAAGTTGGAAAAAAATGTGTATTATCACTGCATATTATTGCATATCGGAATAATAGGCTCAAAGAAGAGTTGTGACGAAAAGAAAGTTTATATTGTGGTAATCAAAACAGAATACTCATACTTTTGCCAGAATTTAGGCAATTTAGTTAGTGCCAGTAACAGATGGAACTAATAGAGGGGAAAAACTAAATGAGTGTATGTCCTCTAAATTGATTGTATTGCATCAATCTGCCATATCAATGAGGAATGGGTTGTCATTGTTACAAGACAGAGTAAAAAGCACCTTTTTGGAATCCATTGATGATCTGTTAATAAAATAGCTAAAAATGATTACATGAAATTGAATAATCAACTCATATTTTGATTTTATCAGTTAAAATATATATTCAGTGTGCAAATAATAGAGTTTTCTTCCATCCACATTCTCTACAGTTACAAGTATTATAGTCTATAAACTAATTACAGGAAGGAGGAGCAAAATACTACAAATAATTTATTAAGCTATCTAACTAATGTTCTTTCTTTCCATCTATTATCTATCTGTCTGTCTATCATCTATCTATCTATCTATCTACCTATCTATCTATCATCTATCTATCTATCTTTATCTATATCACTTGATTAAAAACAATCCTGAAAGTTTTCCCTAATTACCCTGAATAGACAAGAAAGCAAGCAAGCAAGCAAACAAAAAATGATTCTGGCATCTTTTAAAAATAGTAATTACTCAGTCTACTCCTCACAATCATCCCACCATGTCCTTTATCCAGGATCCAAAAACTTTTCTACAGGGAAAGAGAAAAGAAAGCATTCCAACTTTAAAAGTGTGTCACGCACATGGCAGATATTCACTGAAATTATGCATTTGAAAATTGCCTCACTAAGTACTACATTTATATTTTTGAGCCTGTATTTAGAGGTATTAATTGGAAGGTTTGTAAAAGCACTTTCAAATTACATGTTGTGTTTTTCAAAAATGAGATATTAAGTGTATTCTGTCCAGTACTGTTGAATATTTGCTCATATTTCTTAAAAGAAGTATATTGAAATTAATATGTTCTTTCGAAACTGTCATCACTGAAGAACTTTTGTTCCTCTTATATTAACCTTTTACATAATAAGTTTAAGATTTAGTTCCATGCAGAGTTGACTTCCCTTTGATATAAAGAGGGGGATATAATGAATGATAGATATTTATATGTAAAAGTGGGTAGCTGTGCCTGTGAATTAACAGTGTGGGGTGACAATTGCAGCAATGAATACAGTAAATCCTCTGAGCTGCCATGCTCCACTAGGTGAATAATCTTCTTTTGATGCCTCCCTAAATATGTATTTACATGAATTATTGTAATGGGTATGAAGAGGCAATTATATCAAGGAAGTCAATAATATGCTTTATTAAGTCTTAATCTGGTAGAATGTATTATGTCAGTTTCCAAATAACAACTTCTACTGAGGTTTTCAAACAAAAACTTTTGTAAATTTGAAAAAATAAACTGAGAGTCTATTAGTTGTTTAGTTATGTCAGATATATTAATAGCATATACATCATCCAGGATAGAAAACTATTTATGTTTTTAATACCCCATAGTTAGTTTACATTATTATATCAGTTATCAATTTCACTTTGCTTTTGTAGTTATAATTTCAGTAATCTTTTAATGAGAACTAATAATAGTGAAGGAATTTAGAAATATATAGTGTTGATCAATTCATATTTTAAAGGCACAAAAAGAGGTCCAGAATTAACATATCAACCAGACAGATGAGTAAGCAGATGAATGGATTTATAGAACTGTGATTGAAAACATGTGCATTTTGAGTCTACTTTTAGACTTCTTAAAAAATAACACTCTTGGAAACCCATCGTGCTTCGATATGTTGCAAGAAAGTCCATAATAAATATGGACCCTGTGTTTGGAAGGAATGTAAGCCAGGCTTCACTGTACTTAGCTTTGCCTGTTATGAGCATATTTTCATATACATATTTGGCAACAGAAGCTCAACTTCAGAATCTTAGCTGAACTTGTTTACCAACATAACTTTTGATAGCTTTTATATATGTGCTGTGATCGTTATTTTTTCATCATCAGTGCTAACACTTAAAACATGATGAAGTAATTGTTCTCAGTAGTTTTTAAGTGTAATAGTGATACCTTTTTAATTGTGTATCAGCAGAGCCTATTAAACCAACTGGCACATAGGATGATCTATAATTATATTTCCATTTCTAGTCTTATCTCTATATTTATCACAGATTCCAGCATAGTTGTATTTTGTTAGACAAAAATATTATAGAACAACACATAGAGAAAACTAAAAAGATGTCTTCAAAATGAAAACATTAACCTTAACTATTATAACTACTAATAATGAAAGACTAAAATAATATATTATATCATACAATCCTCATAAACTTGTGAGATGATATCATCATTTCAGACATGAAAAAGTTAGAGCTCAAGAAATTGAGGTAAACTATATACATCAAGTAGCCAGGAAGTAAGGCACACTTTCAACTAAGGTTTGTGACTATCAAATGCTTGCTTTTTCAAATATGTCAAATCAGACTTTCATAAGCAAAATCTTTTTAAATTGAATTATTTATGCTAATATCTAAAGTAAAGTATTCCATCCAAGTAAAGTGATTAGTTTCATCTCTGACAAATTCACTTGGTCACAATATGATCAGTTAATAAATTTTCTCATCTTTACCACATCAACATTATAAAACGCCAATTTTCAGCATAAGTAAATACTCAGCACTAAGATTTTTTAGAGTGTAATTTTCATCTTTAGGGAATATATCTGTGTTTCTATACACTACAGTTGTAGGTCTTTTTCAAAATGGCTTTTACTATTTGTAAATGTTTAAGTTTAAACATTGTTTTTAATTCATCACCATTTTCTCATGATAGTTTGCTTGATCAACAAGTTTAAAAGAAGAAAATAATGACCATCTCAACGTAGGTGAGTCAATTATGAGGCTGTCTTGCAAAGCATCTGAGAGTGAAACCTAACTATAGTTTTAATACTCCAAAGATGAACAAACACAAAAGATCTCAAAGCTCAGTAGTAAAATGATTAGATTTACCTACCTATAATTATTCTTAAAATAACTATTTGTCTTTTTATAAATATCTACCATACTTTTTATAAACATCTACCATATGTCTACCACATATACTGTTTATGTTAAAACAATATTTTTCAATTAACACCTGAAAGCAAATATTTGTGCTAAAAAATATTCCTTTGGTTGTCTCTCTCTCTTTTTTTTTTTTTAATTTGCAAATAAATATTGAAGCAACTACTATCCTTTTGTTTGGAATGCTATTTGATTTGGGTGGAGTCTTATTATCATAGACTATAGTGTTGAAACTGGAAATCCTTTCTGATTAGTACTTTTCTATATAAGCTGCCATTTGTAATCATTTTCACACCTGACAGTTTTGTATCCTGCCTTGCCTAGAAGTCTTCATTCAGAAAAAAATGACCTGGCTTTTTTCCAGGGAGAAAAAAGTATCTAAATCTTGTTCTACTGTAAATACTTTCCCTCATATGCCCGCATGTCTATAATAGTCGATAGGTTTGAATTTCATTTTCTAGTCCAATGAGCTGTGCCTCTCTGTTAGATCCATTAGAATATAGGGAATGCTGATCAATGCAGCAGATGAACTCATCTGATGTTTTTTCTAGTCAGCTAATACTCAGCTTTTAACTGATATCAGTACCATGTGGCAAAATTGTTTTCAATGTCATTTAAACAGCTGCACATTGGAATGGGGCTAAATGATGGGTTTCAGTAAGTTTGTGAAGCAAACGTGTACAGATGTAAAAATTAACCTGGACAAAAGCCAGGTTTCAGAAATGTGATTCCTGTTTATCCTGCTAAACAAATATATTGTTTCTCAGGATGAAGACAATGGCTTAAAAATAGAGATTGATGAATGAAGCGCAAGATGCTTTTCTCCAACGCTGTGGTATGAACCTAATGGCCCCGACCTTCTACCTCAGGGCTCTCAGCCACCAGGAGTGACCTTCTCAGTCCCAGGCATTTGAAAGAACTCGGCTACACTAATTTCAGAACCATGCAGTGACAATTCAACATCCACTGCTGCTTCCTTTTCATTAATGTAAAACTTTCTTTTTCTTCTTTCTGCTTTTCCTCTCCTGAGTGACAAGTCATACAGAATCCATTATCATTGTAAAAAATTGTCATTTTTTAATGTTAATAGTAGCAGTATCTCTTTGCTCTCAAAACCTCATGAAAACACATTTTTATTCTCAAATAATATGCCAAATCAGAGGAAATTAAGAAACCACTGAAAAGTCAATTTAGGATGTCATTGCAATTTTTCTTTTGATAAAGTCTGATCTCTCAACTTGCATATAAATTTGGGTAGTTTAAAAATAATTTTCGGCTGTAAAATAATCATAGTGTTGAGATGACTCTCAATACAAGTTTAGGAAAAATGTTCTTTTTGTCACATTTTGTAATACCTTTTCCCTTTAAAATCTATGAAAAACAAACAAATAACAACAACAACAACAACAAAATGTGAATTTTCTTCAGGAGCTCTCTGCAGTGCTAAATGCTCCATCTAGTGGCATAATTGAGCCCTGGCAAAACATCACATTTGGCTATATCCTGTTTGTTTACTTCCTGTACTCACTGAGGCTGATGAGACAGAAGTGTTGAAAAGTACAGTACACTTTTGAAATATATGAAACTTATATATGAAACTTAATAGTTTATGGAAATGTCAACACTTTTACAATTAAATAATATACTATAAATTCATTTAATGCTTTTAAAGAGGGTCATCATACATTTCCACACGTAACTTGTAATAATTCATATAATCAAAGTAGAGGATCTTGTACAATATTTACACAGATTGAAAATCTTAAAATGCGTTAATCCAAACATTTTAGGAGTGATCAATATATTAAATATAATATTTCCATTATATTTAGTCTTTTTTAAAGTGACCTTTTTATTGTAAAATATAAAAATAAGTGAAAATTAGTTACTAGTTTAATTTTGTTTATGGCTTCATCATATAATTATCTAAACCATGGGTTAACAAAACTTTTGTTGCCAAAAGACAGATAGTAAATATTTTTTACATTGTGAGTTACATCATAAAGTATATTCTCTCCTCATCCAGCTCTGGTGATGGTTGTTTTACAACACTTTAACATTTAACATAAATTATTGTTATGAGTGGCATTTAAGGAAAGGCGATAGCCTGGCTCAGGATCTGGATGGACCAAGTTTCAGAAACCCAGGGGAAGGAGAGAATCTTAACCAAAATTCAATTAAGCATTTTGTTTTAATTGATCAGTGGGGACAAGCAGGTCAGCTAATCATTAATGAGGTGAAGAATTGGAATTTGGAGAGTCTATGTCTGGCCTTGTCATATTAAACAAGAGGGCATCCATGTGTCTTATCTAAATCATGTGGGGAAAGATGTTTCTTTTCAGCAAGCGGTTTTCCATAACATAAAGGATAAGGGATTTCTTCAAATTTGGACGTTTTCTAAGACCATAGGGCTTGGATCAAATTGGTCAAAGCATTTAATTTCCAGTCCATAATAATTGTCAAAATGTTTTTCCACAATTTACTCATCTAGAAGGCTTTTATTCAGTTATTCATGAATAGGGCATCGTCCATTCTAGCAGATACAAAGGAGATCCAAAGGGCTATAAAAGGTAAAGAGATTTTTATAGTTCTAATGCATCAGGAACAAAGAAGTTATATTAAACATTTGCTGATTGGTTAAAGCAGGGAAACTTACCTTGTATGGAGCAAAGGGGAGTGTCAGAGCTGGGTTAGGTAACAGGTGCTCAGCAGGCAACTGCTGATTGGTTGACCTATGCTTTCCTTTTCCAGGAGAGTCAAACGTAGAAACTTAGTTAAGTTTTGGTTTGCTAATGTGGGGCTTAGGTTAATGGCTCCATCTGGAGCCTAATTTGGTTACTTTAACGTAATTATGAAAGCTTTTTAGTTAAGGTGTTATTAAAAGTTTAAGAATGTCTGAGACAACAGCTGAAGGAGCATGCTTGAGTTAGTTCTCCAAGCCAGTAACAGATTTTAAGAGTACAGTATACCTTTATTGTTCTAAGCCACTGAAATTGTGGGTCTTTCATCTTACCACTAGGCTTATGTGTGCCAGGTTTATGTAATTTAGCATACTCTAACTGATAAACTCTCTTCCAATTATTAAAAGCTGGTTTTAAGGAGCAAAGGATTCACTAGTAAATACTATCGCTGTTGTGATTTTAATAACTATTTGATATATACTAGTTGATTGGCCATTGTATCTCATCTTCTTATTCTTGTATCAAAGGATTTGTTTATAAATCGAAAAAAGTAGACACTTAGATCCTAAAATACATTAGACAGGCTTGAAAAAATCTGCAAGTAAATAGAAAGTGCTCAAGAATTTCTTTCTTCTTTTGTTATAGGTAGAAAAACTTTCCTATCAAAAGGGTAAAACATGTGTTTTTGACAGAAGTTGTGACTATTCAAAGAAACTATTACACAAAATTAAACAATGATTCACTGAATTAGTGTGGGAATTACAGGTTATATAAAATTTCAAAAATGGAAAGGAATGGAATTCTCCATTTTATTTAATTTTGGGGTGTAAGGCATAATCTAATAATCTCCCTTTATTTGTTTAATGCAGCATTTAAAAACACGGTTATGTATAATACTAATAAGGAATTTATAATAATTTTAAGAATAAGAAATAGTTCAAATACATAGAAGCACTCCTTTCTTCTTTAAAATGGAAAATTTGCTAGCCAAAACGCACAAATATTCTACAAACATCTTTCTCTCATGGGCGAATATAAGTATAAAATTCTGTTTAATATTTCATAAAACAAGAGTATTTACTCTGATGATTTTTGGAACGTGTGTTTTATATTAAAAAGTTGATGAATGAAGATACAATTTAGGCATGATCTTAATATTTACATTCTTCGGATGATGCTTTTCTTATGAAAAGATAAACATAATGTCTATTTTTTGAAGATATAGCAATTGATTATATTAATATATCTGAGAAAGAGGAGTAACATGCCTGAACACGTGGCAAGTCATTGATTGTGTTAGATTATGTAATTCAAGAATACTAGCACGTTTATCTAAGAAGTTCATAAAATAATGTTTTAAAATAAGAAATATATATTAAATAACAAGTAATTACAAATAATGCATTAAAAGTTTAATGTAAACACACATTTATTATTATTTAATAAGATAATTTGAAAGTGCAGACATTTGCAATGTATCTGCTCAGGTTTACAGCAGAGTAAAATTTATTGCATTAGGACACTTTCTGTGGGAAGCTAAATGGCCTCCTGTAGAGGATGAAATCAGAACTTTGACCTCATTACCTCTGCACAAAAATCAAGAAAATTAACTGATTCATATCTGCCAAATAAGAATAACTGTCACATTACTTTTTTTTAAATATATAGTATTTAAAACAAAAATGTATACATAGCACTGTTAACATTTTATATGATTTTAATGTAATTAGTGTATCATTTGACAAACACTGAAACTTAGTCCACCAAAACCAGAGTGGTAGGTAGTCTCTCCAATGTCACCTGCCTGTAACAGAATTAGGACAGAATCTTGGTCTTGATATTTTTTCCATGATTGCTTACATTTTCTGGTGACTAAATTGGCCATAAATTAATGTATTAAAATTCATTTCTATTTTCTGTGTGTCTAACAGAGCTATTAAAGAGCACCATAAAAGACATTCCTTCATATTTAGTAGCAAGTGTGTGCTGTAATTTATCACTCCTGAGTGATATTGTGCCATGTATTCTGGCTTGTTTTGACGTGGCAGCATTCTCATTCACCTTGTGCCAGGACATAGCTTTGTCTTCTGGAGTGTGAATTGTCACAACAGAGTAATGAATCTGTAATTCCATGTAGATATGAATTAGTTCTCAGACACATAAAACAAGTCGACATAGTGAATCCAACAAAGACTATGTTTTGAGGTTGAAGTTTTGCAAACGATTGCTCTAAGTAGCAAGTAGTTTAAAAAGATTTTATCTTCAATTGGTCTTTTCAACAATTTATGTATAGTAAAGTAGATGTCAAGCTGCTTTACAGATGTACTGAAGAATCCAAACTTTCCCAATTGTAGAATCCAAAACTCTTTGCAAATAAAAATTTTAAAGTGGCTGGTGTTTCACATTGAGAAATTTACATACATGTTTAGAATCTATCTACTATAAAATTATTAGAATCTGAGGACAGAAGGGTTGACGGAATATAATCTTTGAAAGATACATCATATGGCTTCTTACAATGCAATATTTAATCATATAGGTCTATATTGTACTTTATTTCTTTTTTTACTGAATGTTTTTTAAACAATGCTATTATATTATAATAATGAGTTAGAAGTAAGGCCTTACCTCCAAGTATCGTTGGTAGCTAATTAAGGAAATTATATAAATTCCCACCAGAAGACAATATGGAACACCATTATAAATCTGCTTAAAACTCATCAATGGATTACTACTCCAGATAAATCCAAGTTTTTTAATCATTCAAGGTTCAATGTGACTTGGCACATACCTATCTCAGCTCTTTCCTCTCTGTATTTATGCTTTAAAATACTTGATAGCTTATGTAGTTCCTTACACACCTCTTACTGTTTTATACATCTCCATCTTCTGATCACAATGCTCCCTTTACCTGAAATGCTCTCCCTACAGAGCTTAGACAAATTCATCCTCATATACTGAGGAGTTATCTCTGTCTTCATCAGTTTGGGGAAAACCTTTGAAATCATCCTGGTTTTTCTCCTCTCTGCTGGAATGGATTCTCTGCTTGTTTTGTTAAGATTACTATAACAAAATGCCATAGACTGGGTGACTTAATAAACCCCAGAAATATATCTCTCATTTTAGACACTCAGAAGTCCAAGATCAGGTGCTGGCAGATTTGATGTCTGGTGAGAACCCACTTCCTGGTTCATAGACGTCTGTCTTCTAGCTGTGTCTTCCTATGGCAAAAGGCAAGAGGGAGCTCTCTGTGGTTTCTTTTATAAAGGCAGTAGTCTCATTAATAGGGACTCTGCCATCATGACCTAATCATCTCCCAAAGGCCCACCTCCAAATACCATCCCACTGGGCATTAGGTTTCAACACATGAATTTGAGAGAGGCACATTCAGTCTATAGCACTACCTAATACTAACTTAACCTATTAAATTGAAATTTCTGTGTATATATTTGCTTTCCTTCCTAGATTATTTATCTTGGTTCCACTGTCTTCTAGCAAAATGATTGGCACATGTGTGATGGTCAATAAATATTGGCTAAATTGATTTTGAAAATTGGATAAATTTAGAGGGAAATAAAAGTCTCTCTAGATAGTCTTAGGTAGTGAATGTTTATGAACAGAATGCAATTATATGCCTGTAAAATATGCTATGTCTTGATCATCCTTTAAGTATGTTTGATGGAAAGTGAGAATGCAGCTTAAATAAATCAGAATAATTGAACTGTACAAATAAAAATTTGTGGCATTAGGATAACTTACTGGATTTAGTAGTGGTGATGCTATCCGAGGAGACCCTTTCTTTTATGGCCAAACCTGTTTTAGAAGTTATGTGACTAAAATCTATAAATGATTATAAAATCAATATTTCTCAATTAATCAAGGATATAGAATGATGGAAGAGATTCATACTCTTTAAATTTTGATCTAAACCAACCTGGAGTAACTTTCTCACAAAAATAGATCAGGATGAAAATACATTTATAGATAGCTGTATGAAAATAGTTGTTGGGAATTATATTATTTAGTTCAATAACTACAGGAATGAGTTCAAACATAAACTCACTTTAATGATTTTAAGGGTCGCTTTGTTTTCGTTAAGGTCGCTTTCAAAGCTATAACTACAAAAGAAAAAAAATGTGTGAAACTTAAAGGAATATGGTTTCAGGAGAGTGTTCTAATGTTCAGAATTTCTTTACTCTGAAGAAAGTTCCCCAAAGAAGTGGTGAATTCACAGTCACTATAGACCTTCACATTAGCTGGACAACAGCTGTCATGGATTCCATAGACAGGACTCAAGCATCTGCTAATGGCTGAAGTACCTGACATTTAAAGAAAATATCATTGAAGTCTAATATTATAGGGTTGCTTTTCACTCTTCTCACACATTTTGTGACCCAAAGCAACAGCATAAGAATGACAGGTTATCTATTGAAGCATAATAATCCTGTAGTCTGTTCAAGGAGTTATAATGGGAATGTCTCTCTAAGCATTAGTGTCTTTTTTTAAAGCACATCTAATTCAACACTTAATAGTCTACACATTATGGAAACTATGAGGGTTGTCATGACAACTATATGGGAAATTTAGTCAATGTAATTCATTTCATGTAATGAAGTATTCTCTTCCATCCTGTTTGTTTAAAAAATAATTTCATGTAAAATCCATATTCTACACTGTAATAGCCTGCAATATGTCTAGAAATATATACTGCAGAGTTAAATAAGAACTTTAAAAAAAAAAAATTTGTCCTTCCAGTTTCTGCCGATATTATTGTGGTTCCACCCTTTTTCCCCCCAGGTCACATCAGTGCTTTGGACATTAAATATAGTATGAATACCGCAAGGCTTAAATGCAGCTCAAAAGGAATTCTTTTTTGACTTAGAGTTTGGGAAGCATAAAAAATAGGTTAATCCTATAGAAAAAGGTTCAGAAGCAAATTTGAAATATAAAAGTGAAGCACATAATTCAATTTACAACTTACATAGAGGGCATACTAAAGCACCAGACAATGGGATGAAAGCCTGGAGTATTAGATCGCAGCAAGAAGGGTCAAAGAGAATATCTGGTTATGAAAGTGTTTAATAAAAGTAATAATTTGAAGGTCAGTTTAAACCTTTCTACTCGATCCAGGAAAATAATGTACCAAATAGAATCCTATCATATTTATATCATATCACCTCAAATAAATATAGGTGATTATATTAAAGGAACCAAAAGTATATTTTTCTGATTATACTATTAAACATTCCCGATATAAATAAGCAGAAACCTAAACAATGAACAAATCTAATTTCTATCATATAGGCATTCCTTTTACCTCTTCCTCCGGTGAATGAAATATAAAAACTCAGTGAATCAGGAATGTAGATGTGCTCACATGTATTTCAGTCTTAAGTTAGAGAAAAAGTTAAAATTTTAACTATAAAATTGTATAACACTTCTTATAAAAATGTATATTTAACTATTTATGAAAAACTGAGAAGTATAAAACTCTCCATAATTTATTCCAAACTTTTCAATTACTCCATTATAATTATCTTCTTCCTGCCTTTTCTAGACTACAGAAAAATAAATTTAATGAAGTAAATTGACATCTGAAATGGAATGAATATATAGGTTTTTGTGAACAATTGAGAGACATTTAAATTTCAGTGGTAGATTATTAAACGCTATACTGTCGTTAAAAATTAGACATTGTAATTTGCTCTGTAGTGATCATAGTAAATTTAATAAATTTCATTAGAAGCAAAAAGTTAGAAGGAAATATCATTGTTTTGCATGGAGTTTTTTTGTTTGTTTTTTTTTGTTTGTTTGTTTGTTTTTCCTTAAGAAATCATAATTTAATAGTTAAATCCCAGACTCCCAATCCCTCCTGGCTGAATTTTAATGTTGGTTCAATTATCACCTAGATATATAATCTTTGTAAAGTTATATGTCTTTGTATCTCACTTTCCTCTTTGACCACTTTATTAATGTCTATCTCAGAATGTTGTTTTGAAGATTAAATGGCCTAATATATTTAAAGCACTTAGAAAAAGGTTTCAAGTCACTAAAATAATAATTGATTCTCATATCTATCTTTATTATGTGCTTTGCATCAGTACTATGGTCTGAAGACAGGACTTAGAATGGCTTCCAATTATAAATCCTGACCATAGTTTAAATTTAAGGATATTTATTTTTTCCTTAAATTTTCTAAAGTAGATTGTCCAAAGTTTCATTCAGTGGAAACTGAATTTCATATTTTCATTCATATTTTATGAAGATCTGAGATGCTTTTCACCATTCCACATCTACAGAATACTGGCTTTCAAAACTCATGTCTGTCAATTTGTGGTTGCATCAGAACACACACGAGCATCCAAACAGAAAGTGGCACCACAAAAATGCAGCCGTCTTCTAGCCTCTCCTTACTAATCGGGAGAAAAATTTCTCTAGAAGCTACCAGAAAAAAATCTTCTTACATCACATTGCCCATGTGATATAACTCATACATGTTTAGACCAATGATGATTTTTGGGGATAATAAGTGACTTAACTTCCTTAACATCAAGATATCTCCACCTCCTTAAACAAATTCCAGGCATTTTTAGCAGGAAAAAAGAAGAGAAAATTGTCCCTTGGTAAGGAAATAACATCTACCACACAGGATATTCAGTAGATTGACCTACAGGTTCTTGCTCCACTATGCAGTTCCCTCTCCCATCAGTGCTTTCATATGGGTATATTTTTCTTTTATACATATATATATATATATATATATATATAACATATATTAAAATATTTGTATTTATATATTTAAATATACAAAAATAAATGTTTATATATCTAAATATATACTTATGTATTTATATATTAATACACATAATATATATATATATATATATATATATATATATATATATATATATATATATATAATTATTTGCACTTATTATGGCAACAGTCTCACGAATAATTCCAGAGGCAATTTTTAGTGGAGAAATAATGCATGATATTTTAGATTGGGACAGATTCCATGTGTTTAATATGAAAACAATGCCTCAGAAAGGTCTTACCAGAAAATAAATAAACAAAGAAAGAAAGAAAGAGAAAATAAACTGGGATAGAGATTGTCACTTATTTTACCTATTTCTCTCAAAAAATTACATACACATACAGTGTTGTGGTTGTTTATAAATTCTGGTTAAGTGCATTTTTTACTTTGAAAAATAATCTCTCAAACATAACTTATGTAATTGCATAAAAATAATGATGCACTCTGGAGTCAAATAGCTGGCAGAAAGTTAGAGGGCCCATGCCAGTAGTTCTCAACCTGTATACTACAAACCTCCTGGGATATTGCCAGAGGCAGATATGTGTATGAAATTTGTTTTTGTTACAGCTGAATACATATACGCTTATGCCACTGTCGGTCAAATGACATACTTAGATGATTGGTTTTGAGATGCAGTATACTGCATGATCCATCCTGTACGTGCACACGTTCATGACATAATGCTATGATTTATGCATCATGTGCATGTATGCGTAGGTGTGTTGTATTTTGGTGCACTCCGAATCCAGCAAGCTGAGCAAATCTCTGGCTCACTCCAATAAGAGTTGGTCACAGGTTCACACCAAATGTCAGCTTGGCTAGGAAATAGCTCTAGCTAATGGAATCCCTAGCTAGGAAGTCATTTTCCAAAACAACTTTATATTACAAAAAGGAAGTATGAATTTTGTTAGTACAATTTGTGTTTTTCTGCACTAGTCCATGTTCAAGTCTTTTCCCCCAGTCAATTGATAATTGCCACTTGAGAACATTTTGGATAGCTATACCATTAGGTCCCAACTTGAGAGGACTCTTCCTCACTAGTGAACACCATGTTATCCTTTTATAAATTCAACATATTTCGTCGCGTCCTGTACGACAAGAGCTATGGGAAACAAGAAGGACGTCTCAGGGTTAAGAAAGACAGTAGTCAAGAGTAGAGTGCAAGTGGAGCCAAGGAATTCCAGCCTCAAGGACTGAGCCCTGAATCGGGCCTACACATGGCTTTTATTAGTTAGGTGAGGAAGTAAAAGAGATAAAGCTTGTCAATCTCAAGATCAGTGAATCCCATACATTACAATAGGAAACTGACTTAAGCCAATCACCCTTGCTTGCAGGCAGTGGAACTGCAAGTCTCAGGATAAATGTACCTCCCCTAAGGACAAAATCTTTATGCATATGAATAGATGGAGAGCACAGCTTTGAGTCACTTTCCCTGCAGGTCGTGGGAAGGAATGTAGCCACAGAGGCAGAGGCTCTCCTTATCCGGGGGAAGGTGCGGGCCTGTGCCCACCTCTATCAACCCTGTGAATTCCCCAGATAGTCCCCACGTGGCTGTATCTGGCTTGGGTTGCCCCTCCCATTCACCTCCCGGTGGGGAATCTTACTCATCATTGACTAGCCAGCTATCTTTTGGGGCCAAACAGGGAGACATAAGCTGTAAGCACAAAGGTGAAGCAAAGTCTCTGAAAGGATCCATCTTACAGACTCTCCTTTCTTTAGGGGCAGGTACCAGGAGACAGACGGGTAGGCTGCTGCGTGGCAACACTATTTATTATTTATTATGTGTCAAGCGTGTATCACGCTACATATATCAGGTGAATAGCATATAAGTCATAATGTCCAAGAATTTACAGTCTAGTTCATGGGATGACTTGATTTTTTTATCATTCCAATATTACAGTGTTTCGTGGAATTATCTAGTACTTTAATATTTCAAGGACGAAAATATATAGCATCTACTCTCTTTTTTGCTTCAGTGTTAAGGACACCCAAAATCTGTATAATACATTATAAATACATTAGTTTGAAAGACATCATAGCATTTTGTTGGTCAATCAATTTAATTTTATCTTTCATTATCCTTAATGTGCATTAAATTGGTGTGAAAGTGCAAGATAAAATTTGGGTTCTATTTCTTGCACTTGAGTTTCACAAAGTACTCTCATATCACATTAGGTATGTTATTTTTATTAAACTTTGGATCATTGTTTTCTGTTATAGAACAAAGTCACTTTTATTTTGACAAATATGCAATTTATGGCCCCTATAGACAGTTCATGATTACTTCTACTAACAATATTTTAACAACATTATGGTTTATATATCTGTACTGAAATTAACATGTATGATTATGAAGAAATTATGAGAAAAAAACAGACATTGAAAAAATTTAAAGTGAACACAGAATGCTCAAATTCTAATATATGAGGTCTGACAAGTCAGTTTGTGAACTAATCCTAGAAAAAGTGCAATGTACTTCATTGCTGACTATCACTATGGTCACCTTCAAAGTACTCCCCTTGGGAAGCAATGTACCTATGCCAATGCCTAGTCCAGCTTCAAAGCAATTTTGGAACTCTTTTTTCTGGAATGGTCATTAGAACTGTCGTCCTATTACCCTTGATGTCCTGAATGTCATCAAAATGTCTTCCTTTCAATATTTCCTTTATCTTCTGGTCAAGAAGGAAGTCATTGGGGGTCAGATCACATGAGTAGGGAGGGTGTTCCAATACAGTTATTTGTTTACTGGCTAAAAACTCCCTCACAGACAGTGCTGTGTGAGCTGGTGCATTGTCGTGATGCAAGAGCCATGAACTGTTGGCGAAAAGTTCAGGTCGTCCAATTGTTTCACGCAGCCTTTTCAGCATTTCCAAATAATATACTTGGTTAACTGTTTGCCCTGTTAGTACAAATACATAGTGAATAATCCCTCTGATATCAAAAAAAGATTAGCAACATTGTTGCAAGAAGTTCATGAACTTAATTCTCAGAACTTGTAGTTCACAAATCTATTCAGTTGCATGTTTTTACTTCCTGAAACATAATTTATTGAAATAATAACATATTTTTAAATAATACAGTATCTCAAGTTATTAGTTATTCATCTAATTAGTTATTCATCAGGATGGCATGTTTCATGGTTCTTTTAGGAGCAAACATAGGCTTTTACAATAACTCTTTTTTTAAAAAATTCCACAGACCAACATGTTCTCTTAGTCCTTATTTTGGATCTGTAGAGTCAACCAAATTAAGCTGGTACTAACTTTCCAGTTCCATATTTCTAGATCATCATGGACCACAAGAGACATTTTAAGTAGGAGCTGGAAGACAAAAGTGCAGCAGTAGCCAATCCGTTTTAGGTTGTGGAGGGCAGTGCAGAGCCAAGTGGTGTTGTAATTCACACATATAGTCGCAGATATGTTGGCCCAGCTTGTTGACCTGGGACAACAGTCTGGCCCATTGCTCCTTCAGCTCCGGCCAGATCTTCTTTATTTTCTACAAATGTTGGGCACCAGTTTCTCTAGCATGTCACCTTCATCATCGAAAAGGGAGGTTGTGAGAGACCAGTGCAGATTCTAGCTGTTTTTCATGGGTTCCAGTTCACACTTACTCTACTTCATTTCACATCCATCTTTCTTTTCTGACAAACTGCACTGCACTTCAGGCTCAGCACCAAAAGCAAAAGCAACAGGTTTGCATGAACAGTGATCAGTACCTACATTTGTATAAATTCAAATATTTTGTATAAGTTCCACACTATCATTTCTAATGATGCTATTTCTATAATTGAATTCTACATGACAGATTCAGTACCTTGAATATTAATTGCTGTTTGTCTCAGTTTTACTCAGCAACATTTACATTTGCCACATATGTTATGAAACATAATTTTGTTTTAGTATGTTTTTATTTAGCTTTACATCTTATCCTGAAAAGGAAACTAATAAATAATAGTTCATTAGTCAGTGGGTGAATTTTTCACAGTATAAACAATTGTTTTAATAAAAGGTGATATATTTTGCATTTCAAAATGCAAAATATGTAATGAAAAGCCTAAGAGGCTACCTTTAAGATTTTATTATATTAAGTGTGCAGTAAGAGAGTCAGAAAAGTACCTTTTAAAAAGCAATGTGAATATAATGGATTCTGGGATGATACAGCCTGAACACAGCAACAAATATTAGGATGCTTGTTTAGCTTAGATAATATTCATAAGGCCTCCTTTATTCTGGTCAAATTCCAGGGGATTTCCCTCATTCTCTACAATACCATGAGAGAACAGGAAAACCACCAAAAAAGAAAAAATAAAAAGAAAAAAGTTTTATCTCTCTTTTAAATCATGAAGTGTTCTGTACTAATATATCATGACAAATTAGGGTACTCCATCTGTGCTATCCACTTGAATGATCTGTGGAGGGAATCCTCAATCCTGCTATGACTATGATCCAAAAGAACTCAGGCAATGAAAGACTAAATTATTCAGTCTCTAAGAAGGGAAAAAGATGATAGCCTCTTATATCCTGAAAGTACTGGCTGTTAACAAGTGGCCTTTTCTATGTATCTCAGCTCAGAGAAAACCATTTCCTAGCCCTTGTAATGTTGCACTTCCCAAATAAACACCTCCCCCTATTTGTTTATTTCCCATTGTCTTAGGCAGTCTAATGGACTAATCTGAAACCATGGGAACTAAAAACAGTCACAACTTCCTCAAAAAAATGTTAGTCACATGAAAGAAGAAGATCTTGATCAACAATACTGAAATGGTTCTAAGCAAAGAGAAATAAGAATATTGTTTAAAAGTAATGATGATCCTGAAGGAATTACTTCTGAAGGATTAAAAAAGAAAATGCTTGCCAGACTCCAAACCTGACTTCCAAATTTAAAAAAAAAAAGAAAATATATCACAATATTTAATAGGTGTTTAGTACTGAGAAATAAAATAATGTTGAATATTTTACAAACAGCAGAGATGCAAAGAGGAATAGCCATGAGAGAAGCATTATGAAGAAAACTAACATGAAAGTAATAATCTCAAAGTAAAATGAGATAGTGAAGAAAATAAACATATAATCCAGTAATAGAAAGGAGGTATGTTAAAAACATTCAGAACAAAGACAGAATTGAGTCTACCTGGCTCTACCACTTATCAGCTATGTAAATTTGGGTTTATGCCTCAGTTATTTCAACTCTAAAATTGGGAGAATAATGTCAATAGTATCTATCTTATGCGTTGTTACTCTTTAATCATGAGTATTAAGTGTGTTATTATTTGTGAAATATGTAGAATGGTACTGGGCACTGAATTTGTGTAATATTTGAGTAAATTATTTTTATTATTTTTAAGCCAGATTTAAAAGCTAATGAGATATTATTATTAAGGTATGTCATTAAACTGCAACATATATGTAAAACTGACAATTTCCTAGAAAATTAAAAAAAAAAAAAGTAGTTACTAAAACTGACTTGAGAAGTAACAGAAATCTTGAACAGTGTTACTTAAAAACAAAAAGTCACGTAAGGTACTCTTTACCTAGATATTGTGGGAATCAATTGTTAATTAGAAATTTCACAAAAACTGAATGATAGACATAACAAGAAAATGACAAGGTTTATGACTCAACAAGTGACTTAAAGAGGAAGAAAGAGACATTCACATATTTAAAATGTAATAGAAAACCAGGAAAAAACACATCAGGAGACAAGTAAGCTGACTGGTAGTTTACTCAGATAGCTTCAGGATGACTTAAGAAGTCCACAGAATGATGTAAAATACTTGTATGCCCTTTTTACTAACTAGAGGAAAAATACTGAAGGGAACTAAATTTTACCATCCTGAAGCTGGGATATTGATTTTAAGTTGTTTATTAAGAAACAAGACTCATAAAGAATCTTTGATGCTTTCCTACCCAAGAGATTCAAACAGAAAAACTGCTCCAGAAAGGGAGCCTTAGTTTAATCATTTTAAAAATCTTTATCCCAGCATTAGTCAGGAAGACCTCTGCCTGTTAGATACCCACTGTGTCCCACTGCTTCTGAGTTGCCTAGCAGGGTTTTCCTGCCATATATGTTCCCTTCTTCCTCAACTCCCCAATCTCAATTCTGAAATCTAATATACTATACCCCACCCCTTCTCCTTCTTCCAAATGTCCGATACCTTATGTTGCCTCACAGTCTTTGGAATTTTCATATTTAGGTGGATTTCTCATGCATATATATTAAACATTTGATCTTCTGTTAATCTGTTTCTGATCATTTGATTATTAGCCCAATTAAAAGAACTTAGAACTTAGAAGGGAGAAAAAGTATTCTTTTTTTTTTTTTAGCCCCCACAATATGGTCAGTAAAATGAATATATCATGAACTTCGGCATTATGTATCAGTTAGAACACAATAGTCACTATTAATAGAATAGGAAAAACTGGAGATCTAAATTATTTATGCTTGCCCAGGTTAAAATAAAATAAGACTCCACTCTGTCTTTACCACTGTAATTATAAAATTTGGACAGAATGCATGGGTCAGCTTTTTGAAGGCTGAAAAATAAATAATAACAGGCAGTTTGGAAAAAAAGACCAGAAGTCTAAATGCCACAGAACCAACATAACTTTACCATTTTTCCTCCCATTGATATTCTCTAGCTAGAATGTAAAATAATACAAAATTACAAAGAAGGCATGAGCATGGGTAAAGAATGCTCCAGGAGAAGCCTGATATTTCTGGCTGAATAATAGGATAGGGAGATTGCATAGGAATACCTACATTTCCTCTCTCTCTCTCTCTCTCTCTCTCTCTCTCTCTCTCTCTCTCTCTCTCTCTCTCTCTCTCTCTCTTTCTCTCATCTCTTACACACAAGAAAGGGGGGAGAAAGGCCAAAGATTCTTTTGAGGCTTATTTCTTAATAAACAGCTTAAAATCAGTATCACCAAAAGGCAGCTTCAGGGTGTCACAATTTTGGTTCTCTTCATAAGCAATAAAAATTACACAAAGAGATGTAATTTAAAAAGGATACATTAAAATGGGATACCAAAATATGTCAAATGGGTCAAAAGAAAGCAGGAAAAAATAAATATAGAAACCAAAAAACAGAGGAAATAAACAAAAGATAAGTAATACAATAGATCTAAATCCAAACGTCAATAAATACATTAAACATATATGGTATAAACACACTAATTAAAGGCCAAATATAGTCAGCATGAATAAAAACAAACAAAACAACGAAAAAAAAATCAATCAAAAAACAAAACATGGCCCCAAAAGTTTCTGTTTCTTTTAACATAAAAAATAGAGGGAAAAAAAAGAAGAAAAAAAAGATTTTCCATTCAAACATTTTCCAAAGAAAGCTGCAGTGGTTTCAGACCAAAGAAAATTAGATGTAGATGTCAGACCAAAGAAAATTTCAAGGTACAAAAACAGAAACTACATATGGATAAAACAGTCAATTCATCTAAAAGGCATAGCAATCTTAAATGAATGTGCCCCTGACAATAGAGCTTCAAACTACGGGTATGTGAATAAAAAATTGACAGAACTGACAGAAAAAACCGTGGCTAGTTTCTTTCACTTAGCGTAATATTTTGAGGTTCATCCATGTTATAACGTGTCCGTATATTTTCCCTTTTTTGGTTGAGTAATATCCATTGTATGTGGATTTTTTTCCAAAATATATCCAAAATTTATTTATTCATTTATCCACTGATGGACATTTGTATTGTTTCCCCTTAGCGGCTATTGTGAATAGCGCTGCTATGAACATGCAAGTATCTGTACTTGTTTGAATACCTGTCCTCATTTCCTTTGAGTATATACCTAGGAGTGTAATTATGTAGTAATATGATAATTACATTTTCAACTTTTTGAGGAATTGCCAAACTGTTTTCCATCACAGCAGAACCGTTTTACATTCCCTGAAGCCTTGTATGAGTGTTTAAATGTCTCTATTTCCTTATCAACACTTCTTATGTTTTACAAATATAATTTTTATTATAGCCATCCTTGTGGGTATGAAGTGGCACTTCATTGTGTTTTTGATTTTCATTTCCCTGATTACTAATAATGTTTAAAATGTTTTCATGTGCTTTTTGGTCATTTGTATATCTTATTTGGAGAAATATCTACTCAAATACTTTGCCCATGTTTGAATTGGGTTGCTTGTCTTTTTGTTGTTGAATTTTCAAAGTTCTTATAGCCAATATGAGTAACAAAAAGAGAGCTACTGTAATTTAATGTAAAGTATTGCAATGAAAAAAAATCCACAAGTGCATTGTAATACACAAAAAAAGAGAAAGTGAAAGGAAAATGAAAAGAAGGAATGGAGGAAAAAGAAGAAAGGAAGCAGAAAGAAAGCTTATTTGCCACTACTGGGATTGATTATTATACCAATTCTTTACCATGAAAAAAATACGTATCGTTAAAGGGAAGAGATTTAATATTTACATTTTTTAAAAAAGATGAACTTCAGTTTATCTCTGATTCTTCCTGAAAAAAAACAAATTTCTTCACGGGATAGTGGTAGTTAGACAGGGACCAAAATTATAACCTCCACATATATGAACTTGCTATTATTAAGAATTGTGAAGAATAAAAGCATTGTGATAAAAAACACTGTAATAACAGCCACAACAGTTAAAGACTTAGAGCTATTTTTCTAAAAAATCTTTTCATACCAACTGCTGTACAGAATATAGTACATCAGACTTTAGCTGTGAAATGGCATTGTTTCTCTAAATGTGTGTTGAGGGGGCAGAAGTGACTTGCAGCGTACTTCTAAAAACATTATTCCTACATAAAACTCTGAATTAAGCGCAGACACAAAACAGCCTCATACTATTGCTATTTGCTCTTTCATCCCAATCTTATACAATTAAAATGTTTAATATCAAGGGAGATGCAGTGTTCATTTACTTACTATGTCCTGCTCTAATTTTCACTCAGTAAAGAATGTCTTACAGACTCTTAGCATGTACAAAAATGCACGCACAACACTCAAGATAACAGTCTCTCTTGCTCTCAAAATAATTGAAAGGAAGAATCTTGCGCCTTCAAATATATGTTTACTATAAACATGTAGGATAATCTGATTTTTTTCTGGAGGACATGTTAAGTATTAGACACACACACACATCATATTATTAATTTCTATTTATAACAAAGTTTTAAATGGAGTATGTTTTCATTTTCTCATATTTTACATCTGCATTTTACACATCTGCTTAAAAAGTTAAATAATTTAAGAAATAAACACGTGTGTTGTAGATTTTTAAAATTTCACTAATTTTCAGCAGCTTAGACTGTTATTTTTACTTCTAGCACACATGCCACTTGTGTTCCACGACTTGATTCTCTTCTCACCCATCTTCACACTCTCTAGTTTCCAGATGCTAACACAGCCGTAGGAGTATAAATGATGCCTAGTCCTGAGCAGTGAACACAGACACTGTTTGGAGCATCGACTTTGAATATTGTCCTGGCAAATGTTTCAGAAAGGAACAAACATTTTCCAGGTGACTTACAGTGTGATTAATAAGTGACTTTGTTTTTCCCCAATTTTTTCCTCAATACACCAAGTTCTGAGTTTAATTTCCTCATATAAAAACCATTAATTTCCTTAATGTTCATCTTAATATTTACCATAATGTATTTGGCCCATGACCTCTTATTACTTTAGCTAAAATTTCCCCAAATAAATATGATGTGAATGTGAATGCAATTATTTTGATTTTTGAGCACAATTACTTGCAAATACTTATTCATGGTGCTGTAAAATATTTCAGATCATAGGAAGCAAAGGACTTTTTATGTATACATTATGAATGCACAATATATATTGGATTTTTTCTAGTAAATTTTCTCTATTTCTAAAGACTAAAATATCAAACCCACTTGTAAAAAAAAAAATAAGCAGATTTAGGAATTTTGATGTAGCTGAAATATGTGATTTTATAGTCAAATCGAATTTGAAATAACTGAAATGATTATTTGGATTATTCAGTTGGAGTTTGTACTATTTGTGGGTAATTTCAGATTAACTATATGTATTATAAACATAATTTGATATATTACATATGCATTACATACATACATATACATTACACATACATATACACACATATATATGTATGTATGCCTATTCAGATTACTTATGTGTGGCAGGGTACCTTTACAGCCCATTTTATTTCATATCATCACCATTCATTTTATGTTTTTTGAGCTGCTCCTAATCTCTCTGGATCTTAGAGCCTTTCTCCTTAAATGATACATTTCACCCAACAATCTAAAAGACACCTTTTGTATGTTTCTACACAAATATCATCCAGTGAGTTGAAATCATAAGCAAATAATCCTTGACTTTTTATGCAAAAAGCTTTCTAATATCCAATAATAACCAATGAAAGTCCAGGATATTTTGTTGGCAGGGGTGTAGGAGAGAAGGTGGTGGGTAGTCTCTTCATTAGAATTATGCAAGCAGTCTGAATAATAGCAATTAGGAATTATATCTCTTTGTTGTTCACAAAATAGTTTATTGTTCAGTTGGTATGTTATTTCATTTTATAAGTAATAATTTCTAAACCTAGGAAATTTAGAGAGGACATTGAACTGGTAAGGAGCCTGAACTCACATTGCTCTGTGATTCATAAATCCAAGCTTTTTTATTTATTTATTTATTTATTTATTTATTTATTTATTATTTATTTTATTTTATTTTTTTTCACCCTGACTCAGGAATCACACAATGTTCATGACTGGATTAAACTTCTAGATTTCATTTACAAATTTCTATTAAAACCCTGATCAAATGCCTGAATATGTCTTACCTCTCCTTTAGAGAAATATAAAGACTTTATCTCCCAAAGAAAAGTCAAAATAGAAAAATTTGATGTAATCTCTAATGGAAAATATTTAGCAGGAGCTATTGAAGTTAATATTTTTTAATAGGGTCATAAAACTGTAAATCACATAAAAATGCCACCGTTTGGGAAGAAAATATAAGGGGAGATTATAGCTGGGTGATTTAGAAGTGAGTAAGGAAGCAGGATGTGAGAGTAGATAATCTACAATTTTATAATAAAGAGCCCTCATAGCTTAAGAATAAAAGTTTTACTTTTATTTTGTAGGATATCAGAGAAGTATAATCATATTTAATGGGGGAGGAGTGAGGTATTTTTCAATAGAGATAGTGATTTTCTTTATTTCAAAATCATTTTAGATATAATTTAGTAATAATTCAGATAGCAGAGACCACAGTATAAGATTTTAACTATTGACATATGCATGTACATTTAAAGAATATCCTGACTTCCAGTTGCAATGGAGATTTTTCTGTGTCAGTGCTGGGATTGTGTCTCATGAAAGCGAACAATGGAAGCATGGACCAAGGAGAGATGAGTTGTAAAAAAGGATAGTTTATTAAAAGGGTTACAGGTCCTGAGTGGGAGGGGTTTCTCACATGGGATGCCCACATGGGGCAAAGGTTCTTATTCTTATATCTTCTCTTGCCTGTTTGAAGAATGGAAATGACACCTCCTAATGGAATTCATCTACCAGGTTTTTTGCTCTGTTTGCCCATCCTGAAGGGATTAGCAAAATAACTCATTCCTGTCTATTAAATCTGCTCCATTTGTCCTGGAGTGAATGAATTACTTGAGAATTCAGAATCTAGAGTTTTAGGAAATGGCTTTTTTTTATTCCACCAGGAACTTTCCTGTCTGTTTAACATGCAACCTAACCTGTCTCAGTTGGTGTGCTCATGCTGCAAAATCCCTTTCACTGCTTTCTACCATATTGACTGTATCTTAGGTATAGAATGTCAAGAATAATTGATTAAAATAAATAAAAACAATATTGTAATCTGATGTCAAAATTGACTCATTTTGTCCACACACTTGTAAGTCATCATGAAGAGCTTTGATTATTTATAGGGGGTGAACAGAGTATTGACATAGTTGGGAAAGACGTGGGTCGTAAATGTGTGGGGAAAGTATGTGATATATGTATATAGGTTGTAAATAGTATGGTTATTTACTCTATATATTATATGAAACTATTAAAATAGTTTCATTATATGAAACTATTAAAAGTAATACTCTGGTTCAAATCACCATCATTGCTCATGTAGATTAATGAAGGTGTCCCTCCACCCACATTTTACCTACATTTGATTGCCTTTCATGTCTCAACACAGCAGCTAGAATGATCCTTTTAAAACATAAGTCAGATCATGAAACATCTCTGCTCAAGAATTTCCCTAAGTTAAAATTCTTATAAACCCTACACAAACTGGTCTATTGTATCTGTGATCTCATCTCCTTCCAATCTCCACAATAATCTTTTGCTGTTCGTTGAACCCTTGTACTTGTTTTTCATGCTCCTTCCCTCTCAAAACTCAGATACCCATAGGATTATCTTGTCAACCTAGTTCATGTCTTTGCTCAAATGTTATATTCGCCTTGAAATCTTTTTATCTACCCTATTAAAATGTCTAATTGCATATCAATTCCCTGGTTGATATGCAAACATGTTTTGGGAAGCTCTGAAGTAGTCCACCTTATAATGGCTTATCCACAGGAAATACATGCCAGGGCTCCCAGTGAATGAATGCCTGAAAGTACAGATACGACCAAACCCTATATATACTATGTGTTTTTTCCCCCTATAATATATATATATATATATATATATATATATATATATATATATATATATACACATCTATGACAAAGTTTAATTATAGATTAGAAGACATAAAAATATACCGTAACAAAAGTTATATAAATATGGTCTCTTTCTCTCAAACAATCTTATTGTACTATACGTACAGCGTGGATGTGCTGGATAAAGGATGATTAATATCCTGGGCAAGACAGTGGGTCAGCACAAGATTTCATCATGCTACCCAGAATAGGATGCAAATTAAAAGTTATGAATTGTTGATTGAATAATAGTTTAATATTTTTGGACCTAAGTTGACAGTAGGTAATTGAAATTGTGAAAAGCAAAACTGCTGGTAAGGGGAAACTGCTGTATTTAATTGTAATTGGTGTTTCTCTCAGTAGCGTCAAATCGTCTGAGACACTATGAATGAGATTTTTGTTTCTTGTCATTTTTTCCTAATGTCCAGCATTCTTTTTGTCTGCTTCTTTGCTTTTGGTTTTGGTTGTATCCTGCTAAATTCCTTATCCGCCATTCAGAACATGGTTCTGTAATGGCCAATCAAGATTCCTAATCCAAGGTGGTCTTGGAAGGAATGCAGGCCTAAGTCAGTAAGAGAATTATATGAATGGCTTTCTAGTTTTTTTTTGTTGTTGTTGTTGTTTTTTTTTTTTTGTTATTATTTTTTTTTTTATTAATTAATTTATTTATTAGTTTCAGGTGTACAAAACAAGGTAATACTTAGACGTTCATCATTTATATCCCTCATACTGTGAGGCTTTCTAGTTTTAATTCTGCATTTTTAATCCTCTTAAACCCAGAAATAGTGATGACAAACAATTGACTACATTGTATTTAACCTCAGATCATATGAAGGGGAGCTAAACTACAGACTTAGTATAAAATGGTGATGCTGGCTCAGACTCTCTTCCACATAGATCACGTGTATGTAGCAACATGTCCCTTCAGAAACCAAACTACTGATAGTCACTGGAATCTGAACTCATTTGGCCCTAGGATTCAAGAACAATCACTTTTCCCTTTTGAGGCTGACTAAGTAAAGCTGAATGTGTGTGGGTTCAGAACTAGAAACTCCAAGATGTGCCTCTGCAGTATGAGGATCGTTTTGAGCACGTTTAGCTGTGGGCTCAAGAGAAACTTCTGCCCCTCCCTCAACTATCTAGAAGAACTTAAATTAGAGGCCTTGCCCATAAAAAGAGATGATCAGAAATGAACTCTTTTGACCTATATATAGGGCATGAAAAATTTCTATTTACTAAACATCTGCTTGTATTTAGTCCTGGTATGACCCTATGAAGCCCCAAGGCACCTTACCTCATCCCTGGCTCAAAATGCCTTATACCCGTTTTCCTTTCTGTGTCTGAACCTCTTGCACACATGGGGTCTCTGACTCTCTCACATATGCAGGGTTCCCATACATATGTATGAACTGTTTGGTTAATTTCTCTTGCTAATCTGTCTCATGTCTATTTGATTATTCGACCAGCTAAAAGAACCTTGAGGATAGAGGGACGTTTCTTCCTCCTTCACAAGGTTTCCTTTAGTTGAGTAAACTTGAGACATGCTTCTTCCTGCCTTTAGATCCCTGACCTCCTGCTTGCCTTGGCCCTCACAGACTCTGAGATGCTGTAGCTGTAGAGGGCCCCCTCTCCCTTTTGTTAGAGCAGGCACTTTAGAAAACCTTCTGGAAATTTTGTATCTGCCTCTTTGAAATGTAAATATTTCGGAAAGCCTCTTGCCAGATTTACATACAATGCAGGACCATCTTTCCCAAGAAACTGAGAGTCAGCCCTTTGAAATGTAATCATCAAGGAAGATCGCAACTCCAAGTCTCTATGGGAGAGTAGGAGCCTGACTTTGATGGACACCTGGCTCCAGAATGTAAAACTCTCTCCTATCCTTAAGACACAAGATATTTTACTTTTTGTCTTTGTTTAAGGCCTATTCACAAACACAGGTGGACCAGAATATACCACCCATCATTTTATAAAAACTGACTGTTTTAGTAGAGTTGAGTTCAGACAACATTTTGATTTCTTATCTCAACTTGTTTTCCTTGACTGTTTAACTTTGTCCAGTGCAGTTTTTGCTCTGACAAGTCATAGGGATGTTTGTTTGTTTTTTGAATCCAGATACATTGTTTATTTTATCTTTTTCATATTTTTTCATCCTTCCTCTTTATTTGTAGGGGATTTATGGATGAACATATTACACTGTATCCACCAAAAATTCTTATTTTTTCTTTAGAAAGAGAGTACATTTTTTAAAGCATGTGGTTAATACCCAAGTAAGTTACATAAATATTTTATTTAATTTTATTTATTAAGATTTGATTACAAATTCAAATCTTTGGGAGATAATTTCTTCAAGAGTATAACACAAATCATCAAATGTAAGACAGCTCCAAATAAAATGAACTTTTGTTAATATATCTGCAATGGAAATAAGATTTGCTAGGTCGCTAAGAGTTTATCATGAGATCTGAGTCATCTAAAACTCTCAATTTCCACAGAATGAAAACCGGTGCTAAAATAATGATCATTACTCATCCAGTCTCATTGAAAAAAAAAAAAAAATTCCTTGGACTAATTTTCCCCTTGGATAAGAAAGGAGACTAATCAATAAATCAGAGATTCTTTTACTCCAAGGTTTGATATTAATGAGCTACCTTTTACTAACAGCATCCTACCTTTTTTTGTTTGTTTGTTTGTTTTTTTAATTAATAGTAGGGGTAAAACAGCTTACCTAGGTTATCTTGACACAGCTCATGATGCAGTGGGAGGTAATGGCAGCTCTGTGAGTCCATATTTTTGTGGAAGTCTCTTGTCTAAATTATTGTAATCTGAAGACAGAAGAGAAAGTAACAGATGTTTTCTTTGAGATATGCTTTCAGCTCTCTTCAACACATTGAATTTTCAAAATAAATAGACAATTACAACAGGATTTTGTTCTTGAAATAATTTTTAAACATTGTAGTTGAAACCAATATGGATAAGAATTCAAAATTCACACAAAATTTAATGCTAGAACGCCAGATTTTGCCAAATCTTTGAGTTTAGTATGGGTATTAGGGAAAATCCCCAGGAAAAAGGTAAAACTTCTCTGCTAATATGGACATTACCAAGCAAGCATTTGAAGAGGAGCAGAGTTTACTACCCCAAAATATCCCTTTTTGGGATTAATTATTGTAAACTGGTAAACATTAAGAAACAGCAAACAGGGGAGGACTCTGAAATCCAAGTGGAAGTTACCCTTCTAAAAGGACATTTACATTTGTAAAGAAATATCTCCGTTTGTAAAAGTGTGTCTTTCACTGCCTCAGGCCTGCCTGCACTATCCACTGAGTAGCTTGGGACTTAATTCTGCATAGCAATCTCACCCTCCATTCTTGTGCTTTTCCTGTTAACCTCCCCAAACTGAGTCTCCACTCTCACTGTCTTTTAAGTGAAGGTGGTATTTAAGGTGATGGCTTTTGCCATTTGGATGAGTTATTCAGCTTTCCTAAGTATACAGAAAGTATGCATGTTAATAAACTCTGTTTTTCTCCTGCTAATCTGTCTCATGTCAATTTGATTATTAAACCAGCTGGAAGAGAACCTAATAGGCAGGTGAAAAATTTCCCTCCTAACACATTTGAGCAGATATGTGCTACGTGGGGCTGTTCTATCCACCTGTTTATATCTGAAGAAAGGCAGTTAGGCATTTAAAAATGATCTCTCAATATTTACTTTCCAGTTTTTGGTGTTTTGTGTTTTGTTTTTTTTTTAATATAAAACCAAACTTTAATACACAGATATTTAAGAACCTAGTTAAGTAATGCAAAAGGCAAAAAACATAACTATCAATAACTGATTTCTTGTTACTCACAAGACATCAAGGGGATATTGATTGTTAACTGGAATTATGTTATAAACTTTAGTAAATTTCTCATTATTATTTAATTATAAAACAAAACCATATCCATTTGCCTAATGGGACTAAGCACTCAATATTTATATACTGTCTTGATTACTCTGCTTCACAAACAAAATAGCGTGTCCTTAGTAATGTGGAAAGATGTGCTAAGAAGAATATGAATTTAGGATCCAGGATCAGTGGAGTGCTGAGTCCAAGCCTTGACAAGTCTCTCATCCCCATTGATCCTCAAAGTCTAAAGTCAGTAAAGTGAGAATAATATCTCCTTATAATATTACACTGAGGACAAAATGATCTAGTGATGTGTGTAATTAGCCTAACACAGTGCCTGCTTCCCAGTAGAAGTTCAGTAAATGTTAGTCTGATTTTTTTCATTTACAGTTGACTTACAAATGCTCTGTGAGAGAAGAATAAATATCATGTAAGATTTCACACCATCATCATTCACTTTAATATAACTACCAACAGAAAGTCTGGATTTACATATTATTGGCTAAACTATCCCACACATCACAATGTCCCATGAGCTGTTCGTAGGTGCTCTAAGGGCTTACTTGTTCAGATAATTTCACAAGGTACTAAATATTATATACCTCCTTTTAGAGAACCCTATGCATATTAGTGTATCATAAGCTTTAAAATGTCTGAAGTTAAAAAAAAAAGTAACAGAATCGTGCAACTCTATATGATTATGTATATTATTTCAGGAAAGCCTGTTACAATAGTACTGGTAGCCCTTTCTTCCATCTTGGAGCAAAGTATGGGCAGATGTTCCATGTGAATTGAGTTTGAGGAGGACTTGCAAGGGGGAGGCCAAATCTTGTCCATGCAGGACAATCACATTATGAGAAGAAAGAGAAAATTAAAATAGTCCAACAACTTTCTACCTGGAGACAAATATTGTGAATGACTTATTGTCTTAGTTTTCTATGTTGCATAAAAAATTACCACAGACTAGGCAGCTTCAAAACATACACATTTATTATCACACAATTTCTATTAGTCAGGAATCTGGACATAGAATGGTGAGGTCTTCTGCTTAGACTATCACAAGGCTGTAGTCAGGGTTGGCTAGTTCTGGGTTCTCATCTAAATCTTGACCAGAGAAGGATCTGCTTCTTAGATCTCCAAGGGTTCTGGTAGAATTTATTTTCTTACTGCTGTAGAATTCATGTCAGCTTGCTTCTTCAGAGCCAGCGGTAGAGAAAGAGATTCCAGCAAATGGATACTTCATGCTTATGGAATCATGCATGGGCAATCATAGACCTATGTACCATCTTTGCTGCACTCCATTGGTTAGAAATGAGTCACAGGTCCCAGATAAACTCATACAAGATCACAAGTAGCAGGAACTGAAATTCACAGGGATCACCTTAAAGCCTACATTTCACACTTACAAGTTTGTGTATGATTCAGAGAAGAAAACTTGTATAATAAATTATTTTTTTAAGAAATGCTCATATGTTCAATGTATTATACCAAAATCTACAAAGTTGAATGCACCTGCTATGCACTAGGGTTTATACAATTAATTCACGTGCATCATCACATAGAATTTTATGAGATAGAAAAGGCAGGTGATATTTCATTCTGATTTCAGGATGAAAAATAAATTTCTGGTTTAGAAAATGCAAATGATGAACACAAAAAACATATCTTGTAAATGAAAAAGTCAGGGTGACCCGCGATGTTGTATGGCTATAGGTAAAAAATGCATCTCAGGGGCAGCTGGTTGACTGAGTTGGTTAGAGCATGAGATATGAACACCAAGGTCGCCAGTTTGATTCCCACATGGGCCAGTGAGCTGCGCCCTCCACAACTATCGTGAAAACAACAGCTTGACTAGGAGCTGATGGGTTCTGGAAAAACACACTGTTCCCCAAGATTCCCCAATAAAAATTAAAAAATAAAATAAAATGTAGCTAAGTATAAGATACATTGAGCCTTCACCTGGGAGAATTTTCAGCAAATACAAGTCTTATCTATTTTTTTTTTTCTTTTAAAAATAACATTTCTACTTAATTTACTTAGAATTGCTTAATGAACTACCAATTTCTTGGAATAACTTACTAAAATTAGTTTATGTATTAATTGTAACTGTGTCTTTGCTTTTAACTTGCTGTTTAAATAAAATAATATAAATAATATCTTCTGGCAAAGATCTTCAGATTCTTCAGAATATATTCATTATGATAATTGAATCACATGATATTTTTGACAAGAGCAAGTTCAGCTTCCTTTTTCAAAATAAGGTCAAAGTTTAGGTACAGAAAGAAAGACATTTTTAATTTCCCATACTAATTAATTATGTGATACCTTCCTAGCATGTTTTGGGGTTATTTATGTAGCTGATGTGTTTATATGGTCTACCTCTTTGGGGTGCATTGAATTAAATGTGTATTATGGAAAAATCCAATCATTTAAACATTCAAAGACAAAAACCTGACAAGAAAAAAATATTTTTAGAAAAAAAGGTACCTTTGGTATTCATTCACATGAATTTTTATAGTCATTTTTGTTTACTTTTTTTTTTTCTTTCCATATATTTTAGCAATACCTTGGCAATTTAGAGGTAATTGAATAAAAGCATTTAGGTAGATTTTTCTTTATAAAAGGTTAAACTATGGGCACACTTTGTGACTCAAGTTTTAGTGTTTGAGAAGCAATTATATTGAAATTAGGCCAACTGTCCTAAAGAGCTTCTGACTAAAGGAGCTATGCCTGTCACTGAGGGGAAGATTCAAGTACATGTGGTATGTTCCATACTCACCACTCTCCTCTAGTGCCTTCCCTACACCTTGCTTCTTTCAGGGTATCATGCAATGGATTTTATTCAAATTTTTCCATAAGAATTTGTGAATTGAAATAATACACTCACTTTTAACACATTTTATCAATACAAACCCATAAACAAAGATTGATTATGTTATGTCAGAGTTTCTTTACCTTGCTTCTTCAGACATTTTAAACCAAATAATTTTTTGCTTTTGTGAGGGGGCTGCTCTGTACATTGTAGGGTATCTTGCAGGATCCCTGGCTTCTACTCACTAGATGTCAGTAGTGCCCCTCAGTTATAAAAGTCAAAAAAACAAACAAAAAAAAAACTTTCCAGACATTGTCAAATGTGTCCTGTGGGGCAAACCTACCTGAGGCTTGCAAACACTTGCATTATATAGTGTTTACTATTAGATATCAAAAATGCAGTTATGTCTAAACAAATGAAACTAAAAGGAAAGGGGCTAACAGTGGGAAAAAATGACTTTAATACATTGAAATGGTTGAGATAACACAAATAATGCATATGAAACTGTCTAATGAAGTATTGGTCAAATAATAAAGACTCAATCTATATTACTTCAGTTACATACATGTAAATTCTATAAGGATAAACAGTATCTGGGAATGTTAAAATCAACCATTAAAAATATTAAAATACAAAAAAAATTAAAATACAACATGGTTTGTCCAAAAATAATGTTTTATTCCATTTTCCTGTATGCTTGAAAATTTTCAAAATAAAAAGGTCCTGAAGTAACAACAATTAATAATAAAATACAAGTAAACTTGTAGGGTATCATGAAACATAAATAATGAGATTCGTGGGCTACAGCCCATTGAATCCCTCACAGAGGGAGAGTGTGATAGTTGGCTCATATTTCACGATGAGGTAATGATAGATACACAAGAAACCCTTTTAATTATGGTTTCTATTGACCTACTTTCTAAGAAAGACAAATACTTTTTGCCCATTTAGATGATGTATCATGTGCAGTTTTTGTTCATTTGTTGCAGCCTTTTTTGGGGGGTTGGTGCTGGAGTGGAGATTCAATATGAAACAAGATTTTTTTCTTGATATGTTTATTCTTTTTTCTTTTGAACGTTGATGATAATTTTGATATGTGATTTAACCTTCAGAGCACTTTTTCAGTGAAGGGTGAAAAATGATCAGAAAAATATATGTATTATATTAGTAGCAGACTAATATCAATCAGTCAGTACAATAACATATATATATATATAATTTTATAAATTTGTTATATATATATATATATATATATATATATATATATATATGTAATTTACATTAATAGTAAAATAATACTAATGAGGGCCAAGCTTTTAATTTTATCAGAGACAGCAAATACAACCACAGTTATGTTAAAAAACATAACTTCATGTTTTATTTCTTATATCCAGGTCATCTTAAAAACATAAAAAGCATTTCTCAAATGTAAAACCAATTTAATTATGCAAAGACATTTATTGTCTTGAGGACATTTATCCTATACTTTTTTTCAGGAACATAGTTAAGAATTTCCACAAATTTATACTCTGTACAAAGTAAATACAACTATTCCTTGTTTAAGTCAGGTTCGGAGACTTTATGGTTAAAATATATGCTTAAAAACTTTTTTAAAGATTGGTAAACTCTACTTCCTTTGTAGCTAACTACTTGAATAATTTGCATTTTAATGATTCTTCCATTGTCTTTTTTTAATAATTATTTTTATTAAAATAAGTGTTTAATTTAAAAAATTAGACACTTCTCAATTGTTATTTTAAAAAAAAAAGCAATTGCTTACCCTATACATTCCTATATCTGATACAGATATGCATATGTATTTTTTAGCTGTTTTGTTTGATATTTACCAATATATTAACTTTAAGAGATTGTTTATACTATTGGGTATTTATTTTCTGATTTAGCTGTCTATTACTTTCCTATCATGGACAAGAATGGCTTAACCCTTTTTTCCTAATTTCTTCCAAGAGTTTCTAAAATGTTGTATCACAATAATTTGTAAAATTACTAGAAAATGATCACATGTATAGGATTGGTGCAAAAGTAATTGCGGTTCTTGCAATTATTTGTAACATTTTAAACCGCAGTTACTTTTGCACCAATCTAATATACATAACTCTACAAATAATATTCACAGCGAAGGCATATGATGTACATTCTCTCTTGAATTCAACTCTTAGTTTGTCTTTGAAGTATTATTATATCTCACTTTTTACTTATTTTATACGGTAGTAATTTATCCACACAATTCTGACAAACAGTAATTTTCCTTCTAAGGCATCCAATATGTAACAAAATACATTGTTTCTTTCTTTTACTTTTTTTTTTTTTAATCTATGGACAATCCTCTTAGAACCCAAGTCTGTCTCTTCCAAAACGGAGTGTATCATCTCTAAGCCTACTTCAAGCTGTTTTCCTGATCTTTCCCTTTATCATTATCTTCTAAATTATCTTCAGGTCTCTTTCCATGGTTGGAAACCATTTATTCCTCTTTTATTGCATATTTGTCATTTTTGCAGAGCACATGCACCTCCAGCTATCAGAGACTTTTTGTGTCTGAAAAGGACTTTTATTCTATCTTTCAATTGTATTTCAGTTATTTGTTAATGTTAATTTGCTTATTGCTCTCTGGAAGCTGCAGCTCTGTAAACCAACTAGGGTTCATATCTCCATCCCAAACCTGTTGGTACCACTGGGCATTCAATAAGTCATATAAGTCTTGTCATTCAGTTTTGAGAATTTTCTGGTATCACTACTTTTACAATTTTTTTTCTATGTGTATTTTCTGTTCAGCTGGAACTGGTATTCTTTGGATTTTGAGCTCCTTGGTCTAGGCACATACACACACACACACACACACACACTCACACACACACACACTTATATACAAGGTCATGCAATTTAGTTCACGAACTAATCTTAGGAAAAATACTACATTCCTCATTGCTAAATATCACTATGGTCACCTTCGAAGTACTCCCCTTGGGAAGCTATGCACTGATGCCAGCACCTAGTTCACCCTTTAAAGCAATTTTGGAACTCTTTTTCTGGAATGGTCATCAGAGCTGTCATCATATTACCATTGATGTCCTGTATGTCATCAAAATGTCTTCCTTTCAACATTTCCTTTATCTTCGGGTCTCGAAAGAAGTCATTGGGGGCCAGATCAGATGAGTAGGGAGGGTGTTCCAAACAGTTATTTGTTTATTGGCCAAAAACTCCCTCACAGACAGTGCCGTGTGAGCTGGTGCATTGTTGTAAAGCAAGAGCCGTGAATAATTGGTGAAAATTTCAGGTCATCTAACTTTTTCACACAGCCTTTTTAGCATTTCCAATAGTAAACTTTGTTAACTGTTTGTACAGTTGGTACAAATTCATAATGAATAATCTCTCTGACATAAAAAAAAAGATCAGTAACATGGTTGTAATAAGTTAGCGAACTTAATTGTCAACCTCAGCATGTTCCTTTGCTGTGTTCCGTTTCTTTATCTTTTGATTTTACTTTCTGGAGGATTTCCTTAATTTTTTCTCCCAATACTTGTACTGATTTTGTTTCAATTTATGTTATTTTTATCTGTCAGAGGACATTAATTATATATATTTCTAGGCAAAAAATTATTCTACTTGTTCATCAGTTCTTTTTTCACTATTCTCTTTCATTCTGAGTTCTGATGTATCATTTTTCTCAATCTATTTCATGTAACCTTTAAATAGCTGATAATCTATAGTACTTTATGTAGAAATATATATCTGTATGTGTGTATATATAGAGAGACATCAAATTTTTACTGAAGAATAACATTAAGGCAAATATGCAAATCATAATGATATAGTTCACAATATTTTCAGAAACAGCATATGCATGTAATTGGTACTCTACGAATTAGAACTACTGGCACCCTTGAAACCCTTCTCATCCTTATATAAATGAAATTATACACTATGCATTCTTTCTGCCTGGTTTCCTTTGTTCAGCATTATTTCTATTAGTTCCATCTATATTCTTGCATGCAATTCTAGAGTGTTTGTTCTCATTGTTATATAGCAATGTAGAGTATACTATGATTATATTATTAAGTTGATGACTGGAATATAGGTAATCTACACTTAGAAACTAATACAAATAGTGCTAGTTATCAATATCCTTGCAAATATCTTTTTGTCACATGTGTACATGCTTTTATTGGTATAGTAGGAGGACTTTTGCTGGGTCATATGGTATACATACCTGTACTACCAGTTATACAAAGTGGTTATAACAATTTAGACTACATAATTAATGTCTGATTTTCTTTTACTTTTTTATTCTTTGTCTTTACCAATTATGTGCTTACTAATTCCAGAAATTTTTATTTTGGTCATTCTGGTGGATAATTTGTCATATCTTAATATTGTTTCATTTGTATTTCCCTGATGACTAATGATATTGAAGAACTTTCATACATGTATTTGTCATTTGTTACTCTCTTTTGTAAAATCTGTTTAAAAGTTAATTTTTGATACGGATTGCAGAATATTCCCATATAGATGTGAGAAGATACTTGCCTATTCCCTTGAATGTTAACATGCCCAGAACATCTTTAGTTACCATACTTCTCTGTGACAGCATAGGAATCTTTCTCTACTTCAAAGTTAATTATTCAAATACTCTCTAAGAATTAATTTTAGCATGTAGAATAATTTTCAAAAGATATAATGTAATCCCAACTAACAAACATTTTGATGACTATGATATTATAGAAAGATACATAAATGTAATGTATTAGAAGTTATTTTAATTAAGAAGTAACTCTGGAGATGCATCTGAAATAATATTTTGCATGCATCTAATTAAATATTTTATATCAAAGAGATTTTCTTAACGGCATCTCTTCTTATTTGCATACTAATTAACATAAAAATTTATTTATACGGTAAAATAAATGCAATAGTGTGAAAGAAAAATTAGATATGATTTTTTCTTACTTATATTTATTCCAATATTCACTTTGAAATCATTTCAAAATGCTGAATACCTCCTATGACATATATAAAACACTTTTATCTGTTTTGACACACTAAATATATTTATTTTTTATTTCCATGTATACACTGATGTTCCAAAGTAACATTACCATACTTTCATATGTGACAAACAGTTGTTTTCACTCATTAGTTATTTGCATTCTATATTAATATTATAGATATTTGTTATATTTATTTTACGCATTTTATATATTTATCGTGGCCATTTTCCTTTCCTCTCCAGAACTATTACAATGTAATTGGTGACAGGATAGGACAGATAAATTCTAAAGTTAAAATAAACAGCATAAAAGAAAGATCACATTTGACTGAATGGGATGTACTTTAACCCAGTTTTGGATCCACAATATTTTCCTGTGTCATTATCTGCTCATTAAATCATCTCCTCCCCCTCAAAACAAAAACAAAAAAAAAGCAAAACAAAAACCCAATAAACATGACCCCTAGGATTCCTAGTTCTAAATAGTGTGAACATTCTAAACATAGTTACAATGGAAGATATCTACTGAAGACACACTCTTTTTAAACTTTATTCTACAAAGTGTGGATTGAAATGAAGAAAAAAGACTATAGTTGGGATATATATCATTGCTATTACTATACGGATAATAACTAGAAAGGTTGCAAGGAAATGGGAAAGAAGAAAAATAATAGATTTGCATAATCACTTAAAACAATAATAGTAATGAAGAAGGTCATCTTTTGCCAATATGATTTATACTCTAAAGATGAGAAAATGGTGTTTGTCATATTTATTTGCACTATAATTTGGGCTATCCTTAAGAATTTATCACTCTAATTCATTAGAAATAAAATTCTGAGCTTGCATCATCAAAGCTATGTTTGCTGTAACACTTCCAAATTAATTTTTAGAAACATTTTTTTTTCTCATTTTTGGAAGGAGCACTAATCTAGAATGCCTCCTTGTTGGTGGTTTTTGAACACATGTCAGGTGTATGTATACCCAATAGTTTCTAATCAATGTGAAGTTATTATTAGTCAAAATGTTTACTATTATAAACAAATGTACATAAATCTCCCCTTCAAGTTAAGCATTTAGAGACAATATATGCTTACCTTCCCAGATAACACTAAAGTTGGGCCTGTCACTTCAATTCCCATAGGTTTAGTTTTTTTTCTCTTTAAAAATAAGAGTAACAGTAAATTCCTTCTGAAGATTGTTATGTGCATTGTATAATTTATTTAAGCTACTCAACGCATCATCTTAGAATATAACAAATTCTTATCAATTACATGAATGGTTTATTACTATCGATAATCAATATATATTCCATAGGAACTTTCAAAAGGGGTTTTTGTACAAAATATTGATATGAATTTAAGAGTGCAATTTAAGAAAAAATCCATAGTCAAATTATTTTGGTTTCAATAAAGTTAAACAGAATAAAATACATATTTATATGAGAATTTCCAAATCACTAATATGCTTATGGTGTCATGATCATCATGCAGGAATTTTTATTTACAGTATTTACTAAATTCATTTGACCAATTAACATTAGTGGAGGAGGGAGGAGGTACACTAGGGGAATTGCATTCTATGAATTCAGTCACTATCCTCACTCACTTCTTAGTCCTAGGTATGTTCCCAAGCACAGGTTTAATTAAATGTAACTTCAACTTATGATGCCTAATGAGATGTCTATTTAATTCATCATGTGGATTTAAGCCACAGGTTAATTTTACATGTAGCATTTTTTGTCATTTTGGTCTATTGAAATAAAAATTGACATCCTTATTTAGTTATTCATAAATTTAGTTCACAAATAATTTTCATTTTAAAAACGTAAGTAGTATTTTAAGATAGTTGAAACAGAGACAATATTATATTATATAATATGTACAAACTAATCATACATTAAATTATTTTAAAGGAAACTTTAAAAATACGTAATTGTTCACTTTAAGAATCCTATTTATTTAGTAAATGTCTTACTTGATCATATCAACAACTCTTAACTTTTCAACCTTATTTCAAATCTCAAAACTATTTATCTTTTATATGAGCACTGAGAGAACTGCGATAAAATCACACCATTAAAACCAAGACCCAATAATAAATTCTGAGATGCTTAATTTTTCAAATAAAAGCAGTCATTTATCCTATAAAAACATAACTAAACAAAGATGAATTAACTTATATGTGAAGAAATTTCTTGGGGGCAGAAAAGTGATTATGATGTTAAATCAGCATTTCAAATATAAATGATTTATGGGAGTCTTCCACACAACAATAAAAAGTAAGTCCATCCTCCAGAAAAATGTGCAGTTTTAAAATTCTAATATAATGATTTGTACTTAGGCCAAAATTGTTCCCAAGATTTTTTTCTTTTCTTTTCTTTTCTTTTTTTGCAAGGCCAGGTTGGTGCTTAAAAGAACAAAATTAAAAAAAAAAAAAAAAGAAGGAAAAACAAACTGTTTTTGATCCCATATCTTCATCGTTTATAAATCCATTTGTCCTTGGCATTTCATCTAATCTCTAAAAGTTTTAGTGTCTGATTTTTAAAGTAGAATGAGTAATAGCATGTACTGCTACCATAGGCAGAAAGAATAGGGCTGTGGGGAGAGAGTGGGCAGGAAAAGAAAGATGTGAGCGGAGACAAAGGAAGGACGAGATGAGATCACTATTAAGGTGCGGCTACCAGACAGCTAGAACTAAATTTTGGTGACTCAGGATGCCATCGTGCCCCTCAAGGTGGACTTAAGCTAATTATAACAGATTACAATACTACTAACATTGCTGGGCAGGGAAAAATCTCCCCCTCTCTGTCGCCATGACATTTCCGGCAAGGGCCAAATGCGGAGAAGGGAATTACACCTCCTGACATGAAAGAGTGGTCAGCAGGACCCGCCTGGAAACACCTGCAAGGCCACCCCTAAATCTTGAATAGTTCATGCCCTAGATCTGATAAAATCCTAAACCTCTTTGTTATTCAGTGCAGTTGCTCTTCTTCTGCGCTTGCCCCTTCTCATGCTATTTTGACACTGTACTGTTTTCTTTTTTTCAAAAAGTCTACTGCTTGCTTGGCTTATACTTGGCTTACTTGGTACATTCTTGAATTCTTCCCTGTGATGACACCTGTACTCTGGCACAGTACCACATAGGGTGGTTAGGAGGTTTAAATTAGATGATTTAGGGAAAGGCCTACCAAAAAATGTATTTCTCAAGAAAAATGTTCTTGGGGAAAGACTGAGCATAAATATTTCAATTTTTAATTTATTTATACATTTAATTTAAACATTTACTTCATGCAGAGAAGTCAGTTCTTTAATAGGCATTGAATGACTATGTTTGTGGAAATGAAATTTAGAGTTTTTGTTTTGTTGGCCAGATTTTGTTTGAAAGGAGGAAGTTATAAACCAAAAAGGAAGTTTTATTTGTTAACTGTTTTAGATTCAAGATTTACTTGGCTAAATTTTTTCATTTAAGATTTTGCCTTTGAGCTGTTTAACTCTCTTAGAGAATGAAGAGTAGACTGCTTATAGTTCATGTCCTAGAGTATTTGATTAAGTTGAAGCCTAGAAGAGTAGATTTAACAAATATTCCCATCTTACATTTTCCATTTTTGGTTGTATATATTCCATACCCACACTGCTCATTTTGTGTTTATTATAAATTTGTTATTTTAAAAATAATGTAAGCAATATCACTATGTGAAATAAACAGATTTTAATAAAAATAACTTTAAATTTTAAAATATATGTATTATATATTGTATTAAGTGCTATTTTTCAAGAGAAAATTATGTGAATTCACCACACTAATGATACCATGTTTATGCGATTGTATATTTATTTAAAATAAATTTAATTATGTGAGAAACATTAATTTTGAACTATGTAATACCTTTCTATCACATTTATTCAGCAAGTTAGTCAAGGAGAAGCCTAGTAATTGTTTTTGTCTTGGGTTTTTTTCTTTTTCTTTTTTCATTAGGTGGATTATGTTGAAAACCCATTTTCTTGAGATGTTGTGCTCCATTTTTAAATATATTTGTAATTCTCTATAAAGAGATACAATACATTTTAATATGATTACTGCAATCATCAAATTTTTATTTGTGGTCTTTTTTTAGGTAACTCGATGCAACTATAATTTTAATGCAAATTGTTTCTACAATGTTGGTATTTTAATTATCACATTTGTCAAATTGGGCTCCAAGTGCTCCACTATAGTCATTCACACCTGTGTCCTTTAATGGAGGAGTAACACATGTCACGCATATAAGTTTTTATGTATATTACGAAAATCAAGAGATAACCTAGGTTCTTTTATATATTCATTTTGTAGAGAATGCCCAATCTCCTGATCAGAGACAATTGTAGATATAGTATTTTATAACTGGAGTTTCTTTGAAGCCACAGAATATCCCAGAGAGAGAAAAACTTACATAATTTAGTTACAAGTCAAATCTCTTCTTTTCAATTATAATACGCTGTGTTTCAAAACTCACTTTCAATATCAGACTCATGGTTTTCTCTGATACTCACATGTTTGAGTTGGAAGGTTTCTCATTGACTGCAACTTTTTAAACCTTTATTATTATTGTTTTAAATACATTTTATTGGGGCATATTGGGGAACAGTGTGTTTCTCCAGGGCCCATCAGCTCCAATTTATTGTCCTTCAAGCTAGTTGTGGAGGGCGCAGCTCACTGCCCCATGTGGGAATCGAACTGGCAACCCTGTTGTTCAGATCTCATGCTCTAACCAGCTGAGCTATCCGGCCATCCCTAAACCCTTATTTTTTAATTCTTCAATATAATCTTACCTATGCTGAATCTCTGATCAAAAGCAAAAAACAAATTGAATAAAGTCAAGACCATCATTTGCTCTTAAGCAATGACCATTCCCTAATAAGCAATGGATTGATAAACATAATAAAATAAAACAAAATGAAATAAATAAAATTAAAAAAAAATAAATTAATTAAAAGAGTCCCCCAGAACACCACAGTTCAGTAGATGAGATCTTTGTGGGTCTGAAGAAATGGATAGAAATACAAAGTTTGATTCATTAAAATCGTTATGCTTTAAAAAATCCATCTTAGAGGCTGTCATCATGAACACTCTGGTTCAAACTCCCTGCACATTTGGAAATCTCTTAGAGATTAAGATCTGAGCCCTCTTAGAGGCCCACATCTCTAGTACACCTGAGACTGTTAAAAAATCAATTTATATTTCTGTACTGTGTGTGAGAAACTGTGTCTGTGTGTGTAACTCTATTCTCTTTTCCTGGAATTATTTGTTTCCCTCAGTACTCTTTTTTTCTCTGGGGAATCTCATTTATCTTTCACAGCTATTTTCTAATATCACTTCCACTGGAGCTCCTCTCACTTTCATCATGGATACTTAGTCTCCTGAGGAATTTTTCTTAGCATTTTATTCATAACTACTACATCACTTAGCATGTGGGATAGTAATGATCTGTTTTATAGGTTTATTGCTCACTCATGCTCCCGATTGTGCTTGCTTGCATTGAAAATATAAATTGCACTTAGCACTTTATTTATTTTCAGATCCATACCATCTAGCAAGGGTCTGATATACAATTAGCAGTTGAATTATATATTTGCTGCCGAAGAAATCAACTATTCACATATTCTGTTATGGCAAGAATAAAAAAAAAAAAAAAGGACTAGTTTGCGGAGTATACAACCTGTGGAATAATAGGAAGTACTATAAGATTAAGTGGAAATTATTTTCTTTGTTTGTAAATGGCAAAGAATATACCCCACCCCCCAACTCTTTTAGAATGTTTCCTTGGAAACATAGTAAGTCTGAGTTTCTATTCTAACTTTTGGAATAGATGAAAATATCATTAAACATAAGCGTAGTCTCCAGTTTTGACAGTGAAGAGATATCTCCAAGAGATATCTAGACAATCTAGAGGTCATCTCAAGTAGATTATAAACAAACCTTTGGAATTAGTTTAAGGTTCTTTTAGAATTTACAGAATATTGCCAAAAAGGGTAATCTCTTGTTTGTTAAAGATAAGGAAGTTGTGTTTTTTTCTCCTGCTTCCCTTTATGAAATGGGTGACACTTTGTCCGAATTTTGTAGTCTCTTTCATGCTAACTTACATAAAAATACATATCTTAATGCTAATCTAGTGATAAATTGTGTTTCCTCTTTTTTCCATATTGTTATAAAAGTGTCTTCTGTTGGCAGGAATGTTTTATTTCTCTAGCATACACATCCACACACATATGTACGCACACATGCACATATAGGACAGAGAGATCAAGGCATCTTTTAAATCAAAATATTATAGAACTGCATGTGTAAATGGTAACGAAGCATAGATTCAGTCTGTATAGATTTAAATCAGCAATTCCCAAATTCTGAGCCCTGAGGTGAGGACAGTTAAAGTATTCTCATAGTTACATAGTTGGGAGAAAAACAACTTGCTGTCTTATTTTCTTTCCATTTCAATTTTCACAATGTGTATTAGCATATTAATACTGTCTTTGCAATAAAGTAATAAAAAAACCTTGTTCATTTTTTACATTTATAAATATATGTACCTACTGACCTATTTTGCACATATTACCAATTACAAACTCTAGAGATAACATCCTCTGGAATACTTTTTTGTGAAAAGCTGATCTTGCTAGATTAAATGAAGGAGACAGGTGACCACAGGGATACTTTGGAGAGTTTGAATATTGGAAAAGGTACAATGACAGCAAATGGATGCAATAGGGCATTGCAGGTAGACACAGAACTCTTGCCATGGTTAGGAGAGTGCAGCAAGAAACACATTTGCCTATAAACACAGTGGGTATCACATTATATCATATATTATAACAAAAACACTCATCCAGGAAATGAAATTACCAATGAGGAAAAAACATAGGAAGAGAGAAACTTAAAAGAGGTTTCGAAGAAAAGAGTAATCTGGATAAATTATAAATTGGTGAATGTAAAAGAATAAAATATTAAAGAGAATTTCCAAATTTATCAGCACTGCTGATGACAATGTCACCAGTCACCCAAATAGAAAAATTTTATGATAGGTTTAGATAACAACAGATATAATAACATATTGTTAACAAATTAATGTTAAGCATGGTACTTTTTCAATGTAGTCTAATTGAATACAATCAGTTAGTAAATATGGTAGCTATAGAGAACTACCGGCTCATGCATTTAATCTATAAGGAAAAAAAAAAACATTTATTGAGACTTTGTGGTTTTTTTTTGTTTGTTTTTGTTTTTTAATTGTAGGAACACAATTTGAGTGCTATCCTCAACAATTTTTTTTTTAAATGCACAATACAGCACTGTTAACTATAGGCACAATGTTGTACAGCTGATCTCTAGGATTTATCCATCTTACATAACCGAACCTTTATACCCATTGAACAGTGAGCATTGCCTCCATCCTCTGCCAATCACCATACTATTTTCCATTTCTACGTTTTTGATACCTCATAAATTGAATCATGAAGTATTTGCCCTGCTGTGACTGGCTTAAATTACTTAGTGTAATGTTCTCCAGGTTCATCCAGGTTTCATATATTGCAGTATTTTCCTCTAATTTTTTTAAGGTTGAATAATATTCTATTATATGTATATACCACATTTTATTTGTTCATTAATCTATTGGTGAACACTTAGGTTATATTTTACATCTTGGCTATTGGGAATAACGCTGCATTGAATGTGGGAATTCAGATATCTCTTTGAGATCCTAATTTCAATCATTGTGGATATTAAATCAAAAGTAGGATTGCTAAATCACATTGTAGTTCCGTATTTAGCTTTTTTGAGGAGTGTCCATACTGTTTTCCACAGAGGCTAGGCCAATTTGCATTCTCACCAACAGTGTACAAGGATTCCAATTTCTCTACATCCTCACCAACATTGTGTGTATGTGTTTTAGTAGCCATGCTAACAGTGTGAGGTGATGCATCTTATTGTGGTTTTGATTTTTCATTTCCCTGATGATTAGTGACATTGAGCATCTTTTTATACACCTGTTTACCTCTTAAATGTTTGTATGTCTTCTTTGGAGAAATGTCTATTCAATGTGTTTGCCCACTTTTAAATCAGATTCTATGGTTTTGTTGTTGATGTTGTTGTCGTTGTTGTTGTTACTGACTTGTTTGAACTCTGTATATATTTCACATATTAAAACCTGATCAGATATATGGTTTGCATTTATTTTCCATTCCACAGATTACATTTTCCCTTGGTTAGCTCTTTCCTTTGCCATAAAAAGCTTTTTAGTTTGACATAATTCCACTTGTTTTTTTTGTTTGTTTGTTTGTTTTGTTTTTGTTGTTATTGTTGTTGCTTGTGCTTTGGTGTCATATTTGAAAAAAAACATTTCTAAGACCTATGTCAAGAAATTTTTACCCATGTTGTTTTTCTAAGAGTTTTACAGTTTAAATTTTTACATTTAACTCTTTCATCCATTTTGAGTTGACTTTCTTGTTGTTTTATATGGTGTAAGGGTCCAGTTCCATTCTTCTGCATGTGAAACACCATTTGTTAAGACACTAGCCTTTCTCCATTGTTCATTCTTTCCCCTCGTCAAAAATTAGTTGATCCTATCTATGTGAATATTTTCTGGGCTCTCTATTCTGTGCCATTGGAGTTCATGTCTGTTTTTATGTCAAAATTGTACTGTTTTGATTGGTATAGCTTTGTATTACATTTCGCAATCAGGAACTGTGATGCCTATTCTATCTCCAGTATGCTTTGTCCAGGGTCTTTTGTGGTTTCATATTAATTTTAGGATTTTTTTCTGTTTCTGTAAAATGTGCCATTGGAATTTATTAGATATTCCATTGAATCTGTAATTTATTTGGATTCTATGGACATTTTAACATTATTAAATGTCCCAATCCATAAATATGGAAAGCATTTCCATTTATTTCTGTCTAATTTCTGTCATCAGTGTTTTGTAGTTTACGGTGTACAGTCTTTTGCCTCTTTGGTTAAGTATAATCCTAAGTATTTTATCTTTTGATGTTATTGTAAATGAGATTTTTTTTTTTTTTAGTTGTTTTACTTTTCAGATAGTTTGGTGTTAATATATAGAAATACCATTGATTTTTGTTGTTGACTTTATATCCCAAAACTTTACTAAATTTCCTATATAGAGAAAGAATTTAGCTCAACATATTGAAGTTCACATATGAAAAGCCCATAGCTAACTAACATCATACCCAGTGATGAAAATCTGATAATTTTTTCTCTAAGATCAGGAAAAAGTCAAGGATGCTTACACTTGCTATTTCTATTCAATATAGTCATAGAAGTCCTAGCCAGAGCAACTAGGCAGGAAATGTAATAAAAGGCATCCAGTCAGAAAGGAAGAACAATGATCTCTTTTAGCTGGTGTAATGATATGTAGAAAGCCTTTCAAACACCACACGAAACTCTTAGAACTAATAAGAGACCTCTTATTCTGAATACTTTGCTTCTTTGCATGTCTTATGTAACACAGAGAGGTGATATACACGTAGTGTGTGTCAGTCCAAGGAACAGACAACTCATAAGTATTAAACAAGCTAGTATAACAGAGATCTCTAATTGTAAAGGTGTCCAAAGTTTCAGTTATATTCACAATAACTCCCAAAACAAATGAAATAGAAAGTAGAATGTATAATTAAAAATATTAAACATCTTTTCTGATCACCTAATAGTATTCCATTGTGTATATATACCACAACTTCTTTATCCATTTGTCTATCGAAGGACATTTTGATTGTAACATTTGTGACAACATGGATGGATCTTGAGAGTATAATGCTAAGCGAAATAAGTCAGACAGAAAAAGCAGTGAACTCTATGATTTCACTGATATGTGGTATATAAACCAAAAACAACAAAAGAACAAGACAAATGAGAAACAAAAACTCATAGACACAGACAATAGTTTAGTGGTTAACAGAGGGTAAGGGGGTGGAGGGTGGGAGATGAGGGTAAGGGGGATCAAATATATGGTGTTGGAAGGGAACTGACTCTGGGTGGTGAACACACAATGGGATTTATAGATGATATAATACAGAATTGTGCACCTGAAATCTATGTAATTTCACTAACAATTGTCACCCCAATAAATTAAAAAAAAATAAACAGAGAGTAGAAAATTAAACAACACTTATCAATAAATTAATTAGGTCATCTTTATCTTCTATCTTTTTAAAAGTGTTCACTCATTAAAAATAAATGATAGTTAATATGATTGTTTATAACAGATTACTTGCTTCTCAATATTACACAAGAAATAATTTCAAAAATTCCAAATAAATACATCTCAAAACAATTTACAAGTTAAATTGATTTTCAATTTATAGTCACTAAATTGTGAAAAGTACGTTTTATATAAATGTGGACTATTATATTTTAAGTAATTTAAATTCATATAAACATGTGTTACTCTATTAAATTTTAATATTCATATCTTTCTTTTAGCATATGCTCTTAAATTTTGGTAAATATAAAAATTAGCAGTAAAATTTATTTGTTTGAATTAATCAAAGTAGGAATAATATGGCACTTTTAATGCGTTCTATCAACCAATCAACACTCAATAAAGATGGAATGCTTCAATTACACAAGAGCACAGTAAATGCTAAGAGACTTAAAAGCTTTTTGGTTTGTATTAAAATCCATTTTACAATCTGTTTTTAAAATAATTGCTCACTAATGGGTGTCATCATTCATTTGTGAAGAGTGCTTGGAGAGAAGTCTTTAAATAGGTAGTTTTAATTCAGTTTCTATAAAGTTTACTTTAAATTAAAGGTTGCAATTTACTAACTCTGCTCCCTTTTCCTGCCCAGATCACCAATGCTACTCTTAATGCTTTCTGTGAACAGACCAATTCATTCCACATTGAGTTGCTATTTATTCTTCTATTCTTCTTACAATTATTTCTCCTTGAAAACATTCCCAGCAGTGGGGTGGCATCAGATAATTTAGTGGGTGGGAGGGAGAAACATCTAAATGGTAAACTGAAGATACTAATGTAAAGCTATTAAAAAAGAAGTGTGGAGATATGTATCAGGCTTTCTAGTTCCTTTTAGGTTATAGGGTAGAGTATCATCAAATCTTCCAGGACTTACAACAGCCTCATTTTGGGTCTGGGAAAAAATGGAAACTACGTTAAAATCAATCACCTTTTAGGTGGCCTAATCCTCATGACAGAGTGTTTAGTAAGTTCCTACTGGCTTGAAATTTCCTTTCACAGAAGATATGCACCATTACCCTTGATTATCTCTCTGAAATTGTTTGATTAGAATTACTCCTCAGGGCTAAACTATGAATACATACACCCACTTAGTTGTTAACAGCCTCGAAAAGCAAACAAATAAGCAAAGCAGCAAGCTGCTTACTTGTAGTAGAGGAATCGTGCCAGAATTTTGCTAAATAATTCCCTGATTAGTGAGTATGTGGACAGAAATATTCCTCAAACAATATATCTCTGTAAATTCCCTTAAGACTAATTCACACTAGGCAGACAGCCTTAATATGGACTGCTTAATTCAACATCTGATTTCTTCTTCATACACGCTTCTACACACAAGTCATAGTAGTGGTCTACAGCAATTAATGTGAAACTGTACTGTAGACAAACTTGTTAAAATGTTTGAAAACCATGTGTAATTGTTTTCCTTTTTTTTTTTTTCCAGAGAGGTCAGTATATTTAAAAGGACAGGTAGAAATTCATCGACTGAGCTAATCTCATTATTTTTAAGAGGAAAGTTTAAAGTGCTGTGTAAGAAAGTGGTCATTTGAGTGTGATGCTAACTGCAGAAGTCATTTCCCACAGAGTTCTGGTGGAATGCCTAGTATTTCAGAACACATTTAACTTTGATTCAAACTTTGAAAGGAAAAAATGGAATAGCTCTTTATTTACTCAAATATGTTCCTTAACTCTGGCTATTTTAAGACTGATTAATTCTTATAACAGAATACATTTTTTTGGTAGCAAATTAAGCTGAAGAAATTTTGTTTCAATTAATTCCATGTGGCTTCTTCATCCGTTGTGGAATATTTCAAGAATCAATAGAAGAGAGTATTCAGATTTTATTTCTAAAGCTTAGTCTAGAATCATAGCATATTAAAAACAAAAGGAGAGATAAGGATTAGGCATTTCAATTCTATAACTGAAATGTGATATTTAGTGCTATAATATTTAATATTGGAAAGACAATAAATAAAATCAATGGTGACCTTTAAAATAAACATAAATAAAACTCTCAATCTAAGTTTTGTGTGATATTAGTAAAACGTTTGTAAATTGAAAACATCTTATTCACAATGCCACAGTAATGAGTTGGACTTCTCTTTAAAATGTAGACATAAGAAAGACCATATATATATATATATATATATATATAGTATTATGCTTACTGTTGTCTTTAAATGAAGTATACCCTGCAAATGGAAGATTAATGTACAAATATTGAAGGATCTTGAGGAGAGACTCTAAAGTTAAAGCACTTTTTTTTTGGCCAATGTTAAATATGACTTGAAGATACATATGAATCAAGGCAGTTGTGTTGTTTTTTATAAGGATATTAACATTCAAGTTTTGGAAGAATATATAATATTTCATTTTCTCTTGTTTTTAGAAGTTTTAAAATTAAATGAAAACAACCACCTAGAAAATGCAATGCTATGCCACTACACACACACATACACACACACACACACACACACACACACACAGAACTTCTTCAAAATGCCATTTTTTTTTTTGTATTTCTTCTGAAACTATTTGTAAGCCATCTTTCACAATCTGATCTTCTGGTAATCTGTATGAAAGTGTTAACCCCCTAAATAGACATTTCGAAAGGCTACATCACAAAAACTGACCTTGCAAATTAGATATAAATTATAGTTGTTTATGTGCATTTCCAGGGCAACCAGTTAGTCCATTTTGTATTAAAATAAAATATATTAATATTAACAGTGGCAAAACGTCTCAACTTCATCCATTTTGCCTCTCCTGCAATAAGGTAGCAAATTGTGGTTGCTAGAGTATGTTAGCTCTGTAAAAGATACAAAAAGTCAGTGTCACAGAAGAGTAGGGAGACAACTGGAAGGGAGGATTTAATATAACAGTCCAACCACTCGTTTTGTTTTCCTGGTAGATACTATAATACATTTCAAAAAAATGGGAAAAGAATAACTCTTAAATACTTACTGACAATTCATCTTTCTCAAATGGTTTAATGGCATATCTGCCTGAATTTTGAAACTAACAAAATTACTTCTTGATATATCTTCAACATTAATAGTTTCCACCGTAGGAACAAGTGCAAATGTGTCAAGTTCTCAAGTCTCAGAAACTAAATATTCTCAAGAAAATTAAAATAATCTCTATTAAAATTATACATTTATATATAGAACTATTAACTGAAGGAACAGAGTTAAATTGCACCTACATATTGAACTTTATTTTGTTTCTAATTTTTAGTTTTCTTAATCATTCTTTTTACTTTTATAGTAAAAGCATAGTCTTCTTGTATAATCAGTATGGGCTAACTCACACAGGTTGAAATCATACTATTGGAAAAATATTTTTATTTGCTTTTAAAAATAAGTAAGCTGGATTGTACTCACTTTAGACTGAGAAATTTTCAATGTATCAACATATTTTCAGCTGCACTGCAAAGCAGGGGATAGAAAATAACTTTGCAGAAAATAACTCCCAGTATTGTAGTTACAATGCTCAATGACAGAAATACAGAAACAGTGGAAATTAAATGATACAAGGAATGTTGGTAATTGCTAGGTTATGCTGAGCTCTGTATATTTATTTGCTCAAATGCACCAAATAAAATTTGATTTGGCTATCAAAAGAAAGGGTCTACATTTTAAAGTGCTTTAAGTCAACATAACAAATATTATGAATTCATCCCTCACTTATTTTTCTCTCATATAATAGAGCTTCAAATTGTCACATTCACAAGCATATCAAGAAGAAAGGAAAATACATTTTATTAGAATTTAAAAACTAAAATAATTTTTATTTCTCCATAGCCCATCTGCTGTACTATAAATCTAACATGTTTAGACATCTTTCTTCTTTACTTCACAATTCTTTTGAAGTGTGGCTGCAGTTTCAATGTTCAAAAAATTCATTTAAGAAATTTAATTTGATAGTTGGAGGGGATAATTATTTGCAAAAGCAAGTAATCATATTCAGCACAGAAACTGAGCTGTTTGTATCAAACTGAAACAGAAAGATATGTTTGGTTGAACATAAGCTCAATCACTCAAATGCTATGGATAAAATAGCTGTATTTATTTTTTCCTCTTCATGTTTTCTCATTTTCCTTCCCATTTGGTCATTTTGATATTTAATATTATTTATACATGACCAACGTTGAAAATGTTATAAAACAAACACATGCAATTGTACATATTTTTTTCTGGTAATTTACATGGGACTGGGGTAGAGTAACAACAATGTTTTGTTGTTGTTATTATTATTATTATTATTATTATTATTAAGAGTTGAGTGATATATTTGTTTACTGGTAAAAGTTCCAAGAGAATTCTATGAAGTTCCACAGTCTGTCTGTCACACACGGAGGGCCCTTTGAAAATGAAAAACAAAAGCACCAAAACTGGCCTAAAGTGGTTAATTCCTCCCTAGAAATCTTTGTTCATGTCATATGTACATATACTGTGTTTCCCCGAAAATAAGACCTAGCCGGACGATCAGCTCTAATGCGTCTTTTGGAGCAAAAGGTCTTATTTTAGTATAATATAAGAGCAGGTCTTATATTAATTTTTGCTCCAAAAGATGCATTATGTGTATGTATGTATATGTGTATGTATACATACATACTAATAAATATATGTGTATGTATGTATATATACATATATACACCACAAGTATATACCACATGTATATGTGTATATACATGATGCCAAAAAAGTATGCACATTTTAAGAAAGAAAAATTATTAACATTGTAATACTCAATATATACCAATAACAAAAGCTGAATACAAGTCACATTGGACTTCTGCAATTACAAGAGGTGCTCAAAGTGGTTACCATCAGCATCCATACACCTGATTATGGCGAACTACTGCTTGAGCAATACTGACCAAAGTGTCCACTTGTATACATTTTTTTGGTAATGTATAAATAGTATTAAATATCAAAATGACCAAATGGGAAGGAAAATGAGAAGAGACGATGAGGAAAAGATAAAGCTAATTCATACGTCGCATTTGAGTGATTGAACATATATTTCACAAAACACACAACTTTTGTTTCAATTTGATAAAAACCTCTCAATTTCCATTAAGTATAAAAGTAAATTTTTATCATCTTCTTTCCAGACAGAATTGCATATCTAAATTTATTGTCATATGTTTTGTACAAACATACACAAAAAACATTTTCCAGTGTCCTAGAATACTGAAGTTGATCCTCAGAAAATGAGAAAATAATAAAACCAGTACAGAAAATGAGGATGTTCAAAGGAACTTGAGGCGGAAGAAGAGGAACTCACACAAACAAAAAAGGTTTAAAGAAGAAAGGGTCCTATAAATAAATCATCCTTGATATTGATGTCATCTCACAATAGTTTTAAATCCTGCCTTGTCTAGTACATTTCCTGAAATATATTGTGTATCTGTCCTTAACTGCAACTTTGATTTTCTCTGTCTGCACTTCCTTACCAGAATCCCTCAGTTGTGAGCTGACCAACAATGTACTGAAATAAACCATTTCACTTCTGTGATTTTTTTTTCTTTTGTAACTTTGTAAAGATAATAAGTGACTTGAGAAAGTTAAGACAATGGGGAGAACAGTCAGTAATGTTGTTCAGTTCTTATTCTTCAGTTAGTGTTATAAATAAATTAATTTCATTAACTTACTGACAGTGTCTTGTGGCAAGAAGACAACCATAGAAAATATTTTTCTTTTTCTATCAAGACAAATATAATGTAATCCATCAATCTTTGTCTTACTTCACAATACTAAACCTTAGAAATTGTGGGTACGCATATCATGAAACTGGCATCATACCCTTCATATTGCAAGTTGTGTTATTAAATAACTCACTAGCATTTATGCTATGTTTCAGACAACATCAAATCCTTCCTTGGATTGAAATAATTAAACATTATTTTATAGAAATTAAATAGGTTTAATTAAATATCAGCATACTTATTACAGATGTATACTTATTGCAACTATTTTTAATATTAATGTTTAAACTCTGAGCAAAATTGATTAAAATATCTTTTTTAGTGACTTTATAACTATTCCAATAGTAAAAGATTTGAAATGTATAGTTATGGTTAAGCAAACATTTCTAATAATTAACAGCCAACAGCGTATTAGAGCTATTCTATTAATTAGTGGACTGAGAAGATGGATTGTGAAATTATATAGGACATTAGTTTCCTAATTAAAAATGTGTATGTGAATGTTTCATAGTTTTTGGAGATGGTTTTTTCTACAACATAATAGCTGTTTTTTTCTTTTTTTTTAAGTTTATAATATTCATATATTATTTTACATAAAATAATAAGAAACCCATTGCATATCAGCATAAATAACATCTTTTTAATGAAAAATAATTTATTTAAAACAAAAACATTGGTGAGAAGATTGGTGTTGATTTACAGTATTGCAAATCTCTTTAAGGTCTGGCTTAAAAGAAGATAGCTCTATACTTCTTCATTCAATCTATTGTGATGTGTTGTTCGGTTGAATTAATGTAAATGGGAAAAATTATGAAGAGTTTTTTACAAGTTTTTCAAATAATTATAGATATTCTTTCATACTATACCAAAATTTGACAAATGCTAGGTTCTTAAATGTTAGTGCAATGTAAAATCTAGAACCATAACAATAAATTTTTCACTGTATTATATTAAAATAAATTTGCCAATTTTGTGATTTTTTTATAAATTCATAATTTTGTATCATCATTTATTACTCATTTGCAAAAGATTGGTTTATTGGGTTGCACAGATAGTTAAGAGAATGAGACAATTACATATGCAAAACAATCACATTTGTTAATAACTTTATCTATTTTGTTGGATAAGTATGCAACTATAGGAAAGCTGTTAAGCAACTAGTGGTGGAAAACAATTAACAAAAGTATATATTGTTTTCTTTGTTGACACAGCTTACTTGTTTTTCATTTTTGAAAGCTTGTGGACCAATTGCCCAAATTTGAATAATCAGTATTTTATTTCAGGTAAAAATGGTATTCTGTGAAATGAGATGCTAGTTCAGGTTATAATACCAAAATAAATAAATAAATAATAAATTACTTTTAAAAAATCATAAAAGAGCTCTTTGAAGCACGTTTTCTATTTTCAATATGCAGCAGACATGCCTTTATGTATACTTCCCATTTCATTAAGTATTGCAAAATCTGAGGAGCTGAGCAAATTTGGCTTTCTACACAAACTTTCTTTTGTGAATCTGAATAACTGAAAATGTGTTTCCTTTTACTTTATTCAGATTTTCATTATTCTTCAATAAAGTATAGTATTGAATCTAAACATAATTTTAAATATTTTAATTTTGATATAAAACATATAAACTGTATAATCCAGTAATCATGTAAACAGCTACAATTAGTGAATATAAATATGTATTATATTAGCTTCAGAACGTTTTAATGAATAGAAAAAAACAGAAATTTCATCTATTACTCTCCTTGGCCAATTTCCATTTTTCTCTTTCCAAAAATATTATTAATGCATTTAATTATATGGGGTATTTTTGAAGATTGGTCTTTAAGCTTATATAAATGATTATTATTACATAATTATTATTGTTTCATCTATCTTTAGGTATTTATATCTATATTGGTATAGGGGGATTTCATTTACTTACTTTAACTGCTGGATTATAATTCACTTTATTAATTACATACTGTTTTCGGTTTTTACTTAGTTCAAATCATTTGACATTTGTCTATTGGATAATTTTTTCTAGTGATTTTTTTGGAGTTCTTTATACATTGTGGATAATAATTCTTTCCATCTCCTGGGACAACTGTTAAAACTCAGCTGCTTATCTTTTAACAAAGATTAATTGGAGTTTTCATTAACCGCACTTCAAGTCGCTAGCTATTGCCTTTCCTAGTTTGTTTCTGAAGAGAGCTATGCAATGCAGAAATATTAGGTTGCTCTCTTTCAGGGTACTTTTATCAAGATTTCACCAACATCTCCTGAATACAAAGGAATGAAGTGTGTGTGTGTGTGTGTGTGTGTGTGTGTGTGTGTGTGTGTTAAAGCTCTTCTTTACATATTGTGTGCTCAGCTCTGTGGCAGTAATAGGTGTGATCTGATTTAAGAGTTGTGGGAAGAAAATAGCTTCGAGATTACCTGGGAAAAAAGTCTTCCCTACGGGGCAGTAGTAATTGATTTGATTCTATATCAGTTGTTCAACGGCACAGTAAGTCATGTACCCTACCAACCACTCAGCTGTTATAGCCTGGAACTTTGCTACTGAACTTTTTCATATGCACTAAGTGTAGACTATATAAACATTTCCTTCAATGACATTTCCTCAGTATTTTAAATTTTTGTGAATGCTTGGGTTTTACTGAAGCAGATACACTAACTCTCCTAAGAGAGAATTCTGTCATGTTAGTACAGTTTCAAACTTACAGAACAAAAATGAATAAAAAACACTTAATTAATTTTAATTCAAACTTGAGTCACCTATAAAAGTGTGTAAAGGAAAAAAAAACACTCCTGTGTATTTATCCTTTATTACTTATACAGAACATTTTGTTGCTGGCACTTCTGATGTTAAAGAAAACATTATTCAATGACACGTTTTAAAGATGGTAAGGCAGGTGTTATTCAGGACCATTGGGATGTGTACAGAGACCACTGCAACTGGGATTTTACACTGGGACAGAGCTTACGCTCAACACCAAATACAGTATGGGAAAGTGGGAATTTATAGCCAATGAGCACGGTGGGGATCATTGACTGAAAAATTAGTAAGAAGAAAAATGAAACAGCAAGAGTAAGGGGGATTCTAGCTTAACCAAACTAACAGGATTCTTGCTGTGGCCAGGCCTGGGAAATGGTGAAGGATAAGGAACTGATCAGATATCAAGGCTGATCAATATCAAGGTTAAGGGCTTCTGGTTAAACTGATTTAGCAGGGCTCTTGCTAAAATTAGATTTTACAAGTGCACAGGTAGGCATAGGAGATGGTTCAGGAGCCTGTCTAAAGTTTGGTAAAGCAAAGAATCTTTTTCACTGGGAACCCGATGTATGTTTGTTTCTTCCCAACACTAAGCAGTTCTCAGGGACACCAGATGGGTGTCCTGCATTTCAATTCAATTTTGACACTATGTACAAAGAGTAAAGATGAGATTTCATATGTTTAGAATGTACTCCCATAATAGTGCCTCAATTTTGCCAATTTAACATTTTATTTATTTCCCTTCAATTTTGCATAGAATTCTCTTTGACAAACAATATAATACTATAAGTATTAGGGCACTTCACAAAAATTACATTTACACATTGTTAAATAAAAAGAAACATTATTATTAATCCAAAGTCCCAGGACAGTCCCTGTACTTCTGACTTACTGGCTGTAAATAAGGGTTTTCATGATCTCCTCCTTATGTTCAGTCATTTGCTTGAATGACTCACAGAACTCAGGGACACATTTATATTTATAAGGTTATGATATAATATATGACATGGTAAAGAAAACAGATCAACAGTCAGATAAAAACATGTATAGGGTGAGGTCTTGAGGGGCCCTGAGTGCAAGAGCTTCCACTCATATGGAGTTGGGGTATACTACCCACCATGTGGATATATTCACTAACCTGGCAGCTCCCCAAATCCAGCACTATCGGGATTTATATGGAGGCTTCGTCACATAGTTATATTCACTTACTAACTCTGTTTCCAACACCTTCCCTCTCTTTATAGCAGGGGTGTCAAAACTTTTTTCAACATTTTTTACCAAGGGCCATATGCGGTGAAATACACAAACAGCCGGGCCACTCACTCGAGGTGAAGTACATATTGCCTCACCTGGTTTATTTAAGTAAACTAAATATATTTTTGGAGTTTGCTGCAGGCCAATTAACAATGGATTGCAGGCCGCAGTTGACACCTTAGGCAGCAGTTTTGACACCCCTGCTCTATTGAATGGGGGTGGGTAGGTAGGGTGAGGCTGAAAGTCCCAAGTTTCTAATCATGGCTTTGTCTTTCTGGTGACCAGTCCCCATCCAGGAGCCCACCAAAAGTCAACTCATTACAATAAAGACATTCCTATCACCCAGGAAATTACAAGGGATTTAGGAGTTTGTTGTTAGACACTCCTATCATGCAGGAAATTATCAGGAACTGGGGCAAATACTCAATGTAAAACCAGAAGATTCTCCAAGCACCCCTATCTTTAAAGGTTTTGGGATCCCTGTGTGAGAAACTGGTGTATATATGTCTTATTATTTCACAATGTATAAAATCAAATTTTGTAACATTTCCTTAATAATTATAATATACTGTTTGCTAAATAAAATATTTGTAAAATAGAAAAAAGGAATAGATCAATGTTAAATTTATATAATACAATTTCTCAATTGTATCTGTTCTCCTCAGACGCATATGCAATAATTTGAAAACAGCATTATAAAGTGCTCTTTTAGAATATTTACATAACAAAAGTTATTTATCTGCCTGTGAAAAGAAAATGTAATACGGCATGATTGTGGAGACTACTGTTTTGTTTCTCATGGGAAGAGAAGTTATTTACAAAGCCTTTTTCATCCTCAGTGGTGTACTAGTTATTTACCTTTCTAGGAATCTCATCATCACCATCTTCTTTCCTGTCCCAAATTTCCTACAAAAGCCAGGCTCAAACTGAATTACAACTTAAGAATCAGTCAACCAAAACATGTCAGTGTGACTGCAGTGGTTTCAGACAAAAGAGATAAGATATTCTGTCGTGTGTTTTGTGCTGCTAAACCCAAACCAAATGTTTCAGGGAGTTCAAAATCCATAGCAAAAATTTGGAGAGTTATTTGTTTCCCAACTTCTGCTTATCAATTACAAAGTAGTTTGTCATTTCACTATCCATAGTTTTGTAGGAGGGTTCAGAGGACACTCATTCTAGATCTTTCCAGATGACTTTCTTAACATACTTTGGAAGACAAAATAGCTAAAGGAAAAGATCATAGTTTTTTTTAATTTTTTAATTTTTTTATTTTTTTGTTTTTTTTAATTGTTTATTATAGGACGGCTATATGTGTAAACTTTCCAATAAAATGGAAGGTAGAAGAGGATGTCATGGCCAGTATCATTTTGTAAAGAAGTGTGTGTAAAGAAACTACATACAGCCAAATTTGGTTTCAATTGTATTATATGATGTTCAAATGTTTCCAACTCATTATAATAATTACTTTTTCCTGAACCTCAAAATAGACTACTGAATCTGAAAACAGGCATTTGCTCTGTTCTTTTGTTGTGTTTTTCACTTACTATACTACGGACTTTTTCAGTTACTTTTTAGTAAGCATTATTTCTTTATGCTTAGATCTACATAATAATACATCCATCTATTGTCTTCCTTCAAAATCATCTTACACCTACTGAAAAAGATAATCAAATAGGATATCATACTGTGAATGCATCATCTGCTTATTTAATAATTTCCATAATTTATATGAGTCTAAACATTTTCATGCTCTTTGCAATTGATCTTCAGTGCTTTTAGTTTAAAAAATAAGAAAGTTGATGATTTTAATATAAAGAGATTCTTTTTCTCAATATAGACTGGCATATCTTCCTATTTTTATCTACGTTATTGGATACAAAGCAAAGAAACAGTAACAGCCTGAAAATCCTCTGATCAGATTGCACAATTCTTAGCACATAAATTATTAATATTTAAAGGTTTACCTAGCTTTCTTATAAAAATACATACATTTTTATTTATTTTTAAAATATGTAAGTTGACATTCATTAACCTACATGGTTATGTGAGGATGCAGTCTTGATTTAGAATATAATTTTCTTGAGATTCTATTATTAACTTTCTTACAAAAACATGTAACTTCCAGAATTGAAATCTATGATTTCAAGTAGCCATGTCTAAAAAATAAATTAGTAATTAATTTATGAAACAAATTAAATCTAGAATGCCTTTTCCCTTAAATCATTTTTACAGTTATGCTCATGCATTAGATTTTTTAGCAACTCATTTTATCACATCTTTTATCACATTCAAAATATTTTTATTTAAAAAGCTCTATTTTCCTACTAATAGTTAATTAGTTTGCATGATTAATTAAATGCTATAACAAGTTCAATTGGCATAAACAGGTTGAGTATCAGTACAACTGAATCTTGGTAATCTTAAATTTAGGCCTTGAGCCCATATAAGTACGTGGAAAAGCTATAGCATTTTACTAGTTACTAGTATGCAGTTTCATGTAGGCATTGCATGTTTTACACAGGAACTCTAACGTGCATAATTTCGAGGGCAGATTAAAAGAAATTAAATTATATACATATATAATTATATGTATATGTATATGTATATATTTATATATATAACATATATAAACATATAACATATATAACACATATATAACATATATATGTTAAAGGCATTCTACATTTAATTTGTTTATATATGTATGTGTATATATATATATATATATATATATATATATATATATATACATTTTACACAAATTTAAAAAGAAGCATTACTAGCATCATGAATGGTGCATTTCTTCCAGTCATCAACATTTAAAGGTATTAGTATTATCTTTTACAGCAATTTAAAAATTTCAGCTGGATTTAGAAATAAATATTTTCCACTACGCGAGCAGTCTCAGGAATGTGACCTTGTTCAAAAATTAGAAGCACATGTTTATCCCAACAAATGACATTGGCTGGCATACCTGGTCCTCTAGTGAGCAGTTCCAGGAAGGCATGTTTGACTCTTTTAGGGCCACAACTCTGGGAGATTAGTTTTATAGCCTTAAAGACCAGAATATCCAGGGTGTTCCATTTCAAACTGTCACCCTAGATCTCACATAAGCCTTTACACTGTCATGCTCTGATGCACTGCTCAATGATAGAGGAGTTCTCCAGGACTTGAGGTAAAGCTTGGTACTGCAGAACACTCAGTCACATAAGATTAAAAACAGTTGAGATGTCATGTGAGCTGAGTGCTTGATACATGAAGATGTAAACTTTTCCTTTAAAAATTAAATTATTTGAAAAATCATTGGCCCCTACTCTTTAACAGTGAATAAAATGATGTTATATTATCAATAGTAACCTATTTTTATATGCTGTTGCTCCAAATTGTTCACATTTATCCTCAGCACAACACTCTCAAAGTATTTCCAGGGATGCCAAGAAATTTTTTACACCTACTCATGAAGAATTCTAGTCTGTCATCACTGAAAATGTCAGGCTCAACTATGACATCCTTATAGCTACCACAGCTCCCATGGCTGTACCACCACTCCTGCCAGATACCAGTATCCCATTATATAATCCTGTGACAATTCTGCAAGCTGTCACTTGTCAACACAGTTGGTTTTGGGGGAATGTCAGGAGAAATTTCTCATTCCTACTGTTATAGTCTCTCAGCTAAGTACCAAACAGAATAGTTGTTGTTCCAGTGTCTTACAAAGGGGGTTTAAGAAAGCAAATCTTTCAATTTTTACTTACAGCCTTCTATCTCTATAGGATTAAAACATGAATCAACTCAGAGACTGAACAATCCAAAAGACATAGCATGTCATGCTGAGAATTGGTCCTTTATAGATACATTTGGTTTAAAAGCAACATGAGAATCACCGAGGCAAAATTCGGCATATCTCTTTCAAGCCATCAGACTATGGATATTCCAATCATGTGTGAAGACAGATGTATGAGGTTCATTATCCTGATTTTACCTCTTGTGACTTTTGTGTAAGATTATTTCAAAATAAAGTGTTAACAATTTTAAAGTAGACAGAGGGTACCAAAAAATGTGCACACATTTTAAGAAAACTATATTAAAATTGTAATAATATATTCCAATAACAAGAGATGAATACACGTCAGGTTTGACTTCTGCAATTACAAGAGGTGCTCAAAGTGGTTACCGTCTGCGTCCAGACACTCCTGATTATGGCAAACTACTGCTTGAGCAACATTGACCAAAGTGTCCACTTGTGTACAATTTTTGGCACCCCCTGTATATCATCAGAGACTCAGTCCTGACTATACGCTCATAAAGCAAGTTTTTAATTATATTTTGTTTCACATTGATATCCTACAAAGGGCAGACATTTTAGTCTAACTGATCTAGTTAAATGTATTTTATGTGGGTTGTCTCTGTATACGCCAAAATGATTGGGAACAGACACTAGGGGACAGTATGGCACACTCTAGATTGTGCTAACTTGGTCAAAGTCCAATATGAATGGATTCTTGAGAGTTACCCAGTCTGGGTTTTTTTTGTGTGTTTTTTTTTTGGTGGGGGAGGTCAAATCTATTCCATTGGTTTAATTTGACTATTTCATTTAAAATCTTCTAATATCAGGCTTCTCTCTGTCTCTTCAAATTATGAACTTTACATAGACACACGCTGGTAGAAATTCAGAAGTCCTATTGTCCCTTTATCTACTTCCTTATAGGCTCATCTCTACGTCTCCATTCATTGATGCTGTACATTAGGCCTGGGGAGGGCAAAGACACACTAATTGTCATTTGCCTTTGTAAAGTTTACTAGTAACTCTGCTGCTCCTTCCTCGAAAAATCCTGAGAACATTCTCTTGGAAGTATGAACAGGTAATTATATGGAGACTTTTTTCTCATGTGATCCTAGGTCAAGGTGCTACCTTCTGCACTTGACCTAAGATGGATAGCTACACCTGTACCTGCCATTTAGTGCTTCCTTCACACCTGTCCAGTAAAGGTTTCTAAACTATTGGATCTTCTATATATGCTAGCTTTTCCTTTCTCACTTGGCTAATTTCATCTCCTGAGCAAGAACCTAATTTCCATAAATATCACAGGAGTGTTAACTTCCTAAACAAACTCAAGATTTTGAATACCAAAAGAAAATCACATTAAAAATAGTCTTAATTTTAGTCTACGTAATGGCTAAAAGATGAATGTCTAAAGGCTAAAATATAATTGCTACATTTGAAGTCAAGGGACCTATTTTCCAACTCTTCTACCAAAGAATGCTTTGTTTCTAGACAGTCACTTTAAGTCTCTGGAACTCTATGAATTTGTCTAGAGTAGGGATCCAACCTAAAGAGTAGGGGCCCAACCCCAATACCAGGGTTGGGCTGGAATAGTATTATTCAAGTCAAGTTGTATTTCAGAGTGGTAAATGCTTTACGTTATATTACAGAGATCCTAGGAGAGAAGCAGAAAATAAATGGAGACAAAAGGGAAGAACAATTGGCTTTGGTTGGTCTTCAGACTATGGGTTGTGAAGTACTGACTGGACCATACAGTCTATTCCGTCTTTTGTACATGTAAATTTGAACTCTGTGCCACTACTGACCTATTATTACTCATAAAGAACATGTAAGCTTATTGTTGATTTATTCGCATTCATCCATAGTATCTTTTTTTTTTTTTAAACAAAAAGCCTTTTTAAAAAGAAGTAATATTGCAGAGGTATTATTAAAACATTCATTTGTCACTCACCATTTTGTTTCAGATCATTGAATGCATTACAAATTGAAGACATTTATTAAAATAATACTACAATATATCAACATTTCCACAAGCTACCATGGCACAGACATACCAGTGATTTTGAGATGTGACTGAACAAAGACTTGGAATAATATGGTTTGTGCAATATCTGTGACAATTATAGTGGGCCCAGTTCTCTGTAATGTACTCATTCTATCCATCCATCCATCCATCCATCCATCTGTCCATCCATCCATCCATCCATCCATCCATCCATCCATCCATCCATCTATCTATCTATTTATCTATCTAAACAATTATATATGAAAAAAGCCAGACAAGTATGCAAACTTTCTACCGTGCACTTACACAGTAAACTTAATTATCTGAAGTTTCATACATATATACACACATTGTAGACATTACATTATATAAACATTTCATACATATAAACATATACTTGTATACATTGTACACATTATATGTAATTATATGTACATTTTAATTTCGCTTTTTCTCAGCTGTATTAAAAACTGTATTAAAATCGTAATAATATATACCAATAACAAAAGATGAATAGTCCTATTAGGTAAGACTATTAAAATCTAAGCATATTTATGGACTTTGATTTAGCTCACAGAACTACTCAGCTTCATGGATGCTGATTTATAATCTCCTTAATTTACTGATGTTTTTCTATCTTTTCTATCTCTATCATAAAGATACAGTTGAAGCAATATAAGCTGCAATTTTGCTCTCAAGATACTATATCTTGTCCAATTGTTACTGAAATTTTAATTGATTATTTCACTGTGCTTGCAGTTCATTCTCAGTCAAACAGACATCCATGGAAACACATCCCCAACTAATCACTGGCATCACAGTATCACTGGGGGAATTCATTGATTGGGGCCTTTGCTAAATGGCAGTGGTGGGGATTTTGATTCTTGAATGAATCACTTTGAGACCGTCTGTCACACAGACTATACCTATAAACACTGCCAGTCAAGGTTAATGGAGCATAGCATTACGCACAAAAGAGTGGAAAAGTGAACATGGATAGTCAGCATAAATCTATCTACAATGCCAGAAAAAAGAATGCAATGTATATAGATTTTTAGCACTAGAAAGGGCTTTAGAAATCACAACTGCCTCATTTTATAGATGAGAAAATTCATATTCAGAGACACTGAGATGCTCTTGGTCAGACAGCTAATTAGTGGCCACAAGATGCAAAGCCAGGTCTCTTGATTTTTTAGTCCATTGTTTTTTCCATTTCACCTGCTGTACGTTTTGCTGGTGGTAGGTCAAAAGTTAAGTTCTGCTATGTGAAGAAGCTCCTTACAATTAACCGTGATTTTGCTTTAATAACTTTTAATTTTTTTGTGTAAATATCATTAAAGAAAACAAAGTTTTGGATGTTGTTTACAAACTAAATCAAATGGAAAGATCGGATTCAGTCTTTTCTAATTATGTAGGCTGTCAGTTGTAAATAAAATCTAGTTCTCAATTCAAAAATACATAATTGAGTATGAGTGTAGTGAAATGTGTTTCACTGAACCTAATACAACAGCTTAGTACAGGGTGCACCCCTCTCTCCCGCCTACAACATTCTGTTCTTTGCTAAATATCACAGACATGCTGAAATTGAGAATAATATGATATTTCCCCTTTGTGACACTATCTCTTTTCTGCTGCTGCCCTAGCATTAAGCTTTCTCTTTACTTCCTATCCTCATATTCATGAGCAAGCCCTGGGAGAGAAAAACGTTTTGGTGAATTTCCCAAAACTCTTTCCATTGTTTCTGCTGCAAACTTCTGAAATGCATACAGGTAGCGCAGATGTCCTTTCCCGACCTCTTAACTCTGAGGAAGCATTATTCTCAGAGAGTACATAATTGCTTTTGACGTGCTTTGTCCTTCATTCACCACTCAAAGGATAAGCATAAAGAGCTCTTGCTTAAAGTTTCTTTTACTTTCTTTATTTAGTACTATATATATGTATATTTAATGGAAATATATATATATATATTTTTTTTAATGGAAAATTTGAACCAAATTAATTTGAAAATGGTTATACCTCGTTAACTAGTATAAAGATGTACAAATTGAAAAGTAAGTGGCAAGGTTGTTATAACTTTCTGAATCCAAGGCACTTCATAAGAAGCTTACTTTTCAAGGGATTTTTAATCTTAGTAAGCTAGCCAAACTATTGAGTAATTGTTAAATTTGTGTGAAATACTTCAAATATGTGAACTTTAAAAATGTTGTTAGTGATTAGTTATTTTCTTGTCTTTATTTCCTAAACTTCTTTATATCTCCTCCAGTTTTTTAGGTAGTAAATGTACGTGCAGTATCCAGAAGATTTAATACCAAAATTTGTATATGTGAAAGACAATATCATGTGTTTTCCTTATATTTCTTTTCATTTATTGTCTTCATCTCTTTGCCACTGTATGCCCTTCACCTTATCTCCTCTTTCACCATATTTCCTATCTTCCTTTATTTTGCTTAATTCTAATAGTTTTCCCTAAAAACTTTTACCAATTCCGTTATTTGCTTAATTCTAATAGTTTCCCTAAAAACTTACAAGATTTTGATTAATGTAAACGGAAGTGGAAAACAACATTAGTTGTTGAAAACAAACAAAAAAAAAATGTATTGGCCTATCCTAGATGGTCTCAAGCAAACTTATTTCATAAGATGGATTTAATAACAATAATTAGAAAGGAAGAATATTTCTAATAAGCCTAAAAATTAACTCTAAAATTTCAAGGAAAATATATTTTAAACAATATTCCAGTAATTTATAAAATTACAAATGACATTTCTAGCTATGACTATATGAAACATGCATAGCCTCTTCAATGATGGCTAGTAATAAGTTTTCTTATAGCTAGTCACACTGAAACCTTGGCATTGTATGGGCAAATATATAATATGACCCAATTAAAATGAAAAAATAGGCTACAAACTCTCATCTGATCATATACAGATGTATAGTTTGTTTGCTAGAATATGGTATGGAGTAGTCAATACAGTGTAAAATATCTATAATAAAAAAAGAGATGTGCATGCCTAACTACGTGAAGCCAAAGATAAGTAAGTCTCAGGAGCTTATCCTTAGGACATTAAAATACTTCTATTCTTTATTCATCCATTGCACAATTTATTATAATAATTCTATAGAGCAGCACCCAGCAGAGAAGATATAGTGAAATTTGCCTTGTTGTTTCCATCATAAATCTCCTCATTTGAATGATTTATAGCTTGGCTGTTTTTATTTGGTTTTTCTTGAGACTTTGCATACGGGTCTTAAACTTTAAATAATTATTTCCTTAAGTTTAATTTAAATCAGTTTACTCTTCCTGTCTCTCTCTCTCTCTCTCTCTCTCTCTCTCTCTCTCTCTCTCTCTCTCTGTCTCTCTCTCTCCCTTTCTTATTTTTATCAACAAGAGAAACAAAATGTCGCATGGGATGTCACAAAATCTATGTTCGGAAATAGGGCACCTGGCAACAGGAAGCAGATAATAATTATCACATGAGCATCTTTTTCTAAACCCCTGTTGGATAAAATGAGTATGTGGCGTGCTTAGGGCAACCAGTCAGTCCTCTTTCATAAATCAGCTTCAATAAAGCATATTCCCAAATAAAATCTGCAGCACTGCAACCATAATAATAATTTAAGATATCAACAACTATAAAAATCAAATATAATATTAATTATATATCTGAAAAAACTTAAGTGAATTGTGACTTGTTCAAATTCCAAAATGTTGTAATTCTCTCAAAAACCTGGATTGAATCTAATAGTACTTATTTTATTTTTAAAATCTTTCTTATTTTTTTTTTCTTTCGGAAATAGTTTCACTTTCTACTAAAGTTCAATATTTCTACACATACTCATCAAGTGCCATAGATATATCCATGGAAGTTAGATTTTATGTTAAACAACAACTACAACAACACACACACACATTATAGTTAAAATGTTTAATTAGATATGTTTAACTGTGAAAACTATATATAGCATACCTTAATATACAAATGATTTGTAGTTGTATAGTGTTCTGGAAGACACCCATTCCTTCCTACCTTTCTAATCACCCTTACTCAGTCTCTTTTGCCATCTCTAACTGTTGTGTTCCATCTTTACATTTCTTTTGTCAGTGTTGTCCTATGTGCTCTTCTATTCTTAATCTGAAAGAGTTTATTGAGCAAACTCATACTGTCTTTTTATTTCACTTGACATGTGTGTTGAAGAATCTTGACCTTAAGACTCTAGTCCAAGTCTCTTACTTGCACTTCATACCACTGCACTAAGTGGCTTAATATATGTATTTACCTGAAGGTTCACAGTACCTGATATTCAACTGGACTAGAACTGAATTGTTTATCTTCATTCTCCAAAGTCTCCCCTCATTCCCATCTTTTGCATAGTTTCAGAGAAAGCCATAATCCTGTATCCTGTCCCTCGAGTCATTTATCTGAGTGCTTTCATTAAATTTGTTTTTTAATTATACTTGACATAAAATATTATATTAGTTTCAGGTGTACAACATAGTGATTAGAAATTTATATACCACCCATTATTTTATTTCTAGAAATGCTTTAAGTCCCAATGATAAAATAAAGTGATTGATTGAAACTCACCCTGGGTACTTTTATTTCTGTGTACATATTCAATAACTGGAACTTAAAAGAAGGCACTTCTAAAGAAATTAAAATGTGATCCTCTAGCACCTTACTCCCAAACTCCATATTGTCTTAAAATGTAATCTTTAGTTGTCTGTATTTTTATGTCCCTGAACATATATTTTTCTGTGTATAAATGAAAGTAAATATGATATAATAACATATAACATATCAAAGGCAACAAAAAAATTCAATGCTAAGTTTATTTAACAACAAATTCAATTCAAGGAATCCTTGGTGCTTTCAAAGTACTCAGCACAGAAAATATGTTCAAGATGTTTGTTGGATCAAAACATTTCATATAAAAACATCTTAATAAACTTAATTGTATGTTTGACTCCTTGTCTTTCTTCCGACTGTTTTTTTATTAGATTTAATACTTATCTAAATGATTTATTAGAGTTCTTTTTATATTTTACTATGTCAATGATGTTTATATTTTGAGTAATAAAAAGGAAGCTATGCAACTTATGACTTAACTCATAGCTATAAATTAATATGTTCCCAAAAAGAGCAATGACATTTTATTCCTGCATTCCCCAATAGCTTATTGAAACCCTACAAATGACCTAAACTGAATTTATTCCTCTTTTAGTCTATAAATCTATCTCTGATTATTTCAACCAAATATATATTTGTTTTCCTTCTAAAGTAGATTATTCAAAATATTTTTGTTCACCATAAATAAAGCTGCAATGAACATCAGAGGACATGTATCTTTATGGATAAATGTTTTCAGATTTTTTTGGTAGATACCCAAGAGAAGGATTGCTGGGTCATATGGTAATTCTATTTTTAATTTTTGAGAAATCTCCACATTGCCTCCCATAGTGGCTGCACCAATCTATATTCCCATCAACAGCATATGAGGGTTCCTTTTTCTCCACAGCCTCTCCAAGAATGGAAACAACCAAAGTGTTCTTCGACAGATGACTGGATAAAGAAGATGTGTTATATATACACAATGGAACACTATTCTGCCATAGAAAAGATGAAATAGTACCATTTGAAACAACATGGATAGATCTTGAGATTACTATGCTAAGTGAAATAAGTCAGACAGAAAAAGCAGAGAACCATATGATTTCACTGATATGTGGGATACAAAACTGAAAACAACAAAGGAACAAGACAAACAAATAAAGAAACAAAAACTCATAGACACAGACAATAGTTTAGTGGTTACCACAGGGTAAGAGTACAAGGGTGGTAGATGAGGGTAAACAGGATCACATATATAATGTTGAAAGGAGAACTGACTCTGGGTGGTGAACACATAATATGATATAATGATGATGTATTACAGAATCATACACGTGAGACCTATGTAACTTTACTAATCATTGTCACTTTTGAATTTCATTAAATTTCCTCAATAATTTTTATTTTGAATTTCAAAGACTTCTATTGGGATTTTTTTTTTTTAATGGAGCTGGTAATGTATTATTTTTCCAATGGTAGTTATACAAGTGTGAAAATCATCAATGAGTTATTCATCTATGTAACAGTTAATTTTAAAATATTTAATAAAAATATTGGAAGCATAGTTCTCTAACTTAAAAAAAATAAAAATAAAAATTCCAAAAATGGGTACAGTGAATTTTTGTCCGTTTAGATCTTTACTATTCATTGTTCTTGTGCTTACTTTTATTTTATTTGTCATTTTTCTAATTTTTTGTTGTTGTTGAAGCTAAGGTCACTGATTTTGTACCTTTCTTATTTTCTAATAAAGATGCTAAATACTGTACATTTTCCCATAAGTACTGCTTTAGCAGTATTTCACAAATTTGCATATGCTGTACTTTCATGTTCACTGAAATCAACATACTTTTTAATTCCCTTTTGAATTTCTAATTTTCCATAGATTATTTAGAAAAGTATTATTTTGTTTCTATTTTACGTGCTTTTGTAGCAATCTCCCTAAATTGATTTAATTTCATTTCATTTAAGTCAGAGAAGAGAATTTGTATAATTTAAATAATTTTAAATTTATTGAGACTTGCTTTATTGCCCAAAATATCTCCTATTATGGTGAGTGTTCCATATGAACCTGAATATTCAAATTGGTCTATAGTATTTTCAAAGTTATCTATATTATACTTATTGATTTAATGCCTAAATTTTCTATTAATTAATGAGGGTAAGGTGTTGACTATAATGTCACAAAATATTTTGGATTTATCCGTTTCTCTTATATTTCTCTTGGTTATTGCTTCATATCTCTTGAAGCTATTACTAGGTCCATAAACATTTAGGATTATTGTATCTTCTTGATTAATTGATCCCTTTATCATCCTGATATGATTGTTTTACTACAAGTAATGCTCTTACTTCCACTTATGAAAGTAGTTTCTGAAGGCTACTTTGATTGGTATTAAAATAAGCATTCTAGGTTTCCTTTGTTTAGTGTTAAAGTGATGTATCTTTTTGCACCCTTTGAACCCATTTCTGTCTTTATATTTAAATCATACGTAGAAAACATCTAGTTGATGTTTGCTTTTTTAACTAATATGACAATATCTATCTTTCATTAGAGAGTTTAGACCATTTGCAGTGAATGTGATTAGTAATAAAGATAGGTTAATTTTATCATCTTGATATTTTCATTTTGATCCATCTATGCTTTTAAAAATGAGAAAGTCCACAGGAAAAAGAAATGTCTTCCATAATTCTACCATGCAGTGTCAACAACTTTATAGTTATGGGGCAATCATTTCATCCCTTGAATATATGCACATACAGGAAAAAATATATTTTACTTTTAGTAGATTAGCAGCATTCTATTTTTTACATAATATTTTTCATTTTACATTACACTACAATATTTTGAAACTATCATATTAAATTAAATCATACTTTTACATTTTACATTATACATGGCACAAAATAGGCATAAAACATTCTTCGACATAATTCATACCTCTTTATATATTTTTATTTCTGTCGGATAAATGCTAAATTACTAGTCAAAACTTTGACATTTCTAAATTGCCCAGGGTGTTTGTTTATTGAAACAAAGGAAAAAAAAAAAAACACAAACAGGCACTTTGAGAGATAAAAATATTGAATTCAACTGTATGGCTTGGAGAGAAGAATTAGGAAAGCAGGCCATTGCTTTGATGACAAAAAAAGGGAAAAAAATATATTTGAAGTATTATTTCCTGAGGCTTTCTGCTATAAGGAGGAATCACTTGACAATCCTTGATCTACTTCAGAGTCAAGATTTGGGATCAGCTTTCCCGTTATATTCCATGGTCACTTTTTAAACATTGCTCTTTTACTTATTTTCAATTTTTATGTTCTCTTGAAATGTATGTTTTGTCACTTTCTCGAATCCATAATTTAATGGTAGCCTTCTCATGCCCCTCAACATTCACTATAGAAATTGGGCTCTGCAATTGTTCTTTATCACGATTCAGCACACCTTCTAAGGCTTGGGTCATTTCATGTACACGACCAATACAGAACCATTTCTTCATAGTTTCTTTATTTCTTCAACTCCAGTGACCAATTCCCTATGGCCACATTTTACACATTTAAAAAATCTAGATCCAATGACAATCTAGAGCTGTAACATTATTTCCATACCTTCACCTCCAAACAGTTCTCTCTTGATAGTTTTCTCTCTAGACTCATTTTTTCAAAGTCCCTGAAATTTCCTTTTTATACGTTCTTTCATGTTATTGGCTTCTGCTAGATTTTCCTCCCTTTCTATTCAGCCTATGTTCTGCTCTAACTTCTGACATGATTCTGAGTTACACCAGTGTCCTGGAGTCACTCTCCACCTCAGAAGCACAGCAAAACCTCTACCCTGAAACCATGCCAAACACTGCTATTTGTCTCCTGTGTTTCTACATGATGTAAAAATGCAGCCAAATGGATAGACTGATGCTTTCACAAAGGCACAGTCTCAAACATTAGCAGGAATTCCAATGCCAATCATCAACCTATTTACTTTTCCTTGGTCAGCCGTGATGTGCTTTCTCCATGGTGATAATTCTAAACTCTCATGAATCTTCATAAGTGCCATACCCAGTCTCGTTCTATCATTCACAGCAGACAATTGTGTTTCTTATTATATGAAGAAAATTAGGAATATTGATGTTATCCTTTAATATCCCTCCTCCTACCTACAGAAAAATATCAATTCTGCAGGCCTGCTGCTAAACCTGTCCTGCTCAGTAGGTCTTTTTTCCTTTGCTTTGTTGGTAATCTATGAGGAAATGGAAATCATATTTCTGTGGATAATGTGAAAAAGACTGCAGTTTATGTGTTTGAATTGAAATATGGAAAATAAAGTATACAGAATATACTGCTAACAGTAATTTTACCTTCTCTGCCTTTACTGAGAGCTGACTGTATTTTAGGGTTCTATATGCATGACTCATCTCATGTTTTCTATGTAATTGCAAAAGAGATGTCATTTTGGAGATGGAGCAAGGAGTAGCAATATATATGGTTTGGTCACCCTATAAAGCCATTCCAGATGACAGCCAACAACGCAGGCCTCAGGACTCTTATGGGGCAACATTCAGTGGGAGCAATGAACTGTTCTCTTTTGTTGTCTATTATAAGGTGACACAATTTCTTTTTTCACTCAAATCTGCCTTTTATTAATTATATTGAGAGTTTGTTTCTGAAAGAAAATGATGAACATTTTATTATTGTTCCAAACATATTCTTTTCTTAATTGTTGTATATTTCTATGTGATGATGAATGAGAGCAGACATATCTAGCTAACCAAAACTGAATCTGAGAAGTCAGGGATTTGTTGTTTTTGTTTTTGTATTTTAATTTCATTTATATAGTAAGTAAAATTAGATTCTGAAAGAAAAGGCAGTTTCAGATTTACATTAATATTTTCATGTAGGTATTTGGATAGTGCCACTAGTTCACAAAATATTTTATACAGTCATACATTAATTATGAATAAAAGGAAATAGTTTAACGTACTATCGTTCCTTTAACTACAGTAAATATAAATATACATTTATTTATCTAATTTTTGTGTATGTCTTTATTTATAACTGATTTATTTATAAAATATCTAGCCACAAATTTCTTATCCTATTATGTAACCTGAAACCAACCATAACTCTTATTTGAGGGGCAAGTAGGATACCACCTTTAATAGATATCTTGAGTCTATATTCTGATCTCATTTTTAATCCCCAATCAGCTATTACCTTGATGAAGTCAAATGATCTCTGAAGTACTTAGGTACTTCATGAACAAAATGAAGAAGTTGGCCTGGATAATGTCTGAAGTCTCATTCAGGACTAACATTACATGACTGTATTTGCTTCAATGACCTCTCTATGACAGCATCATCAATATTCAAAACACATTGCTATGAATACAGCAAGCTTATTTTTCCTGGCATTGCAATCAAATCCATGGTGTAATGGGGAACACTGCAGAAGTTTGAACTACACATTAACATTCTTTTTTGTTTCAGGCTTAACTACTCCCATTTTCTTTGATCTTTGATACTGCTGATATAACCTCACATACATCGTTTATTAAGTTCTGTATACTTTAAAGAGGCAATTTCTTCTTTTTTTAAGAACACAAAGACTGAAAAATATTACCCATAATTCTTAAGCACCGGTATGAAATACCTAAAGTCAAATCACAGATACTATAACTCTGTTTTTATTAAAACAGACCTAATATAAAACTAAAATTTGATTTCGACGCTTATCGATAACCTCTCATTACTTAATAATCAACACTATTAATTTGCCTAATAAAAATGTAATATTTAGAATATTTTCATAACTTAATGAACATATAACTAAGACCCTAACAAATATATAAGGGTGCCATGTATGTTAGATACAGTTCTGTGCCATATATGAAAGGTGTCACTAGAAATGCACTAAAACATTACCATTTGTAAGAAGAACTGACCCAAACAGGAAGTTAATTCTAATTTCTGTGCCATGACTAATGAAGTCATCCCTGACCAAGGAGTTTCATGTCTCTGACAGAAGCCATGTAGTCAGCAGGGTATTTCCTTGGGAATAGAATAAATTCTCACACCTTTCTTAGCTCTCAACAGTGGTTTCTATTTTCATTTAAATACTTAGGTATATTTAGATTAGCTGCTTTAAAGTCTTTACCTACTAATTCTAACATCTCCGTCAAACATTAAGCCTGCGTTTACTGATTTCCTTCCCTGGTTATGGGGTACAATTTCCTAGCCTTACATTTAATAGTTTGTTTGTTTCTGAATAGTGAATATTTTAGATGCTTTATTGTTGAGATTCTTAATTTGTTGTCTTCCTTGAATATATATTGAGTTGTTTATTTGTTTGTTTGTTTTTCCTATTGAAAAGCTAACTTACTATGGATCACTTTGATCCCATCACCTCTTATTTAGGCCCATACTCAAAACAATGGCCTTCTGGCAGCATCTCAATTGTATGCTGAGAAGATCAGTTAGGTTTCTATATTCTTCCTTCTCAGAACTCTAATGGCTTTTGGTTCTTTTTTAAAGTTTAAACTTGACTTTGATAAAGTATTCCTTTTGTTCATTCATTTTACTTCTGAGTTCATTAAACTGTCTGAGTTCTTGTATCTTGTTTTATTTTTTTGTTTTTGTTTTTTTTCAGAACTGCAATCTTGAATTCTCTGTCATTTAAGTCACATTGTCTATGTCCTTAAGTTTATTTTCTGGAGCGTTTTCATTTTCTTTCTGAACTGCCTTGTTACCTTGGTCGTTGATGGTATTTAATGGATTACTTCTCTGCCTTGGCATTTATGGGAGTGAACGCTGCAGCAGGTTGATAGGAAAAGGTTTTTCTTTTGTTTTCCAGTAAGTGGCGATAAAGCCCAGGTGTTTTATTTTCTCTTGGAATACTCTGGTTTTTCAGATCTCTGCTGGGTGGTGGAAAATGACTTGTATTCCCTGGAAAGGTGGGTGTCTCCTCTGTGACAAGGTCACCTGGGTCTCAGGGCACCACTCCCATGGGGGAATGTGGTGGGCAATGGGACTGAGCTCCTTAAATCCTAATGCCTTGCTGTGCTGCCTGAGCTGTCCCAGGTGCTCCACTGTGGTCAGTGGTGATAGGTAGGGGCGGGGCTGGCTGGGAGAAGCCACTGGTGTGTTTGTGGCTTTGTTCTCCTTGCAGTAACGTTGGCTGCCAGTCCTCAGCTGCCTCGCCTCTGTATCTCCATCCCTATCACTGGGATTAGCCACAGTGTGTGTCTGTCCCTCAGGAACTGTCTCTTTAGTTATCAGGGCTGTAGATGTTCTGCACTGCAAGCCAACACTCACTGCTACAGTTTCTTCTGGGACCCATCGCTAGCTCTGGGAGAGTGAAAAGAGGTAGCCAGATTCCTCAGCTTTGTTTTCTGCCTCTCAATGGCAACTGCTAGAACATAGCTGTCCCAGTTCTCTATTCAGTACCTGGCCCAAGGTCTTGCTCTGGGTTCAGCCATATTACATGCTGATCACTCAGGTAGAAATGCTCTAGGCCACAGAAAGTGCCCCTTCATCCTAATTCCTCCCCTCTCCCATGACTCAAAATGGGCTCCAGGCTGCATCCATGGCACCCATTTCTGCTCTTCTCCCTTCGCTCCTCTCTCCTAGGGCTTGATTCACCCAGATGTTTCAATGCGTGGATCTCTGAGACATGTTTGTGTGTTGCACAAGGCATCTTTTGTTGAATTACAGCTATTCAACTTGTAACTCCAAGGAGAGAGATCAAGGGTCCTTCACACACTGCCATGATTCTACATTAGTTATTCTTCATTGTAATGTAGTACATTATTTTCAGTTAAATGTAAAGTTTTTCAGGGTTCTAGATTTTAGATTACCATGATTATCTTATTTTGGAAAATCTATGTCAAATATAGTAAACTTCTCAAAGATGAATCAATTGGAGTTATATAGGACCTTTATTTTTGCTGTGGTCTAACTATATGAAAACATATCTATTGATGTCATATTTAATGGATGTTCAAAGAATTTTAGCCAAAGTATAAATACTGTTTAAAAAACCCACATATGAATATTTTGAAGCTCTCATTTTTATATCATGTCATTATTAGTTCCACTTCCTTCAGACAACTTTGAAACAATCATAAAATGTAGTAAATTTACCAACATTGGGGGCTATAATAAAAGCTTTAGATGAAGAATTTGATATTCAGCTACTAGAGAGTGTGCTTAATACTAGCTAGTGTTCACAAACATCCCATTTTCAGAAGGACATTAATACAACCAATTTTAATCATGAAAATTAGAGCATTCTATGAAAAATAAGTGGGGAAAAAATGAACGTAAAAAATCACTGTAAACACTTAGTTTTTCAATGTCAGCCAACCCGGAAACCATACTGAGAAGAATGGACTGTTTTAGGCACTGATTATTAATGCACAGAATGGCATGGTGATTTTCAGTATAAGTGATTTATACAAGGTCATGTGGATGGGATATGATTCCTAGAATAGAAACCATTGTATCTCTGATGCCACCACTGTGGTTTAATCTTCTAGAGAAAAACAGACATGTTGTTTTCTCTCTGTAATTGTTTATGATCAACGATGCAAAATGGCTTTTCAAGTTATTTTATATTACCAATGTCAAAGGAGATCTTTCCTCACTATGTCCAATGTAGAAAGAAGGGTAGGTAAACTATGGGACCTGAAGTATTGCTAAAATAAACACATATATTAGCATTTTTACTGTGAAATAAAATGGCACAATTCTTTGTTAGTAGAAAAAACAAGACTGTTATAGTTTTAAAATGTAACAAAGGATATCAGTTAATTTAAAATGCAATGGGGAGTGTTACACTGCATTTTAGTTTCATATACATTTTAGCTATTATTAGCAAATTAGTTTAAAAATCTGTTAATCAATCCATTTTATTCACTGACAGAACCTAAAATGGAATCAAAAATTCAGTGGAAAGGTTTAGCTAAATGGCTAATGTATTAATTTAGAGAATGGTTGAAAAATGTCCATATGCAGGGTATAAGTGACATACCAAAGTGCTCATTCCAGACTTGTGTTAAAAATTTGCATTTAATAAGTTAGGGAATAAATAAACAAATAAATAAATGAATAAACAAATAAATAAATAAGTGTGATTATTAGGTCTTAAAGAAACATGAAGGTCAATGAGAACTGAGGTATTTAGTGTTAGTGATGATAATAATGGCTGATACTTACTGGACACTTCCTCTGTGGTCGGTATTATACTAAGTTTTTAATGTTGATATTCTATTTTAATAGTCACATCGATCCTATGGCATAGTTACTAACATTAAACACATTCTCCACTTGTTGAAACTTAGGCGATGCATTTTAAAAAGTTTCCCCAAGATTACTCAGCAAGTGTTGAAACAAGGATTGGAATCTAGAAACTATGTTTTTAAGATCCCAGATTCTTAAGTGCATTGCTTAAGAGTGCTGTGGTATATAGATTTGAAAAGCTGAGAGACTGGAAAATGGCAAAAACACAACCAATCATAATTACAAAAATAAAGCTTATCATAAAAACACATGCAGTTTAATAAACATCGTGGGGGAGCTAGGCAAAAAATTAAGAAAGGACACACTTTTCAGAAGTACCAGATTTACAATTCAAAGAGTATGATATACCACACTCATCAAAAATCAAATTAGTTAAGCCTGCATTTCTTAAACTATGGCAAATGGATGTAAAGCAGAGTGTTCATGAATCTCTGGAAATTGTAGAATTGAAAGTAGGTTGGTAATACATACCAGAATTTTTAGCAATAAAGAACCTGTAGGTGCCATCAGCTTCTCAAAGAAATACTGTAGCATATAATAGATAACTTATCTAATAATTTTTATTTTCCTGTAAACATAGGTAATGTAAAGAATAAAATATGGGAAACAAAAAAAATAAAATAAAAGAATATAACAAAATAGAAACACATGGCATATGTTAGTCCTTAAACTGTTATTATGCCTGTACATAATATTTAATGTCATGTTCAATTCATAATATTAAAATGTTTTTATGCATATATGATAAAGAGATTTTGAAAATATGAGGTTTTTTTTATTTTTCTATTTTTCTCTAAACAAGTTTGAATTGTTGGTAATCAGATACAAAATTTTAATTCTTTAAATGTAGTTTTAATTCTTTTCTATTTTTCTTTTTTTTTGCATTATTGTATAGTGGTAGCATAAAAAGTAGTACTTATCTTCTTTTGTTGTACTCAGTGAATGGATACGTTTCTTGGTATTCTCTTGAACATACTACTGCTATTAGATTTTTCTGGGAAATTGTTTTTTGCTGTGTTTTCAGAACTATCTAAAATATGCCATAGTTGTGTTGACTACAGAGGAAAACAAAAAAAAATCCTGATTAAAATAGGAAAAAGGAAAAGAGTTTCTTTCTTTTTGCCACCAGAGAGAATGCTATACCTAATCAAAGATAGAATTTGGCTAAATTATAACTTACTTCTAAGAAAGACCTTTGGAATCCACTAAGGAATAAACACTTCAAGAATATTAGATTCCTTTTTCTTGTGTCCTTTCATTTCAAATAACAGACATGCATTCTTTAAAATAATGATATAATAGAAAGGTCATTGACCAAAATTTTTTTTCATTTGTTTGCTTAGGCTTGTAGACTAATGGGAGAAATGTCTATCTTGGCCTTTCTTTGTAGTAATTTTTGCTTGATTTTCTGGTTTATGTAACTTAAGATGCATTCAATAATATAACTCTAAAATTGTGATAGTTGTGTTTACATGGAAATGAGATTTCTTAAAAGGCTAAAACAAAACATATTTATATACTATGTAACTTATAGTCCTGTAAAATTATCTGTGAAAATTTTATATAAAGTAAAAATATATAAAAAGATGCTTCTCAACTTACAATGTGGTTACATCCCAATAAATCCATCATAAGTTGAACACATTGTAAAAAAAAATACATTTAATACACCTAACCTATGGAACATCATAGCTTAATCTAGCCTACCTTAAAAGTGCCCAGAACACTTACATTAGCCCACAGTTGGTCAAAGTCATCTAACACAAAACTTGTTTTATTATAAAATACTGAATATCTCATGCAATTTATTAAATACTCTACTGAAAGTAAAAAAAATAGAATGATTCATGGGTACTCACATATTCTCTTTTCAAGATTTTTCAAATTGGTCTTTCTGGGATGTTTACTTTGTTTTGTGTTAATTCTGCACCTGTGCTTTTTTTCTCTTTACCATTTTAATTTATGTTTTCAAAGTTGTGTAACTGAAATAAGTTTCATGGCTATGTAAATAAGATAAGTCTTTCACATTCATTATGAATATAGCTATATGTTCATATAAGTACATGTTGAACCTCAATTCATATAAGTACATTCAAACCCCAATACTTCTTTGAAATGTGGTGACTTTTGATTTCCCAAAGTAATTTTCTTGAATATTTTATGATATACAATTTTTAGATCTGTAAAGCTAAAATAAATTATCTATGAATGTGCCTCAATAAAATAGATTGGCAATGGGGAAATTCATGTACTAAATAACCCATTTTCTCAATCACAGCCAGATAGCTGTCAAATCTGTTTTACTTTGAACTCTTTAAACACAGCAATGCTGAATTATCATGGAAGGAAGATACATTAAATGTATTTCTTCTCTGCTGCAAAACATTAGGAATGATCAATTATGTGTCATGCAGATTAAAGCAAATCAAAATTACAGGATGGATGTAACTGATTAAAGTGCATCTATGGAAATAAGGCAGTTAAATAGATTTTGGCTGCTTTACCTACAAACACAGTGAATACTTTACAGACTACCATGGGGGTAAAAAGGCCCCCTCTGAATGTTAGATGGAAGTGTTGTTTCTAATGTGGCTGATATCATATTGGGATCATTAGAATATACAAACACAACTCCCAGGTGAATTGGATGGCCATTGGTAGGATAGAAAAGGGGTCCTATTGCATTCCCTTGATATTTCCAATTTTTTTAGAAATAACTGAAAGTGAAAACAAACAAACAAACAGAAAACCTTGTTGTTAATTAAGATCTGATAACAATCAAGGCAGGAGAAAAGTTTTTTGATGTTTAACTTAGACCATACCAAGTGGCAAGGTCAGATACTATAGATTAAGCAAACAGTTATACTAAACCAATGATTCTCTTTGTTAAAATACCGTTTCTTTTCTAAGTCCTTTTGGTAATGCTAGTCCCGAACACCTTCATGTTAAAATTTTTGAATAAATAATTATTTTCTTGATTTTACACTTGTAATTTATTTAGATGACTGTCAGAAATGGAAGTATTCTGTACTAAATTAACCTTTCGTTAATTGACAGAAACCCAGAATCTTCATCAGTTTTTCTTTTCTTCTTTTTTAGTCTTTTTGAATCCAAAGTAATGTCAAGACGTTGAATCATTTCCTGCGAAAGTGAATGAAGATCATGAATACTAGTGGTTAAGGTTCATATCACATGTCCTTCTTGGCTTACTTAAGGTCTTCAATTTCTGAGATATTTACTAAAAATTCCCTCTTTTAGTTTACTAATTACCAAGGAATGCTAGGCTGGCATAGCTTTACTGTGATTGAAACGTTGTATTTGGTGGCAAGCAACAAAACAGGCAAAAAAAAAAGAAAAAAAAAAGTGTTTGTTTTTTTGTTGTTGTTGTTGTTTTTTTTTTTTTTTTTTTTTTTTTTTTTTTTTTTTTTTTGCAGCAGGCATTGTTTAATTTAACTCTCTGGGGCTTCCAGAAAATCCTCCTCATTCTGGACTGTTACAAAGATTACCTTTCTGGAAACAAGAAAGGGAAGGGAGGAAATTTCACTTCTAGTGGTTAAGCTTTCCATACAAAAAGTGACCTGAACTTTCCTGCCATTTGCCTTTGCTTGGTTATGTGGTTCTTAAGTTAGAAATTTGATCTAAGCCTCTTTGATCAGATGGCTTCATATTATTGATTACATTCAAAATACAGCTGTGAGGCCTATGCATTAATTCATGTAGGGCGGGATAGAAGAAAGGAATAATTATACCATTATAATAAAATAAAGTATAAGAAGAAATAAAAATATAACGCGACTCTCTACATAATATAAGAAGCAGAACTGCAATTGCTTCCTTTTTAGGGAAGGGAGTAAAGACAAGGTTTTTATATTTCAATAGTTATTATTTTATTACTATTTTTCAATTTTGAATTCTTTCTGTGCAAAGTCAAGCAACCAACTGATATCTAAGACTGAAAAATCAAGAAAGAGAAGCATAAACATGTTAGCTAGAATTGAAGACATAATGGCCAAATAGATAAAGCTGAAAATACTTAAAAGACGTGGATAGAGATGATGAGTAAAGAAGGACAGATTTATAAAGTATAACTTTTTCCTTGAACTGTTTTTATTCTTTCACAGAAACCATACCATCTTCATTACTACAGCTTTATAAAAAACTATTGAAATCAAGTAGTGTGACTTTTGCTACTTTGCTACTTTTCTTTAGTATTTTATCGGTTATTCAAGGTTGTTTCTCTTTCCATTATAACATTAGAATCATTTTGTTAATATTTACAAAATGGCTTGCTGAAATTGACTGAAATTGCACTGAATCTTTAGATCAAGTTAGGAGGAACTGAAATATTAAAAATACTGTATCTCTAAATCCACAAACATGCAATTAATATCTTTCAATTAATTTAGATCTTTTACTTTGTTCACAGAATTTTGTACTTTTCAGTACATACATTCTGTATATATTTGGTAGATTACACCCAATATTTCATTTTCTTGGTACATTTCTTTAATTAAAATTTATTGGGGTGACAATGGTTAGTAAAGTTACATAAGTTTCAGGTGTACAATTCTGTATTACATCATCAATATATCACATTGTGTGTTCACCACCCAGAGTCAGTTCTCCTTTCATCATCATATTATTGGCGCTATTTATCCTCTTCTACTATCCTCCTCCTCACTTACCCTCTGGTAACCACTAACCTGTTGTCTGTCTATGAGTTTTTGTTTCTTTGTTTGTCTAGTTCCTTTGTTGCTTTCATTTTTATATACCACATATTAGTGAAATCATATGGTTCTCGACATTTTTGTCTGAGTTATTTCGCTTAGCATAATAATCTAAAAATCCATCCATATTTTTGCAAATGGCCCTATTTCACCTTTTCTTATGGCAGGGTAGTATTTCACTGTGTATATGTACCACACCTTCTTTAGCCATTCATCTATTGAAGGACACTTTTGTTGTTTCCATGTCTTGGCCACCGTAAATAAAGCTTCAGTAAATATCGGAACACATATATCTTTACAGATAAATGTTTTCATATTTTCCGGGTATGTACCGGGGAGAGGGTCATATTGTAATTCTATTCTTAATTTTTTTAAGGAACCTCTACACTGCCTTCCATAGCAGCTGCACGAGTCTGCATTCCCACCAATAGTGTATGAGGGTTCCTTTTTCTCCCCAGTACTCCAACACTTGTTATTTGTCTTGTTCATAATAACCATTCTAACGGGTGAGGTGATATCTCATTGTGGTTTTTATTTGCATTTCTCTGATGATTAATGATGTTGAGCATCTTTTCATATGTGTATTGGCCATCTGTATGTCTTCTTTGGAGAAACATCTACTCAAGTCCTTTGCCCATTTTTAATTAGATGTTTGTTCACCTTTTGTTATATGAATAGTATCGATGATTTCCAAGCTCTTTACTGAGCTAAAACACAAAGTGATGACATAACTTTTTATGCTTTAGACTACCTGATTACTATGATATAATTTTATAGGAATAAATTAGAAAGAAAATAAAATTATCTAATGGAGTAAGAGGTGACAGAAACAGATGATGTGACACAAAAAGTCATTTAAAAAACTTCTGATCATTCATTTATTTCTCAGTTTTTCTGCAAGTTATAGGAAATACAAATACAGTCTTAATTAATCTACTACCTATGTGAATTTCAGAAAGTTATATAATCTATTTTGTCCTCAGATTTCTCATTGTGAAATGGGTCAATTGCATAAGACACATAATTCTAAGATGTTTTCTAGCTATGATTCTCTAGGTTTAGTATATAAAAGAGTCATCACTTGGAAAGAGTATTTATTTCTTCATTCATTTTACAAGTGTTTATTATTGATTCTCAACTCTGGGACAAGGTGAATATCACAGTTAAGTTCCCTCTTTACTTAGAATGTCTAGTTTATTGTGGGTAGATAGCATATAAAAAATTTAAAAAAATGAAATGTCAAATACTTACATTATTATTAAAATAGTGAAAAATAAGCACAAAGTAATTGGGATTAATTATGGTGAGGATATGAATGGTACTTGGTAGTTTGGACAGTGGAAGAAGCTACCCCAATGTATGGCATGGCGAAAAAGGACCAACCAAGCAACGTTAGGAATAGCACAGCCCTGATAGAAACAGAAAAAAGGTTAAAGACCCAACAGTGGGAATAAGTTTGATACTTTTCATAAAACAGTAAAAACAAAAACAAAAGAAAAAACCCAGGTGGCTAAGAATTGCAGGAAATATATCAAGAGAAATAAGCAGAGGCCAGTTTATCTATAACATATAGAATACACATTAGTATTTAAATTCACGGACAGTCATCTATTGAAGCAGAAATGCAGCTAAACTATGGCAATCTGGACAAAAGGAGATTAGTGTGAACTGGGTAATAGAAATAGAGGAAGCAAAAAGTGAATGGTGCTAATATCTGTTTTAGAATTAGAGGACATAATTGTTTTCAATAAGAGTGATAAGGAAGAGAAGTGATAAATGACTTCCAGGTTTTGGTCTTTAGCATGGAAGTGGATTGTGCTGCCATTTACTGATATATGAAGACAGAAAGAGGAGTAAGTTGGAGAGAAAATAGACCTCTATTTGAGCTCTGTTAGGTTTGTAATTCCTTTAGACAAAAAAAAAGCAAGAGCTGCGATGAAAATTGCACACATATCAGCAGCTACATTATTTGGTGAGAATACCTAGGGAAGCCTCAATGACTAACAAAGGAGAAAAATCTGTGTTTAAAATGGGGCTTTACTGTAAAGCCATTTGAAATAATGTAAACATGGACAATTTTAAAAGTACATACTACAAGAGTTCTGTTGTAGGGAAATAAAATATAGGGTAGAAATGGTAATTATAAATGAGCACAAATTAAATATATGTGAAAATAATATAAAAACCAGAACTGAAGCAACTGAAATAAACTTAAAGACTGAACATGAAGATGCAAAGAAAATGAGTCTCTAAACTGGGACAAGTTTAATTGGATTGACATAAACAAACTCCAAAAAATAAAAGAAAACAAGAAGAGACTAAATAAGATAGATTTACAAAAGCAGGCATCAAGCCATTGTTTGCAGGATGTCACAGCTTTCCACTAAAGATGACTTTTTGCCTCTCAAACGACTAAGAAAGCAAAAGAAGCCTGGATCTTAACAGAAAACAAACAAACAAACAAAAAACACCTGAGCCATTTAGGGAGAATTAGTCTGCCTTTGTAGGAAGAACACCTGCATCAATAATTCTGTATTAATTTTGTTAAATCAATACTTTTCATTCCTAAAAACAATATTTGAGACATAATATTGTCTCTTGGTCATTGTCATTCATTCAGATCAATGTGATTTGATTATTAATTACAATAAAGGAGTTAGCAATGTATGTTTGAGATAATTCACTAAAAGATTCTCAATCTTTTAATGAGCTGAGGTGCAAGTGAATAGCTACTAAATTTATACAGCTACTCACTGGAGAATTTTATGTATGTATGTATGTATGTATGTATGTATGTATGCATGTTTGTATGTAGGTAAGTATGCATACATGTATTAATTTATTATTGGTTTCACATAGCGATTAGACAGTTACACACCTAAAAAAGGACAATCCAAACAAGTCTACTACCCCTCTGACACTGTACATAGCTATTACAATACCATTGATTATATTACCTATGCTGTACTTAACATCCGGTGACAGTATATATATATATATATATATATATATATATATATATATATATATATTTTTAATTATAGTTGACAGTCAATATTTTTTTGTATTAGCTTCAGATACACATGGTAGTGGTCAGGCATTTATATAATTTGTGAAGTGATAACCCCGATAAGTCTAGAACCCATCTGACACTATACATAGTTTTTACAATATTATCGACTATATTACCCATATTTCACATCCCGATGATTATTTTGAAATTACCAATTTGTATTTCGAATCCCTTTACCTTTCTCATCCACCCCCCAACCTCCCATCTTAGCTATTAACCATCAGTTTGTTCTCTGTATCTGTCTATTTCTGTTTTTTTGTTTGTATATTCTATTCTTTGGATTCCACATATAAGTGAGATCATATGGTATTTGTCTTTCTCAGTGTGACTTATTTCACTGAATATAATATCCTGTAGGTCCATCCAGCTTATTACAAATGGTAAGATTTCATTCATTTTTTTATGGCAGAGTAATACTCCATTGTATATATACCATGTTTTTTATCCAGTTGTCTATTGATTGGCATTTTGGTTGTTTCCATATCTTGGCTATTGTGAATACTTCTGCAGTAAACTTAGGGGTGCATATATCTTTTCATATTAGTGTTTTGGATTTATTTGGATAAAACTCAAGAGTGGAATCCCTGGGTCATAAGGTAGTTCTATTTTCAATTTTTTGAGGAACCTCCATACTGATTTCCATAGAAGCTGCACCAATCTGCAATCCCACCAACAGTGCATGAGGGTTACCTTTTCTCCACATCCTCCCCATCACTTGCTGTTTGTTGATTTATTGATGATAGCTACCCTGACAGGTGTTATCTCATTTTGGTTTTTATTTGCATTTCTTTGAAGATTAGTTATGTTGAACATTTTTCGATGTCTATTGCCCATCTATATGCCCTCTTTGGAGAAATATCTATTCATGCCCTCCTCCCATTTTTTTAAATTGTATTGTTTGTTTATCTGGTGTTGAGTTGTATGCATTTTTAATACATTTTGCATGTTAACTTCTCATCAGATGTATTATTGGCAAATATCTTCTCCCATTCAGTAGGATGTCTTTCTGTTTTGTTGATGGTTTCCTTTACTGTAAAAACATACTTTTTAGTTTGATGTAGTTCCATTTGTTTATTTTTTCTTTTGTTTCTCTTGCCCAAGGCGATATATCAGTAAAATTATTGCTAAGAGTAATGCCTGAGAGTTTACTTCCTATATTTTCTTCTAGAAATTTTATGGTTGTGTGTCTTACATTTAAGTCTTTAATACATTTTCAATTTATTCATGTTTATGGTGTAACAAGGTGGTCCACTTTCATTTTTTTGCATGTATCTGTCCAGTTTTCCCAGCACCTTTTATTGAATAGGCTGTCTTTACCCCAATGTAAATTCTTGCTTCTTTTATCATAGATTAAACGACCACATAGGCATGGAATTATTTCTGGTCTCTTTAGTCTGTTCCATTGATCTATGTGTCTGTTTTTATGCCAGAACTATGTTGTTTTTCATACTATGACCTTGTAGTACAATTTCATATCAGGTAGTATGATAACTCCAGCTTTGTTCTTCTTTCTCAGGATTTATGTGGCTATTCAGGGTCTTTTAGGAAATTTTAATTTATAAGTTGGGACTTCTAATTCCATGTTGGAATGTGTGTGTGTATGTGTGTGTGTGTGTGTGGTATGTATGTGAGTGTGTGTGGCCTTTGAAATACAGGAAAATTAAGAAAGATGAAAAATATATTTATGTTCTTATAACCAACATATTTATTTGACTCACTCAATAATCCTGATTTATAAATGATTTTTATTAAAATTAAAATTACATGATGTATATCTAACACTAAACTACAGAAAATTTAAAAAATAGTTTTTCTTTGATTAAATATGTATATTTAACTTTCAAAAATGGGACTTGAAGAAATGAGTAGCTTAGTATTGTGATAATTTACTGATAATGCACTTAATAGGGTTTTATTTTTAAGACTTCCTTTTCATGTATGCTGGTATTTAGAATGATCAAACAATACTGTGAAAGTTTAAATAAAAAAAAAAAATACAGTAAAGACACATTGCCTTTAATCTCCTCAAAATACTCCAACTCACTTTGAACACAATTATCCCATCACTATTGCCACTTTATGACGGAGTTCTGAAAATCGTCTTTTGTGAGACTCTTTAGTTGCACTGCTGTGGCTGCCTTGGTGTCCTGAATCATTTTGACTCTGGGGAAGAGATAGAAGTCGAACTGTGCCTGATCCAGTGAACAAGGTGGATGAGGATACACCATAATGTTTTTATTTGACAGAAATGTCTGTATCCCAGAAGCAATGTGTGACACGGAGCATTGTCATGATGGAGGATGATTTACGGTGACGGCACATTTAAAAACACACCTTCTCTCAACCATAGTTCACACCCAACTGACTGCACTGAACAAGTTGAAACTTGTCACACACTATTACTAAAGTTCCATGCACCACTTCCCATATTAAAGATACCTGTTTTTCAGTTGAATGTAACTCAGCAGCAGCATTCACCATATGTTTTGATCACAACAGAAAGGCTCCCTGTCACACATCACTTCTGGTATACAGCAATTTCTATCAAATAAAACATTACGGTATATACTCATCCACCTTATTCACCAGATCTGTCATAGTGCAACTTCTGGCTCTTCCCCAAAGTCACAATGATTCAGGACATCTAGGCAGCCACAACAGCACTACTAAAGATACTCAGGTAAGAGGATTTCTAAAACTGCTTCAGAAAGTGGCAAGAATGGTGGGATAAGTGTGTTCGAAGCAATGAGGGGTATTTAGAAGGGAATTAATGTCAATGTGTCTTTTACTGTAATACATACTTTTTAAATTTAAATGTATATTTTTTTATCACACCTAGTATTTTCCAAGCCATCTTTTGTAGAAGGTGGGTGCTCCCATAAATCAATGAAAGCAGGGTATTATTATTTTCTATTTTGGGAAAAAAACGTATTGAAAGACTGCTATTCCTTCTAGATATAGTATTCAACAATAGTTTGTAAAATGACATATATATTCAAGGACCTCAAGATCTGATAAACACGAAACTTTTGCAAAGAAAAAACAATTTTCTAAAAATGAAATGTTGATGTGAGACACGTTTTTAATCCTAGGCCTGTGAAGCCTAGGAGACAGGTTTTTCTCAGACATATTTCACCACATGGGACAGAAGCCACATAATTTTATGAATAGTAACATAGAAAGTGATTTACCCTGCCAAATCTAATGAGTTATTTCTAAAAATGTCACACCTACACCAGCTCGTCAAGTACAACATACCTAGGTATTTGAACTATTTAATCCATGCAATCTTTTGTGGGCAACGGACGTTATGAACATACTTTATAAATTCTGCTTTTCATAATTTAATACAGCAGATATGAAGTAATTATTTTTTTCTTTTACATATGTTTTATTTAGGATTTGAGTCAGTATTATGCTAATATTTTTGAGTTAATAAGTTACAACCTTTTTCTTGATAAATGTGATTTTGGTTGCCTAGAATACTTCAGATTAGCTAAGTCAAAGCTATATAGGTCTCCCACTTTCTTTTAGTGAATGGTTATTAGTATGGTGGTCTAAAATACTTAGGCTGACAATACTCTGCTTTATATGCTACATAGTTCAAATGGTTTCTGTGTATTGAGAGACCCTGTGGATCAGCGATATTATTTTGAAATATGAAGCCCCTTATTTTTCTGTGGAATTTTAGCTCTGAGTCTATATTTATATTGGCTAAATGCGTTTCTTGAACATGATAATAATAACTACAAAAATTATGTTTTTTATTAAATCTATGTATTAGTTCTATGATACTAATGTAATAGCAACAGATTGTAAAAGGAGTTCTTAAAGAAATTTCATTTAAAGCTACACAGAGACTGAATAGGAAAGCAAAACAGTAGAAGATAAAGTAAATAGAAAAGTAATGCATATTAATAATTCAGGGGGTTTGTAGGTATATTAGAGTCTTGAACACATATACCACAGATAATTTCATAGTTTTCAAAAATATTTGACAGTTAGGAATAAGCAACTAAAAAATGTTTAACTAAATATGAGAAGATCAGATTCTAGCATTACCCTATTATTAACTTACATTGAGCTGAGAATATGTGCATGTTCACCTACAAATAAATTGAATAACACACATGTAAAAATGGTCCAGCAGATGTCTAGATCCATTTTGTTTTACATTAAAGTTTATTGGGGTGACATTGGTTAGTAAAGCTGCATAGGTTCAGAACGGTGTATAATTCTGTAATACACCATCTATAAATCCCATTGTGTGTTCACCACCCACAGTCAGTTCTCCTTTCATCACCATATATTTGATTCAATTTACCCTCATCTACTACGCCCCTCCACTCTTACCCTGTAGTTACCACTACAATATTGTCTGTATCTATGGATTTTTGTTTCCGTATTTGTTTGTCTTGTTCCTTTGTATTTTCAGTTTTGTATCCCACATATCAGTGAAATCATATGGTTCTCGACTTTTTTCATCTGACTTATTTCACATAATAATCTCAAGATCCATCCATGTTGCCCCAAATGGCCCTGTTTCATCTTTTCTTATGGCAGAATAGTATTCCACATACTAAAATAACAGACAGAAACAAAAAGGAAAAGAAACAGTGGAGACACTATCCTACCAAAAAACAAAAGATAAAAATGATAGGAAATCCACATATATCAATAATCACCCTAAATGTAAATGGACTGAACTAACTAATAAAAAGGCACAGAGTAGCTGATTTGATCAAAAACACAACCCAACCATATGTTGCCTCCAAGAGACACATCTCAGCTACAAGGACAAATACAGACTCAAAGTGAAAGGGTAGAAATTTACAGTCTAAGCAAATGGTATTCACAGAAAATCAGGTGTGTTTATACTTATATCAGATGAAACAGACTTCAGGATAAAAAAGGCAAAAAGAGAGAAAGATGGACATTTCATAATTATAAAGGGAAGTATACAACAAAAAGACAAAACAGTCATCAATATTTATGCCCCCAATCAGGGAGCACCAAAGTATACACAGCAACTAATAATAGAACTAAAAGGAGAAAATGACCAAAACAAAATTATAGTAGGGGGCCTAAATGGAATACTATTCTGTGTAGGTCCATTATTAATGTAAAATTTTGTAAATAAAAAATATAAAAAGCAAAATTTCTGCACCTTTAAATTTTGTTTAAAAGTGAGGTTTTTTCTTGTAAACATTCATTACCTTGTAAAAAATATTGAGAATTAGTATTAGTCACTGTGGATATAGTGGCTCCAAACAATAAGATACCAGGTCTCAGGAAGGTTACAATCTGTATTGGAAGCTTCATTACACACTAATTATCCAATTCTAATGTGGACAGTGCTCCTAATTCATTCCTACTCATCAAATATACTTGTATGTTGAGTGTCTATTATATGACAGATTTTGTGGTGGGGAGGTAAAATATTAAGCAAAAACAAAACAAAATAAAAAATATGGCTCTTTCATAGTTGTTTTCATTGAGCACAAAGATTTGTGGTTGAGAAATATATTATCCATATTGTCACACAAATAACCCCAAAAGGAAAACTGAGATGAGTGTTCTAAGTAAAATTATTTTTGCAGGCATATTAACAACAAAAATCAGGCCAATGAAGTCTGTGGTGCTAAGAATGTTTTCTTGAAGGAAGAAACACAGACTGTCAACACTGAGTAGGCAAAGGTAGGGCAATTGTCAGAAAACATTTGCAAGAGCATGAGCAAAGTCCTTGTGATGGACACGAATATAGCACATGGGAGAAACTCATAAGATGATGTGGGTATTAAAATAATTTTAAAAAATGAATCAAAAGTATATACTAACCTGGTTATACAGCCTTAGGTGGAAGTGTCTTTATGTCAGTGAAAAAATAAGTAGGAATACATTCCAGGAGGAAGACAATAATTTTAAAAGACTTGAAGTAGAAAACAGCATTGTTATAAAATCCAAAAGAACAACAATGTATCTAGAGCAGTGGTTCTTTACCAGGATAATTTTGCCCCTCAGGGGACACTGGCAATATCTGGGGATATTTTGTCACAACTAGGGTGATGCTACTGGCATCTAGTGAGTAGAGGACAGAGATACTGCTAAATATTCCATAATATCAAGACAACCCCTCACAACAAAGGATTATCTGGTAAAAAAAAAAAAAAAGAAAAAGAAAAAAACCTCAATAATTCTGAGGTTGTAGAACCACAATCTTGAATTCTCAGAGCCAAAGGAATATAAATATGAAATGTGACTGGACAATTAGGTAGTTAACCATATCATTTTAGAATTTATAATGAAGGCAATGGGAAACTATTAAAGAGTTTTCTGTAAAGGAGTGGCATGGAGAAAATTATATTTCTAAAAGGTTATTTTGACTAATATGATGTATGCATTACAGCAGGAGAAGATGGAGACACAGAAATTATTACAAAGTATTCCAGTAATACAAGTGAAAACTAATGATGAATTGATCAAAATTAGTACAAGGTGAAGTGGAAGAAGAAGACAGATTGGAGAGATATTAATGAAATGCTCTATGATTGATTGGATGTGTGTTTAAGGGATTGGTAATGACTTTCATGTTGTGACTTGAGCAGCTGAGCAGCTGGTGGTGACATTTCCTGAAGAATTCTAGGAGGCTTGTAGAAATGTATGGTAATTCTCCCTGCTCATGTTCTCTTTCAGGAAACCAGCTTGGAAAGAAATAAAACAAAATAAAGTTGATCCAGACCTAGGGCATACATACTGGAGAATCTTGACATAAATGATCCAACTTGAGTAAGTTATCACTCAATTTCAAGAGATAGGAAACCATCAGTTTTTAGAAGATAATTAACAGATCCAGAAATTTATCAAAGAACTCATAAGCAACTAACTTTTCCTGCTTATATCCACACAAAATATTAGATCGGTCTCCCCATAATTCCCAAGTTTACATACATATAGTTTAAATAATTAATAGGGGAAAAAAAGTTTCAAATCTGTGAAAGCAAACACAAATTCCTAGGAAAGAAAACCTTATTGGCTAATTGTGAATAACATATTCACTCTCCACTAGGTCAACTATGGATAGAATGATTGGGTCATGTAGGTGACATAAAATTGCTGCAATCCAGACTCATTGCTGTGATCCTAGGTCTCATGTGGATAGATTCTGGGTTGAGTAGTTTGCACAAAATTCTCCCGTATAGTTGATGCATTTCTTTTACAGTCAAGATTTTTTGAAATATAGAAATAATATGAACTTAATATGATTGAATTATCCATTGTACAATTAAAACCACACTTTCCCTTTTTAAATGTCACTTCCAGATAATGTATAAGGATGTAATGCCAGCGGCCAGTTATTCATGTCATACTCTCCCTATATAATGACTACTTTCTCCCCAGTTGTTAGAAATTTGAGACAAACATGATTATTTATGATTTTGCAAACTGTGTATCAGACTCTTATTCAGTATCATTTAAGATTATCTCTTATGTCCACACATAGGTCAGTGATTCATAAAAGTGCTGACACAAGAAATTTTTCAATTTTCATTAAACTAACTGCTTTGTTTATGTTTATACCCAATTTTATAATCACATGCCATAAATTTGCTTTCATATGTCCTGGTTAAAGTAATTAAGTTGATGACAGTTTTAGTTTCACTATGCACACCAAATCTGTTGAAATGTTTAAATGATTGAACATGAGTTGTTTTGTTCAGATTATGTCAAATTTTGGACGAAGTTTCTAAAATATAGATTTGATTCAATTGACTTCCTTTAGGCAGTCAGATTTATACTCAGCAAAGTCAAATTAAACCTTCTATAATATAAGAGCACAGCAAAAGCAATTTACCAAATTGCTTCTAGCTTGGAAGAGTTAATGTAATATTCACACTGCATTGCTTCATCTAGAATTTTGTTTTGAACTGGTAATACAGAGTTTTTGTTTTTCTTCTTGTAGCCTTGTTACTGTTTTCTTTTTAAACTGAATTTGGTTTAAGTATAACACTGGTTGATTTTGTATTTTATCAACATTAAAAAAGGAAAGTGAAGAAAATCAAGCAAGCATGATTTTCCTACTTTGCTCAACTCAGAGAATAAACCCAAGAGACAAAGATAATTACATTCAAGGTGGAAGAAAGGATTTATAGATGCCTCTATGTTTTATAAAGCAATACAAATAGGAAGATTCCCCATGATTTTATTGAGATCATGATTCATAAACACAAATACAGAAAGAGGTCAGATGTGCATTATGCTATCCAAACTGGAACATATACATAGGTAATAGAAGTAACTAACAACTTTATGGAGTCATGAAAACTGCTTATCTGAGCTGTAGGACCAGACAGCTATTTCTTTCTTTTTCCACTTGTTGACCTTGGGATGTCCAGTTGTTTCAATGTTTTCAAGAGAAGCCAGAATTTAAAATTTTATTAACATTTCTAGATTCTAAATAGTGGCAAGTAACCTCCTCTCCTTCCTTTACTTATTTTCATTTCATCTCTCTTCTTTTTTCTTTTTCCTTCCTTCCTTCTTTCCTTCCTTCCTTCCTTCCTTCCTTCCTTCCTTCCTTCCTTCCTTCCTTCCTTCCTCCCTCCCTCCCTCCCTCCCTCTCTCCCTTTCTCCTTCCCTCCTTCCCTCCCTTCCTCCCTTCCTTCTCTTATTAATTAATTAATTAATTTATTTATGTATTTCTTCTTATTTATCATATGTGCCAATATTTTCCAAGCCAAACACACACATACAAAAAAATATAGACAACAAAGGTGAAATGAATAATGTACCACACAATTTTATGTAATTGCTAAGAGAATTAAATATTGGGTAATTAAAATAATAAGAAAATTATTTAACTAATTGTTCTAACAATGTTGTTAAAGGCTGTGATAATGACAGTAAATGCCAATAACTTTTTTATGAGTTGAGCGTGTAGGCATCATGTTATCCTTCAGATGAAAAGTGGTTATCAGTGCTGAAGGACCAGACAGAAGGGAGGGAGAAGAAAAGGGAAAGAAGAGGTGTGAAATAAAATAAGGAAAGGGGGTTACTTGCCAGCATTTAGAATGTAGAAATGTTACACACAATTTTAAATTCTGGGCTTCTCTTAAAAAACAATGAAACAACTGGCCATCCAATGCCAACAAGTGGACAACTGGCTAATCCGATGTCAACAAGTGGAAAAAGCAAAGAAACCGCTCTCTGCCCTTAACCACTATGTGCTAGACGAGTCTTCATCACCATCCTGTCCTCAGATTACCTCTTTCTCACTCCATCTTCTACTCTTATCTTCCATACCCAAATAGGGACAAACTTGATGTTTTTAAATGACTTTATTTCAATTAGTGATTTGAAAATACTTGTGCTTAGAATCAGCTTAGAAACAAAGAACTCAGATTTCCAAGTCTGACCATAGGCTTATTAGAGTGGAATCCCCAGGGATGTGGCGCAGGCTGGATACCTGCCATTTCTAAAGATCTTTAAGGGGAAATGCATGTGCAGATATGTGTGGGATCCATTGGTAGAGCAATGCAGTATTCTGCTTATCTAGTGATAATCATTTCACAAAATACAAACAGTAAAGAAACAAGTTTAAAAAGAAAATTTACCTATATACACACTACTTTTCTTAGTTTGACTTCCATAATTCACCAGCTTTTGTAGAATTTTCATATTTAGTAGTTGTTTTTTTGATGTTGTTGTTGCTGTTTTTTTTCTTTTTTTTTACTTTTCTCAGAGTTTCTTGTTATAATAGGTAAGAGAAATGGGCTGTTGCTGTATACACTATCATAGCAGAAACAAAGCTGGGTACATTAAATATGGTCCATTTAATATTAGGTTGGTGCAAAAGTAATCGTGGTTTTTGCAATTATTTTTAACCCTTTAAACCGCAATTACTTTTGCACCAACTGAATAACTCCACAAATCTGTGTACTTCCTGTAATTCAATTTATTTTTAACAAATATGGAAAATTCATCTTGGAATGTTCAGAAGGAGGTGAAAGACATAGACAGTCTAGACATCAGGTATTCTAATCCCAAAGCCTGTGCAACAACTTCTGGGCCTCAAATAATATTTTTTGTTTACTATTATAACAAATTATTTAAATTTAATATGATTTCAGTTTCATGATAAATGGCCTATACCTTATGGATCTATGAGATCGAAAGAATTAAAAATATAGAAACTATTTCATTTGATAATACTCTAGTAATATCTTTGCACAAAATTTGTTAACCAAGAAAGTGGTTTAAGCCAAAACAAACAAACAATCAAAGGACAAAAAAAAACATTTATTTGAAGTCAGAGATTATAACCAAAGACAAAGAATCAGGTAGTACCCTAAAGTGTGCTGTGGGGAAAACAAAAAACACAGGGTTCATAAAGGCTTGGGCTGCATATATTGTCCTAAATCCAGTCTTTTTTACATAGATGAAGAATTCTGGCTATATCAGTAGGAATTGGTTGAGCCTAATGTACAAAGAAAGGATGTTGACTGGCCAAAGAGGTTGGCTGTTTTCAAAGTGAGAAAAGCAGAAGATCTGGTTGTCATGGTGAGGAGGAGATTAAATTCAGGCACAGCTAAAAAGTTCAAAAGTTTATGGAGAAACATGCTGGGTGGAATATGTATAAGACAAACTTCTTCATGTTCTCCTGGCTCTATTTTAGTTCCCTTGATGTAAATGAGTACACTTGGCAATCTCTGTTCACAAATTCAATAGAAATGTTTTAACTCATGATTTTTCACACCATAACTGTGTTGTCATGAAATTTCTAGGGTATCTTCAGTGTCATGTAAACTGTAAAATGAACTTTCTTTCCCATGTATCTATCTATCTATCTATCATCTATCTATCTATCTATCTATCTATCTATCTATCTATCATCTATCTATCATTTATCTATCATCTATCATTATGTATCTATAATCCCTTTAATTTGTAAAAATAAATAGCTGTTCAAATAAACCAACTAACAAAAAATACAAAACAAAATTCTTCCAAACTGGTTTTCATTCAAACTTATGCCCACATCAAATTGAAGAAGATAGTCATTTGAAAAATTATCACTCACACACATGCAGAAAATAAGAAACTATTCTATTTCTCTTCAATATAACAGGATTTTTTCTATTATAAATAAGCATCTGTTATAAATAAGTATGTAAAACACTGGTACACCATAAGTAATTCTAGAAAATTTCTATAAAATGACACCAGTCCTTTCTTCAACAAAAATACGCATAACCCAAATAATCTTTAAATGGTCAAGTTGGCACTTATGGATAGATATTTGAAACTCTATCAATTGAAACTATAAATTAAATGATGCACTATTTGAGTCTAACAAATTTAGACTTGGATTCTACTCAAAAAATTGTTATTAATTCACAAGACTTGAATTGTACCATTCATGGAAATATGTTTATATAACTACAAGTAAAATAACTTGTAAAATGCATAATCTTTACATAAATAATATTTTCTCTTCCTCCTCCTCCTCCTCCTCCTCCTCCTCCTCCTCCTCCTCCTCCTCCAACTCCTCACTATTATTATTATATTTGTATTAATTGTTATCCTCCCTCTATCAAATAAGTAGCATATTTTTTCCATTCAAACTTAAGATTTCTGTTTTAAGGCACTCCAATAAAATAATAAATTTTATTGGAAATAAAAATAAATTTTATGATGCAGGTAGACAAATTTTAACGTTAAATCCATTATATATTCTACATGCATATTTATGCAATGAATAAAATATAATTTAAATAATTCTCAAGAAATAACACAGTTCCAAATATTATTACTTTATACTATTTTTTTATTGTGCTCTGAAAAGTAAAAATCAAAGAATTTCTGTGGATAAAAAATGCTATATACCACTTTACAACTTAATATTTTTCATCTTGTAAGTTTCTAATTTACTACTTGATTGAGGTTTTGTTTTATAAAGTACTAAAGGCTTTGTTATATTTTTAATGAAATTAATGATTTTTTTTTTAATTTATGGCATCAAAGTAGGTAACCTCATTTAAGTAATTATATTAAACTGTTTTAAACTGTTCCTTTTTTCCCTTTAACATTAGCTCTGAATTTTTTTAAGTATTATAATAACATAGAATCAATAAGCATGGGTTTTGTGAGACTCATTTGGCTTTGAATCCTGTTTATGTTTCTTATTAGTGATATATTGCCAATCACTTATATGCTTTGGGACTCATAGCCTTTCTTTCTCTCATAATATACCTGCTTTGAGATTTATGAGAAATAAAGTACTCGTGTTTAAAATGTTGTCTAATATAGCACCTGGCCAATGGCCAATGCTAAATTAATGGTAGCTGGTGATGGTTATGACAAAGAAGATGCCAGTGGTGTTGGTACTACTGATGGTGATGGTTGTCATAGGGCTTTCTAAATGCTTACAGTGATTTTCCAGTCTATTAATACAAATTCCAAGGTGTAAAATGATTGATAGCTACATAATAACCAAGGGTTTATTACACATATACTGTAGATTAGCCAGCATCTCCTCAGAATTCAGGAGACAACATGATAGAGAACAATAGCTACGGTCAAGACCAGAACTTTAAGCAGCTAAAGAAAGATACTTAAAATATACCAAAATTAAGCCAGATTTTAAGAGAAGAGTCATTTAAAATCAGGGTGGAGATGATGGTGAGGTCAAGTTGATACTCTTGAAATAAGCAGACCAAAAAAGAAGGAAAAAATGCTTTGAGAACAGGCTCTAGGATTCAGAAAGCCAGAATAAAGGAGTAGGGAGATCATTAATTTGATATATATTTATGAAGTACCTGCCATTCATAATAGTAAATAGATTCCATGGAAAGTATAGTGAGGAAAAATACATGACTCTTGATTATAAGAAGCTTTTACCATAATATGAAAGAAAAATTGGATCAAGTTCTTCAGCCTACTGAGACATGTAGAAGCAGAGACTAGGACTGACTGTTTAAATGACAGCAAGAGATTAGACTTGGAAATTAATTGAATAAAAGGCAGGCAAAACCAGTGAACAGAGCATAACATTGAGCCAATTGCTTATCTTCAATGCCCTTAAAGAATTTAAATTAGGGGTAAGTTAGGCTAAGTAAAATATGAGTAAGTTAGATAAAAGACAGTATCTTCCACAAGAAAGAAATTGCTCATAATATATTTCATCTTGTAGCTTGTACACACACACCACACACACACACACACACACACACAGGATCACTCATTCTAAGATGTCAAAAGAGTTTTTTTTCCATTAAGATTTTATTGAAAACCTTACAAGACAGAAGTATCTTCAGTTAGTTTTTATATTCCTTTTATACAAATAGCTAACCAAATTGAATTAAATGTGTATCTATGCAATCAGTTCCTCATATCCATTCTTGTAAATATCCACCTAAGATCTAAATTTTCCTATTTATTTGTTTCTCCAAAGATAAATGTCTATTCTGAAAATGATACTGGTATACTCCAAATCAATCCATGGTTCAATTGAAATAAAATAAAAATGAAATAAAATATAAGTTAAGCATACTATTGTTTTTCTTTCAAGGATATAGACTTTCCTCTTTCATTTAGACTATCACATTTTTCAAGGATAAAAATTAAATATACTCTGTATATTATATGCATTTGAAAATTTTTCTTCTATGGATATTCAGTTTCTGTAAGAATGTTGTTTAAAAGTTTATACACCTGAAGTCTATGTAACTTTACTAATAATTGTCACCTCAATAAACTTTAATTAAAAAAATAATCACATATATATATATATATATATATATATATATATATATATATATACACAAAGACTGATAATTAGGTTTATAAACTTGTTGCACCATGTGACTAACCTTTACTAATGTCAGAGGAATTAGTCATTATGAATTTGTGCCAACTGGACAAACAGTTAACCAAGTTTACTATTTGGAAGTGCTGAAAATGCGGTGTGAAAAAGTTAGTTGACCTGAACTTTTCACCAACAAGTCATGGCTCTTGCATCACAACAATTCACCAGCTCATGCAACACTGTGTGTGAGTCAGTTTTTAGCCAGTAAACAAATAACTATATTGGAACACCCTCCCTACTCATCTGATCTGACCCCCCAATGACTTCTTTCTTTACCCAAAGATAAAGGAAATATTGGAAGAAAGATATTTTTGATGACATTCAGGACAGCAAGGGTAATACAACGACAGCTCTGATGGCCATTCCAGAAGAAAGAGTTCAAAATTGCTTTGAAGGGTGGACTAGGCACTGGCATAGGTACATTACTTCCCAAGGGGAGTATTTTGAAGGTGACTGTATTGGTATTCAGCAAGGAGGTATGTATCACTTTTTCTAGGATGAGTTTGCATAGTTACTTGTCTTCTCTCTTCTCTCTCTCTCTCTCTCTCTCTCTCCACACACACACACACACACACACACACACACACAAACACACACACACACATATATACATATATACAAATATGTATATATGTGTATGTGTGTATATATATGTATGCATGTGTATATACATAATATACATATGTAAGTATATGTATATATACATATGTGTGTGTGTGTGTGTGTGTGTGTGTGTGTGTGTATATATATATATTTCTTTCTTTCTTTCTTTCTTTTTCCTTGCTTTAGAGTGTGTCAGAGAATGGCAGCAGCTTCTGCTACCTCTGAATTCTTTGCTATCTGTGTCTGTGTCTCAAACACTAGACTGCTTCTTCTCCTTTTTTTCCTTTTTTCTCTTAATCACATTCTAAAGGTACTATTTTAAGTATCTCAATCAACAGTCCCTTCCCAAGTATTAGTCTAATAATTATTTAAAGAGAGTTGAAAAATAATTTGAAATCTTATTTGAAACTTTCTATTCAGCAATAACTCTATGACATTTTTATTGCAACATAAATATAAAATTGTACTAGAAAGCACTGATAAGCTCTGTTAACTTCAAGACTGGTGAAATATGTCTTACTATAAATCAAGCCTTCTGTTACAATGTCTGTAAATTTCAACGTGCTCTTTGATTTGATTTCATTGAATTTTCTATTACATTAAAATTTTTAATATTGATAATATACCAAATTTCCAGTTTTAGCTGTCCAAATTTAATGTGTATTTTTTTACATTTTTTTCAAATTACATTGATATAAATGTTAAATACAGAGAATCTAGTTCTTTTTTAAAGTGACACAAATGGCTTTAACCAATAAAATCAATTTAATTTTATTTTTAACCATATTTTAAACGCACCGTTAGTTAAAACTATATAAATCGATATATAACTATCAAGGCAAATATAAATTTACTAATTTTGTATATTTATAATGTAGCTACATTTCTATTAGAGTAATATTTAATATATATACATATATATATAGTCATGAATATTCCATGTCTGCATGAAAAAACCTTTTATCCAAATTTACCTTCCTGTGATCATCAACAATTTATAAAACATATGCTTAAAACAAAATACTGATCAGCTGTGATGATTTTTTCACTGAAAAAAATCACTAGAGAAAATCAACATGTTACAAGAAGAAAAATATCAAAGAACACACAATGAGAAACATTCTATATTGAGAAAGACAAGAATTAAATTCTTAAGATTTTGTGGTATCTCTACTCCTTGTACCCTTTTAGAAAACAATTTAAATTCTTTTTTTTTTTTTGTAAATGTTCTACTATCCTAAGATAACCACGTATAATATACTCAGCATACATATAGTTTGCAGACATCATTTTATTTGGCCTGTCCACAATGTTTTGGTACAGAAATCTCTGGGAACATTTTGAGTATTTTTTTTCAAAGATATTTATTAAAATATAGCTAACATACAATATGATATTAGTTTCAGGTGTACACAATAGTTATTCAACATTTATATACCTAAAGTAGTGATCACCATAAGTCCAACAACCATCATACCACACTATCATGATATTATTGACTATATTTCATTACATCCCCAAGACTTATTGGTTTTATACTGGGAAATTTTACCTCTTATTCTCCTCTAACTCCTCCCTCTTTTTTAAATTTTCAATTACACTTGACATTTAATATTATGTTCTATTAATTTCAGGTGTACAGTATAGTGGTTAGACATTTATATAAGAGATGAGTACCCTGACTAGTCTAATGCCCACTCAGCACTACACAGTTATTATTATATTATTGACTATATTGCCTAAGCTTTACTTTACATCCTCATGACTATTTTGTAACTACCAATTTGTATATCTTAATCACTTCACTTTTTTCACCCCGCTTGTCTCATATCTGTCACCCTGGTAAATCTCGTACCCATCTGATACCATACAGAGTTATTATAATATCATTGTCTATATTCCTTTTGCTATATCCTACATGCCCAACACTACTTGGTAACAACAAATTTGTACTTCTTAATCTCTTCCCCTTTTTCACCCAACCTCAAATCCCCTCCCATCTGGCAACCATCAACATGCTCTCTGTATCTATGTGTTTGTTTCTGTTTCTTTTTTTTTTTCTTTAGATGTACTTATAAGTGAAATAATATATTTGTTTTTTGGTCTGACTTACTACACTCAGCACAATACCCTCTAGGCCCATCAATGTTGTTGCAGATAGCAGAAGTTCATTCTTTTTTATAGCGGATTAATTTTCCATCGTCAATATGTACCACATCTTCTTTACTCATTCATCCTTTCAGGGACATCTGGGTTGTCTTCATATCTTGGCTATTGTAAATAGTTCTGTAATGAACATATGGATGTATATGATCTAAAAGTAATGTTTTGTGCTTCATCAGATAAATACCCAGAAGTGGGATTACTGAGTCCTTCTTTGTCTCTTGTTATAGCCTATGTTTTAAAGTGTATTTTGACTAGCATAAGTATTGCTACACAGTTT